>NW_027363140.1:1200000-1851624 GCF_046119375.1 Phyllobates terribilis
TGCAATTCTGAAATTTTTTGCTTTTTCCTGCTAATCCTGGCATGATAAAGAAGATTCAAAGAGAGTGAGATGCCAGCTCTTTTCATTCAGTTAGTAGCTTCAAACATTTCTGGTATATGAATAACATGTTTTTCAATGGCAAAAATCAATGAATATTGTAAATGCACAAACAGTAATTTCTCCGCATTGCAAGGTGCAATTCTGAAATTTTTTGCTTTTTCCTGCTAATCCTAGCATGATAAAGAAGATTCAAAGAGAGTGAGATGCCAGCTCCTTTCATTCAGTCAGTAGCTTCAAACATTTCTGGACGTTTTTCAATGGCAAAAATCAATGAATATTGTAAATGCACAAACAGTAATATCTCCACATTGCAAGGTGCAATTCTGAAATGTTTTGCTTTTTCCTGCTAATCCTGGCATGATAAAGAAGATTCAAAGAGAGTGAGATGCCAGCTCTTTTCATTCAGTCAGTAGCTTCAAACATTTCTGGTATATGAATAACATGTTTTTCAATGGCAAAAATCAATGAATATTGTAAATGCACAAACAGTAATTTCTCCGCATTGCAAGGTGCAATTCTGAAATTTTTTGCTTTTTCCCGCTAATCCTAGCATGATAAAGAAGATTCAAAGAGAGTGAGATGCCAGCTCCTTTCATTCAGTCAGTAGCTTCAAACATTTCTGGTATATGAATAACATGATGTTTTTCAATGGCAAAAATCAATGAATATTGTAAATGCACAAACAGTAATTTCTCCGCATTGCAATGTGCAATTCTGAAATTTTTTGCTTTTTCCTGCTAATCCTAGCATGATAAAGAAGATTCAAAGAGAGTGAGATGCCAGCTCCTTTCATTCAGTCAGTAGCTTCAAACATTTCTGGACGTTTTTCAATGGCAAAAATCAATGAATATTGTAAATGCACAAACAGTAATATCTCCACATTGCAAGGTGCAATTCTGAAATTTTTTGCTTTTTCCTGCTAATCCTGGCATGATAAAGAAGATTCAAAAAGAGTGAGATGCCAGCTCTTTTCGTTCAGTCAGTAGCTTCAAACATTTCTGGTATATGAATAACATGTTTTTCAATGGCAAAAATCAATGAATATTGTAAATGCACAAACAGTAATATCTCCACATTGCAAGGTGCAATTCTGAAATTTTTTGCTTTTTCCTGCTAATCCTGGCATGATAAAGAAGATTCAAAGAGAGTGAGATGCCAGCTCTTTTCATTCAGTCAGTAGCTTCAAACATTTCTGGTATATGAATAACGATGTTTTTCAATGGAAAAAATCAATGAATATTGTAAATGCACACACAGTAATTTCTCCGCATTGCAAGGTGCAATTCTGAAATTTTTTGCTTTTTCCTGCTAATCCTAGCATGATAAAGAAGATTCAAAGAGAGTGAGATGCCAGCTCCTTTCATTCAGTCAGTAGCTTCAAACATTTCTGGTATATGAATAACATGATGTTTTTCAATGGCAAAAATCAATGAATATTGTAAATGCACAAACAGTAATTTCTCCGCATTGCAAGGTGCAATTCTGAAATTTTTTGCTTTTTCCTGCTAATCCTAGCATGATAAAGAAGATTCAAAGAGAGTGAGATGCTAGCTCCTTTCATTCAGTCAGTAGCTTCAAACATTTCTGGACGTTTTTCAATGGCAAAAATCAATGAATATTGTAAATACACAAACAGTAATATCTCCACATTGCAACGTGCAATTCTGAAATTTTTTGCTTTTTCCTGCTCCTCTTAGCATGATAAAGAAGATTCAAAGAGAGTGAGATGCCAGCTCTTTTCATTCAGTCAGTAGCTTCAAACATTTCTGGTATATGAATAACATGTTTTTCAATGGCAAAAATCAATGAATATTGTAAATGCACAAACAGTAATATCTCCACATTGCAAGGTGCAATTCTGAAATTTTTTGCTTTTTCCTGCTAATCCTGGCATGATAAAGAAGATTCAAAGAGAGTGAGATGCCAGCTCTTTTCATTCAGTCAGTAGCTTCAAACATTTCTGGTATATGAATAACATGTTTTTCAATGGCAAAAATCAATGAATATTGTAAATGCACAAACAGTAATATCTCCACATTGCAAGGTGCAGTTCTGAAATTTTTTGCTTTTTCCTGCTAATCCTAGCATGATAAAGAAGATTCAAAGAGAGTGAGATGCCAGCTCCTTTCATTCAGTCAGTAGCTTCAAACATTTCTGGACGTTTTTCAATGGCAAAAATCAATGAATATTGTAAATGCACAAACAGTAATATCTCCACATTGCAAGGTGCAATTCTGAAATTTTTTGCTTTTTCCTGCTAATCCTGGCATGATAAAGAAGATTCAAAGAGAGTGAGATGCCAGCTCTTTTCATTCAGTCAGTAGCTTCAAACATTTCTGGTATATGAATAACGATGTTTTTCAATGGCAAAAATCAATGAATATTGTAAATGCACACACAGTAATTTCTCCGCATTGCAAGGTGCAATTCTGAAATTTTTAGCTTTTTCCTGCTAATCCTAGCATGATAAAGAAGATTCAAAGAGAGTGAGATGCCAGCTCCTTTCATTCAGTCAGTAGCTTCAAACATTTCTGGTATATGAATAACATGATGTTTTTCAATGGCAAAAATCAATGAATATTGTAAATGCACAAACAGTAATTTCTCCGCATTGCAAGGTGCAATTCTGAAATTTTTTGCTTTTTCCTGCTAATCCTAGCATGATAAAGAAGATTCAAAGAGAGTGAGATGCCAGCTCCTTTCATTCAGTCAGTAGCTTCAAACATTTCTGGACGTTTTTCAATGGCAAAAATCAATGAATATTGTAAATGCACAAACAGTAATATCTAAACATTGCAAGGTGCAATTCTGAAATTTTTTGCTTTTTCCTGATAATCCTGGCATGATAAAGAAGATTCAAAGAGAGTGAGATGCCAGCTCTTTTCATTCAGTCAGTAGCTTCAAACATTTCTGGTATATGAATAACATGATGTTTTTCAATGGCAAAAATCAATGAATATTGTAAATGCACAAACAGTAATTTCTCCGCATTGCAAGGTGCAATTCTGAAATTTTTTGCTTTTTCCTGCTAATCCTAGCATGATAAAGAAGATTCAAAGAGAGTGAGATGCTAGCTCCTTTCATTCAGTCAGTAGCTTCAAACATTTCTGGACGTTTTTCAATGGCAAAAATCAATGAATATTGTAAATACACAAACAGTAATATCTCCACATTGCAACGTGCAATTCTGAAATTTTTTGCTTTTTCCTGCTCCTCTTAGCATGATAAAGAAGATTCAAAGAGAGTGAGATGCCAGCTCTTTTCATTCAGTCAGTAGCTTCAAACATTTCTGCTATATGAATAACATGATGTTTTTCAATGGCAAAAATCAATGAATATTGTAAATGCACACACAGTAATTTCTCCGCATTGCAAGGTGCAATTCTGAAATTTTTTGCTTTTTCCTGCTAATCCTAGCATGATAAAGAAGATTCAAAAAGAGTGAGATGCCAGCTCCTTTCATTCAGTCAGTAGCTTCAAACATTTCTGGACGTTTTTCAATGGCAAAAATCAATGAATATTGTAAATGCACAAACAGTAATATCTCCACATTGCAACGTGCAATTCTGAAATTTTTTGCTTTTTCCTGCTAATCCTGGCATGATAAAGAAGATTCAAAGAGAGTGAGATGCCAGCTCTTTTCATTCAGTTAGTAGCTTCAAACATTTCTGGTATATGAATAACATGTTTTTCAATGGCAAAAATCAATGAATATTGTAAATGCACAAACAGTAATTTCTCCGCATTGCAAGGTGCAATTCTGAAATTTTTTGCTTTTTCCTGCTAATCCTAGCATGATAAAGAAGATTCAAAGAGAGTGAGATGCCAGCTCCTTTCATTCAGTCAGTAGCTTCAAACATTTCTGGACGTTTTTCAATGGCAAAAATCAATGAATATTGTAAATGCACAAACAGTAATATCTCCACATTGCAAGGTGCAATTCTGAAATGTTTTGCTTTTTCCTGCTAATCCTGGCATGATAAAGAAGATTCAAAGAGAGTGAGATGCCAGCTCTTTTCAATCAGTCAGTAGCTTCAAACATTTCTGGTATATGAATAACATGTTTTTCAATGGCAAAAATCAATGAATATTGTAAATGCACAAACAGTAATTTCTCCGCATTGCAAGGTGCAATTCTGAAATTTTTTGCTTTTTCCCGCTAATCCTAGCATGATAAAGAAGATTCAAAGAGAGTGAGATGCCAGCTCCTTTCATTCAGTCAGTAGCTTCAAACATTTCTGGTATATGAATAACATGATGTTTTTCAATGGCAAAAATCAATGAATATTGTAAATGCACAAACAGTAATTTCTCCGCATTGCAATGTGCAATTCTGAAATTTTTTGCTTTTTCCTGCTAATCCTAGCATGATAAAGAAGATTCAAAGAGAGTGAGATGCCAGCTCCTTTCATTCAGTCAGTAGCTTCAAACATTTCTGGACGTTTTTCAATGGCAAAAATCAATGAATATTGTAAATGCACAAACAGTAATATCTCCACATTGCAAGGTGCAATTCTGAAATTTTTTGCTTTTTCCTGCTAATCCTGGCATGATAAAGAAGATTCAAAAAGAGTGAGATGCCAGCTCTTTTCATTCAGTCAGTAGCTTCAAACATTTCTGGTATATGAATAACATGTTTTTCAATGGCAAAAATCAATGAATATTGTAAATGCACAAACAGTAATATCTCCACATTGCAAGGTGCAATTCTGAAATTTTTTGCTTTTTCCTGCTAATCCTGGCATGATAAAGAAGATTCAAAGAGAGTGAGATGCCAGCTCTTTTCATTCAGTCAGTAGCTTCAAACATTTCTGGTATATGAATAACGATGTTTTTCAATGGAAAAAATCAATGAATATTGTAAATGCACACACAGTAATTTCTCCGCATTGCAAGGTGCAATTCTGAAATTTTTTGCTTTTTCCTGCTAATCCTAGCATGATAAAGAAGATTCAAAGAGAGTGAGATGCCAGCTCCTTTCATTCAGTCAGTAGCTTCAAACATTTCTGGTATATGAATAACATGATGTTTTTCAATGGCAAAAATCAATGAATATTGTAAATGCACAAACAGTAATTTCTCCGCATTGCAAGGTGCAATTCTGAAATTTTTTGCTTTTTCCTGCTAATCCTAGCATGATAAAGAAGATTCAAAGAGAGTGAGATGCTAGCTCCTTTCATTCAGTCAGTAGCTTCAAACATTTCTGGACGTTTTTCAATGGCAAAAATCAATGAATATTGTAAATACACAAACAGTAATATCTCCACATTGCAACGTGCAATTCTGAAATTTTTTGCTTTTTCCTGCTCCTCTTAGCATGATAAAGAAGATTCAAAGAGAGTGAGATGCCAGCTCTTTTCATTCAGTCAGTAGCTTCAAACATTTCTGGTATATGAATAACATGTTTTTCAATGGCAAAAATCAATGAATATTGTAAATGCACAAACAGTAATATCTCCACATTGCAAGGTGCAATTCTGAAATTTTTTGCTTTTTCCTGCTAATCCTGGCATGATAAAGAAGATTCAAAGAGAGTGAGATGCCAGCTCTTTTCATTCAGTCAGTAGCTTCAAACATTTCTGGTATATGAATAACATGTTTTTCAATGGCAAAAATCAATGAATATTGTAAATGCACAAACAGTAATATCTCCACATTGCAAGGTGCAGTTCTGAAATTTTTTGCTTTTTCCTGCTAATCCTAGCATGATAAAGAAGATTCAAAGAGAGTGAGATGCCAGCTCCTTTCATTCAGTCAGTAGCTTCAAACATTTCTGGACGTTTTTCAATGGCAAAAATCAATGAATATTGTAAATGCACAAACAGTAATATCTCCACATTGCAAGGTGCAATTCTGAAATTTTTTGCTTTTTCCTGCTAATCCTGGCATGATAAAGAAGATTCAAAGAGAGTGAGATGCCAGCTCTTTTCATTCAGTCAGTAGCTTCAAACATTTCTGGTATATGAATAACGATGTTTTTCAATGGCAAAAATCAATGAATATTGTAAATGCACACACAGTAATTTCTCCGCATTGCAAGGTGCAATTCTGAAATTTTTAGCTTTTTCCTGCTAATCCTAGCATGATAAAGAAGATTCAAAGAGAGTGAGATGCCAGCTCCTTTCATTCAGTCAGTAGCTTCAAACATTTCTGGTATATGAATAACATGATGTTTTTCAATGGCAAAAATCAATGAATATTGTAAATGCACAAACAGTAATTTCTCCGCATTGCAAGGTGCAATTCTGAAATTTTTTGCTTTTTCCTGCTAATCCTAGCATGATAAAGAAGATTCAAAGAGAGTGAGATGCCAGCTCCTTTCATTCAGTCAGTAGCTTCAAACATTTCTGGACGTTTTTCAATGGCAAAAATCAATGAATATTGTAAATGCACAAACAGTAATATCTCCACATTGCAAGGTGCAATTCTGAAATTTTTTGCTTTTTCCTGATAATCCTGGCATGATAAAGAAGATTCAAAGAGAGTGAGATGCCAGCTCTTTTCATTCAGTCAGTAGCTTCAAACATTTCTGGTATATGAATAACATGATGTTTTTCAATGGCAAAAATCAATGAATATTGTAAATGCACAAACAGTAATTTCTCCGCATTGCAAGGTGCAATTCTGAAATTTTTTGCTTTTTCCTGCTAATCCTAGCATGATAAAGAAGATTCAAAGAGAGTGAGATGCTAGCTCCTTTCATTCAGTCAGTAGCTTCAAACATTTCTGGACGTTTTTCAATGGCAAAAATCAATGAATATTGTAAATACACAAACAGTAATATCTCCACATTGCAACGTGCAATTCTGAAATTTTTTGCTTTTTCCTGCTCCTCTTAGCATGATAAAGAAGATTCAAAGAGAGTGAGATGCCAGCTCTTTTCATTCAGTCAGTAGCTTCAAACATTTCTGCTATATGAATAACATGATGTTTTTCAATGGCAAAAATCAATGAATATTGTAAATGCACACACAGTAATTTCTCCGCATTGCAAGGTGCAATTCTGAAATTTTTTGCTTTTTCCTGCTAATCCTAGCATGATAAAGAAGATTCAAAGAGAGTGAGATGCCAGCTCCTTTCATTCAGTCAGTAGCTTCAAACATTTCTGGACGTTTTTCAATGGCAAAAATCAATGAATATTGTAAATGCACAAACAGTAATATCTCCACATTGCAACGTGCAATTCTGAAATTTTTTGCTTTTTCCTGCTAATACTGGCATGATAAAGAAGATTCAAAGAGAGTGAGATGCCAGCTCTTTTCATTCAGTTAGTAGCTTCAAACATTTCTGGTATATGAATAACATGTTTTTCAATGGCAAAAATCAATGAATATTGTAAATGCACAAACAGTAATTTCTCCGCATTGCAAGGTGCAATTCTGAAATTTTTTGCTTTTTCCTGCTAATCCTAGCATGATAAAGAAGATTCAAAGAGAGTGAGATGCCAGCTCCTTTCATTCAGTCAGTAGCTTCAAACATTTCTGGACGTTTTTCAATGGCAAAAATCAATGAATATTGTAAATGCACAAACAGTAATATCTCCACATTGCAAGGTGCAATTCTGAAATGTTTTGCTTTTTCCTGCTAATCCTGGCATGATAAAGAAGATTCAAAGAGAGTGAGATGCCAGCTCTTTTCATTCAGTCAGTAGCTTCAAACATTTCTGGTATATGAATAACATGTTTTTCAATGGCAAAAATCAATGAATATTGTAAATGCACAAACAGTAATTTCTCCGCATTGCAAGGTGCAATTCTGAAATTTTTTGCTTTTTCCCGCTAATCCTAGCATGATAAAGAAGATTCAAAGAGAGTGAGATGCCAGCTCCTTTCATTCAGTCAGTAGCTTCAAACATTTCTGGTATATGAATAACATGATGTTTTTCAATGGCAAAAATCAATGAATATTGTAAATGCACAAACAGTAATTTCTCCGCATTGCAATGTGCAATTCTGAAATTTTTTGCTTTTTCCTGCTAATCCTAGCATGATAAAGAAGATTCAAAGAGAGTGAGATGCCAGCTCCTTTCATTCAGTCAGTAGCTTCAAACATTTCTGGACGTTTTTCAATGGCAAAAATCAATGAATATTGTAAATGCACAAACAGTAATATCTCCACATTGCAAGGTGCAATTCTGAAATTTTTTGCTTTTTCCTGCTAATCCTGGCATGATAAAGAAGATTCAAAAAGAGTGAGATGCCAGCTCTTTTCATTCAGTCAGTAGCTTCAAACATTTCTGGTATATGAATAACATGTTTTTCAATGGCAAAAATCAATGAATATTGTAAATGCACAAACAGTAATATCTCCACATTGCAAGGTGCAATTCTGAAATTTTTTGCTTTTTCCTGCTAATCCTGGCATGATAAAGAAGATTCAAAGAGAGTGAGATGCCAGCTCTTTTCATTCAGTCAGTAGCTTCAAACATTTCTGGTATATGAATAACGATGTTTTTCAATGGAAAAAATCAATGAATATTGTAAATGCACACACAGTAATTTCTCCGCATTGCAAGGTGCAATTCTGAAATTTTTTGCTTTTTCCTGCTAATCCTAGCATGATAAAGAAGATTCAAAGAGAGTGAGATGCCAGCTCCTTTCATTCAGTCAGTAGCTTCAAACATTTCTGGTATATGAATAACATGATGTTTTTCAATGGCAAAAATCAATGAATATTGTAAATGCACAAACAGTAATTTCTCCGCATTGCAAGGTGCAATTCTGAAATTTTTTGCTTTTTCCTGCTAATCCTAGCATGATAAAGAAGATTCAAAGAGAGTGAGATGCTAGCTCCTTTCATTCAGTCAGTAGCTTCAAACATTTCTGGACGTTTTTCAATGGCAAAAATCAATGAATATTGTAAATACACAAACAGTAATATCTCCACATTGCAACGTGCAATTCTGAAATTTTTTGCTTTTTCCTGCTCCTCTTAGCATGATAAAGAAGATTCAAAGAGAGTGAGATGCCAGCTCTTTTCATTCAGTCAGTAGCTTCAAACATTTCTGGTATATGAATAACATGTTTTTCAATGGCAAAAATCAATGAATATTGTAAATGCACAAACAGTAATATCTCCACATTGCAAGGTGCAATTCTGAAATTTTTTGCTTTTTCCTGCTAATCCTGGCATGATAAAGAAGATTCAAAGAGAGTGAGATGCCAGCTCTTTTCATTCAGTCAGTAGCTTCAAACATTTCTGGTATATGAATAACATGTTTTTCAATGGCAAAAATCAATGAATATTGTAAATGCACAAACAGTAATATCTCCACATTGCAAGGTGCAGTTCTGAAATTTTTTGCTTTTTCCTGCTAATCCTAGCATGATAAAGAAGATTCAAAGAGAGTGAGATGCCAGCTCCTTTCATTCAGTCAGTAGCTTCAAACATTTCTGGACGTTTTTCAATGGCAAAAATCAATGAATATTGTAAATGCACAAACAGTAATATCTCCACATTGCAAGGTGCAATTCTGAAATTTTTTGCTTTTTCCTGCTAATCCTGGCATGATAAAGAAGATTCAAAGAGAGTGAGATGCCAGCTCTTTTCATTCAGTCAGTAGCTTCAAACATTTCTGGTATATGAATAACGATGTTTTTCAATGGCAAAAATCAATGAATATTGTAAATGCACACACAGTAATTTCTCCGCATTGCAAGGTGCAATTCTGAAATTTTTAGCTTTTTCCTGCTAATCCTAGCATGATAAAGAAGATTCAAAGAGAGTGAGATGCCAGCTCCTTTCATTCAGTCAGTAGCTTCAAACATTTCTGGACGTTTTTCAATGGCAAAAATCAATGAATATTGTAAATGCACAAACAGTAATATCTCCACATTGCAAGGTGCAATTCTGAAATTTTTTGCTTTTTCCTGCTAATCCTGGCATGATAAAGAAGATTCAAAGAGAGTGAGATGACAGCTCTTTTCATTCAGTCAGTAGCTTCAAACATTTCTGGTATATGAATAACATGATGTTTTTCAATGGCAAAAATCAATGAATATTGTAAATGCACAAACAGTAATTTCTCCGCATTGCAAGGTGCAATTCTGAAATTTTTTGCTTTTTCCTGCTAATCCTAGCATGATAAAGAAGATTCAAAGAGAGTGAGATGCTAGCTCCTTTCATTCAGTCAGTAGCTTCAAACATTTCTGGATGTTTTTCAATGGCAAAAATCAATGAATATTGTAAATACACAAACAGTAATATCTCCACATTGCAATGTGCAATTCTGAAATTTTTTGCTTTTTCCTGCTCCTCTTAGCATGATAAAGAAGATTCAAAGAGAGTGAGATGCCAGCTCTTTTCATTCAGTCAGTAGCTTCAAACATTTCTGGTATATGAATAACATGTTTTTCAATGGCAAAAATCAATGAATATTGTAAATGCACAAACAGCAATATCTCCACATTGCAAGGTGCAATTCTGAAATTTTTTGCTTTTTCCTGCTAATCCTGGCATGATAAAGAAGATTCAAAGAGAGTGAGATGCCAGCTCTTTTCATTCAGTCAGTAGCTTCAAACATTTCTGGTATATGAATAACATGTTTTTCAATGGCAAAAATCAATGAATATTGTAAATGCACAAACAGTAATATCTGCACATTGCAAGGGGCAATTCTGAAATTTTTTGCTTTTTCCTGCTAATCCTGGCATGATAAAGAAGATTCAAAGAGAGTGAGATGCCAGCTCCTTTCATTCAGTCAGTAGCTTCAAACATTTCTGGTATATGAATAACATGATGTTTTTCAATGGCAAAAATCAATGAATATTGTAAATGCACAAACAGTAATTTCTCCGCATTGCAAGGTGCAATTCTGAAATTTTTTGCTTTTTCCTGCTAATCCTAGCATGATAAAGAAGATTCAAAGAGAGTGAGATGCCAGCTCCTTTCATTCAGTCAGTAGCTTCAAACATTTCTGGACGTTTTTCAATGGCAAAAATCAATGAATATTGTAAATGCACAAACAGTAATATCTCCACATTGCAAGGTGCAATTCTGAAATTTTTTGCTTTTTCCTGATAATCCTGGCATGATAAAGAAGATTCAAAGAGAGTGAGATGCCAGCTCTTTTCATTCAGTCAGTAGCTTCAAACATTTCTGGTATATGAATAACATGATGTTTTTCAATGGCAAAAATCAATGAATATTGTAAATGCACAAACAGTAATTTCTCCGCATTGCAAGGTGCAATTCTGAAATTTTTTGCTTTTTCCTGCTAATCCTAGCATGATAAAGAAGATTCAAAGAGAGTGAGATGCTAGCTCCTTTCATTCAGTCAGTAGCTTCAAACATTTCTGGACGTTTTTCAATGGCAAAAATCAATGAATATTGTAAATACACAAACAGTAATATCTCCACATTGCAACGTGCAATTCTGAAATTTTTTGCTTTTTCCTGCTCCTCTTAGCATGATAAAGAAGATTCAAAGAGAGTGAGATGCCAGCTCTTTTCATTCAGTCAGTAGCTTCAAACATTTCTGCTATATGAATAACATGATGTTTTTCAATGGCAAAAATCAATGAATATTGTAAATGCACACACAGTAATTTCTCCGCATTGCAAGGTGCAATTCTGAAATTTTTTGCTTTTTCCTGCTAATCCTAGCATGATAAAGAAGATTCAAAAAGAGTGAGATGCCAGCTCCTTTCATTCAGTCAGTAGCTTCAAACATTTCTGGACGTTTTTCAATGGCAAAAATCAATGAATATTGTAAATGCACAAACAGTAATATCTCCACATTGCAACGTGCAATTCTGAAATTTTTTGCTTTTTCCTGCTAATCCTGGCATGATAAAGAAGATTCAAAGAGAGTGAGATGCCAGCTCTTTTCATTCAGTTAGTAGCTTCAAACATTTCTGGTATATGAATAACATGTTTTTCAATGGCAAAAATCAATGAATATTGTAAATGCACAAACAGTAATTTCTCCGCATTGCAAGGTGCAATTCTGAAATTTTTTGCTTTTTCCTGCTAATCCTAGCATGATAAAGAAGATTCAAAGAGAGTGAGATGCCAGCTCCTTTCATTCAGTCAGTAGCTTCAAACATTTCTGGACGTTTTTCAATGGCAAAAATCAATGAATATTGTAAATGCACAAACAGTAATATCTCCACATTGCAAGGTGCAATTCTGAAATGTTTTGCTTTTTCCTGCTAATCCTGGCATGATAAAGAAGATTCAAAGAGAGTGAGATGCCAGCTCTTTTCATTCAGTCAGTAGCTTCAAACATTTCTGGTATATGAATAACATGTTTTTCAATGGCAAAAATCAATGAATATTGTAAATGCACAAACAGTAATTTCTCCGCATTGCAAGGTGCAATTCTGAAATTTTTTGCTTTTTCCCGCTAATCCTAGCATGATAAAGAAGATTCAAAGAGAGTGAGATGCCAGCTCCTTTCATTCAGTCAGTAGCTTCAAACATTTCTGGTATATGAATAACATGATGTTTTTCAATGGCAAAAATCAATGAATATTGTAAATGCACAAACAGTAATTTCTCCGCATTGCAATGTGCAATTCTGAAATTTTTTGCTTTTTCCTGCTAATCCTAGCATGATAAAGAAGATTCAAAGAGAGTGAGATGCCAGCTCCTTTCATTCAGTCAGTAGCTTCAAACATTTCTGGACGTTTTTCAATGGCAAAAATCAATGAATATTGTAAATGCACAAACAGTAATATCTCCACATTGCAAGGTGCAATTCTGAAATTTTTTGCTTTTTCCTGCTAATCCTGGCATGATAAAGAAGATTCAAAAAGAGTGAGATGCCAGCTCTTTTCATTCAGTCAGTAGCTTCAAACATTTCTGGTATATGAATAACATGTTTTTCAATGGCAAAAATCAATGAATATTGTAAATGCACAAACAGTAATATCTCCACATTGCAAGGTGCAATTCTGAAATTTTTTGCTTTTTCCTGCTAATCCTGGCATGATAAAGAAGATTCAAAGAGAGTGAGATGCCAGCTCTTTTCATTCAGTCAGTAGCTTCAAACATTTCTGGTATATGAATAACGATGTTTTTCAATGGAAAAAATCAATGAATATTGTAAATGCACACACAGTAATTTCTCCGCATTGCAAGGTGCAATTCTGAAATTTTTTGCTTTTTCCTGCTAATCCTAGCATGATAAAGAAGATTCAAAGAGAGTGAGATGCCAGCTCCTTTCATTCAGTCAGTAGCTTCAAACATTTCTGGTATATGAATAACATGATGTTTTTCAATGGCAAAAATCAATGAATATTGTAAATGCACAAACAGTAATTTCTCCGCATTGCAAGGTGCAATTCTGAAATTTTTTGCTTTTTCCTGCTAATCCTAGCATGATAAAGAAGATTCAAAGAGAGTGAGATGCTAGCTCCTTTCATTCAGTCAGTAGCTTCAAACATTTCTAGACGTTTTTCAATGGCAAAAATCAATGAATATTGTAAATACACAAACAGTAATATCTCCACATTGCAACGTGCAATTCTGAAATTTTTTGCTTTTTCCTGCTCCTCTTAGCATGATAAAGAAGATTCAAAGAGAGTGAGATGCCAGCTCTTTTCATTCAGTCAGTAGCTTCAAACATTTCTGGTATATGAATAACATGTTTTTCAATGGCAAAAATCAATGAATATTGTAAATGCACAAACAGTAATATCTCCACATTGCAAGGTGCAATTCTGAAATTTTTTGCTTTTTCCTGCTAATCCTGGCATGATAAAGAAGATTCAAAGAGAGTGAGATGCCAGCTCTTTTCATTCAGTCAGTAGCTTCAAACATTTCTGGTATATGAATAACATGTTTTTCAATGGCAAAAATCAATGAATATTGTAAATGCACAAACAGTAATATCTCCACATTGCAAGGTGCAGTTCTGAAATTTTTTGCTTTTTCCTGCTAATCCTAGCATGATAAAGAAGATTCAAAGAGAGTGAGATGCCAGCTCCTTTCATTCAGTCAGTAGCTTCAAACATTTCTGGACGTTTTTCAATGGCAAAAATCAATGAATATTGTAAATGCACAAACAGTAATATCTCCACATTGCAAGGTGCAATTCTGAAATTTTTTGCTTTTTCCTGCTAATCCTGGCATGATAAAGAAGATTCAAAGAGAGTGAGATGCCAGCTCTTTTCATTCAGTCAGTAGCTTCAAACATTTCTGGTATATGAATAACGATGTTTTTCAATGGCAAAAATCAATGAATATTGTAAATGCACACACAGTAATTTCTCCGCATTGCAAGGTGCAATTCTGAAATTTTTAGCTTTTTCCTGCTAATCCTAGCATGATAAAGAAGATTCAAAGAGAGTGAGATGCCAGCTCCTTTCATTCAGTCAGTAGCTTCAAACATTTCTGGTATATGAATAACATGATGTTTTTCAATGGCAAAAATCAATGAATATTGTAAATGCACAAACACTAATTTCTCCGCATTGCAAGGTGCAATTCTGAAATTTTTTGCTTTTTCCTGCTAATCCTAGCATGATAAAGAAGATTCAAAGAGAGTGAGATGCCAGCTCCTTTCATTCAGTCAGTAGCTTCAAACATTTCTGGACGTTTTTCAATGGCAAAAATCAATGAATATTGTAAATGCACAAACAGTAATATCTCCACATTGCAAGGTGCAATTCTGAAATTTTTTGCTTTTTCCTGATAATCCTGGCATGATAAAGAAGATTCAAAGAGAGTGAGATGCCAGCTCTTTTCATTCAGTCAGTAGCTTCAAACATTTCTGGTATATGAATAACATGATGTTTTTCAATGGCAAAAATCAATGAATATTGTAAATGCACAAACAGTAATTTCTCCGCATTGCAAGGTGCAATTCTGAAATTTTTTGCTTTTTCCTGCTAATCCTAGCATGATAAAGAAGATTCAAAGAGAGTGAGATGCTAGCTCCTTTCATTCAGTCAGTAGCTTCAAACATTTCTGGACGTTTTTCAATGGCAAAAATCAATGAATATTGTAAATACACAAACAGTAATATCTCCACATTGCAACGTGCAATTCTGAAATTTTTTGCTTTTTCCTGCTCCTCTTAGCATGATAAAGAAAATTCAAAGAGAGTGAGATGCCAGCTCTTTTCATTCAGTCAGTAGCTTCAAACATTTCTGCTATATGAATAACATGATGTTTTTCAATGGCAAAAATCAATGAATATTGTAAATGCACACACAGTAATTTCTCCGCATTGCAAGGTGCAATTCTGAAATTTTTTGCTTTTTCCTGCTAATCCTAGCATGATAAAGAAGATTCAAAAAGAGTGAGATGCCAGCTCCTTTCATTCAGTCAGTAGCTTCAAACATTTCTGGACGTTTTTCAATGGCAAAAATCAATGAATATTGTAAATGCACAAACAGTAATATCTCCACATTGCAACGTGCAATTCTGAAATTTTTTGCTTTTTCCTGCTAATCCTGGCATGATAAAGAAGATTCAAAGAGAGTGAGATGCCAGCTCTTTTCATTCAGTTAGTAGCTTCAAACATTTCTGGTATATGAATAACATGTTTTTCAATGGCAAAAATCAATGAATATTGTAAATGCACAAACAGTAATTTCTCCGCATTGCAAGGTGCAATTCTGAAATTTTTTGCTTTTTCCTGCTAATCCTAGCATGATAAAGAAGATTCAAAGAGAGTGAGATGCCAGCTCCTTTCATTCAGTCAGTAGCTTCAAACATTTCTGGACGTTTTTCAATGGCAAAAATCAATGAATATTGTAAATGCACAAACAGTAATATCTCCACATTGCAAGGTGCAATTCTGAAATGTTTTGCTTTTTCCTGCTAATCCTGGCATGATAAAGAAGATTCAAAGAGAGTGAGATGCCAGCTCTTTTCATTCAGTCAGTAGCTTCAAACATTTCTGGTATATGAATAACATGTTTTTCAATGGCAAAAATCAATGAATATTGTAAATGCACAAACAGTAATTTCTCCGCATTGCAAGGTGCAATTCTGAAATTTTTTGCTTTTTCCCGCTAATCCTAGCATGATAAAGAAGATTCAAAGAGAGTGAGATGCCAGCTCCTTTCATTCAGTCAGTAGCTTCAAACATTTCTGGTATATGAATAACATGATGTTTTTCAATGGCAAAAATCAATGAATATTGTAAATGCACAAACAGTAATTTCTCCGCATTGCAATGTGCAATTCTGAAATTTTTTGCTTTTTCCTGCTAATCCTAGCATGATAAAGAAGATTCAAAGAGAGTGAGATGCCAGCTCCTTTCATTCAGTCAGTAGCTTCAAACATTTCTGGACGTTTTTCAATGGCAAAAATCAATGAATATTGTAAATGCACAAACAGTAATATCTCCACATTGCAAGGTGCAATTCTGAAATTTTTTGCTTTTTCCTGCTAATCCTGGCATGATAAAGAAGATTCAAAAAGAGTGAGATGCCAGCTCTTTTCATTCAGTCAGTAGCTTCAAACATTTCTGGTATATGAATAACATGTTTTTCAATGGCAAAAATCAATGAATATTGTAAATGCACAAACAGTAATATCTCCACATTGCAAGGTGCAATTCTGAAATTTTTTGCTTTTTCCTGCTAATCCTGGCATGATAAAGAAGATTCAAAGAGAGTGAGATGCCAGCTCTTTTCATTCAGTCAGTAGCTTCAAACATTTCTGGTATATGAATAACGATGTTTTTCAATGGAAAAAATCAATGAATATTGTAAATGCACACACAGTAATTTCTCCGCATTGCAAGGTGCAATTCTGAAATTTTTTGCTTTTTCCTGCTAATCCTAGCATGATAAAGAAGATTCAAAGAGAGTGAGATGCCAGCTCCTTTCATTCAGTCAGTAGCTTCAAACATTTCTGGTATATGAATAACATGATGTTTTTCAATGGCAAAAATCAATGAATATTGTAAATGCACAAACAGTAATTTCTCCGCATTGCAAGGTGCAATTCTGAAATTTTTTGCTTTTTCCTGCTAATCCTAGCATGATAAAGAAGATTCAAAGAGAGTGAGATGCTAGCTCCTTTCATTCAGTCAGTAGCTTCAAACATTTCTGGACGTTTTTCAATGGCAAAAATCAATGAATATTGTAAATACACAAACAGTAATATCTCCACATTGCAACGTGCAATTCTGAAATTTTTTGCTTTTTCCTGCTCCTCTTAGCATGATAAAGAAGATTCAAAGAGAGTGAGATGCCAGCTCTTTTCATTCAGTCAGTAGCTTCAAACATTTCTGGTATATGAATAACATGTTTTTCAATGGCAAAAATCAATGAATATTGTAAATGCACAAACAGTAATATCTCCACATTGCAAGGTGCAATTCTGAAATTTTTTGCTTTTTCCTGCTAATCCTGGCATGATAAAGAAGATTCAAAGAGAGTGAGATGCCAGCTCTTTTCATTCAGTCAGTAGCTTCAAACATTTCTGGTATATGAATAACATGTTTTTCAATGGCAAAAATCAATGAATATTGTAAATGCACAAACAGTAATATCTCCACATTGCAAGGTGCAGTTCTGAAATTTTTTGCTTTTTCCTGCTAATCCTAGCATGATAAAGAAGATTCAAAGAGAGTGAGATGCCAGCTCCTTTCATTCAGTCAGTAGCTTCAAACATTTCTGGACGTTTTTCAATGGCAAAAATCAATGAATATTGTAAATGCACAAACAGTAATATCTCCACATTGCAAGGTGCAATTCTGAAATTTTTTGCTTTTTCCTGCTAATCCTGGCATGATAAAGAAGATTCAAAGAGAGTGAGATGCCAGCTCTTTTCATTCAGTCAGTAGCTTCAAACATTTCTGGTATATGAATAACGATGTTTTTCAATGGCAAAAATCAATGAATATTGTAAATGCACACACAGTAATTTCTCCGCATTGCAAGGTGCAATTCTGAAATTTTTAGCTTTTTCCTGCTAATCCTAGCATGATAAAGAAGATTCAAAGAGAGTGAGATGCCAGCTCCTTTCATTCAGTCAGTAGCTTCAAACATTTCTGGTATATGAATAACATGATGTTTTTCAATGGCAAAAATCAATGAATATTGTAAATGCACAAACAGTAATTTCTCCGCATTGCAAGGTGCAATTCTGAAATTTTTTGCTTTTTCCTGCTAATCCTAGCATGATAAAGAAGATTCAAAGAGAGTGAGATGCCAGCTCCTTTCATTCAGTCAGTAGCTTCAAACATTTCTGGACGTTTTTCAATGGCAAAAATCAATGAATATTGTAAATACACAAACAGTAATATCTCCACATTGCAACGTGCAATTCTGAAATTTTTTGCTTTTTCCTGCTCCTCTTAGCATGATAAAGAAGATTCAAAGAGAGTGAGATGCCAGCTCTTTTCATTCAGTCAGTAGCTTCAAACATTTCTGCTATATGAATAACATGATGTTTTTCAATGGCAAAAATCAATGAATATTGTAAATGCACACACAGTAATTTCTCCGCATTGCAAGGTGCAATTCTGAAATTTTTTGCTTTTTCCTGCTAATCCTAGCATGATAAAGAAGATTCAAAGAGAGTGAGATGCCAGCTCCTTTCATTCAGTCAGTAGCTTCAAACATTTCTGGACGTTTTTCAATGGCAAAAATCAATGAATATTGTAAATGCACAAACAGTAATATCTCCACATTGCAACGTGCAATTCTGAAATTTTTTGCTTTTTCCTGCTAATCCTGGCATGATAAAGAAGATTCAAAGAGAGTGAGATGCCAGCTCTTTTCATTCAGTTAGTAGCTTCAAACATTTCTGGTATATGAATAACATGTTTTTCAATGGCAAAAATCAATGAATATTGTAAATGCACAAACAGTAATTTCTCCGCATTGCAAGGTGCAATTCTGAAATTTTTTGCTTTTTCCTGCTAATCCTAGCATGATAAAGAAGATTCAAAGAGAGTGAGATGCCAGCTCCTTTCATTCAGTCAGTAGCTTCAAACATTTCTGGACGTTTTTCAATGGCAAAAATCAATGAATATTGTAAATGCACAAACAGTAATATCTCCACATTGCAAGGTGCAATTCTGAAATGTTTTGCTTTTTCCTGCTAATCCTGGCATGATAAAGAAGATTCAAAGAGAGTGAGATGCCAGCTCTTTTCATTCAGTCAGTAGCTTCAAACATTTCTGGTATATGAATAACATGTTTTTCAATGGCAAAAATCAATGAATATTGTAAATGCACAAACAGTAATTTCTCCGCATTGCAAGGTGCAATTCTGAAATTTTTTGCTTTTTCCCGCTAATCCTAGCATGATAAAGAAGATTCAAAGAGAGTGAGATGCCAGCTCCTTTCATTCAGTCAGTAGCTTCAAACATTTCTGGTATATGAATAACATGATGTTTTTCAATGGCAAAAATCAATGAATATTGTAAATGCACAAACAGTAATTTCTCCGCATTGCAATGTGCAATTCTGAAATTTTTTGCTTTTTCCTGCTAATCCTAGCATGATAAAGAAGATTCAAAGAGAGTGAGATGCCAGCTCCTTTCATTCAGTCAGTAGCTTCAAACATTTCTGGACGTTTTTCAATGGCAAAAATCAATGAATATTGTAAATGCACAAACAGTAATATCTCCACATTGCAAGGTGCAATTCTGAAATTTTTTGCTTTTTCCTGCTAATCCTGGCATGATAAAGAAGATTCAAAAAGAGTGAGATGCCAGCTCTTTTCATTCAGTCAGTAGCTTCAAACATTTCTGGTATATGAATAACATGTTTTTCAATGGCAAAAATCAATGAATATTGTAAATGCACAAACAGTAATATCTCCACATTGCAAGGTGCAATTCTGAAATTTTTTGCTTTTTCCTGCTAATCCTGGCATGATAAAGAAGATTCAAAGAGAGTGAGATGCTAGCTCTTTTCATTCAGTCAGTAGCTTCAAACATTTCTGGTATATGAATAACGATGTTTTTCAATGGAAAAAATCAATGAATATTGTAAATGCACACACAGTAATTTCTCCGCATTGCAAGGTGCAATTCTGAAATTTTTTGCTTTTTCCTGCTAATCCTAGCATGATAAAGAAGATTCAAAGAGAGTGAGATGCCAGCTCCTTTCATTCAGTCAGTAGCTTCAAACATTTCTGGTATATGAATAACATGATGTTTTTCAATGGCAAAAATCAATGAATATTGTAAATGCACAAACAGTAATTTCTCCGCATTGCAAGGTGCAATTCTGAAATTTTTTGCTTTTTCCTGCTAATCCTAGCATGATAAAGAAGATTCAAAGAGAGTGAGATGCTAGCTCCTTTCATTCAGTCAGTAGCTTCAAACATTTCTGGACGTTTTTCAATGGCAAAAATCAATGAATATTGTAAATACACAAACAGTAATATCTCCACATTGCAACGTGCAATTCTGAAATTTTTTGCTTTTTCCTGCTCCTCTTAGCATGATAAAGAAGATTCAAAGAGAGTGAGATGCCAGCTCTTTTCATTCAGTCAGTAGCTTCAAACATTTCTGGTATATGAATAACATGTTTTTCAATGGCAAAAATCAATGAATATTGTAAATGCACAAACAGTAATATCTCCACATTGCAAGGTGCAATTCTGAAATTTTTTGCTTTTTCCTGCTAATCCTGGCATGATAAAGAAGATTCAAAGAGAGTGAGATGCCAGCTCTTTTCATTCAGTCAGTAGCTTCAAACATTTCTGGTATATGAATAACATGTTTTTCAATGGCAAAAATCAATGAATATTGTAAATGCACAAACAGTAATATCTCCACATTGCAAGGTGCAGTTCTGAAATTTTTTGCTTTTTCCTGCTAATCCTAGCATGATAAAGAAGATTCAAAGAGAGTGAGATGCCAGCTCCTTTCATTCAGTCAGTAGCTTCAAACATTTCTGGACGTTTTTCAATGGCAAAAATCAATGAATATTGTAAATGCACAAACAGTAATATCTCCACATTGCAAGGTGCAATTCTGAAATTTTTTGCTTTTTCCTGCTAATCCTGGCATGATAAAGAAGATTCAAAGAGAGTGAGATGCCAGCTCTTTTCATTCAGTCAGTAGCTTCAAACATTTCTGGTATATGAATAACGATGTTTTTCAATGGCAAAAATCAATGAATATTGTAAATGCACACACAGTAATTTCTCCGCATTGCAAGGTGCAATTCTGAAATTTTTAGCTTTTTCCTGCTAATCCTAGCATGATAAAGAAGATTCAAAGAGAGTGAGATGCCAGCTCCTTTCATTCAGTCAGTAGCTTCAAACATTTCTGGACGTTTTTCAATGGCAAAAATCAATGAATATTGTAAATGCACAAACAGTAATATCTCCACATTGCAAGGTGCAATTCTGAAATTTTTTGCTTTTTCCTGCTAATCCTGGCATGATAAAGAAGATTCAAAGAGAGTGAGATGCCAGCTCTTTTCATTCAGTCAGTAGCTTCAAACATTTCTGGTATATGAATAACATGTTTTTCAATGGCAAAAATCAATGAATATTGTAAATGCACAAACAGTAATTTCTCCGCATTGCAAGGTGCAATTCTGAATTTTTTTGCTTTTTCCTGCTAATCCTAGCATGATAAAGAAGATTCAAGGAGAGTGAGATGCCAGCTCCTTTCATTCAGTCAGTAGCTTCAAACATTTCTGGACGTTTTTCAATGGCAAAAATCAATGAATATTGTAAATGCACAAACAGTAATATCTCCACATTGCAAGGTGCAATTCTGAAATTTTTTGCTTTTTCCTGCTAATCCTGGCATGATAAAGAAGATTCAAAGAGAGTGAGATGCCAGCTCTTTTCATTCAGTCAGTAGCTTCAAACATTTCTGGTATATGAATAACATGTTTTTCAATGGCAAAAATCAATGAATATTGTAAATGCACAAACAGTAATTTCTCCGCATTGCAAGGTGCAATTCTGAAATTTTTTGCTTTTTCCTGCTAATCCTAGCATGATAAAGAAGATTCAAAGAGAGTGAGATGCCAGCTCCTTTCATTCAGTCAGTAGCTTCAAACATTTCTGGTATATGAATAACATGTTTTTCAATGGCAAAAATCAATGAATATTGTAAATGCACAAACAGTAATTTCTCCGCATTGCAAGGTGCAATTCTGAAATTTTTTGCTTTTTCCTGCTAATCCTAGCATGATAAAGAAGATTCAAAGAGAGTGAGATGCCAGCTCCTTTCATTCAGTCAGTAGCTTCAAACATTTCTGGTATATGAATAACATGTTTTTCAATGGCAAAAATCAATGAATATTGTAAATGCACATACAGTAATATCTCCACATTGCAAGGTGCAATTCTGAAATTTTTTGCTTTTTCCTGCTAATCCTGGCATGATAAAGAAGATTCAAAGAGAGTGGGATGCCAGCTCTTTTCATTCAGTCAGTAGCTTCAAACATTTCTGGTATATGAATAACGATGTTTTTCAATGGCAAAAATCAATGAATATTGTAAATGCACACACAGTAATTTCTCCGCATTGCAAGGTGCAATTCTGAAATTTTTTGCTTTTTCCTGCTAATCCTAGCATGATAAAGAAGATTCAAAGAGAGTGAGATGCCAGCTCTTTTCATTCAGTCAGTAGCTTCAAACATTTCTGGTATATGAATAACATGTTTTTCAATGGCAAAAATCAATGAATATTGTAAATGCACAAACAGTAATTTCTCCGCATTGCAATGTGCAATTCTGAAATTTTTTGCTTTTTCCTGCTAATCCTGGCATGATAAAGAAGATTCAAAGAGAGTGAGATGCCAGCTCCTTTCATTCAGTCAGTAGCTTCAAACATTTCTGGTATATGAATAACATGATGTTTTTCAATGGCAAAAATCAATGAATATTGTAAATGCACAAACAGTAATTTCTCCGCATTGCAATGTGCAATTCTGAAATTTTTTGCTTTTTCCTGCTAATCCTAGCATGATAAAGAAGATTCAAAGAGAGTGAGATGCCAGCTCCTTTCATTCAGTCAGTAGCTTCAAACATTTCTGGACGTTTTTCAATGGCAAAAATCAATGAATATTGTAAATGCACAAACAGTAATATCTCCACATTGCAAGGTGCAATTCTGAAATTTTTTGCTTTTTCCTGCTAATCCTGGCATGATAAAGAAGATTCAAAGAGAGTGAGATGCCAGCTCTTTTCATTCAGTCAGTAGCTTCAAACATTTCTGGTATATGAATAACATGTTTTTCAATGGCAAAAATCAATGAATATTGTAAATGCACAAACAGTAATTTCTACGCATTGCAAGGTGCAATTCTGAAATTTTTTGCTTTTTCCTGCTAATCCTAGCATGATAAAGAAGATTCAAAGAGAGTGAGATGCCAGCTCTTTTCATTCAGTCAGTAGCTTCAAACATTTCTGGACGTTTTTCAATGGCAAAAATCAATGAATATTGTAAATGCACAAACAGTAATATCTCCACATTGCAAGGTGCAATTCTGAAATTTTTTGCTTTTTCCTGCTAATCCTGGCATGATAAAGAAGAATCAAAGAGAGTGAGATGCCAGCTCCTTTCATTCAGTCAGTAGCTTCAAACATTTCTGGTATATGAATAACATGTTTTTCAATGGCAAAAATCAATGAATATTGTAAATGCACAAACAGTAATTTCTCCGCATTGCAAGGTGCAATTCTGAAATTTTTTGCTTTTTCCTGCTAATCCTAGCATGATAAAGAAGATTCAAAGAGAGTGAGATGCCAGCTCCTTTCATTCAGTCAGTAGCTTCAAACATTTCTGGACGTTTTTCAATGGCAAAAATCAATGAATATTGTAAATGCACAAACAGTAATATCTCCACATTGCAAGGTGCAATTCTGAAATTTTTTGCTTTTTCCTGCTAATCCTGGCATGATAAAGAAGATTCAAAGAGAGTGAGATGCCAGCTCTTTTCATTCAGTCAGTAGCTTCAAACATTTCTGGACGTTTTTCAATGGCAAAAATCAATGAATATTGTAAATGCACAAACAGTAATATCTCCACATTGCAAGGTGCAATTCTGAAATTTTTTGCTTTTTCCTGCTAATCCTGGCATGATAAAGAAGATTCAAAGAGAGTGAGATGCCAGCTCCTTTCATTCAGTCAGTAGCTTCAAACATTTCTGGTATATGAATAACATGTTTTTCAATGGCAAAAATCAATGAATATTGTAAATGCACAAACAGTAATTTCTCCGCATTGCAAGGTGCAATTCCGAAATTTTTTGCTTTTCCCTGCTAATCCTAGCATGATAAAGAAGATTCAAAGAGAGTGAGATGCCAGCTCCTTTCATTCAGTCAGTAGCTTCAAACATTTCTGGACGTTTTTCAATGGCAAAAATCAATGAATATTGTAAATGCACAAACAGTAATATCTCCACATTGCAAGGTGCAATTCTGAAATTTTTTGCTTTTTCCTGCTAATCCTGGCATGATAAAGAAGATTCAAAGAGAGTGAGATGCCAGCTCTTTTCATTGTCAGTAGCTTCAAACATTTCTGGACGTTTTTCAATGGCAAAAATCAATGAATATTGTAAATGCACAAACAGTAATATCTCCACATTGCAAGGTGCAATTCTGAAATTTTTTGCTTTTTCCTGCTAATCCTGGCATGATAAAGAAGATTCAAAGAGAGTGAGATGCCAGCTCTTTTCATTCAGTCAGTAGCTTCAAACATTTCTGGTATATGAATAACATGTTTTTCAATGGCAAAAATCAATGAATATTGTAAATGCACAAACAGTAATTTCTCCGCATTGCAAGGTGCAATTCTGAAATTTTTTGCTTTTTCCTGCTAATCCTAGCATGATAAAGAAGATTCAAAGAGAGTGAGATGCCAGCTCTTTTCATTCAGTCAGTAGCTTCAAACATTTCTGGACGTTTTTCAATGGCAAAAATCAATGAATATTGTAAATGCACAAACAGTAATTTCTCCGCATTGCAAGGTGCAATTCTGAAATTTTTTGCTTTTTCCTGCTAATCCTAGCATGATAAAGAAGATTCAAAGAGAGTGAGATGCCAGCTCTTTTCATTCAGTCAGTAGCTTCAAACATTTCTGGACGTTTTTCAATGGCAAAAATCAATGAATATTGTAAATGCACAAACAGTAATATCTCCACATTGCAAGGTGCAATTCTGAAATTTTTTGCTTTTTCCTGCTAATCCTGGCATGATAAAGAAGATTCAAAGAGAGTGAGATGCCAGCTCCTTTCATTCAGTCAGTAGCTTCAAACATTTCTGGTATATGAATAACGTTTTTCAATGGCAAAGATCAATGAATATTGTAAATGCACAAACAGTAATTTCTCCGCATTGCAAGGTGCAATTCTGAAATTTTTTGCTTTTTCCTGCTAATCCTAGCATGATAAAGAAGATTCAAAGAGAGTGAGATGCCAGCTCCTTTCATTCAGTCAGTAGCTTCAAACATTTCTGGACGTTTTTCAATGGCAAAAATCAATGAATATTGTAAATGCACAAACAGTAATATCTCCACATTGCAAGGTGCAATTCTGAAATTTTTTGCTTTTTCCTGCTAATCCTGGCATGATAAAGAAGATTCAAAGAGAGTGAGATGCCAGCTCTTTTCATTCAGTCAGTAGCTTCAAACATTTCTGGACGTTTTTCAATGGCAAAAATCAATGAATATTGTAAATGCACAAACAGTAATATCTCCACATTGCAAGGTGCAATTCTGAAATTTTTTGCTTTTTCCTGCTAATCCTGGCATGATAAAGAAGATTCAAAGAGAGTGAGATGCCAGCTCCTTTCATTCAGTCAGTAGCTTCAAACATTTCTGGTATATGAATAACATGTTTTTCAATGGCAAAAATCAATGAATATTGTAAATGCACAAACAGTAATTTCTCCGCATTGCAAGGTGCAATTCTGAAATTTTTTGCTTTTTCCTGCTAATCCTAGCATGATAAAGAAGATTCAAAGAGAGTGAGATGCCAGCTCCTTTCATTCAGTCAGTAGCTTCAAACATTTCTGGACGTTTTTCAATGGCAAAAATCAATGAATATTGTAAATGCACAAACAGTAATATCTCCACATTGCAAGGTGCAATTCTGAAATTTTTTGCTTTTTCCTGCTAATCCTGGCATGATAAAGAAGATTCAAAGAGAGTGAGATGCCAGCTCTTTTCATTCAGTCAGTAGCTTCAAACATTTCTGGTATATGAATAACATGTTTTTCAATGGCAAAAATCAATGAATATTGTAAATGCACAAACAGTAATTTCTCCGCATTGCAAGGTGCAATTCTGAAATTTTTTGCTTTTTCCTGCTAATACTAGCATGATAAAGAAGATTCAAAGAGAGTGAGATGCCAGCTCCTTTCATTCAGTCAGTAGCTTCAAACATTTCTGGTATATGAATAACGATGTTTTTCAATGGCAAAAATCAATGAATATTGTAAATGCACACACAGTAATTTCTCCGCATTGCAAGGTGCAATTCTGAAATTTTTTGCTTTTTCCTGCTAATCCTAGCATGATAAAGAATATTCAAAGAGAGTGAGATGCCAGCTCCTTTCATTCAGTCAGTAGGTTCAAACATTTCTGGACGTTTTTCAAAGGCAAAAATCAATGAATATTGTAAATGCACAAACAGTAATTTCTCCACATTGCAAGGTGCAATTCTGAAATTTTTTGCTTTTTCCTGCTAATCCTGGCATGATAAAGAAGATTCAAAGAGAGTGAGATGCCAGCTCTTTTCATTCAGTCAGTAGCTTCAAACATTTCTGGTATATGAATAACATGTTTTTCAATGGCAAAAATCAATGAATATTGTAAATGCACAAACAGTAATATCTCCACATTGCAACGTGCAATTCTGAAATTTTTTGCTTTTTCCTGCTCCTCTTAGCATGATAAAGAAGATTCAAAGAGAGTGAGATGCCAGCTCTTTTCATACAGTCAGTAGCTTCAAACATTTCTGGTATATGAATAACATGATGTTTTTCAATGGCAAAAATCAATGAATATTGTAAATGCACAAACAGTAATATCTCCACATTGCAACGTGCAATTCTGAAATTTTTTGCTTTTTCCTGCTAATCCTGGCATGATAAAGAAGATTCAAAGAGAGTGAGATGCCAGCTCTTTTCATTCAGTCAGTAGCTTCAAACATTTCTGGAATATGAATAACGATGTTTTTCAATTTCAAAAATCAATGAATATTGTAAATGCACACACAGTAATTTCTCCGCATTGCAAGGTGCAATTCTGAAATTTTTTGCTTTTTCCTGCTAATCCTAGCATGATAAAGAAGATTCAAAGAGAGTGAGATGCCAGCTCCTTTCATTCAGTCAGTAGCTTCAAACATTTCTGGTATATGAATAACATGTTTTTCAATGGCAAAAATCAATGAATATTGTAAATGCACAAACAGTAATTTCTCCGCATTGCAAGGTGCAATTCTGAAATTTTTTGCTTTTTCCTGCTAATCCTAGCATGATAAAGAAGATTCAAAGAGAGTGAGATGCCAGCTCCTTTCATTCAGTCAGTAGCTTCAAACATTTCTGGTATATGAATATGTTTTTCAATGGCAAAAATCAATGAATATTGTAAATGCACAAACAGTAATATCTCCACATTGCAAGGTGCAATTCTGAAATTTTTTGCTTTTTCCTGCTAATCCTGGCATGATAAAGAAGATTCAAAGAGAGTGGGATGCCAGCTCTTTTCATTCAGTCAGTAGCTTCAAACATTTCTGGTATATGAATAACGATGTTTTTCAATGGCAAAAATCAATGAATATTGTAAATGCACAAACAGTAATTTCTCCGCATTGCAATGTGCAATTCTGAAATTTTTTGCTTTTTCCTGCTAATCCTGGCATGATAAAGAAGATTCAAAGAGAGTGAGATGCCAGCTCCTTTCATTCAGTCAGTAGCTTCAAACATTTCTGGTATATGAATAACATGATGTTTTTCAATGGCAAAAATCAATGAATATTGTAAATGCACAAACAGTAATTTCTCCGCATTGCAATGTGCAATTCTGAAATTTTTTGCTTTTTCCTGCTAATCCTAGCATGATAAAGAAGATTCAAAGAGAGTGAGATGCCAGCTCCTTTCATTCAGTCAGTAGCTTCAAACATTTCTGGACGTTTTTCAATGGCAAAAATCAATGAATATTGTAAATGCACAAACAGTAATATCTCCACATTGCAACGTGCAATTCTGAAATTTTTTGCTTTTTCCTGCTAATCCTGGCATGATAAAGAAGATTCAAAGAGAGTGAGATGCCAGCTCTTTTCATTCAGTCAGTAGCTTCAAACATTTCTGGACGTTTTTCAATGGCAAAAATCAATGAATATTGTAAATGCACAAACAGTAATTTCTCCGCATTGCAAGGTGCAATTCTGAAATTTTTTGCTTTTTCCTGCTAATCCTAGCATGATAAAGAAGATTCAAAGAGAGTGAGATGCCAGCTCCTTTCATTCAGTCAGTAGCTTCAAACATTTCTGGTATATGAATATGTTTTTCAATGGCAAAAATCAATGAATATTGTAAATGCACAAACAGTAATATCTCCACATTGCAAGGTGCAATTCTGAAATTTTTTGCTTTTTCCTGCTAATCCTGGCATGATAAAGAAGATTCAAAGAGAGTGGGATGCCAGCTCTTTTCATTCAGTCAGTAGCTTCAAACATTTCTGGTATATGAATAACGATGTTTTTCAATGGCAAAAATCAATGAATATTGTAAATGCACAAACAGTAATTTCTCCGCATTGCAATGTGCAATTCTGAAATTTTTTGCTTTTTCCTGCTAATCCTAGCATGATAAAGAAGATTCAAAGAGAGTGAGATGCCAGCTCCTTTCATTCAGTCAGTAGCTTCAAACATTTCTGGACGTTTTTCAATGGCAAAAATCAATGAATATTGTAAATGCACAAACAGTAATATCTCCACATTGCAACGTGCAATTCTGAAATTTTTTGCTTTTTCCTGCTAATCCTGGCATGATAAAGAAGATTCAAAGAGAGTGAGATGCCAGCTCTTTTCATTCAGTCAGTAGCTTCAAACATTTCTGGACGTTTTTCAATGGCAAAAATCAATGAATATTGTAAATGCACAAACAGTAATATCTCCACATTGCAAGGTGCAATTCTGAAATTTTTTGCTTTTTCCTGCTAATCCTGGCATGATAAAGAAGATTCAAAGAGAGTGAGATGCCAGCTCCTTTCATTCAGTCAGTAGCTTCAAACATTTCTGGACGTTTTTCAATGGCAAAAATCAATGAATATTGTAAATGCACAAACAGTAATATCTCCACATTGCAAGGTGCAATTCTGAAATTTTTTGCTTTTCCTGCTAATCCTGGCATGATAAAGAAGATTCAAAGAGAGTGAGATGCCAGCTCTTTTCATTCAGTCAGTAGCTTCAAACATTTCTGGACGTTTTTCAATGGCAAAAATCAATGAATATTGTAAATGCACAAACAGTAATATCTCCACATTGCAAGGTGCAATTCTGAAATTTTTTGCTTTTTCCTGCTAATCCTGGCATGATAAAGAAGATTCAAAGAGAGTGAGATGCCAGCTCCTTTCATTCAGTCAGTAGCTTCAAACATTTCTGGTATATGAATAACATGTTTTTCAATGGCAAAAATCAATGAATATTGTAAATGCACAAACAGTAATTTCTCCGCATTGCAAGGTGCAATTCTGAAATTTTTTGCTTTTTCCTGCTAATCCTAGCATGATAAAGAAGATTCAAAGAGAGTGAGATGCCAGCTCCTTTCATTCAGTCAGTAGCTTCAAACATTTCTGGACGTTTTTCAATGGCAAAAATCAATGAATATTGTAAATGCACAAACAGTAATATCTCCACATTGCAAGGTGCAATTCTGAATTTTTTTGCTTTTTCCTGCTAATCCTGGCATGATAAAGAAGATTCAAAGAGAGTGAGATGCCAGCTCTTTTCATTCAGTCAGTAGCTTCAAACATTTCTGGACGTTTTTCAATGGCAAAAATCAATGAATATTGTAAATGCACAAACAGTAATATCTCCACATTGCAAGGTGCAATTCTGAAATTTTTTGCTTTTTCCTGCTAATCCTGGCATGATAAAGAAGATTCAAAGAGAGTGAGATGCCAGCTCTTTTCATTCAGTCAGTAGCTTCAAACATTTCTGGTATATGAATAACATGTTTTTCAATGGCAAAAATCAATGAATATTGTAAATGCACAAACAGTAATTTCTCCGCATTGCAAGGTGCAATTCTGAAATTTTTTGCTTTTTCCTGCTAATCCTAGCATGATAAAGAAGATTCAAAGAGAGTGAGATGCCAGCTCTTTTCATTCAGTCAGTAGCTTCAAACATTTCTGGACGTTTTTCAATGGCAAAAATCAATGAATATTGTAAATGCACAAACAGTAATTTCTCCGCATTGCAAGGTGCAATTCTGAAATTTTTTGCTTTTTCCTGCTAATCCTAGCATGATAAAGAAGATTCAAAGAGAGTGAGATGCCAGCTCTTTTCATTCAGTCAGTAGCTTCAAACATTTCTGGACGTTTTTCAATGGCAAAAATCAATGAATATTGTAAATGCACAAACAGTAATATCTCCACATTGCAAGGTGCAATTCTGAAATTTTTTGCTTTTTCCTGCTAATCCTGGCATGATAAAGAAGATTCAAAGAGAGTGAGATGCCAGCTCCTTTCATTCAGTCAGTAGCTTCAAACATTTCTGGTATATGAATAACATGTTTTTCAATGGCAAAAATCAATGAATATTGTAAATGCACAAACAGTAATTTCTCCGCATTGCAAGGTGCAATTCTGAAATTTTTTGCTTTTTCCTGCTAATCCTAGCATGATAAAGAAGATTCAAAGAGAGTGAGATGCCAGCTCCTTTCATTCAGTCAGTAGCTTCAAACATTTCTGGACGTTTTTCAATGGCAAAAATCAATGAATATTGTAAATGCACAAACAGTAATATCTCCACATTGCAAGGTGCAATTCTGAAACTTTTTGCTTTTTCCTGCTAATCCTGGCATGATAAAGAAGATTCAAAGAGAGTGAGATGCCAGCTCTTTTCATTCAGTCAGTAGCTTCAAACATTTCTGGACGTTTTTCAATGGCAAAAATCAATGAATATTGTAAATGCACAAACAGTAATATCTCCACATTGCAAGGTGCAATTCTGAAATTTTTTGCTTTTTCCTCCTAATCCTGGCATGATAAAGAAGATTCAAAGAGAGTGAGATGCCAGCTCCTTTCATTCAGTCAGTAGCTTCAAACATTTCTGGTATATGAATAACATGTTTTTCAATGGCAAAAATCAATGAATATTGTAAATGCACAAACAGTAATTTCTCCGCATTGCAAGGTGCAATTCTGAAATTTTTTGCTTTTTCCTGCTAATCCTAGCATGATAAAGAAGATTCAAAGAGAGTGAGATGCCAGCTCCTTTCATTCAGTCAGTAGCTTCAAACATTTCTGGACGTTTTTCAATGGCAAAAATCAATGAATATTGTAAATGCACAAACAGTAATATCTCCACATTGCAAGGTGCAATTCTGAAATTTTTTGCTTTTTCCTGCTAATCCTGGCATGATAAAGAAGATTCAAAGAGAGTGAGATGCCAGCTCTTTTCATTCAGTCAGTAGCTTCAAACATTTCTGGTATATGAATAACATGTTTTTCAATGGCAAAAATCAATGAATATTGTAAATGCACAAACAGTAATTTCTCCGCATTGCAAGGTGCAATTCTGAAATTTTTTGCTTTTTCCTGCTAATACTAGCATGATAAAGAAGATTCAAAGAGAGTGAGATGCCAGCTCCTTTCATTCAGTCAGTAGCTTCAAACATTTCTGGTATATGAATAACGATGTTTTTCAATGGCAAAAATAAATGAATATTGTAAATGCACACACAGTAATTTCTCCGCATTGCAAGGTGCAATTCTGAAATTTTTTGCTTTTTCCTGCTAATCCTAGCATGATAAAGAAGATTCAAAGAGAGTGAGATGCCAGCTCCTTTCATTCAGTCAGTAGCTTCAAACATTTCTGGACGTTTTTCAATGGCAAAAATCAATGAATATTGTAAATGCAGAAACAGTAATTTCTCCACATTGCAAGGTGCAATTCTGAAATTTTTGGCTTTTTCCTGCTAATCCTGGCATGATAAAGAAGATTCAAAGAGAGTGAGATGCCAGCTCTTTTCATTCAGTCAGTAGCTTCAAACATTTCTGGTATATGAATAACATGTTTTTCAATGGCAAAAATCAATGAATATTGTAAATGCACAAACAGTAATATCTCCACATTGCAAGGTCTAATTCTGAAATTTTTTGCTTTTTCCTGCTAATCCTGGCATGAAAAGAAGATTCAAAGAGAGTGAGATGCCAGCTCTTTTCATTCAGTCAGTAGCTTCAAACATTTCTGGTATATGAATAACATGATGTTTTTCAATGGCAAAAATCAATAAATATTGTAAATGCACACACAGTAATTTCTCCGCATTGCAAGGTGCAATTCTGAAATTTTTTGCTTTTTCCTGCTAATCCTAGCATGATAAAGAAGATTCAAAGAGAGTGAGATGCCAGCTCCTTTCATTCAGTCAGTAGCTTCAAACATTTCTGGACGTTTTTCAATGGCAAAAATCAATGAATATTGTAAATGCACAAACAGTAATATCTCCACATTGCAAGGTGCAATTCTGAAATTTTTTGCTTTTTCCTGCTAATCCTGGCATGATAAAGAAGATTCAAAGAGAGTGAGATGCCAGCTCTTTTCATTCAGTCAGTAGCTTCAAACATTTCTGGTATATGAATAACATGTTTTTCAATGGCAAAAATCAATGAATATTGTAAATGCACAAACAGTAATTTCTCCGCATTGCAAGGTGCAATTCTGAAATTTTTTGCTTTTTCCTGCTAATCCTAGCATGATAAAGAAGATTCAAAGAGAGTGAGATGCCAGCTCCTTTCATTCAGTCAGTAGCTTCAAACATTTCTGGACGTTTTTCAATGGCAAAAATCAATGAATATTGTAAATGCACAAACAGTAATATCTCCACATTGCAAGGTGCAATTCTGAAATTTTTTGCTTTTTCCTGCTAATCCTGGCATGATAAAGAAGATTCAAAGAGAGTGAGATGCCAGCTCTTTTCATTCAGTCAGTAGCTTCAAACATTTCTGGTATATGAATAACATGTTTTTCAATGGCAAAAGTCAATGAATATTGTAAATGCACAAACAGTAATTTCTCCGCATTGCAAGGTGCAATTCTGAAATTTTTTGCTTTTTCCTGCTAATCCTAGCATGATAAAGAAGATTCAAAGAGAGTGAGATGCCAGCTCCTTTCATTCAGTCAGTAGCTTCAAACATTTCTGGACGTTTTTCAATGGCAAAAATCAATGAATATTGTAAATGCACAAACAGTAATATCTCCACATTGCAAGGTGCAATTCTGAAATTTTTTGCTTTTTCCTGCTAATCCTAGCATGATAAAGAAGATTCAAAGAGAGTGAGATGCCAGCTCCTTTCATTCAGTCAGTAGCTTCAAACATTTCTGGACGTTTTTCAATGGCAAAAATCAATGAATATTGTAAATGCACAAACAGTAATATCTCCACATTGCAACGTGCAATTCTGAAATTTTTTGCTTTTTCCTGCTAATCCTGGCATGATAAAGAAGATTCAAAGAGAGTGAGATGCCAGCTCTTTTCATTCAGTCAGTAGCTTCAAACATTTCTGGTATATGAATAACATGTTTTTCAATGGCAAAAATCAATGAATATTGTAAATGCACAAACAGTAATATCTCCACATTGCAACGTGCAATTCTGAAATTTTTTGCTTTTTCCTGCTCCTCTTAGCATGATAAAGAAGATTCAAAGAGAGTGAGATGCCAGCTCTTTTCATTCAGTCAGTAGCTTCAAACATTTCTGGACGTTTTTCAATGGCAAAAATCAATGAATATTGTAAATGCACAAACAGTAATTTCTCCGCATTGCAAGGTGCAATTCTGAAATTTTTTGCTTTTTCCTGCTAATCCTAGCATGATAAAGAAGATTCAAAGAGAGTGAGATGCCAGCTCCTTTCATTCAGTCAGTAGCTTCAAACATTTCTGGACGTTTTTCAATGGCAAAAATCAATGAATATTGTAAATGCACAAACAGTAATATCTCCACATTGCAACGTGCAATTCTGAAATTTTTTGCTTTTTCCTACTAATCCTGGCATGATAAAGAAGATTCAAAGAGAGTGAGATGCCAGCTCTTTTCATTCAGTCAGTAGCTTCAAACATTTCTGGTATATGAATAACGATGTTTTTCAATGGCAAAAATCAATGAATATTGTAAATGCACAAACAGTAATATCTCCACATTGCAACGTGCAATTCTGAAATTTTTTGCTTTTTCCTGCTAATCCTGGCATGATAAAGAAGATTCAAAGAGAGTGAGATGCCAGCTCCTTTCATTCAGTCAGTAGCTTCAAACATTTCTGGTATATGAATAACGATGTTTTTCAATGGCAAAAATCAATGAATATTGTAAATGCACACACAGTAATTTCTCCGCATTGCAAGGTGCAATTCTGAAATTTTTTGCTTTTTCCTGCTAATCCTAGCATGATAAAGAAGATTCAAAGAGAGTGAGATGCCAGCTCCTTTCATTCAGTCAGTAGCTTCAAACATTTCTGGACGTTTTTCAATGGCAAAAATCAATGAATATTGTAAATGCACAAACAGTAATATCTCCACATTGCAAGGTGCAATTCTGAAATTTTTTGCTTTTTCCTGCTAATCCTGGCATGATAAAGAAGATTCAAAGAGAGTGAGATGCCAGCTCTTTTCATTCAGTCAGTAGCTTCAAACATTTCTGGTATATGAATAACATGTTTTTCAATGGCAAAAATCAATGAATATTGTAAATGCACAAACAGTAATTTCTCCGCATTGCAAGGTGCAATTCTGAAATTTTTGGCTTTTTCCTGCTAATCCTAGCATGATAAAGAAGATTCAAAGAGAGTGAGATGCCAGCTCCTTTCATTCAGTCAGTAGCTTCAAACATTTCTGGACGTTTTTCAATGGCAAAAATCAATGAATATTGTAAATGCACAAACAGTAATATCTCCACATTGCAAGGTGCAATTCTGAAATTTTTTGCTTTTTCCTGCTAATCCTAGCATGATAAAGAAGATTCAAAGAGAGTGAGATGCCAGCTCCTTTCATTCAGTCAGTAGCTTCAAACATTTCTGGACGTTTTTCAATGGCAAAAATCAATGAATATTGTAAATGCACAAACAGTAATATCTCCACATTGCAACGTGCAATTCTGAAATTTTTTGCTTTTTCCTGCTAATCCTGGCATGATATAGAAGATTCAAAGAGAGTGAGATGCCAGCTCTTTTCATTCAGTCAGTAGTTTCAAACATTTCTGGTATATGAATAACGATGTTTTTCAATGGCAAAAATCAATGAATATTGTAAATGCACACACAGTAATTTCTCCGCATTGCAAGGTGCAATTCTGAAATTTTTTGCTTTTTCCTGCTAATCCTAGCATGATAAAGAAGATTCAAAGAGAGTGAGATGCCAGCTCCTTTCATTCAGTCAGTAGCTTCAAACATTTCTGGACGTTTTTCAATGGCAAAAATCAATGAATATTGTAAATGCACAAACAGTAATATCTCCACATTGCAACGTGCAATTCTGAAATTTTTTGCTTTTTCCTGCTCCTCTTAGCATGATAAAGAAGATTCAAAGAGAGTGAGATGCCAGCTCTTTTCATTCAGTCAGTAGCTTCAAACATTTCTGGTATATGAATAACATGATGTTTTTCAATGGCAAAAATCAATGAATATTGTAAATGCACAAACAGTAATTTCTCCGCATTGCAATGTGCAATTCTGAAATTTATTGCTTTTTCCTGCTAATCCTAGCATGATAAAGAAGATTCAAAGAGAGTGAGATGCCAGCTCCTTTCATTCAGTCAGTAGCTTCAAACATTTCTGGACGTTTTTCAATGGCAAAAATCAATGAATATTCTAAATGCACAAACAGTAATATCTCCACATTGCAAGGTGCAATTCTGAAATTTTTTGCTTTTTCCTGCTAATCCTGGCATGATGAAGAAGATTCAAAGAGAGTGAGATGCCAGCTCTTTTCATTCAGTCAGTAGCTTCAAACATTTCTGGTATATGAATAACATGTTTTTCAATGGCAAAAATCAATGAATATTGTAAATGCACACACAGTAATTTCTCCGCATTGCAAGGTGCAATTCTGAAATTTTTTGCTTTTTCCTGCTAATCCTAGCATGATAAAGAAGATTCAAAGAGAGTGAGATGCCAGCTCCTTTCATTCAGTCAGTAGCTTCAAACATTTCTGGACGTTTTTCAATGGCAAAAATCAATGAATATTGTAAATGCACAAACAGTAATATCTCCACATTGCAACGTGCAATTCTGAAATTTTTTGCTTTTTCCTGCTAATCCTGGCATGATAAAGAAGATTCAAAGAGAGTGAGATGCCAGCTCTTTTCATTCAGTCAGTAGCTTCAAACATTTCTGGTATATGAATAACGATGTTTTTCAATGGCAAAAATCAATGAATATTGTAAATGCACACACAGTAATTTCTCCGCATTGCAAGGTGCAATTCTGAAATTTTTTGCTTTTTCCTGCTAATCCTAGCATGATAAAGAAGATTCAAAGAGAGTGAGATGCCAGCTCCTTTCATTCAGTCAGTAGCTTCAAACATTTCTGGTATATGAATAACATGATGTTTTTCAATGGCAAAAATCAATGAATATTGTAAATGCACAAACAGTAATTTCTCCGCATTGCAAGGTGCAATTCTGAAATTTTTTGCTTTTTCCTGCTAATCCTAGCATGATAAAGAAGATTCAAAGAGAGTGAGATGCCAGCTCCTTTCATTCAGTCAGTAGCTTCAAACATTTCTGGACGTTTTTCAATGGCAAAAATCAATGAATATTGTAAAGGCACAAACAGTAATATCTCCACATTGCAAGGTGCAATTCTGAAATTTTTTGCTTTTTCCTGCTAATCCTGGCATGATAAAGAAGATTCAAAGAGAGTGAGATGCCAGCTCTTTTCATTCAGTTAGTAGCTTCAAACATTTCTGGTATATGAATAACGATGTTTTTCAATGGCAAAAATCAATGAAAATTGTAAATGCACACACAGTAATTTCTCCGCATTGCAAGGTGCAATTCTGAAATTTTTTGCTTTTTCCTGCTAATCCTAGCATGATAAAGAAGATTCAAAGAGAGTGAGATGCCAGCTCCTTTCATTCAGTCAGTAGCTTTAAACATTTCTGGACGTTTTTCAATGGCAAAAATCAATGAATATTGTAAATGCACAAACAGTAATATCTCCACATTGCAAGGTGCAATTCTGAAATTTTTTGCTTTTTCCTGCTAATCCTGGCATGATAAAGAAGATTCAAAGAGAGTGAGATGCCAGCTCTTTTCATTCAGTCAGTAGCTTCAAACATTTCTGGTATATGAATAACATGTTTTTCAATGGCAAAAATCAATGAATATTGTAAATGCACACAGTAATTTCTCCGCATTGCAAGGTGCAATTCTGAAATTTTTTGCTTTTTCCTGCTAATCCTAGCATGATAAAGAAGATTCAAAGAGAGTGAGATGCCAGCTCCTTTCATTCAGTCAGTAGCTTCAAACATTTCTGGACGTTTTTCAATGGCAAAAATCAATGAATATTGTAAATGCATAAACAGTAATATCTCCACATTGCAACGTGCAATTCTGAAATTTTTTGCTTTTTCCTGCTAATCCTGGCATGATAAAGAAGATTCAAAGAGAGTGAGATGCCAGCTCTTTTCATTCAGTCAGTAGCTTCAAACATTTCTGGTATATGAATAACGATGTTTTTCAATGGCAAAAATCAATGAATATTGTAAATGCACACACAGTAATTTCTCCGCATTGCAAGGTGCAATTCTGAAATTTTTTGCTTTTTCCTGCTAATCCTAGCATGATAAAGAAGATTCAAAGAGAGTGAGATGTCAGCTCCTTTCATTCAGTCAGTAGCTTCAAACATTTCTGGTATATGAATAACATGATGTTTTTCAATGGCAAAAATCAATGAATATTGTAAATGCACAAACAGTAATTTCTCCGCATTGCAAGGTGCAATTCTGAAATTTTTTGCTTTTTCCTGCTAATCCTAGCATGATAAAGAAGATTCAAAGAGAGTGAGATGCCAGCTCCTTTCATTCAGTCAGTAGCTTCAAACATTTCTGGACGTTTTTCAATGGCAAAAATCAATGAATATTGTAAATGCACAAACAGTAATATCTCCACATTGCAAGGTGCAATTCTGAAATTTTTTGCTTTTTCCTGCTAATCCTGGCATGATAAAGAAGATTCAAAGAGAGTGAGATGCCAGCTCTTTTCATTCAGTTAGTAGCTTCAAACATTTCTGGTATATGAATAACGATGTTTTTCAATGGCAAAAATTAATGAAAATTGTAAATGCACACACAGTAATTTCTCCGCATTGCAAGGTGCAATTCTGAAATTTTTTGCTTTTTCCTGCTAATCCTAGCATGATAAAGAAGATTCAAAGAGAGTGAGATGCCAGCTCCTTTCATTCAGTCAGTAGCTTCAAACATTTCTGGACGTTTTTCAATGGCAAAAATCAATGAATATTGTAAATGCACAAACAGTAATATCTCCACATTGCAAGGTGCAATTCTGAAATTTTTTGCTTTTTCCTGCTAATCCTGGCATGATAAAGAAGATTCAAAGAGAGTGAGATGCCAGCTCTTTTCATTCAGTCAGTAGCTTCAAACATTTCTGGTATATGAATAACATGTTTTTCAATGGCAAAAATCAATGAATATTGTAAATGCACACAGTAATTTCTCCGCATTGCAAGGTGCAATTCTGAAATTTTTTGCTTTTTCCTGCTAATCCTAGCATGATAAAGAAGATTCAAAGAGAGTGAGATGCCAGCTCCTTTCATTCAGTCAGTAGCTTCAAACATTTCTGGACGTTTTTCAATGGCAAAAATCAATGAATATTGTAAATGCACAAACAGTAATATCTCCACATTGCAACGTGCAATTCTGAAATTTTTTGCTTTTTCCTGCTAATCCTGGCATGATAAAGAAGATTCAAAGAGAGTGAGATGCCAGCTCTTTTCATTCAGTCAGTAGCTTCAAACATTTCTGGTATATGAATAACGATGTTTTTCAATGGCAAAAATCAATGAATATTGTAAATGCACACAAAGTAATTTCTCCGCATTGCAAGGTGCAATTCTGAAATTTTTTGCTTTTTCCTGCTAATCCTAGCATGATAAAGAAGATTCAAAGAGAGTGAGATGCCAGCTCCTTTCATTCAGTCAGTAGCTTCAAACATTTCTGGTATATGAATAACATGATGTTTTTCAATGGCAAAAATCAATGAATATTGTAAATGCACAAACAGTAATTTCTCCGCATTGCAAGGTGCAATTCTGAAATTTTTTGCTTTTTCCTGCTAATCCTAGCATGATAAAGAAGATTCAAAGAGAGTGAGATGCCAGCTCCTTTCATTCAGTCAGTAGCTTCAAACATTTCTGGACGTTTTTCAATGGCAAAAATCAATGAATATTGTAAATGCACAAACAGTAATATCTCCACATTGCAAGGTGCAATTCTGAAATTTTTTGCTTTTTCCTGCTAATCCTGGCATGATAAAGAAGATTCAAAGAGAGTGAGATGCCAGCTCTTTTCATTCAGTCAGTAGCTTCAAACATTTCTGGTATATGAATAACATGTTTTTCAATGGCAAAAATCAATGAATATTGTAAATGCACAAACAGTAATATCTCCACATTGCAACGTGCAATTCTGAAATTTTTTGCTTTTTCCTGCTCCTCTTAGCATGATAAAGAAGATTCAAAGAGAGTGAGATGCCAGCCCTTTTCATTCAGTCAGTAGCTTCAAACATTTCTGGTATATGAATAACATGATGTTTTTCAATGGCAAAAATCAATGAATATTGTAAATGCACAAACAGTAATATCTCCACATTGCAACGTGCAATTCTGAAATTTTTTGCTTTTTCCTGCTAATCCTGGCATGATAAAGAAGATTCAAAGAGAGTGAGATGCCAGCTCTTTTCATTCAGTCAGTAGCTTCAAACATTTCTGGTATATGAATAACGATGTTTTTCAATGGCAAAAATCAATGAATATTGTAAATGCACAAACAGTAATATCTCCACATTGCAACGTGCAATTCTGAAATTTTTTGCTTTTTCCTGCTAATCCTGGCATGATAAAGAAGATTCAAAGAGAGTGAGATGCCAGCTCTTTTCATTCAGTCAGTAGCTTCAAACATTTCTGGTATATGAATAACATGTTTTTCAATGGAAAAAATCAATGAATATTGTAAATGCACAAACAGTAATTTCTCCGCATTGCAAGGTGCAATTCTGAAATTTTTTGCTTTTTCCTGCTAATCCTAGCATGATAAAGAAGATTCAAAGAGAGTGAGATGCCAGCTCCTTTCATTCAGTCAGTAGCTTCAAACATTTCTGGACGTTTTTCAATGGCAAAAATCAATGAATATTGTAAATGCACAAACAGTAATATCTCCACATTGCAAGGTGCAATTCTGAAATTTTTTGCTTTTTCCTGCTAATCCTGGCATGATAAAGAAGATTCAAAGAGAGTGAGATGCCAGCTCTTTTCATTCAGTCAGTAGCTTCAAACATTTCTGGTATATGAATAACATGTTTTTCAATGGCAAAAATCAATGAATATTGTAAATGCACAAACAGTAATATCTCCACATTGCAAGGTGCAATTCTGAAATTTTTTGCTTTTTCCTGCTAATCCTGGCATGATAAAGAAGATTCAAAGAGAGTGGGATGCCAGCTCTTTTCATTCAGTCAGTAGCTTCAAACATTTCTGGTATATGAATAACGATGTTTTTCAATGGCAAAAATCAATGAATATTGTAAATGCACACACAGTAATTTCTCCGCATTGCAAGGTGCAATTCTGAAATTTTTTGCTTTTTCCTGCTAATCCTAGCATGATAAAGAAGATTCAAAGAGAGTGAGATGCCAGCTCTTTTCATTCAGTCAGTAGCTTCAAACATTTCTGGTATATGAATAACATGTTTTTCAATGGCAAAAATCAATGAATATTGTAAATGCACAAACAGTAATTTCTCCGCATTGCAATGTGCAATTCTGAAATTTTTTGCTTTTTCCTGCTAATCCTGGCATGATAAAGAAGATTCAAAGAGAGTGAGATGCCAGCTCCTTTCATTCAGTCAGTAGCTTCAAACATTTCTGGTATATGAATAACATGATGTTTTTCAATGGCAAAAATCAATGAATATTGTAAATGCACAAACAGTAATTTCTCCGCATTGCAAGGTGCAATTCTGAAATTTTTTGCTTTTTCCTGCTAATCCTAGCATGATAAAGAAGATTCAAAGAGAGTGAGATGCCAGCTCCTTTCATTCAGTCAGTAGCTTCAAACATTTCTGGACGTTTTTCAATGGCAAAAATCAATGAATATTGTAAATGCACAAACAGTAATATCTCCACATTGCAAGGTGCAATTCTGAAATGTTTTGCTTTCTCCTGCTAATCCTGGCATGATGAAGATTCAAAGAGAGTGAGATGCCAGCTCTTTTCATTCAGTCAGTAGCTTCAAACATTTCTGGTATATGAATAACATGTTTTTCAATGGCAAAAATCAATGAATATTGTAAATGCACAAACAGTAATATCTCCACATTGCAACGTGCAATTCTGAAATTTTTTGCTTTTTCCTGCTCCTCTTAGCATGATAAAGAAGATTCAAAGAGAGTGAGATGCCAGCTCTTTTCATTCAGTCAGTAGCTTCAAACATTTCTGGTATATGAATAACATGATGTTTTTCAATGGCAAAAATCAATGAATATTGTAAATGCACAAACAGTAATATCTCCACATTGCAAAGTGCAATTCTGAAATTTTTTGCTTTTTCCTGCTAATCCTGGCATGATAAAGAAGATTCAAAGAGAGTGAGATGCCAGCTCTTTTCATTCAGTCAGTAGCTTCAAACATTTCTGGTATATGAATAACGATGTTTTTCAATGGCAAAAATCAATGAATATTGTAAATGCACAAACAGTAATATCTCCACATTGCAACGTGCAATTCTGAAATTTTTTGCTTTTTCCTGCTAATCCTGGCATGATAAAGAAGATTCAAAGAGAGTGAGATGCCAGCTCTTTTCATTCAGTCAGTAGCTTCAAACATTTCTGGTATATGAATAACGATGTTTTTCAATGGCAAAAATCAATGAATATTGTAAATGCACACACAGTAATTTCTCCGCATTGCAAGGTGCAATTCTGAAATTTTTTGCTTTTTCCTGCTAATCCTAGCATGATAAAGAAGATTCAAAGAGAGTGAGATGCCAGCTCCTTTCATTCAGTCAGTAGCTTCAAACATTTCTGGTATATGAATAACGATGTTTTTCAATGGCAAAAATCAATGAATATTGTAAATGCACAAACAGTAATTTCTCCGCATTGCAAGGTGCAATTCTGAAATTTTTTGCTTTTTCCTGCTAATCCTAGCATGATAAAGAAGATTCAAAGAGAGTGAGATGCCAGCTCCTTTCATTCAGTCAGTAGCTTCAAACATTTCTGGACGTTTTTCAATGGCAAAAATCAATGAATATTGTAAATGCACAAACAGTAATATCTCCACATTGCAAGGTGCAATTCTGAAATTTTTTGCTTTTTCCTTCTAATCCTGGCATGATAAAGAAGATTCAAAGAGAGTGAGATGCCAGCTCTTTTCATTCAGTCAGTAGCTTCAAACATTTCTGGTATATGAATAACATGTTTTTCAATGGCAAAAATCAATGAATATTGTAAATGCACAAACAGTAATATCTCCACATTGCAACGTGCAATTCTGAAATTTTTTGCTTTTTCCTGCTCCTCTTAGCATGATAAAGAAGATTCAAAGAGAGTGAGATGCCAGCTCTTTTCATTCAGTCAGTAGCTTCAAACATTTCTGGTATATGAATAACATGATGTTTTTCAATGGCAAAAATCAATGAATATTGTAAATGCACAAACAGTAATATCTCCACATTGCAACGTGCAATTCTGAAATTTTTTGCTTTTTCCTGCTAATCCTGGCATGATAAAGAAGATTCAAAGAGAGTGAGATGCCAGCTCTTTTCATTCAGTCAGTAGCTTCAAACATTTCTGGTATATGAATAACGATGTTTTTCAATGGCAAAAATCAATGAAAATTGTAAATGCACACACAGTAATTTCTCCGCATTGCAAGGTGCAATTCTGAAATTTTTTGCTTTTTCCTGCTAATCCTAGCATGATAAAGAAGATTCAAAGAGAGTGAGATGCCAGCTCCTTTCATTCAGTCAGTAGCTTCAAACATTTCTGGACGTTTTTCAATGGCAAAAATCAATGAATATTGTAAATGCACAAACAGTAATATCTCCACATTGCAAGGTGCAATTCTGAAATTTTTTGCTTTTTCCTGCTAATCCTGGCATGATAAAGAAGATTCAAAGAGAGTGAGATGCCAGCTCTTTTCATTCAGTCAGTAGCTTCAAACATTTCTGGTATATGAATAACATGTTTTTCAATGGCAAAAATCAATGAATATTGTAAATGCACACAGTAATTTCTCCGCATTGCAAGGTGCAATTCTGAAATTTTTTGCTTTTTCCTGCTAATCCTAGCATGATAAAGAAGATTCAAAGAGAGTGAGATGCCAGCTCCTTTCATTCAGTCAGTAGCTTCAAACATTTCTGGACGTTTTTCAATGGCAAAAATCAATGAATATTGTAAATGCACAAACAGTAATATCTCCACATTGCAAGGTGCAATTCTGAAATTTTTTGCTTTTTCCTTCTAATCCTGGCATGATAAAGAAGATTCAAAGAGAGTGAGATGCCAGCTCTTTTCATTCAGTCAGTAGCTTCAAACATTTCTGGTATATGAATAACATGTTTTTCAATGGCAAAAATCAATGAATATTGTAAATGCACAAACAGTAATATCTCCACATTGCAACGTGCAATTCTGAAATTTTTTGCTTTTTCCTGCTCCTCTTAGCATGATAAAGAAGATTCAAAGAGAGTGAGATGCCAGCTCTTTTCATTCAGTCAGTAGCTTCAAACATTTCTGGTATATGAATAACATGATGTTTTTCAATGGCAAAAATCAATGAATATTGTAAATGCACAAACAGTAATATCTCCACATTGCAACGTGCAATTCTGAAATTTTTTGCTTTTTCCTGCTAATCCTGGCATGATAAAGAAGATTCAAAGAGAGTGAGATGCCAGCTCTTTTCATTCAGTCAGTAGCTTCAAACATTTCTGGTATATGAATAACGATGTTTTTCAATGGCAAAAATCAATGAAAATTGTAAATGCACACACAGTAATTTCTCCGCATTGCAAGGTGCAATTCTGAAATTTTTTGCTTTTTCCTGCTAATCCTAGCATGATAAAGAAGATTCAAAGAGAGTGAGATGCCAGCTCCTTTCATTCAGTCAGTAGCTTCAAACATTTCTGGACGTTTTTCAATGGCAAAAATCAATGAATATTGTAAATGCACAAACAGTAATATCTCCACATTGCAAGGTGCAATTCTGAAATTTTTTGCTTTTTCCTGCTAATCCTGGCATGATAAAGAAGATTCAAAGAGAGTGAGATGCCAGCTCTTTTCATTCAGTCAGTAGCTTCAAACATTTCTGGTATATGAATAACATGTTTTTCAATGGCAAAAATCAATGAATATTGTAAATGCACACAGTAATTTCTCCGCATTGCAAGGTGCAATTCTGAAATTTTTTGCTTTTTCCTGCTAATCCTAGCATGATAAAGAAGATTCAAAGAGAGTGAGATGCCAGCTCCTTTCATTCAGTCAGTAGCTTCAAACATTTCTGGACGTTTTTCAATGGCAAAAATCAATGAATATTGTAAATGCATAAACAGTAATATCTCCACATTGCAACGTGCAATTCTGAAATTTTTTGCTTTTTCCTGCTAATCCTGGCATGATAAAGAAGATTCAAAGAGAGTGAGATGCCAGCTCTTTTCATTCAGTCAGTAGCTTCAAACATTTCTGGTATATGAATAACGATGTTTTTCAATGGCAAAAATCAATGAATATTGTAAATGCACACACAGTAATTTCTCCGCATTGCAAGGTGCAATTCTGAAATTTTTTGCTTTTTCCTGCTAATCCTAGCATGATAAAGAAGATTCAAAGAGAGTGAGATGTCAGCTCCTTTCATTCAGTCAGTAGCTTCAAACATTTCTGGTATATGAATAACATGATGTTTTTCAATGGCAAAAATCAATGAATATTGTAAATGCACAAACAGTAATTTCTCCGCATTGCAAGGTGCAATTCTGAAATTTTTTGCTTTTTCCTGCTAATCCTAGCATGATAAAGAAGATTCAAAGAGAGTGAGATGCCAGCTCCTTTCATTCAGTCAGTAGCTTCAAACATTTCTGGACGTTTTTCAATGGCAAAAATCAATGAATATTGTAAATGCACAAACAGTAATATCTCCACATTGCAAGGTGCAATTCTGAAATTTTTTGCTTTTTCCTGCTAATCCTGGCATGATAAAGAAGATTCAAAGAGAGTGAGATGCCAGCTCTTTTCATTCAGTTAGTAGCTTCAAACATTTCTGGTATATGAATAACGATGTTTTTCAATGGCAAAAATTAATGAAAATTGTAAATGCACACACAGTAATTTCTCCGCATTGCAAGGTGCAATTCTGAAATTTTTTGCTTTTTCCTGCTAATCCTAGCATGATAAAGAAGATTCAAAGAGAGTGAGATGCCAGCTCCTTTCATTCAGTCAGTAGCTTCAAACATTTCTGGACGTTTTTCAATGGCAAAAATCAATGAATATTGTAAATGCACAAACAGTAATATCTCCACATTGCAAGGTGCAATTCTGAAATTTTTTGCTTTTTCCTGCTAATCCTGGCATGATAAAGAAGATTCAAAGAGAGTGAGATGCCAGCTCTTTTCATTCAGTCAGTAGCTTCAAACATTTCTGGTATATGAATAACATGTTTTTCAATGGCAAAAATCAATGAATATTGTAAATGCACACAGTAATTTCTCCGCATTGCAAGGTGCAATTCTGAAATTTTTTGCTTTTTCCTGCTAATCCTAGCATGATAAAGAAGATTCAAAGAGAGTGAGATGCCAGCTCCTTTCATTCAGTCAGTAGCTTCAAACATTTCTGGACGTTTTTCAATGGCAAAAATCAATGAATATTGTAAATGCACAAACAGTAATATCTCCACATTGCAACGTGCAATTCTGAAATTTTTTGCTTTTTCCTGCTAATCCTGGCATGATAAAGAAGATTCAAAGAGAGTGAGATGCCAGCTCTTTTCATTCAGTCAGTAGCTTCAAACATTTCTGGTATATGAATAACGATGTTTTTCAATGGCAAAAATCAATGAATATTGTAAATGCACACACAGTAATTTCTCCGCATTGCAAGGTGCAATTCTGAAATTTTTTGCTTTTTCCTGCTAATCCTAGCATGATAAAGAAGATTCAAAGAGAGTGAGATGCCAGCTCCTTTCATTCAGTCAGTAGCTTCAAACATTTCTGGTATATGAATAACATGATGTTTTTCAATGGCAAAAATCAATGAATATTGTAAATGCACAAACAGTAATTTCTCCGCATTGCAAGGTGCAATTCTGAAATTTTTTGCTTTTTCCTGCTAATCCTAGCATGATAAAGAAGATTCAAAGAGAGTGAGATGCCAGCTCCTTTCATTCAGTCAGTAGCTTCAAACATTTCTGGACGTTTTTCAATGGCAAAAATCAATGAATATTGTAAATGCACAAACAGTAATATCTCCACATTGCAAGGTGCAATTCTGAAATTTTTTGCTTTTTCCTGCTAATCCTGGCATGATAAAGAAGATTCAAAGAGAGTGAGATGCCAGCTCTTTTCATTCAGTCAGTAGCTTCAAACATTTCTGGTATATGAATAACATGTTTTTCAATGGCAAAAATCAATGAATATTGTAAATGCACAAACAGTAATATCTCCACATTGCAACGTGCAATTCTGAAATTTTTTGCTTTTTCCTGCTCCTCTTAGCATGATAAAGAAGATTCAAAGAGAGTGAGATGCCAGCCCTTTTCATTCAGTCAGTAGCTTCAAACATTTCTGGTATATGAATAACATGATGTTTTTCAATGGCAAAAATCAATGAATATTGTAAATGCACAAACAGTAATATCTCCACATTGCAACGTGCAATTCTGAAATTTTTTGCTTTTTCCTGCTAATCCTGGCATGATAAAGAAGATTCAAAGAGAGTGAGATGCCAGCTCTTTTCATTCAGTCAGTAGCTTCAAACATTTCTGGTATATGAATAACGATGTTTTTCAATGGCAAAAATCAATGAATATTGTAAATGCACAAACAGTAATATCTCCACATTGCAACGTGCAATTCTGAAATTTTTTGCTTTTTCCTGCTAATCCTGGCATGATAAAGAAGATTCAAAGAGAGTGAGATGCCAGCTCTTTTCATTCAGTCAGTAGCTTCAAACATTTCTGGTATATGAATAACATGTTTTTCAATGGAAAAAATCAATGAATATTGTAAATGCACAAACAGTAATTTCTCCGCATTGCAAGGTGCAATTCTGAAATTTTTTGCTTTTTCCTGCTAATCCTAGCATGATAAAGAAGATTCAAAGAGAGTGAGATGCCAGCTCCTTTCATTCAGTCAGTAGCTTCAAACATTTCTGGACGTTTTTCAATGGCAAAAATCAATGAATATTGTAAATGCACAAACAGTAATATCTCCACATTGCAAGGTGCAATTCTGAAATTTTTTGCTTTTTCCTGCTAATCCTGGCATGATAAAGAAGATTCAAAGAGAGTGAGATGCCAGCTCTTTTCATTCAGTCAGTAGCTTCAAACATTTCTGGTATATGAATAACATGTTTTTCAATGGCAAAAATCAATGAATATTGTAAATGCACAAACAGTAATATCTCCACATTGCAAGGTGCAATTCTGAAATTTTTTGCTTTTTCCTGCTAATCCTGGCATGATAAAGAAGATTCAAAGAGAGTGGGATGCCAGCTCTTTTCATTCAGTCAGTAGCTTCAAACATTTCTGGTATATGAATAACGATGTTTTTCAATGGCAAAAATCAATGAATATTGTAAATGCACACACAGTAATTTCTCCGCATTGCAAGGTGCAATTCTGAAATTTTTTGCTTTTTCCTGCTAATCCTAGCATGATAAAGAAGATTCAAAGAGAGTGAGATGCCAGCTCTTTTCATTCAGTCAGTAGCTTCAAACATTTCTGGTATATGAATAACATGTTTTTCAATGGCAAAAATCAATGAATATTGTAAATGCACAAACAGTAATTTCTCCGCATTGCAATGTGCAATTCTGAAATTTTTTGCTTTTTCCTGCTAATCCTGGCATGATAAAGAAGATTCAAAGAGAGTGAGATGCCAGCTCCTTTCATTCAGTCAGTAGCTTCAAACATTTCTGGTATATGAATAACATGATGTTTTTCAATGGCAAAAATCAATGAATATTGTAAATGCACAAACAGTAATTTCTCCGCATTGCAAGGTGCAATTCTGAAATTTTTTGCTTTTTCCTGCTAATCCTAGCATGATAAAGAAGATTCAAAGAGAGTGAGATGCCAGCTCCTTTCATTCAGTCAGTAGCTTCAAACATTTCTGGACGTTTTTCAATGGCAAAAATCAATGAATATTGTAAATGCACAAACAGTAATATCTCCACATTGCAAGGTGCAATTCTGAAATGTTTTGCTTTCTCCTGCTAATCCTGGCATGATGAAGATTCAAAGAGAGTGAGATGCCAGCTCTTTTCATTCAGTCAGTAGCTTCAAACATTTCTGGTATATGAATAACATGTTTTTCAATGGCAAAAATCAATGAATATTGTAAATGCACAAACAGTAATATCTCCACATTGCAACGTGCAATTCTGAAATTTTTTGCTTTTTCCTGCTCCTCTTAGCATGATAAAGAAGATTCAAAGAGAGTGAGATGCCAGCTCTTTTCATTCAGTCAGTAGCTTCAAACATTTCTGGTATATGAATAACATGATGTTTTTCAATGGCAAAAATCAATGAATATTGTAAATGCACAAACAGTAATATCTCCACATTGCAAAGTGCAATTCTGAAATTTTTTGCTTTTTCCTGCTAATCCTGGCATGATAAAGAAGATTCAAAGAGAGTGAGATGCCAGCTCTTTTCATTCAGTCAGTAGCTTCAAACATTTCTGGTATATGAATAACGATGTTTTTCAATGGCAAAAATCAATGAATATTGTAAATGCACAAACAGTAATATCTCCACATTGCAACGTGCAATTCTGAAATTTTTTGCTTTTTCCTGCTAATCCTGGCATGATAAAGAAGATTCAAAGAGAGTGAGATGCCAGCTCTTTTCATTCAGTCAGTAGCTTCAAACATTTCTGGTATATGAATAACGATGTTTTTCAATGGCAAAAATCAATGAATATTGTAAATGCACACACAGTAATTTCTCCGCATTGCAAGGTGCAATTCTGAAATTTTTTGCTTTTTCCTGCTAATCCTAGCATGATAAAGAAGATTCAAAGAGAGTGAGATGCCAGCTCCTTTCATTCAGTCAGTAGCTTCAAACATTTCTGGTATATGAATAACGATGTTTTTCAATGGCAAAAATCAATGAATATTGTAAATGCACAAACAGTAATTTCTCCGCATTGCAAGGTGCAATTCTGAAATTTTTTGCTTTTTCCTGCTAATCCTAGCATGATAAAGAAGATTCAAAGAGAGTGAGATGCCAGCTCCTTTCATTCAGTCAGTAGCTTCAAACATTTCTGGACGTTTTTCAATGGCAAAAATCAATGAATATTGTAAATGCACAAACAGTAATATCTCCACATTGCAAGGTGCAATTCTGAAATTTTTTGCTTTTTCCTTCTAATCCTGGCATGATAAAGAAGATTCAAAGAGAGTGAGATGCCAGCTCTTTTCATTCAGTCAGTAGCTTCAAACATTTCTGGTATATGAATAACATGTTTTTCAATGGCAAAAATCAATGAATATTGTAAATGCACAAACAGTAATATCTCCACATTGCAACGTGCAATTCTGAAATTTTTTGCTTTTTCCTGCTCCTCTTAGCATGATAAAGAAGATTCAAAGAGAGTGAGATGCCAGCTCTTTTCATTCAGTCAGTAGCTTCAAACATTTCTGGTATATGAATAACATGATGTTTTTCAATGGCAAAAATCAATGAATATTGTAAATGCACAAACAGTAATATCTCCACATTGCAACGTGCAATTCTGAAATTTTTTGCTTTTTCCTGCTAATCCTGGCATGATAAAGAAGATTCAAAGAGAGTGAGATGCCAGCTCTTTTCATTCAGTCAGTAGCTTCAAACATTTCTGGTATATGAATAACGATGTTTTTCAATGGCAAAAATCAATGAATATTGTAAATGCACAAACAGTAATATCTCCACATTGCAACGTGCAATTCTGAAATTTTTTGCTTTTTCCTGCTAATCCTGGCATGATAAAGAAGATTCAAAGAGAGTGAGATGCCAGCTCTTTTCATTCAGTCAGTAGCTTCAAACATTTCTGGTATATGAATAACGATGTTTTTCAATGGCAAAAATCAATGAATATTGTAAATGCACACACAGTAATTTCTCCGCATTGCAAGGTGCAATTCTGAAATTTTTTGCTTTTTCCTGCTAATCCTAGCATGATAAAGAAGATTCAAAGAGAGTGAGATGCCAGCTCCTTTCATTCAGTCAGTAGCTTCAAACATTTCTGGACGTTTTTCAATGGCAAAAATCAATGAATATTGTAAATGCACAAACAGTAATATCTCCACATTGCAAGGTGCAATTCTGAAATTTTTTGCTTTTTCCTGCTAATCCTGGCATGATAAAGAAGATTCAAAGAGAGTGAGATGCCAGCTCTTTTCATTCAGTCAGTAGCTTCAAACATTTCTGGTATATGAATAACATGTTTTTCAATGGCAAAAATCAATGAATATTGTAAATGCACAAACAGTAATTTCTCCGCATTGCAAGGTGCAATTCTGAAATTTTTTGCTTTTTCCTGCTAATCCTAGCATGATAAAGAAGATTCAAAGAGAGTGAGATGCCAGCTCCTTTCATTCAGTCAGTAGCTTCAAACATTTCTGGTATATGAATAACATGTTTTTCAATGGCAAAAATCAATGAATATTGTAAATGCACAAACAGTAATTTCTCCGCATTGCAAGGTGCAATTCTGAAATTTTTTGCTTTTTCCTGCTAATCCTAGCATGATAAATAAGATTCAAAGAGAGTGAGATGCCAGCTCCTTTCATTCAGTCAGTAGCTTCAAACATTTCTGGTATATGAATAACATGTTTTTCAATGGCAAAAATCAATGAATATTGTAAATGCACAAACAGTAATATCTCCACATTGCAAGGTGCAATTCTGAAATTTTTTGCTTTTTCCTGCTAATCCTGGCATGATAAAGAAGATTCAAAGAGAGTGGGATGCCAGCTCTTTTCATTCAGTCAGTAGCTTCAAATATTTCTGGTATATGAATAACGATGTTTTTCAATGGCAAAAATCAATGAATATTGTAAATGCACACACAGTAATTTCTCCGCATTGCAAGGTGCAATTCTGAAATTTTTTGCTTTTTCCTGCTAATCCTAGCATGATAAAGAAGATTCAAAGAGAGTGAGATGCCAGCTCTTTTCATTCAGTCAGTAGCTTCAAACATTTCTGGTATATGAATAACATGTTTTTCAATGGCAAAAATCAATGAATATTGTAAATGCACAAACAGTAATTTCTCCGCATTGCAAGGTGCAATTCTGAAATTTTTTGCTTTTTCCTGCTAATCCTAGCATGATAAAGAAGATTCAAAGAGAGTGAGATGCCAGCTCCTTTCATTCAGTCAGTAGCTTCAAACATTTCTGGACGTTTTTCAATGGCAAAAATCAATGAATATTGTAAATGCACAAACAGTAATTTCTACGCATTGCAAGGTGCAATTCTGAAATTTTTTGCTTTTTCCTGCTAATCCTAGCATGATAAAGAAGATTCAAAGAGAGTGAGATGCCAGCTCCTTTCATTCAGTCAGTAGCTTCAAACATTTCTGGACGTTTTTCAATGGCAAAAATCAATGAATATTGTAAATGCACAAACAGTAATATCTCCACATTGCAAGGTGCAATTCTGAAATTTTTTGCTTTTTCCTGCTAATCCTGGCATGATAAAGAAGATTCAAAGAGAGTGAGATGCCAGCTCTTTTCATTCAGTCAGTAGCTTCAAACATTTCTGGTATATGAATAACGATGTTTTTCAATGGCAAAAATTAATGAATATTGTAAATGCACAAACAGTAATATCTCCACATTACAACGTGCAATTCTGAAATTTTTTGCTTTTTCCTGCTAATCCTGGCATGATAAAGAAGATTCAAAGAGAGTGAGATGCCAGCTCTTTTCATTCAGTCAGTAGCTTCAAACATTTCTGGTATATGAATAACGATGTTTTTCAATGGGAAAAATCAATGAATATTGTAAATGCACACACAGTAATTTCTCCGCATTGCAAGGTGCAATTCTGAAATTTTTTGCTTTTTCCTGCTAATACTAGCATGATAAAGAAGATTCAAAGAGAGTGAGATGCCAGCTCCTTTCATTCAGTCAGTAGCTTCAAACATTTCTGGACGTTTTTCAATGGCAAAAATCAATGAATATTGTAAATCCACAAACAGTAATATCTCCACATTGCAAGGTGCAATTCTGAAATTTTTTGCTTTTTCCTGCTAATCCTGGCATGATAAAGAAGATTCAAAGAGAGTGACATGCCAGCTCTTTTCATTCAGTCAGTAGCTTCAAACATTTCTGGTATATGAATAACATGTTTTTCAATGGCAAAAATCAATGAATATTGTAAATGCACAAACAGTAATTTCTCCGCATTGCAAGGTGCAATTCTGAAATTTTTTGCTTTTTCCTGCTAATCCTAGCATGATAAAGAAGATTCAAAGAGAGTGAGATGCCAGCTCCTTTCATTCAGTCAGTAGCTTCAAACATTTCTGGACGTTTTTCAATGGCAAAAATCAATGAATATTCTAAATGCACAAACAGTAATATCTCCACATTGCAAGGTGCAATTCTGAAATTTTTTGCTTTTTCCTGCTAATCCTGGCATGATAAAGAAGATTCAAAGAGAGTGAGATGCCAGCTCTTTTCATTCAGTCAGTAGCTTCAAACATTTCTGGTATATGAATAACATGTTTTTCAATGGCAAAAATCAATGAATATTGTAAATGCACAAACAGTAATTTCTCCGCATTGCAAGGTGCAATTCTGAAATTTTTTGCTTTTTCCTGCTAATCCTAGCATGATAAAGAAGATTCAAAGAGAGTGAGATGCCAGCTCCTTTCATTCAGTCAGTAGCTTCAAACATTTCTGGTATATGAATAACATGTTTTTCAATGGCAAAAATCAATGAATATTGTAAATGCACAAACAGTAATATCTCCACATTGCAAGGTGCAAATCTGAAATTTTTTGCTTTTTCCTGCTAATCCTGGCATGATAAAGAAGATTCAAAGAGAGTGGGATGCCAGCTCTTTTCATTCAGTCAGTAGCTTCAAACATTTCTGGTATATGAATAACGATGTTTTTCAATGGCAAAAATCAATGAATATTGTAAATGCACACACAGTAATTTCTCCGCATTGCAAGGTGCAATTCTGAAATTTTTTGCTTTTTCCTGCTAATCCTAGCATGATAAAGAAGATTCAAAGAGAGTGAGATGCCAGCTCTTTTCATTCAGTCAGTAGCTTCAAACATTTCTGGTATATGAATAACATGTTTTTCAATGGCAAAAATCAATGAATATTGTAAATGCACAAACAGTAATTTCTCCGCATTGCAATGTGCAATTCTGAAATTTTTTGCTTTTTCCTGCTAATCCTGGCATGATAAAGAAGATTCAAAGAGAGTGAGATGCCAGCTCCTTTCATTCAGTCAGTAGCTTCAAACATTTCTGGTATATGAATAACATGATGTTTTTCAATGGCAAAAATCAATGAATATTGTAAATGCACAAACAGTAATTTCTCCGCATTGCAATGTGCAATTCTGAAATTTTTTGCTTTTTCCTGCTAATCCTAGCATGATAAAGAAGATTCAAAGAGAGTGAGATGCCAGCTCCTTTCATTCATTCAGTAGCTTCAAACATTTCTGGACGTTTTTCAATGGCAAAAATCAATGAATATTGTAAATGCACAAACAGTAATATCTCCACATTGCAAGGTGCAATTCTGAAATTTTTTGCTTTTTCCTGCTAATCCTGGCATGATAAAGAAGATTCAAAGAGAGTGAGATGCCAGCTCTTTTCATTCAGTCAGTAGCTTCAAACATTTCTGGTATATGAATAACATGTTTTTCAATGGCAAAAATTAATGAATATTGTAAATGCACAAACAGTAATTTCTCCGCATTGCAAGGTGCAATTCTGAAATTTTTTGCTTTTTCCTGCTAATCCTAGCATGATAAAGAAGATTCAAAGAGAGTGAGATGCCAGCTCCTTTCATTCAGTCAGTAGCTTCAAACATTTCTGGACGTTTTTCAATGGCAAAAATCAATGAATATTGTAAATGCACAAACAGTAATTTCTCCGCATTGCAAGGTGCAATTCTGAAATTTTTTGCTTTTTCCTGCTAATCCTAGCATGATAAAGAAGATTCAAAGAGAGTGAGATGCCAGCTCCTTTCATTCAGTCAGTAGCTTCAAACATTTCAGGACGTTTTTCAATGGCAAAAATCAATGAATATTGTAAATGCACAAACAGTAATTTCTACGCATTGCAAGGTGCAATTCTGAAATTTTTTGCTTTTTCCTGCTAATCCTAGCATGATAAAGAAGATTCAAAGAGAGTGAGATGCCAGCTCTTTTCATTCAGTCAGTAGCTTCAAACATTTCTGGACGTTTTTCAAAGGCAAAAATCAATGAATATTGTAAATGCACAAACAGTAATATCTCCACATTGCAAGGTGCAATTCTGAAATTTTTTGCTTTTTCCTGCTAATCCTGGCATGATAAAGAAGATTCAAAGAGAGTGAGATGCCAGCTCCTTTCATTCAGTCAGTAGCTTCAAACATTTCTGGTATATGAATAACATGTTTTTCAATGGAAAAAATCAATGAATATTGTAAATGCACAAACAGTAATTTCTCCGCATTGCAAGGTGCAATTCTGAAATTTTTTGCTTTTTCCTGCTAATCCTAGCATGATAAAGAAGATTCAAAGAGAGTGAGATGCCAGCTCCTTTCATTCAGTCAGTAGCTTCAAACATTTCTGGACGTTTTTCAATGGCAAAAATCAATGAATATTGTAAATGCACAAACAGTAATATCTCCACATTGCAAGGTGCAATTCTGAAATTTTTTGCTTTTTCCTGCTAATCCTGGCATGATAAAGAAGATTCAAAGAGAGTGAGATGCCAGCTCTTTTCATTCAGTCAGTAGCTTCAAACATTTCTGGACGTTTTTCAATGGCAAAAATCAATGAATATTGTAAATGCACAAACAGTAATATCTCCACATTGCAAGGTGCAATTCTGAAATTTTTTGCTTTTTCCTGCTAATCCTGGCATGATAAAGAAGATTCAAAGAGAGTGACATGCCAGCTCTTTTCATTCAGTCAGTAGCTTCAAACATTTCTGGTATATGAATAACATGTTTTTCAATGGCAAAAATCAATGAATATTGTAAATGCACAAACAGTAATTTCTCCGCATTGCAAGGTGCAATTCTGAAATTTTTTGCTTTTTCCTGCTAATCCTAGCATGATAAAGAAGATTCAAAGAGAGTGAGATGCCAGCTCCTTTCATTCAGTCAGTAGCTTCAAACATTTCTGGACGTTTTTCAATGGCAAAAATCAATGAATATTCTAAATGCACAAACAGTAATATCTCCACATTGCAAGGTGCAATTCTGAAATTTTTTGCTTTTTCCTGCTAATCCTGGCATGATAAAGAAGATTCAAAGAGAGTGAGATGCCAGCTCTTTTCATTCAGTCAGTAGCTTCAAACATTTCTGGTATATGAATAACATGTTTTTCAATGGCAAAAATCAATGAATATTGTAAATGCACAAACAGTAATTTCTCCGCATTGCAAGGTGCAATTCTGAAATTTTTTGCTTTTTCCTGCTAATCCTAGCATGATAAAGAAGATTCAAAGAGAGTGAGATGCCAGCTCCTTTCATTCAGTCAGTAGCTTCAAACATTTCTGGTATATGAATAACATGTTTTTCAATGGCAAAAATCAATGAATATTGTAAATGCACAAACAGTAATATCTCCACATTGCAAGGTGCAAATCTGAAATTTTTTGCTTTTTCCTGCTAATCCTGGCATGATAAAGAAGATTCAAAGAGAGTGGGATGCCAGCTCTTTTCATTCAGTCAGTAGCTTCAAACATTTCTGGTATATGAATAACGATGTTTTTCAATGGCAAAAATCAATGAATATTGTAAATGCACACACAGTAATTTCTCCGCATTGCAAGGTGCAATTCTGAAATTTTTTGCTTTTTCCTGCTAATCCTAGCATGATAAAGAAGATTCAAAGAGAGTGAGATGCCAGCTCTTTTCATTCAGTCAGTAGCTTCAAACATTTCTGGTATATGAATAACATGTTTTTCAATGGCAAAAATCAATGAATATTGTAAATGCACAAACAGTAATTTCTCCGCATTGCAATGTGCAATTCTGAAATTTTTTGCTTTTTCCTGCTAATCCTGGCATGATAAAGAAGATTCAAAGAGAGTGAGATGCCAGCTCCTTTCATTCAGTCAGTAGCTTCAAACATTTCTGGTATATGAATAACATGATGTTTTTCAATGGCAAAAATCAATGAATATTGTAAATGCACAAACAGTAATTTCTCCGCATTGCAATGTGCAATTCTGAAATTTTTTGCTTTTTCCTGCTAATCCTAGCATGATAAAGAAGATTCAAAGAGAGTGAGATGCCAGCTCCTTTCATTCATTCAGTAGCTTCAAACATTTCTGGACGTTTTTCAATGGCAAAAATCAATGAATATTGTAAATGCACAAACAGTAATATCTCCACATTGCAAGGTGCAATTCTGAAATTTTTTGCTTTTTCCTGCTAATCCTGGCATGATAAAGAAGATTCAAAGAGAGTGAGATGCCAGCTCTTTTCATTCAGTCAGTAGCTTCAAACATTTCTGGTATATGAATAACATGTTTTTCAATGGCAAAAATTAATGAATATTGTAAATGCACAAACAGTAATTTCTCCGCATTGCAAGGTGCAATTCTGAAATTTTTTGCTTTTTCCTGCTAATCCTAGCATGATAAAGAAGATTCAAAGAGAGTGAGATGCCAGCTCCTTTCATTCAGTCAGTAGCTTCAAACATTTCTGGACGTTTTTCAATGGCAAAAATCAATGAATATTGTAAATGCACAAACAGTAATTTCTCCGCATTGCAAGGTGCAATTCTGAAATTTTTTGCTTTTTCCTGCTAATCCTAGCATGATAAAGAAGATTCAAAGAGAGTGAGATGCCAGCTCCTTTCATTCAGTCAGTAGCTTCAAACATTTCTGGACGTTTTTCAATGGCAAAAATCAATGAATATTGTAAATGCACAAACAGTAATTTCTACGCATTGCAAGGTGCAATTCTGAAATTTTTTGCTTTTTCCTGCTAATCCTAGCATGATAAAGAAGATTCAAAGAGAGTGAGATGCCAGCTCTTTTCATTCAGTCAGTAGCTTCAAACATTTCTGGACGTTTTTCAATGGCAAAAATCAATGAATATTGTAAATGCACAAACAGTAATATCTCCACATTGCAAGGTGCAATTCTGAAATTTTTTGCTTTTTCCTGCTAATCCTGGCATGATAAAGAAGATTCAAAGAGAGTGAGATGCCAGCTCCTTTCATTCAGTCAGTAGCTTCAAACATTTCTGGTATATGAATAACATGTTTTTCAATGGAAAAAATCAATGAATATTGTAAATGCACAAACAGTAATTTCTCCGCATTGCAAGGTGCAATTCTGAAATTTTTTGCTTTTTCCTGCTAATCCTAGCATGATAAAGAAGATTCAAAGAGAGTGAGATGCCAGCTCCTTTCATTCAGTCAGTAGCTTCAAACATTTCTGGACGTTTTTCAATGGCAAAAATCAATGAATATTGTAAATGCACAAACAGTAATATCTCCACATTGCAAGGTGCAATTCTGAAATTTTTTGCTTTTTCCTGCTAATCCTGGCATGATAAAGAAGATTCAAAGAGAGTGAGATGCCAGCTCTTTTCATTCAGTCAGTAGCTTCAAACATTTCTGGACGTTTTTCAATGGCAAAAATCAATGAATATTGTAAATTCACAAACAGTAATATCTCCACATTGCAAGGTGCAATTCTGAAATTTTTTGCTTTTTCCTGCTAATCCTGGCATGATATAGAAGATTCAAAGAGAGTGAGATGCCAGCTCTTTTCATTCAGTCAGTAGCTTCAAACATTTCTGGTATATGAATAACATGTTTTTCAATGGCAAAAATCAATGAATATTGTAAATGCACAAACAGTAATTTCTCCGCATTGCAAGGTGCAATTCTGAAATTTTTTGCTTTTTCCTGCTAATCCTAGCATGATAAAGAAGATTCAAAGAGAGTGAGATGCCAGCTCTTTTCATTCAGTCAGTAGCTTCAAACATTTCTGGACGTTTTTCAATGGCAAAAATCAATGAATATTGTAAATGCACAAACAGTAATTTCTCCGCATTGCAAGGTGCAATTCTGAAATTTTTTGCTTTTTCCTGCTAATCCTAGCATGATAAAGAATATTCAAAGAGAGTGAGATGCCAGCTCCTTTCATTCAGTCAGTAGCTTCAAACATTTCTGGACGTTTTTCAATGGCAAAAATCAATGAATATTGTAAATGCACAAACAGTAATATCTCCACATTGCAAGGTGCAATTCTGAAATTTTTTGCTTTTTCCTGCTAATCCTGGCATGATAAAGAAGATTCAAAGAGAGTGAGATGCCAGCTCTTTTCATTCAGTCAGTAGCTTCAAACATTTCTGGACGTTTTTCAATGGCAAAAATCAATGAATATTGTAAATGCACAAACAGTAATATCTCCACATTGCAAGGTGCAATTCTGAAATTTTTTGCTTTTTCCTGCTAATCCTGGCATGATAAAGAAGATTCAAAGAGAGTGAGATGCCAGCTCCTTTCATTCAGTCAGTAGCTTCAAACATTTCTGGTATATGAATAACATGTTTTTCAATGGCAAAAATCAATGAATATTGTAAATGCACAAACAGTAATTTCTCCGCATTGCAAGGTGCAATTCTGAAATTTTTTGCTTTTTCCTGCTAATCCTAGCATGATAAAGAAGATTCAAAGAGAGTGAGATGCCAGCTCCTTTCATTCAGTCAGTAGCTTCAAACATTTCTGGACGTTTTTCAATGGCAAAAATCAATGAATATTGTAAATGCACAAACAGTAATATCTCCACATTGCAAGGAGCAATTCTGAAATTTTTTGCTTTTTCCTGCTAATCCTGGCATGATAAAGAAGATTCAAAGAGAGAGAGATGCCAGCTCTTTTCATTCAGTCAGTAGCTTCAAACATTTCTGGTATATGAATAACATGTTTTTCAATGACAAAAATCAATGAATATTGTAAATGCACAAACAGTAATTTCTCCGCATTGCAAGGTGCAATTCTGAAATTTTTTGCTTTTTCCTGCTAATACTAGCATGATAAAGAAGATTCAAAGAGAGTGAGATGCCAGCTCCTTTCATTCAGTCAGTAGCTTCAAACATTTCTGGTATATGAATAACGATGTTTTTCAATGGCAAAAATCAATGAATATTGTAAATGCACACACAGTAATTTCTCCGCATTGCAAGGTGCAATTCTGAAATTTTTTGCTTTTTCCTGCTAATCCTAGCATGATAAAGAAGTTTCAAAGAGAGTGAGATGCCAGCTCCTTTCATTCAGTCAGTAGCTTCAAACATTTCTGGACGTTTTTCAATGGCAAAAATCAATGAATATTGTAAATGCACAAACAGTAATTTCTCCACATTGCAAGGTGCAATTCTGAAATTTTTTGCTTTTTCCTGCTAATCCTGGCATGATAAAGAAGATTCAAAGAGAGTGAGATGCCAGCTCTTTTCATTCAGTCAGTAGCTTCAAACATTTCTGGTATATGAATAACATGTTTTTCAATGGCAAAAATCAATGAATATTGTAAATGCACAAACAGTAATATCTCCACATTGCAACGTGCAATTCTGAAATTTTTTGCTTTTTCCTGCTCCTCTTAGCATGATAAAGAAGATTCAAAGAGAGTGAGATGCCAGCTCTTTTCATTCAGTCAGTAGCTTCAAACATTTCTGGTATATGAATAACATGATGTTTTTCAATGGCAAAAATCAATGAATATTGTAAATGCACAAACAGTAATATCTCCACATTGCAACGTGCAATTCTGAAATTTTTTGCTTTTTCCTGCTAATCCTGGCATGATAAAGAAGATTCAAAGAGAGTGAGATGCCAGCTCTTTTCATTCAGTCAGTAGCTTCAAACATTTCTGGTATATGAATAACGATGTTTTTCAATGGCAAAAATCAATGAATATTGTAAATGCACAAACAGTAATATCTCCACATTGCAACGTGCAATTCTGAAATTTTTTGCTTTTTCCTGCTAATCCTGGCATGATAAAGAAGATTCAAAGAGAGTGAGATGCCAGCTCTTTTCATTCAGTCAGTAGCTTCAAACATTTCTGGTATATGAATAACGATGTTTTTCAATGGCAAAAATCAATGAATATTGTAAATGCACAACCAGTAATTTCTCCGCATTGCAAGGTGCAATTCTGAAATTTTTTGCTTTTTCCTGCTAATCCTAGCATGATAAAGAAGATTCAAAGAGAGTGAGATGCCAGCTCCTTTCATTCAGTCAGTAGCTTCAAACATTTCTGGACGTTTTTCAATGGCAAAAATCAATGAATATTGTAAATGCACAAACAGTAATATCTCCACATTGCAAGGTGCAATTCTGAAATTTTTTGCTTTTTCCTGCTAATCCTGGCATGATAAAGAAGATTCAAAGAGAGTGAGATGCCAGCTCTTTTCATTCAGTCAGTAGCTTCAAACATTTCTGGTATATGAATAACATGTTTTTCAATGGCAAAAATCAATGAATATTGTAAATGCACAAACAGTAATTTCTCCGCATTGCAAGGTGCAATTCTGAATTTTTTTGCTTTTTCCTGCTAATCCTAGCATGATAAAGAAGATTCAAAGAGAGTGAGATGCCAGCTCCTTTCATTCAGTCAGTAGCTTCAAACATTTCTGGACGTTTTTCAATGGCAAAAATCAATGAATATTGTAAATGCACAAACAGTAATATCTCCACATTGCAAGGTGCAATTCTGAAATTTTTTGCTTTTTCCTGCTAATCCTGGCATGATAAAGAAGATTCAAAGAGAGTGAGATGCCAGCTCTTTTCATTCAGTCAGTAGCTTCAAACATTTCTGGACGTTTTTCAATGGCAAAAATCAATGAATATTGTAAATGCACAAACAGTAATTTCTACGCATTGCAAGGTGCAATTCTGAAATTTTTTGCTTTTTCCTGCTAATCCTAGCATGATAAAGAAGATTCAAAGAGAGTGAGATGCCAGCTCTTTTCATTCAGTCAGTAGCTTCAAACATTTCTGGACGTTTTTCAATGGCAAAAATCAATGAATATTGTAAATGCACAAACAGTAATATCTCCACATTGCAAGGTGCAATTCTGAAATTTTTTGCTTTTTCCTGCTAATCCTGGCATGATAAAGAAGATTCAAAGAGAGTGAGATGCCAGCTCCTTTCATTCAGTCAGTAGCTTCAAACATTTCTGGTATATGAATAACATGTTTTTCAATGGCAAAAATCAATGAATAATGTAAATGCACAAACAGTAATTTCTCCGCATTGCAAGGTGCAATTCTGAAATTTTTTGCTTTTTCCTGCTAATCCTAGCATGATAAAGAAGATTCAAAGAGAGTGAGATGCCAGCTCCTTTCATTCAGTCAGTAGCTTCAAACATTTCTGGACGTTTTTCAATGGCAAAAATCAATGAATATTGTAAATGCACAAACAGTAATATCTCCACATTGCAAGGTGCAATTCTGAAATTTTTTGCTTTTTCCTGCTAATCCTGGCATGATAAAGAAGATTCAAAGAGAGTGAGATGCCAGCTCTTTTCATTCAGTCAGTAGCTTCAAACATTTCTGGACGTTTTTCAATGGCAAAAATCAATGAATATTGTAAATGCACAAACAGTAATATCTCCACATTGCAAGGTGCAATTCTGAAATTTTTTGCTTTTTCCTGCTAATCCTGGCATGATAAAGAAGATTCAAAGAGAGTGAGATGCCAGCTCCTTTCATTCAGTCAGTAGCTTCAAACATTTCTGGTATATGAATAACATGTTTTTCAATGGCAAAAATCAATGAATATTGTAAATGCACAAAAAGTAATTTCTCCGCATTGCAAGGTGCAATTCTGAAATTTTTTGCTTTTTCCTGCTAATCCTAACATGATAAAGAAGATTCAAAGAGAGTGAGATGCCAGCTCCTTTCATTCAGTCAGTAGCTTCAAACATTTCTGGACGTTTTTCAATGGCAAAAATCAATGAATATTGTAAATGCACAAACAGTATTATCTCCACATTGCAAGGTGCAATTCTGAAATTTTTTGCTTTTTCCTGCTAATCCTGGCATGATAAAGAAGATTCAAAGAGAGTGAGATGCCAGCTCTTTTCATTCAGTCAGTAGCTTCAAACATTTCTGGTATATGAATAACATGTTTTTCAATGGCAAAAATCAATGAATATTGTAAATGCACAAACAGTAATTTCTCCGCATTGCAAGGTGCAATTCTGAAATTTTTTGCTTTTTCCTGCTAATCCTAGCATGATAAAGAAGATTCAAAGAGAGTGAGATGCCAGCTCTTTTCATTCAGTCAGTAGCTTCAAACATTTCTGGACGTTTTTCAATGGCAAAAATCAATGAATATTGTAAATGCACAAACAGTAATTTCTCCGCATTGCAAGGTGCAATTCTGAAATTTTTTGCTTTTTCCTGCTAATCCTAGCATGATAAAGAAGATTCAAAGAGAGTGAGATGCCAGCTCTTTTCATTCAGTCAGTAGCTTCAAACATTTCTGGACGTTTTTCAATGGCAAAAATCAATGAATATTGTAAATGCACAAACAGTAATATCTCCACATTGCAAGGTGCAATTCTGAAATTTTTTGCTTTTTCCTGCTAATCCTGGCATGATAAAGAAGATTCAAAGAGAGTGAGATGCCAGCTCCTTTCATTCAGTCAGTAGCTTCAAACATTTCTGGTATATGAATAACATGTTTTTCAATGGCAAAAATCAATGAATATTGTAAATGCACAAACAGTAATTTCTCATCATTGCAAGGTGCAATTCTGAAATTTTTTGCTTTTTCCTGCTAATCCTAGCATGATAAAGAAGATTCAAAGAGAGTGAGATGCCAGCTCCTTTCATTCAATCAGTAGCTTCAAACATTTCTGGACGTTTTTCAATGGCAAAAATCAATGAATATTGTAAATGCACAAACAGTAATATCTCCACATTGCAACGTGCAATTCTGAAATTTTTTGCTTTTTCCTGCTAATCCTGGCATGATAAAGAAGATTCAAAGAGAGTGAGATGCCAGCTCTTTTCATTCAGTCAGTAGCTTCAAACATTTCTGGTATATGAATAATGATGTTTTTCAATGGCAAAAATCAATGAATATTGTAAATGCACAAACAGTAATTTCTCCGCATTGCAAGGTGCAATTCTGAAATTTTTTGCTTTTTCCTGCTAATCCTAGCATGATAAAGAAGATTCAAAGAGAGTGAGATGCCAGCTCCTTTCATTCAGTCAGTAGCTTCAAACATTTCTGGACGTTTTTTAATGGCAAAAATCAATGAATATTGTAAATGCACAAACAGTAATATCTCCACATTGCAACGTGTAATTCTGAAATTTTTTGCTTTTTCCTGCTAATCCTGGCATGATAAAGAAGATTCAAAGAGAGTGAGATGCCAGCTCTTTTCATTCAGTCAGTAGCTTCAAACATTTCTGGTATATGAATAACATGTTTTTCAATGGCAAAAATGAATGAATATTGTAAATGCACAAACAGTAATTTCTCCGCATTGCAAGGTGCAATTCTGAAATTTTTTGCTTTTTCCTGCTAATCCTAGCATGATAAAGAAGATTCAAAGAGAGTGAGATGCCAGCTCTTTTCATTCAGTCAGTAGCTTCAAACATTTCTGGTATATGAATAACATGTTTTTCAATGGCAAAAATCAATGAATATTGTAAATGCACACACAGTAATTTCTCCGCATTGCAAGGTGCAATTCTGAAATTTTTTGCTTTTTCCTGCTAATCCTAGCATGATAAAGAAGATTCAAAGAGAGTGAGATGCCAGCTCCTTTCATTCAGTCAGTAGCTTCAAACATTTCTGGACGTTTTTCAATGGCAAAAATCAATGAATATTGTAAATGCACAAACAGTAATATCTCCACATTGCAACGTGCAATTCTGAAATTTTTTGCTTTTTCCTGCTCCTCTTAGCATGATAAAGAAGATTCAAAGAGAGTGAGATGCCAGCTCTTTTCATTCAGTCAGTAGCTTCAAACATTTCTGGTATATGAATAACATGATGTTTTTCAATGGCAAAAATCAATGAATATTGTAAATGCACAAACAGTAATTTCTCCGCATTGCAAGGTGCAATTCTGAAATTTTTTGCTTTTTCCTGCTAATCCTAGCATGATAAAGAAGGTTCAAAGAGAGTGAGATGCCAGCTCCTTTCATTCAGTCAGTAGCTTCAAACATTTCTGGACGTTTTTCAATGGCAAAAATCAATGAATATTGTAAATGCACAAACAGTAATATCTCCACATTGCAACGTGCAATTCTGAAATTTTTTACTTTTTCCTGCTCCTCTTAGCATGATAAAGAAGATTCAAAGAGAGTGAGATGCCAGCTCTTTTCATTCAGTCAGTAGCTTCAAACATTTCTGGACGTTTTTCAATGGCAAAAATCAATGAATATTGTAAATGCACAAACAGTAATATCTCCACATTGCAAGGTGCAATTCTGAAATTTTTTGCTTTTTCCTGCTAATCCTGGCATGATAAAGAAGATTCAAAGAGAGTGAGATGCCAGCTCCTTTCATTCAGTCAGTAGCTTCAAACATTTCTGGTATATGAATAACATGTTTTTCAATGGCAAAAATCAATGAATATTGTAAATGCACAAACAGTAATTTCTCCGCATTGCAAGGTGCAATTCTGAAATTTTTTGCTTTTTCCTGCTAATCCTAACATGATAAAGAAGATTCAAAGAGAGTAAGATGCCAGCTCCTTTCATTCAGTCAGTAGCTTCAAACATTTCTGGACGTTTATCAATGGCAAAAATCAATGAATATTGTAAATGCACAAACAGTAATATCTCCACATTGCAAGGTGCAATTCTGAAATTTTTTGCTTTTTCCTGCTAATCCTGGCATGATAAAGAAGATTCAAAGAGAGTGAGATGCCAGCTCTTTTCATTCAGTCAGTAGCTTCAAACATTTCTGGACGTTTTTCAATGGCAAAAATCAATGAATATTGTAAATGCACAAACAGTATTATCTCCACATTGCAAGGTGCAATTCTGAAATTTTTTGCTTTTTCCTGCTAATCCTGGCATGATAAAGAAGATTCAAAGAGAGTGAGATGCCAGCTCTTTTCATTCAGTCAGTAGCTTCAAACATTTCTGGTATATGAATAACATGTTTTTCAATGGCAAAAATCAATGAATATTGTAAATGCACAAACAGTAATTTCTCCGCATTGCAAGGTGCAATTCTGAAATTTTTTGCTTTTTCCTGCTAATCCTAGCATGATAAAGAAGATTCAAAGAGAGTGAGATGCCAGCTCTTTTCATTCAGTCAGTAGCTTCAAACATTTCTGGACGTTTTTCAATGGCAAAAATCAATGAATATTGTAAATGCACAAACAGTAATTTCTCCGCATTGCAAGGTGCAATTCTGAAATTTTTTGCTTTTTCCTGCTAATCCTAGCATGATAAAGAAGATTCAAAGAGAGTGAGATGCCAGCTCTTTTCATTCAGTCAGTAGCTTCAAACATTTCTGGACATTTTTCAATGGCAAAAATCAATGAATATTGTAAATGCACAAACAGTAATATCTCCACATTGCAAGGTGCAATTCTGAAATTTTTTGCTTTTTCCTGCTAATCCTGGCATGATAAAGAAGATTCAAAGAGAGTGAGATGCCAGCTCCTTTCATTCAGTCAGTAGCTTCAAACATTTCTGGTATATGAATAACATGTTTTTCAATGGCAAAAATCAATGAATATTGTAAATGCACAAACAGTAATTTCTCCGCATTGCAAGGTGCAATTCTGAAATTTTTTGCTTTTTCCTGCTAATCCTAGCATGATAAAGAAGATTCAAAGAGAGTGAGATACCAGCTCCTTTCATTCAATCAGTAGCTTCAAACATTTCTGGACGTTTTTCAATGGCAAAAATCAATGAATATTGTAAATGCACAAACAGTAATATCTCCACATTGCAACGTGCAATTCTGAAATTTTTTGCTTTTTCCTGCTAATCCTGGCATGATAAAGAAGATTCAAAGAGAGTGAGATGCCAGCTCTTTTCATTCAGTCAGTAGCTTCAAACATTTCTGGTATATGAATAATGATGTTTTTCAATGGCAAAAATCAATGAATATTGTAAATGCACAAACAGTAATTTCTCCGCATTGCAAGGTGCAATTCTGAAATTTTTTGCTTTTTCCTGCTAATCCTAGCATGATAAAGAAGATTCAAAGAGAGTGAGATGCCAGCTCCTTTCATTCAGTCAGTAGCTTCAAACATTTCTGGACATTTTTTAATGGCAAAAATCAATGAATATTGTAAATGCACAAACAGTAATATCTCCACATTGCAACGTGTAATTCTGAAATTTTTTGCTTTTTCCTGCTAATCCTGGCATGATAAAGAAGATTCAAAGAGAGTGAGATGCCAGCTCTTTTCATTCAGTCAGTAGCTTCAAACATTTCTGGTATATGAATAACATGTTTTTCAATGGCAAAAATCAATGAATATTGTAAATGCACAAACAGTAATTTCTCCGCATTGCAAGGTGCAATTCTGAAATTTTTTGCTTTTTCCTGCTAATCCTAGCATGATAAAGAAGATTCAAAGAGAGTGAGATGCCAGCTCTTTTCATTCAGTCAGTAGCTTCAAACATTTCTGGTATATGAATAACATGTTTTTCAATGGCAAAAATCAATGAATATTGTAAATGCACACACAGTAATTTCTCCGCATTGCAAGGTGCAATTCTGAAATTTTTTGCTTTTTCCTGCTAATCCTAGCATGATAAAGAAGATTCAAAGAGAGTGAGATGCCAGCTCCTTTCATTCAGTCAGTAGCTTCAAACATTTCTGGACGTTTTTCAATGGCAAAAATCAATGAATATTGTAAATGCACAAACAGTAATATCTCCACATTGCAACGTGCAATTCTGAAATTTTTTGCTTTTTCCTGCTCCTCTTAGCATGATAAAGAAGATTCAAAGAGAGTGAGATGCCAGCTCTTTTCATTCAGTTAGTAGCTTCAAACATTTCTGGTATATGAATAACATGATGTTTTTCAATGGCAAAAATCAATGAATATTGTAAATGCACAAACAGTAATTTCTCCGCATTGCAAGGTGCAATTCTGAAATTTTTTGCTTTTTCCTGCTAATCCTAGCATGATAAAGAAGGTTCAAAGAGAGTGAGATGCCAGCTCCTTTCATTCAGTCAGTAGCTTCAAACATTTCTGGACGTTTTTCAATGGCAAAAATCAATGAATATTGTAAATGCACAAACAGTAATATCTCCACATTGCAACGTGCAATTCTGAAATTTTTTGCTTTTTCCTGCTCCTCTTAGCATGATAAAGAAGATTCAAAGAGAGTGAGATGCCAGCTCTTTTCATTCAGTCAGTAGCTTCAAACATTTCTGGACGTTTTTCAATGGCAAAAATCAATGAATATTGTAAATGCACAAACAGTAATATCTCCACATTGCAAGGTGCAATTCTGATATTTTTTGCTTTTTCCTGCTAATCCTGGCATGATAAAGAAGATTCAAAGAGAGTGAGATGCCAGCTCCTTTCATTCAGTCAGTAGCTTCAAACATTTCTGGTATATGAATAACATGTTTTTCAATGGCAAAAATCAATGAATATTGTAAATGCACAAACAGTAATTTCTCCGCATTGCAAGGTGCAATTCTGAAATTTTTTGCTTTTTCCTGCTAATCCTAACATGATAAAGAAGATTCAAAGAGAGTAAGATGCCAGCTCCTTTCATTCAGTCAGTAGCTTCAAACATTTCTGGACGTTTTTCAATGGCAAAAATCAATGAATATTGTAAATGCACAAACAGTAATATCTCCACATTGCAAGGTGCAATTCTGAAATTTTTTGCTTTTTCCTGCTAATCCTGGCATGATAAAGAAGATTCAAAGAGAGTGAGATGCCAGCTCTTTTCATTCAGTCAGTAGCTTCAAACATTTCTGGACGTTTTTCAATGGCAAAAATCAATGAATATTGTAAATGCACAAACAGTATTATCTCCACATTGCAAGGTGCAATTCTGAAATTTTTTGCTTTTTCCTGCTAATCCTGGCATGATAAAGAAGATTCAAAGAGAGTGAGATGCCAGCTCTTTTCATTCAGTCAGTAGCTTCAAACATTTCTGGTATATGAATAACATGTTTTTCAATGGCAAAAATCAATGAATATTGTAAATGCACAAACAGTAATTTCTCCGCATTGCAAGGTGCAATTCTGAAATTTTTTGCTTTTTCCTGCTAATCCTAGCATGATAAAGAAGATTCAAAGAGAGTGAGATGCCAGCTCTTTTCATTCAGTCAGTAGCTTCAAACATTTCTGGACGTTTTTCAATGGCAAAAATCAATGAATATTGTAAATGCACAAACAGTAATTTCTCCGCATTGCAAGGTGCAATTCTGAAATTTTTTGCTTTTTCCTGCTAATCCTAGCATGATAAAGAAGATTCAAAGAGAGTGAGATGCCAGCTCTTTTCATTCAGTCAGTAGCTTCAAACATTTCTGGACGTTTTTCAATGGCAAAAATCAATGAATATTGTAAATGCACAAACAGTAATATCTCCACATTGCAAGGTGCAATTCTGAAATTTTTTGCTTTTTCCTGCTAATCCTGGCATGATAAAGAAGATTCAAAGAGAGTGAGATGCCAGCTCCTTTCATTCAGTCAGTAGCTTCAAACATTTCTGGTATATGAATAACATGTTTTTCAATGGCAAAAATCAATGAATATTGTAAATGCACAAACAGTAATTTCTCCGCATTGCAAGGTGCAATTCTGAAATTTTTTGCTTTTTCCTGCTAATCCTAGCATGATAAAGAAGATTCAAAGAGAGTGAGATGCCAGCTCCTTTCATTCAATCAGTAGCTTCAAACATTTCTGGACGTTTTTTAATGGCAAAAATCAATGAATATTGTAAATGCACAAACAGTAATATCTCCACATTGCAACGTGCAATTCTGAAATTTTTTGCTTTTTCCTGCTAATCCTGGCATGATAAAGAAGATTCAAAGAGAGTGAGATGCCAGCTCTTTTCATTCAGTCAGTAGCTTCAAACATTTCTGGTATATGAATAACGATGTTTTTCAATGGCAAAAATCAATGAATATTGTAAATGCACAAACAGTAATTTCTCCGCATTGCAAGGTGCAATTCTGAAATTTTTTGCTTTTTCCTGCTAATCCTAGCATGATAAAGAAGATTCAAAGAGAGTGAGATGCCAGCTCCTTTCATTCAGTCAGTAGCTTCAAACATTTCTGGACGTTTTTTAATGGCAAAAATCAATGAATATTGTAAATGCACAAACAGTAATATCTCCACATTGCAACGTGTAATTCTGAAATTTTTTGCTTTTTCCTGCTAATCCTGGCATGATAAAGAAGATTCAAAGAGAGTGAGATGCCAGCTCTTTTCATTCAGTCAGTAGCTTCAAACATTTCTGGTATATGAATAACATGTTTTTCAATGGCAAAATGAATGAATATTGTAAATGCACAAACAGTAATTTCTCCGCATTGCAAGGTGCAATTCTGAAATTTTTTGCTTTTTCCTGCTAATCCTAGCATGATAAAGAAAATTCAAAGAGAGTGAGATGCCAGCTCCTTTCATTCAGTCAGTAGCTTCAAACATTTCTGGACGTTTTTCAATGGCAAAAATCAATGAATATTGTAAATGCACAAACAGTAATATCTCCACATTGCAACGTGCAATTCTGAAATTTTTTGCTTTTTCCTGCTCCTCTTAGCATGATAAAGAAGATTCAAAGAGAGTGAGATGCCAGCTCTTTTCATTCAGTCAGTAGCTTCAAACATTTCTGGTATATGAATAACATGATGTTTTTCAATGGCAAAAATCAATGAATATTGTAAATGCACAAACAGTAATTTCTCCGCATTGCAAGGTGCAATTCTGAAATTTTTTGCTTTTTCCTGCTAATCCTAGCATGATAAAGAAGGTTCAAAGAGAGTGAGATGCCAGCTCCTTTCATTCAGTCAGTAGCTTCAAACATTTCTGGACGTTTTTCAATGGCAAAAATCAATGAATATTGTAAATGCACAAACAGTAATATCTCCACATTGCAACGTGCAATTCTGAAATTTTTTGCTTTTTCCTGCTCCTCTTAGCATGATAAAGAAGATTCAAAGAGAGTGAGATGCCAGCTCTTTTCATTCAGTCAGTAGCTTCAAACATTTCTGGTATATGAATAACATGATGTTTTTCAATGGCAAAAATCAATGAATATTGTAAATGCACAAACAGTAATTTCTCCGCATTGCAAGGTGCAATTCTGAAATTTTTTGCTTTTTCCTGCTAATCCTAGCATGATAAAGAAGATTCAAAGAGAGTGAGATGCCAGCTCCTTTCATTCAGTCAGTAGCTTCAAACATTTCTGGACGTTTTTCAATGGCAAAAATCAATGAATATTGTAAATGCACAAACAGTAATATCTCCACATTGCAACGTGCAATTCTGAAATTTTTTGCTTTTTCCTGCTCCTCTTAGCATGATAAAGAAGATTCAAAGAGAGTGAGATGCCAGCTCTTTTCATTCAGTCAGTAGCTTCAAACATTTCTGGACGTTTTTCAATGGCAAAAATCAATGAATATTGTAAATGCACAAACAGTAATATCTTCACATTGCAAGGTGCAATTCTGAAATTTTTTGCTTTTTCCTGCTAATCCTGACATGATAAAGAAGATTCAGAGAGTGAGATGCCAGCTCTTTTCATTCAGTCAGTAGCTTCAAACATTTCTGGTATATGAATACCATGTTTTTCAATGGCAAAAATCAATGAATATTGTAAATGCACAAACAGTAATTTCTCCGCATTGCAAGGTGCCATTCTGAAATTTTTTGCTTTTTCCTGCTAATCCTAGCATGATAAAGAAGATTCAAAGAGAGTGAGATGCCAGCTCCTTTCATTCAGTCAGTAGCTTCAAACATTTCTGGACGTTTTTCAATGGCAAAAATCAATGAATATTGTAAATGCACAAACAGTAATATCTCCACATTGCAAGGTGCAATTCTGAAATTTTTTGCTTTTTCCTGCTAATCCTGGCATGATAAAGAAGATTCAAAGAGAGTGAGATGCCAGCTCTTTTCATTCAGTCAGTAGCTTCAAACATTTCTGGTATATAAATAACATGTTTTTCAATGGCAAAAATCAATGAATATTGTAAATGCACAAACAGTAATATCTCCACATTGCAACGTGCAATTCTGAAATTTTTTGCTTTTTCCTGCTAATCCTGGCATGATAAAGAAGATTCAAAGAGAGTGAGATGCCAGCTCTTTTCATTCAGTCAGTAGCTTCAAACATTTCTGGAATATGAATAACATGATGTTTTTCAATGGCAAAAATCAATGAATATTGTAAATGCACACACAGTAATTTCTCCGCATTGCAAGGTGCAATTCTGAAATTTTTTGCTTTTTCCTGCTAATCCTAGCATGATAAAGAAGATTCAAAGAGAGTGAGATGCCAGCTCCTTTCATTCAATCAGTAGCTTCAAACATTTCTGGACGTTTTTCAATGGCAAAAATCAATGAATATTGTAAATGCACAAACAGTAATATCTCCACATTGCAACGTGCAATTCTGAAATTTTTTGCTTTTTCCTGCTAATCCTGGCATGATAAAGAAGATTCAAAGAGAGTGAGATGCCAGCTCTTTTCATTCAGTCAGTAGCTTCAAACATTTCTGGTATATGAATAATGATGTTTTTCAATGGCAAAAATCAATGAATATTGTAAATGCACAAACAGTAATTTCTCCGCATTGCAAGGTGCAATTCTGAAATTTTTTGCTTTTTCCTGCTAATCCTAGCATGATAAAGAAGATTCAAAGAGAGTGAGATGCCAGCTCCTTTCATTCAGTCAGTAGCTTCAAACATTTCTGGACGTTTTTTAATGGCAAAAATCAATGAATATTGTAAATGCACAAACAGTAATATCTCCACATTGCAACGTGTAATTCTGAAATTTTTTGCTTTTTCCTGCTAATCCTGGCATGATAAAGAAGATTCAAAGAGAGTGAGATGCCAGCTCTTTTCATTCAGTCAGTAGCTTCAAACATTTCTGGTATATGAATAACATGTTTTTCAATGGCAAAAATGAATGAATATTGTAAATGCACAAACAGTAATTTCTCCGCATTGCAAGGTGCAATTCTGAAATTTTTTGCTTTTTCCTGCTAATCCTAGCATGATAAAGAAGATTCAAAGAGAGTGAGATGCCAGCTCTTTTCATTCAGTCAGTAGCTTCAAACATTTCTGGTATATGAATAACATGTTTTTCAATGGCAAAAATCAATGAATATTGTAAATGCACACACAGTAATTTCTCCGCATTGCAAGGTGCAATTCTGAAATTTTTTGCTTTTTCCTGCTAATCCTAGCATGATAAAGAAGATTCAAAGAGAGTGAGATGCCAGCTCCTTTCATTCAGTCAGTAGCTTCAAACATTTCTGGACGTTTTTCAATGGCAAAAATCAATGAATATTGTAAATGCACAAACAGTAATATCTCCACATTGCAACGTGCAATTCTGAAATTTTTTGCTTTTTCCTGCTCCTCTTAGCATGATAAAGAAGATTCAAAGAGAGTGAGATGCCAGCTCTTTTCATTCAGTCAGTAGCTTCAAACATTTCTGGTATATGAATAACATGATGTTTTTCAATGGCAAAAATCAATGAATATTGTAAATGCACAAACAGTAATTTCTCCGCATTGCAAGGTGCAATTCTGAAATTTTTTGCTTTTTCCTGCTAATCCTAGCATGATAAAGAAGGTTCAAAGAGAGTGAGATGCCAGCTCCTTTCATTCAGTCAGTAGCTTCAAACATTTCTGGACGTTTTTCAATGGCAAAAATCAATGAATATTGTAAATGCACAAACAGTAATATCTCCACATTGCAACGTGCAATTCTGAAATTTTTTGCTTTTTCCTGCTCCTCTTAGCATGATAAAGAAGATTCAAAGAGAGTGAGATGCCAGCTCTTTTCATTCAGTCAGTAGCTTCAAACATTTCTGGACGTTTTTCAATGGCAAAAATCAATGAATATTGTAAATGCACAAACAGTAATATCTCCACATTGCAAGGTGCAATTCTGAAATTTTTTGCTTTTTCCTGCTAATCCTGGCATGATAAAGAAGATTCAAAGAGAGTGAGATGCCAGCTCCTTTCATTCAGTCAGTAGCTTCAAACATTTCTGGTATATGAATAACATGTTTTTCAATGGCAAAAATCAATGAATATTGTAAATGCACAAACAGTAACTTCTCCGCATTGCAAGGTGCAATTCTGAAATTTTTTGCTTTTTCCTGCTAATCCTAACATGATAAAGAAGATTCAAAGAGAGTAAGATGCCAGCTCCTTTCATTCAGTCAGTAGCTTCAAACATTTCTGGACGTTTTTCAATGGCAAAAATCAATGAATATTGTAAATGCACAAACAGTAATATCTCCACATTGCAAGGTGCAATTCTGAAATTTTTTGCTTTTTCCTGCTAATCCTGGCATGATAAAGAAGATTCAAAGAGAGTGAGATGCCAGCTCTTTTCATTCAGTCAGTAGCTTCAAACATTTCTGGACGTTTTTCAATGGCAAAAATCAATGAATATTGTAAATGCACAAACAGTATTATCTCCACATTGCAAGGTGCAATTCTGAAATTTTTTGCTTTTTCCTGCTAATCCTGGCATGATAAAGAAGATTCAAAGAGAGTGAGATGCCAGCTCTTTTCATTCAGTCAGTAGCTTCAAACATTTCTGGTATATGAATAACATGTTTTTCAATGGCAAAAATCAATGAATATTGTAAATGCACAAACAGTAATTTCTCCGCATTGCAAGGTGCAATTCTGAAATTTTTTGCTTTTTCCTGCTAATCCTAGCATGATAAAGAAGATTCAAAGAGAGTGAGATGCCAGCTCTTTTCATTCAGTCAGTAGCTTCAAACATTTCTGGACGTTTTTCAATGGCAAAAATCAATGAATATTGTAAATGCACAAACAGTAATTTCTCCGCATTGCAAGGTGCAATTCTGAAATTTTTTGCTTTTTCCTGCTAATCCTAGCATGATAAAGAAGATTCAAAGAGAGTGAGATGCCAGCTCTTTTCATTCAGTCAGTAGCTTCAAACATTTCTGGACGTTTTTCAATGGCAAAAATCAATGAATATTGTAAATGCACAAACAGTAATATCTCCACATTGCAAGGTGCAATTCTGAAATTTTTTGCTTTTTCCTGCTAATCCTGGCATGATAAAGAAGATTCAAAGAGAGTGAGATGCCAGCTCCTTTCATTCAGTCAGTAGCTTCAAACATTTCTGGTATATGAATAACATGTTTTTCAATGGCAAAAATCAATGAATATTGTAAATGCACAAACAGTAATTTCTCCGCATTGCAAGGTGCAATTCTGAAATTTTTTGCTTTTTCCTGCTAATCCTAGCATGATAAAGAAGATTCAAAGAGAGTGAGATGCCAGCTCCTTTCATTCAATCAGTAGCTTCAAACATTTCTGGACGTTTTTTAATGGCAAAAATCAATGAATATTGTAAATGCACAAACAGTAATATCTCCACATTGCAACGTGCAATTCTGAAATTTTTTGCTTTTTCCTGCTAATCCTGGCATGATAAAGAAGATTCAAAGAGAGTGAGATGCCAGCTCCTTTCATTCAGTCAGTAGCTTCAAACATTTCTGGTATATGAATAACATGTTTTTCAATGGCAAAAATCAATGAATATTGTAAATGCACAAACAGTAATTTCTCCGCATTGCAAGGTGCAATTCTGAAATTTTTTGCTTTTTCCTGCTAATCCTAGCATGATAAAGAAGATTCAAAGAGAGTGAGATGCCAGCTCCTTTCATTCAATCAGTAGCTTCAAACATTTCTGGACGTTTTTTAATGGCAAAAATCAATGAATATTGTAAATGCACAAACAGTAATATCTCCACATTGCAACGTGCAATTCTGAAATTTTTTGCTTTTTCCTGCTAATCCTGGCATGATAAAGAAGATTCAAAGAGAGTGAGATGCCAGCTCTTTTCATTCAGTCAGTAGCTTCAAACATTTCTGGTATATGAATAACGATGTTTTTCAATGGCAAAAATCAATGAATATTGTAAATGCACAAACAGTAATTTCTCCGCATTGCAAGGTGCAATTCTGAAATTTTTTGCTTTTTCCTGCTAATCCTAGCATGATAAAGAAGATTCAAAGAGAGTGAGATGCCAGCTCCTTTCATTCAGTCAGTAGCTTCAAACATTTCTGGACGTTTTTTAATGACAAAAATCAATGAATATTGTAAATGCACAAACAGTAATATCTCCACATTGCAACGTGTAATTCTGAAATTTTTTGCTTTTTCCTGCTAATCCTGGCATGATAAAGAAGATTCAAAGAGAGTGAGATGCCAGCTCTTTTCATTCAGTCAGTAGCTTCAAACATTTCTGGTATATGAATAACATGTTTTTCAATGGCAAAATGAATGAATATTGTAAATGCACAAACAGTAATTTCTCCGCATTGCAAGGTGCAATTCTGAAATTTTTTGCTTTTTCCTGCTAATCCTAGCATGATAAAGAAGATTCAAAGAGAGTGAGATGCCAGCTCCTTTCATTCAGTCAGTAGCTTCAAACATTTCTGGACGTTTTTCAATGGCAAAAATCAATGAATATTGTAAATGCACAAACAGTAATATCTCCACATTGCAACGTGCAATTCTGAAATTTTTTGCTTTTTCCTGCTCCTCTTAGCATGATAAAGAAGATTCAAAGAGAGTGAGATGCCAGCTCTTTTCATTCAGTCAGTAGCTTCAAACATTTCTGGTATATGAATAACATGATGTTTTTCAATGGCAAAAATCAATGAATATTGTAAATGCACAAACAGTAATTTCTCCGCATTGCAAGGTGCAATTCTGAAATTTTTTGCTTTTTCCTGCTAATCCTAGCATGATAAAGAAGGTTCAAAGAGAGTGAGATGCCAGCTCCTTTCATTCAGTCAGTAGCTTCAAACATTTCTGGACGTTTTTCAATGGCAAAAATCAATGAATATTGTAAATGCACAAACAGTAATATCTCCACATTGCAACGTGCAATTCTGAAATTTTTTGCTTTTTCCTGCTCCTCTTAGCATGATAAAGAAGATTCAAAGAGAGTGAGATGCCAGCTCTTTTCATTCAGTCAGTAGCTTCAAACATTTCTGGTATATGAATAACATGATGTTTTTCAATGGCAAAAATCAATGAATATTGTAAATGCACAAACAGTAATTTCTCCGCATTGCAAGGTGCAATTCTGAAATTTTTTGCTTTTTCCTGCTAATCCTAGCATGATAAAGAAGATTCAAAGAGAGTGAGATGCCAGCTCCTTTCATTCAGTCAGTAGCTTCAAACATTTCTGGACGTTTCTCAATGGCAAAAATCAATGAATATTGTAAATGCACAAACAGTAATATCTCCACATTGCAACGTGCAATTCTGAAATTTTTTGCTTTTTCCTGCTCCTCTTAGCATGATAAAGAAGATTCAAAGAGAGTGAGATGCCAGCTCTTTTCATTCAGTCAGTAGCTTCAAACATTTCTGGACGTTTTTCAATGGCAAAAATCAATGAATATTGTAAATGCACAAACAGTAATATCTCCACATTGCAAGGTGCAATTCTGAAATTTTTTGCTTTTTCCTGCTAATCCTGACATGATAAAGAAGATTCAGAGAGTGAGATGCCAGCTCTTTTCATTCAGTCAGTAGCTTCAAACATTTCTGGTATATGAATACCATGTTTTTCAATGGCAAAAATCAATGAATATTGTAAATGCACAAACAGTAATATCTCCACATTGCAAGGTGCAATTCTGAAATTTTTTGCTTTTTCCTGCTAATCCTGGCATGATAAAGAAGATTCAAAGAGAGTGAGATGCCAGCTCTTTTCATTCAGTCAGTAGCTTCAAACATTTCTGGTATATGAATAACATGTTTTTCAATGGCAAAAATCAATGAATATTGTAAATGCACAAACAGTAATATCTCCACATTGCAACGTGCAATTCTGAAATTTTTTGCTTTTTCCTGCTAATCCTGGCATGATAAAGAAGATTCAAAGAGAGTGAGATGCCAGCTCTTTTCATTCAGTCAGTAGCTTCAAACATTTCTGGTATATGAATAACATGATGTTTTTCAATGGCAAAAATCAATGAATATTGTAAATGCACACACAGTAATTTCTCCGCATTGCAAGGTGCAATTCTGAAATTTTTTGCTTTTTCCTGCTAATCCTAGCATGATAAAGAAGATTCAAAGAGAGTGAGATGCCAGCTCCTTTCATTCAGTCAGTAGCTTCAAACATTTCTGGACGTTTTTCAATGGCAAAAATCAATGAATATTGTAAATGCACAAACAGTAATATCTCCACATTGCAACGTGCAATTCTGAAATTTTTTGCTTTTTCCTGCTAATCCTGGCATGATAAAGAAGATTCGAAGAGAGTGAGATGCCAGCTCTTTTCGTTCAGTCAGTAGCTTCAAACATTTCTGATATATGAATAACATGATGTTTTTCAATGGCAAAAATCAATGAATATTGTAAATGCACAAACAGTAATTTCTCCGCATTGCAAGGTGCAATTCTGAAATTTTTTGCTTTTTCCTGCTAATCCTAGCATGATAAAGAAGATTCAAAGAGAGTGAGATGCCAGCTCCTTTCATTCAGTCAGTAGCTTCAAACATTTCTGGACGTTTTTCAATGGCAAAAATCAATGAATATTGTAAATGCACAAACAGTAATATCTCCACATTGCAACGTGCAATTCTGAAATTTTTTGCTTTTTCCTGCTAATCCTGGCATGATAAAGAAGATTCAAAGAGAGTGAGATGCCAGCTCTTTTCATTCAGTCAGTAGCTTCAAACATTTCTGGTATATGAATAACATGTTTTTCAATGGCAAAAATCAATGAATATTGTAAATGCACAAACAGTAATTTCTCCGCATTGCAAGGTGCAATTCTGAAATTTTTTGCTTTTTCCTGCTAATCCTAGCATGATAAAGAAGATTCAAAGAGAGTGAGATGCCAGCTCTTTTCATTCAGTCAGTAGCTTCAAACATTTCTGGTATATGAATAACATGTTTTTCAATGGCAAAAATCAATGAATATTGTAAATGCACACACAGTAATTTCTCCGCATTGCAAGGTGCAATTCTGAAATTTTTTGCTTTTTCCTGCTAATCCTAGCATGATAAAGAAGATTCAAAGAGAGTGAGATGCCAGCTCCATTCATTCAGTCAGTAGCTTCAAACATTTCTGGACTTTTTTCAATGGCAAAAATCAATGAATATTGTAAATGCACACACAGTAATTTCTCCGCATTGCAAGGTGCAATTCTGAAATTTTTTGCTTTTTCCTGCTAATCCTAGCATGATAAAGAAGATTCAAAGAGAGTGAGATGCCAGCTCCTTTCATTCAGTCAGTAGCTTCAAACATTTCTGGACGTTTTTCAATGGCAAAAATCAATGAATATTGTAAATGCACAAACAGTAATATCTCCACATTGCAACGTGCAATTCTGAAATTTTTTGCTTTTTCCTGCTAATCCTGGCATGATAAAGAAGATTCGAAGAGAGTGAGATGCCAGCTCTTTTCGTTCAGTCAGTAGCTTCAAACATTTCTGATATATGAATAACATGATGTTTTTCAATGGCAAAAATCAATGAATATTGTAAATGCACAAACAGTAATTTCTCCGCATTGCAAGGTGCAATTCTGAAATTTTTTGCTTTTTCCTGCTAATCCTAGCATGATAAAGAAGATTCAAAGAGAGTGAGATGCCAGCTCCTTTCATTCAGTCAGTAGCTTCAAACATTTCTGGACGTTTTTCAATGGCAAAAATCAATGAATATTGTAAATGCACAAACAGTAATATCTCCACATTGCAACGTGCAATTCTGAAATTTTTTGCTTTTTCCTGCTAATCCTGGCATGATAAAGAAGATTCAAAGAGAGTGAGATGCCAGCTCTTTTCATTCAGTCAGTAGCTTCAAACATTTCTGGTATATGAATAACATGTTTTTCAATGGCAAAAATCAATGAATATTGTAAATGCACAAACAGTAATTTCTCCGCATTGCAAGGTGCAATTCTGAAATTTTTTGCTTTTTCCTGCTAATCCTAGCATGATAAAGAAGATTCAAAGAGAGTGAGATGCCAGCTCTTTTCATTCAGTCAGTAGCTTCAAACATTTCTGGTATATGAATAACATGTTTTTCAATGGCAAAAATCAATGAATATTGTAAATGCACACACAGTAATTTCTCCGCATTGCAAGGTGCAATTCTGAAATTTTTTGCTTTTTCCTGCTAATCCTAGCATGATAAAGAAGATTCAAAGAGAGTGAGATGCCAGCTCCATTCATTCAGTCAGTAGCTTCAAACATTTCTGGACTTTTTTCAATGGCAAAAATCAATGAATATTGTAAATGCACAAAAAGTAATATCTCCACATTGCAACGTGCAATTCTGAAATTTTTTGCTTTTTCCTGCTCCTCTTAGCATGATAAAGAAGATTCAAAGAGAGTGAGATGCCAGCTCTTTTCATTCAGTCAGTAGCTTCAAACATTTCTGGTATATGAATAACATGATGTTTTTCAATGGCAAAAATCAATGAATATTGTAAATGCACAAACAGTAATTTCTCCGCATTGCAAGGTGCAATTCTGAAATTTTTTGCTTTTTCCTGCTAATCCTAGCATGATAAAGAAGATTCAAAGAGATTGAGATGCCAGCTCCTTTCATTCAGTCAGTAGCTTCAAACATTTCTGGACGTTTTTCAATGGCAAAAATCAATGAATATTGTAAATGCACAAACAGTAATATCTCCACATTGCAACGTGCAATTCTGAAATTTTTTGCTTTTTCCTGCTCCTCTTAGCATGATAAAGAAGATTCAAAGAGAGTGAGATGCCAGCTCTTTTCATTGTCAGTAGCTTCAAACATTTCTGGTATATGAATAACATGATGTTTTTCAATGGCAAAAATCAATGAATATTGTAAATGCACAAACAGTAATTTCTCCGCATTGCAAGGTGCAATTCTGAAATTTTTAGCTTTTTCCTGCTAATCCTAGCATGATAAAGAAGATTCAAAGAGAGTGAGATGCCAGCTCCTTTCATTCAGTCAGTAGCTTCAAACATTTCTGGACGTTTTTCAATGGCAAAAATCAATGAATATTGTAAATGCACAAACAGTAATATCTCCACATTGCAACGTGCAATTCTGAAATTTTTTGCTTTTTCCTGCTAATCCTGGCATGATAAAGAAGATTCAAAGAGAGTGAGATGCCAGCTCTTTTCATTCAGTCAGTAGCTTCAAACATTTCTGGTATATGAATAACATGTTTTTCATTGGCAAAAATCAATGAATATTGTAAATGCACAAACAGTAATTTCTCCGCATTGCAAGGTGCAATTCTGAAATTTTTTGCTTTTTCCTGCTAATCCTAGCATGATAAAGAAGATTCAAAGAGAGTGAGATGCCAGCTCTTTTCATTCAGTCAGTAGCTTCAAACATTTCTGGTATATGAATAACATGTTTTTCAATGGCAAAAATCAATGAATATTGTAAATGCACACACAGTAATTTCTCCGCATTGCAAGGTGCAATTCTGAAATTTTTTGCTTTTTCCTGCTAATCCTAGCATGATAAAGAAGATTCAAAGAGAGTGAGATGCCAGCTCCTTTCATTCAGTCAGTAGCTTCAAACATTTCTGGACGTTTTTCAATGGCAAAAATCAATGAATATTGTAAATGCACAAAAAGTAATATCTCCACATTGCAACGTGCAATTATGAAATTTTTTGCTTTTTCCTGCTCCTCTTAGCATGATAAAGAAGATTCAAAGAGAGTGAGATGCCAGCTCTTTTCATTCAGTCAGTAGCTTCAAACATTTCTGGTATATGAATAACATGATGTTTTTCAATGGCAAAAATCAATGAATATTGTAAATGCACAAACAGTAATTTCTCCGCATTGCAAGGTGCAATTCTGAAATTTTTTGCTTTTTCCTGCTAATCCTAGCATGATAAAGAAGATTCAAAGAGAGTGAGATGCCAGCTCCTTTCATTCAGTCAGTAGCTTCAAACATTTCTGGACGTTTTTCAATGGCAAAAATCAATGAATATTGTAAATGCACAAACAGTAATATCTCCACATTGCAACGTGCAATTCTGAAATTTTTTGCTTTTTCCTGCTCCTCTTAGCATGATAAAGAAGATTCAAAGAGAGTGAGATGCCAGCTCTTTTCATTGTCAGTAGCTTCAAACATTTCTGGTATATGAATAACATGATGTTTTTCAATGGCAAAAATCAATGAATATTGTAAATGCACAAACAGTAATTTCTCCGCATTGCAAGGTGCAATTCTGAAATTTTTTGCTTTTTCCTGCTAATCCTAGCATGATAAAGAAGATTCAAAGAGAGTGAGATGCCAGCTCCTTTCATTCAGTCAGTAGCTTCAAACATTTCTGGACGTTTTTCAATGGCAAAAATCAATGAATATTGTAAATGCACAAACAGTAATATCCCACATTGCAAGGTGCAATTCTGAAATTTTTTGCTTTTTCCTGCTAATCCTGGCATGATAAAGAAGACTCAAAGAGAGTGAGATGCCAGCTCTTTTCATTCAGTCAGTAGCTTCAAACATTTCTGGTATATGAATAACATGTTTTTCAATGGCAAAAATCAATGAATATTGTAAATGCACAAACAGTAATTTCTCCGCATTGCAAGGTGCAATTCTGAAATTTTTTGCTTTTTCCTGCTCCTCTTAGCATGATAAAGAAGATTCAAAGAGAGTGAGATGCCAGCTCTTTTCGTTCAGTCAGTAGCTTCAAACATTTCTGGACGTTTTTCAATGGCAAAAATCAATGAATATTGTAAATGCACAAACAGTAATTTCTCCGCATTGCAAGGTGCAATTCTGAAATTTTTTGCTTTTTCCTGCTAATCCTAGCATGATAAAGAAGATTCAAAGAGAGTGAGATGCCAGCTCCTTTCATTCAGTCAGTAGCTTCAAACATTTCTGGACGTTTTTCAATGGCAAAAATCAATGAATATTGTAAATGCACAAACAGTAATATCTCCACATTGCAACGTGCAATTCTGAAATTTTTTGCTTTTTCCTGCTAATCCTGGCATGATAAAGTAGATTCAAAGAGAGTGAGATGCCAGCTCTTTTCATTCAGTCAGTAGCTTCAAACATTTCTGGTATATGAATAACGATGTTTTTCAATGGCAAAAATCAATGAATATTGTAAATGCACAAACAGTAATATCTCCACATTGCAACGTGCAATTCTGAAATTTTTTGCTTTTTCCTGCTAATCCTGGCATGATAAAGAAGATTCAAAGAGAGTGAAATGCCAGCTCTTTTCATTCAGTCAGTAGCTTCAAACATTTCTGGTATATGAATAACGATGTTTTTCAATGGCAAAAATCAATGAATATTGTAAATGCACACACAGTAATTTCTCCGCATTGCAAGGTGCAATTCTGAAATTTTTTGCTTTTTCCTGCTAATCCTAGCATGATAAAGAAGATTCAAAGAGAGTGAGATGCCAGCTCTTTTCATTCAGTCAGTAGCTTCAAACATTTCTGGTATATGAATAACATGTTTTTCAATGGCAAAAATCAATGAATATTGTAAATGCACAAACAGTAATTTCTCCGCATTGCAAGGTGCAATTCTGAAATTTTTTGCTTTTTCCTGCTAATCCTAGCATGATAAAGAAGATTCAAAGAGAGTGAGATGCCAGCTCCTTTCATTCAGTCAGTAGCTTCAAACATTTCTGGACGTTTTTCAATGGCAAAAATCAATGAATATTGTAAATGCACAAACAGTAATATCTCCACATTGCAAGGTGCAATTCTGAAATTTTTTGCTTTTTCCTGCTAATCCTAGCATGATAAAGAAGATTCAAAGAGAGTGAGATGCCAGCTCCTTTCATTCAGTCAGTAGCTTCAAACATTTCTGGACGTTTTTCAATGGCAAAAATCAATGAATATTGTAAATGCACAAACAGTAATATCTCCACATTGCAACGTGCAATTCTGAAATTTTTTGCTTTTTCCTGCTAATCCTGGCATGATAAAGAAGATTCAAAGAGAGTGAGATGCCAGCTCTTTTCATTCAGTCAGTAGCTTCAAACATTTCTGGTATATGAATAACATGTTTTTCAATGGCAAAAATCAATGAATATTGTAAATGCACAAACAGTAATATCTCCACATTGCAACGTGCAATTCTGAAATTTTTTGCTTTTTCCTGCTCCTCTTAGCATGATAAAGAAGATTGAAAGAGAGTGAGATGCCAGCTCTTTTCATTCAGTCAGTAGCTTCAAACATTTCTGGACGTTTTTCAATGGCAAAATTCAATGAATATTGTAAATGCACAAACAGTAATTTCTCCGCATTGCAAGGTGCAATTCTGAAATTTTTTGCTTTTTCCTGCTAATCCTAGCATGATAAAGAAGATTCAAAGAGAGTGAGATGCCAGCTCCTTTCATTCAGTCAGTAGCTTCAAACATTTCTGGACGTTTTTCAATGGCAAAAATCAATGAATATTGTAAATGCACAAACAGTAATATCTCCACATTGCAACGTGCAATTCTGAAATTTTTTGCTTTTTCCTGCTAATCCTGGCATGATAAAGATTCAAAGAGAGTGAGATGCCAGCTCTTTTCATTCAGTCAGTAGCTTCAAACATTTCTGGTATATGAATAACGATGTTTTTCAATGGCAAAAATCAATGAATATTTTAAATGCACAAACAGTAATATCTCCACATTGCAACGTGCAATTCTGAAATTTTTTGCTTTTTCCTGCTAATCCTGGCATGATAAAGAAGATTCAAAGAGAGTGAGATGCCAGCTCTTTTCATTCAGTCAGTAGCTTCAAACATTTCTGGTATATGAATAACGATGTTTTTCAATGACAAAAATCAATGAATATTGTAAATGCACACACAGTAATTTCTCCGCATTGCAAGGTGCAATTCTGAAATTTTTTGCTTTTTCCTGCTAATCCTAGCATGATAAAGAAGATTCAAAGAGAGTGAGAAGCCAGCTCCTTTCATTCAGTCAGTAGCTTCAAACATTTCTGGACGTTTTTCAATGGCAAAAATCAATGAATATTGTAAATGCACAAACAGTAATATCTCCACATTGCAACGTGCAATTCTGAAATTTTTTGCTTTTTCCTGCTAATCCTGGCATGATAAAGAAGATTCAAAGAGAGTGAGATGCCAGCTCTTTTCATTCAGTCAGTAGCTTCAAACATTTCTGGTATATGAATAACATGTTTTTCAATGGCAAAAATCAATGAATATTGTAAATGCACAAACATAATTTTTCCGCATTGCAAGGTGCAATTCTGAAATTTTTTGCTTTTTCCTGCTAATCCTAGCATGATAAAGAAGATTCAAAGAGAGTGAGATGCCAGCTCCTTTCATTCAGTCAGTAGCTTCAAACATTTCTGGACGTTTTTCAATGGCAAAAATCAATGAATATTGTAAATGCACAAACAGTAATATCTCCACATTGCAAGGTGCAATTCTGAAATTTTTTGCTTTTTCCTGCTAATCCTAGCATGATAAAGAAGATTCAAAGAGAGTGAGATGCCAGCTCCTTTCATTCAGTCAGTAGCTTCAAACATTTCTGGACGTTTTTCAATGGCAAAAATCAATGAATATTGTAAATGCACAAACAGTAATATCTCCACATTGCAAGGTGCAATTCTGAAATTTTTTGCTTTTTCCTGCTAATCCTGGCATGATAAAGAAGATTCAAAGAGAGTGAGATGCCAGCTCTTTTCATTCAGTCAGTAGCTTCAAACATTTCTGGTATATGAATAACATGTTTTTCAATGGCAAAAATCAATGAATATTGTAAATGCACAAACAGTAATATCTCCACATTGCAAGGTGCAATTCTGAAATTTTTTGCTTTTTCCTGCTAATCCTGGCATGATAAAGAAGATTCAAAGAGAGTGAGATGCCAGCTCTTTTCATTCAGTCAGTAGCTTCAAACATTTCTGGTATATGAATAACATGTTTTTCAATGGCAAAAATCAATGAATATTGTAAATGCACAAACAGTAATTTCTCCGCATTGCAAGGTGCAATTCTGAAATTTTTTGCTTTTTCCTGCTAATCCTAGCATGATAAAGAAGATTCAAAGAGAGTGAGATGCCAGCTCCTTTCATTCAGTCAGTAGCTTCAAACATTTCTGGACGTTTTTCAATGGCAAAAATCAATGAATATTGTAAATGCACAAACAGTAATATCTCCACATTGCAACGTGCAATTCTGAAATTTTTTGCTTTTTCCTGCTAATCCTGGCATGATAAAGAAGATTCAAAGAGAGTGAGATGCCAGCTCTTTTCATTCAGTCAGTAGCTTCAAACATTTCTGGTATATGAATAACATGTTTTTCAATGGCAAAAATCAATGAATATTGTAAATGCACAAACAGTAATATCTCCACATTGCAACGTGCAATTCTGAAATTTTTTGCTTTTTCCTGCTCCTCTTAGCATGATAAAGAAGATTGAAAGAGAGTGAGATGCCAGCTCTTTTCATTCAGTCAGTAGCTTCAAACATTTCTGGACGTTTTTCAATGGCAAAATTCAATGAATATTGTAAATGCACAAACAGTAATTTCTCCGCATTGCAAGGTGCAATTCTGAAATTTTTTGCTTTTTCCTGCTAATCCTAGCATGATAAAGAAGATTCAAAGAGAGTGAGATGCCAGCTCCTTTCATTCAGTCAGTAGCTTCAAACATTTCTGGACGTTTTTCAATGGCAAAAATCAATGAATATTGTAAATGCACAAACAGTAATATCTCCACATTGCAACGTGCAATTCTGAAATTTTTTGCTTTTTCCTGCTAATCCTGGCATGATAAAGAAGATTCAAAGAGAGTGAGATGCCAGCTCTTTTCATTCAGTCAGTAGCTTCAAACATTTCTGGTATATGAATAACGATGTTTTTCAATGGCAAAAATCAATGAATATTGTAAATGCACAAACAGTAATATCTCCACATTGCAACGTGCAATTCTGAAATTTTTTGCTTTTTCCTGCTAATCCTGGCATGATAAAGAAGATTCAAAGAGAGTGAGATGCCAGCTCTTTTCATTCAGTCAGTAGCTTCAAACATTTCTGGTATATGAATAACGATGTTTTTCAATGACAAAAATCAATGAATATTGTAAATGCACACACAGTAATTTCTCCGCATTGCAAGGTGCAATTCTGAAATTTTTTGCTTTTTCCTGCTAATCCTAGCATGATAAAGAAGATTCAAAGAGAGTGAGAAGCCAGCTCCTTTCATTCAGTCAGTAGCTTCAAACATTTCTGGACGTTTTTCAATGGCAAAAATCAATGAATATTGTAAATGCACAAACAGTAATATCTCCACATTGCAACGTGCAATTCTGAAATTTTTTGCTTTTTCCTGCTAATCCTGGCATGATAAAGAAGATTCAAAGAGAGTGAGATGCCAGCTCTTTTCATTCAGTCAGTAGCTTCAAACATTTCTGGTATATGAATAACATGTTTTTCAATGGCAAAAATCAATGAATATTGTAAATGCACAAACAGTAATTTCTCCGCATTGCAAGGTGCAATTCTGAAATTTTTTGCTTTTTCCTGCTAATCCTAGCATGATAAAGAAGATTCAAAGAGAGTGAGATGCCAGCTCCTTTCATTCAGTCAGTAGCTTCAAACATTTCTGGACGTTTTTCAATGGCAAAAATCAATGAATATTGTAAATGCACAAACAGTAATATCTCCACATTGCAAGGTGCAATTCTGAAATTTTTTGCTTTTTCCTGCTAATCCTAGCATGATAAAGAAGATTCAAAGAGAGTGAGATGCCAGCTCCTTTCATTCAGTCAGTAGCTTCAAACATTTCTGGACGTTTTTCAATGGCAAAAATCAATGAATATTGTAAATGCACAAACAGTAATATCTCCACATTGCAAGGTGCAATTCTGAAATTTTTTGCTTTTTCCTGCTAATCCTGGCATGATAAAGAAGATTCAAAGAGAGTGAGATGCCAGCTCTTTTCATTCAGTCAGTAGCTTCAAACATTTCTGGTATATGAATAACATGTTTTTCAATGGCAAAAATCAATGAATATTGTAAATGCACAAACAGTAATTTCTCCGCATTGCAAGGTGCAATTCTGAAATTTTTTGCTTTTTCCTGCTAATCCTAGCATGATAAAGAAGATTCAAAGAGAGTGAGATGCCAGCTCCTTTCATTCAGTCAGTAGCTTCAAACATTTCTGGACGTTTTTCAATGGCAAAAATCAATGAATATTGTAAATGCACAAACAGTAATATCTCCACATTGCAAGGTGCAATTCTGAAATTTTTTGCTTTTTCCTGCTAATCCTAGCATGATAAAGAAGATTCAAAGAGAGTGAGATGCCAGCTCCTTTCATTCAGTCAGTAGCTTCAAACATTTCTGGACGTTTTTCAATGGCAAAAATCAATGAATATTGTAAATGCACAAACAGTAATATCTCCACATTGCAACGTGCAATTCTGAAATTTTTTGCTTTTTCCTGCTAATCCTGGCATGATAAAGAAGATTCAAAGAGAGTGAGATGCCAGCTCTTTTCATTCAGTCAGTAGCTTCAAACATTTCTGGTATATGAATAACGATGTTTTTCAATGGCAAAAATCAATGAATATTGTAAATGCACAAACAGTAATATCTCCACATTGCAACGTGCAATTCTGAAATTTTTTGCTTTTTCCTGCTAATCCTGGCATGATAAAGAAGATTCAAAGAGAGTGAGATGCCAGCTCTTTTCATTCAGTCAGTAGCTTCAAACATTTCTGGTATATGAATAACGATGTTTTTCAATGACAAAAATCAATGAATATTGTAAATGCACACACAGTAATTTCTCCGCATTGCAAGGTGCAATTCTGAAATTTTTTGCTTTTTCCTGCTAATCCTAGCATGATAAAGAAGATTCAAAGAGAGTGAGAAGCCAGCTCCTTTCATTCAGTCAGTAGCTTCAAACATTTCTGGACGTTTTTCAATGGCAAAAATCAATGAATATTGTAAATGCACAAACAGTAATATCTCCACATTGCAACGTGCAATTCTGAAATTTTTTGCTTTTTCCTGCTAATCCTGGCATGATAAAGAAGATTCAAAGAGAGTGAGATGCCAGCTCTTTTCATTCAGTCAGTAGCTTCAAACATTTCTGGTATATGAATAACATGTTTTTCAATGGCAAAAATCAATGAATATTGTAAATGCACAAACAGTAATTTCTCCGCATTGCAAGGTGCAATTCTGAAATTTTTTGCTTTTTCCTGCTAATCCTAGCATGATAAAGAAGATTCAAAGAGAGTGAGATGCCAGCTCCTTTCATTCAGTCAGTAGCTTCAAACATTTCTGGACGTTTTTCAATGGCAAAAATCAATGAATATTGTAAATGCACAAACAGTAATATCTCCACATTTCAAGGTGCAATTCTGAAATTTTTTGCTTTTTCCTGCTAATCCTAGCATGATAAAGAAGATTCAAAGAGAGTGAGATGCCAGCTCCTTTCATTCAGTCAGTAGCTTCAAACATTTCTGGACGTTTTTCAATGGCAAAAATCAATGAATATTGTAAATGCACAAACAGTAATATCTCCACATTGCAAGGTGCAATTCTGAAATTTTTTGCTTTTTCCTGCTAATCCTGGCATGATAAAGAAGATTCAAAGAGAGTGAGATGCCAGCTCTTTTCATTCAGTCAGTAGCTTCAAACATTTCTGGTATATGAATAACATGTTTTTCAATGGCAAAAATCAATGAATATTGTAAATGCACAAACAGTAATATCTCCACATTGCAAGGTGCAATTCTGAAATTTTTTGCTTTTTCCTGCTAATCCTGGCATGATAAAGAAGATTCAAAGAGAGTGAGATGCCAGCTCTTTTCATTCAGTCAGTAGCTTCAAACATTTCTGGTATATGAATAACATGTTTTTCAATGGCAAAAATCAATGAATATTGTAAATGCACAAACAGTAATTTCTCCGCATTGCAAGGTGCAATTCTGAAATTTTTTGCTTTTTCCTGCTAATCCTAGCATGATAAAGAAGATTCAAAGAGAGTGAGATGCCAGCTCCTTTCATTCAGTCAGTAGCTTCAAACATTTCTGGACGTTTTTCAATGGCAAAAATCAATGAATATTGTAAATGCACAAACAGTAATATCTCCACATTGCAAGGTGCAATTCTGAAATTTTTTGCTTTTTCCTGCTAATCCTAGCATGATAAAGAAGATTCAAAGAGAGTGAGATGCCAGCTCCTTTCATTCAGTCAGTAGCTTCAAACATTTCTGGACGTTTTTCAATGGCAAAAATCAATGAATATTGTAAATGCACAAACAGTAATATCTCCACATTGCAACGTGCAATTCTGAAATTTTTTGCTTTTTCCTGCTAATCCTGGCATGATAAAGAAGATTCAAAGAGAGTGAGATGCCAGCTCTTTTCATTCAGTCAGTAGCTTCAAACATTTCTGGTATATGAATAACATGTTTTTCAATGGCAAAAATCAATGAATATTGTAAATGCACAAACAGTAATATCTCCACATTGCAACGTGCAATTCTGAAATTTTTTGCTTTTTCCTGCTCCTCTTAGCATGATAAAGAAGATTGAAAGAGAGTGAGATGCCAGCTCTTTTCATTCAGTCAGTAGCTTCAAACATTTCTGGACGTTTTTCAATGGCAAAATTCAATGAATATTGTAAATGCACAAACAGTAATTTCTCCGCATTGCAAGGTGCAATTCTGAAATTTTTTGCTTTTTCCTGCTAATCCTAGCATGATAAAGAAGATTCAAAGAGAGTGAGATGCCAGCTCCTTTCATTCAGTCAGTAGCTTCAAACATTTCTGGACATTTTTCAATGGCAAATATCAATGAATATTGTAAATGCACAAACAGTAATATCTCCACATTGCAAGGTGCAATTCTGAAATTTTTTGCTTTTTCCTGCTAATCCTGGCATGATAAAGAAGATTCAAAGAGAGTGAGATGCCAGCTCTTTTCATTCAGTCAGTAGCTTCAAACATTTCTGGTATATGAATAACGATGTTTTTCAATGGCAAAAATCAATGAATATTGTAAATGCACAAACAGTAATATCTCCACATTGCAACGTGCAATTCTGAAATTTTTTGCCTTTTCCTGCTAATCCTGGCATGATAAAGAAGATTCAAAGAGAGTGAGATGCCAGCTCTTTTCATTCAGTCAGTAGCTTCAAACATTTCTGGTATATGAATAACGATGTTTTTCAATGACAAAAATCAATGAATATTGTAAATGCACACACAGTAATTTCTCCGCATTGCAAGGTGCAATTCTGAAATTTTTTGCTTTTTCCTGCTAATCCTAGCATGATAAAGAAGATTCAAAGAGAGTGAGAAGCCAGCTCCTTTCATTCAGTCAGTAGCTTCAAACATTTCTGGACGTTTTTCAATGGCAAAAATCAATGAATATTGTAAATGCACAAACAGTAATATCTCCACATTGCAACGTGCAATTCTGAAATTTTTTGCTTTTTCCTGCTAATCCTGGCATGATAAAGAAGATTCAAAGAGAGTGAGATGCCAGCTCTTTTCATTCAGTCAGTAGCTTCAAACATTTCTGGTATATGAATAACATGTTTTTCAATGGCAAAAATCAATGAATATTGTAAATGCACAAACAGTAATTTCTCCGCATTGCAAGGTGCAATTCTGAAATTTTTTGCTTTTTCCTGCTAATCCTAGCATGATAAAGAAGATTCAAAGAGAGTGAGATGCCAGCTCCTTTCATTCAGTCAGTAGCTTCAAACATTTCTGGACGTTTTTCAATGGCAAAAATCAATGAATATTGTAAATGCACAAACAGTAATATCTCCACATTGCAAGGTGCAATTCTGAAATTTTTTGCTTTTTCCTGCTAATCCTAGCATGATAAAGAAGATTCAAAGAGAGTGAGATGCCAGCTCCTTTCATTCAGTCAGTAGCTTCAAACATTTCTGGACGTTTTTCAATGGCAAAAATCAATGAATATTGTAAATGCACAAACAGTAATATCTCCACATTGCAAGGTGCAATTCTGAAATTTTTTGCTTTTTCCTGCTAATCCTGGCATGATAAAGAAGATTCAAAGAGAGTGAGATGCCAGCTCTTTTCATTCAGTCAGTAGCTTCAAACATTTCTGGTATATGAATAACATGTTTTTCAATGGCAAAAATCAATGAATATTGTAAATGCACAAACAGTAATTTCTCCGCATTGCAAGGTGCAATTCTGAAATTTTTTGCTTTTTCCTGCTAATCCTAGCATGATAAAGAAGATTCAAAGAGAGTGAGATGCCAGCTCCTTTCATTCAGTCAGTAGCTTCAAACATTTCTGGACGTTTTTCAATGGCAAAAATCAATGAATATTGTAAATGCACAAACAGTAATATCTCCACATTGCAACGTGCAATTCTGAAATTTTTTGCTTTTTCCTGCTAATCCTGGCATGATAAAGAAGATTCAAAGAGAGTGAGATGCCAGCTCTTTTCATTCAGTCAGTAGCTTCAAACATTTCTGGTATATGAATAACGATGTTTTTCAATGGCAAAAATCAATGAATATTGTAAATGCACACACAGTAATTTCTCCGCATTGCAAGGTGCAATTCTGAAATTTTTTGCTTTTTCCTGCTAATCCTAGCATGATAAAGAAGATTCAAAGAGAGTGAGATGCCAGCTCCTTTCATTCAGTCAGTAGCTTCAAACATTTCTGGACGTTTTTCAATGGCAAAAATCAATGAATATTGTAAATGCACAAACAGTAATATCTCCACATTGCAACGTGCAATTCTGAAATTTTTTGCTTTTTCCTGCTCCTCTTAGCATGGTAAAGAAGATTCAAAGAGAGTGAGATGCCAGCTCTTTTCATTCAGTCAGTAGCTTCAAACATTTCTGGTATATGAATAACATGATGTTTTTCAATGGCAAAAATCAATGAATATTGTAAATGCACAAACAGTAATTTCTCCGCATTGCAATGTGCAATTCTGAAATTTTTTGCTTTTTCCTGCTAATCCTAGCATGATAAAGAAGATTCAAAGAGAGTGAGATGCCAGCTCCTTTCATTCAGTCAGTAGCTTCAAACATTTCTGGACGTTTTTCAATGGCAAAAATCAATGAATATTGTAAATGCACAAACAGTAATATCTCCACATTGCAAGGTGCAATTCTGAAATTTTTTGCTTTTTCCTGCTAATCCTGGCATGATAAAGAAGATTCAAAGAGAGTGAGATGCCAGCTCCCTTCATTCAGTCAGTAGCTTCAAACATTTCTGGTATATGAATAACATGTTTTTCAATGGCAAAAATCAATGAATATTGTAAATGCACAAACAGTAATATCTCCACATTGCAAGGTGCAATTCTGAAATTTTTTGCTTTTTCCTGCTAATCCTGGCATGATAAAGAAGATTCAAAGAGAGTGAGATGCCAGCTCTTTTCATTCAGTCAGTAGCTTCAAACATTTCTGGTATATGAATAACATGTTTTTCAATGGCAAAAATCAATGAATATTGTAAATGCACAAACAGTAATTTCTCCGCATTGCAAGGTGCAATTCTGAAATTTTTTGCTTTTTCCTGCTAATCCTAGCATGATAAAGAAGATTCAAAGAGAGTGAGATGCCAGCTCCTTTCATTCAGTCAGTAGCTTCAAACATTTCTGGACGTTTTTCAATGGCAAAAATCAATGAATATTGTAAATGCACAAACAGTAATATCTCCACATTGCAACGTGCAATTCTGAAATTTTTTGCTTTTTCCTGCTCCTCTTAGCATGGTAAAGAAGATTCAAAGAGAGTGAGATGCCAGCTCTTTTCATTCAGTCAGTAGCTTCAAACATTTCTGGTATATGAATAACATGATGTTTTTCAATGGCAAAAATCAATGAATATTGTAAATGCACAAACAGTAATTTCTCCGCATTGCAATGTGCAATTCTGAAATTTTTTGCTTTTTCCTGCTAATCCTAGCATGATAAAGAAGATTCAAAGAGAGTGAGATGCCAGCTCCTTTCATTCAGTCAGTAGCTTCAAACATTTCTGGACGTTTTTCAATGGCAAAAATCAATGAATATTGTAAATGCACAAACAGTAATATCTCCACATTGCAAGGTGCAATTCTGAAATTTTTTGCTTTTTCCTGCTAATCCTGGCATGATAAAGAAGATTCAAAGAGAGTGAGATGCCAGCTCCCTTCATTCAGTCAGTAGCTTCAAACATTTCTGGTATATGAATAACATGTTTTTCAATGGCAAAAATCAATGAATATTGTAAATGCACAAACAGTAATATCTCCACATTGCAAGGTGCAATTCTGAAATTTTTTGCTTTTTCCTGCTAATCCTGGCATGATAAAGAAGATTCAAAGAGAGTGAGATGCCAGCTCTTTTCATTCAGTCAGTAGCTTCAAACATTTCTGGTATATGAATAACATGTTTTTCAATGGCAAAAATCAATGAATATTGTAAATGCACAAACAGTAATTTCTCCGCATTGCAAGGTGCAATTCTGAAATTTTTTGCTTTTTCCTGCTAATCCTAGCATGATAAAGAAGATTCAAAGAGAGTGAGATGCCAGCTCCTTTCATTCAGTCAGTAGCTTCAAACATTTCTGGACGTTTTTCAATGGCAAAAATCAATGAATATTGTAAATGCACAAACAGTAATATCTCCACATTGCAAGGTGCAATTCTGAAATTTTTTGCTTTTTCCTGCTAATCCTAGCATGATAAAGAAGATTCAAAGAGAGTGAGATGCCAGCTCCTTTCATTCAGTCAGTAGCTTCAAACATTTCTGGACGTTTTTCAATGGCAAAAATCAATGAATATTGTAAATGCACAAACAGTAATATCTCCACATTGCAAGGTGCAATTCTGAAATTTTTTGCTTTTTCCTGCTAATCCTAGCATGATAAAGAAGATTCAAAGAGAGTGAGATGCCAGCTCCTTTCATTCAGTCAGTAGCTTCAAACATTTCTGGACGTTTTTCAATGGCAAAAATCAATGAATATTGTAAATGCACAAACAGTAATATCTCCACATTGCAAGGTGCAATTCTGAAATATTTTGCTTTTTCCTGCTAATCCTAGCATGATAAAGAAGATTCAAAGAGAGTGAGATGCCAGCTCCTTTCATTCAGTCAGTAGCTTCAAACATTTCTGGACGTTTTTCAATGGCAAAAATCAATGAATATTGTAAATGCACAAACAGTAATATCTCCACATTGCAACGTGCAATTCTGAAATTTTTTGCTTTTTCCTGCTAATCCTGGCATGATAAAGAAGATTCAAAGAGAGTGAGATGCTAGCTCTTTTCATTCAGTCAGTAGCTTCAAACATTTCTGGTATATGAATAACGATGTTTTTCAATGGCAAAAATCAATGAATATTGTAAATGCACAAACAGTAATTTCTCCGCATTGCAATGTGCAATTCTGAAATTTTTTGCTTTTTCCTGCTAATCCTAGCATGATAAAGAAGATTCAAAGAGAGTGAGATGCCAGCTCCTTTCATTCAGTCAGTAGCTTCAAACATTTGTGGTATATGAATAACATGTTTTTCAATGGCAAAAATCAATGAATATTGTAAATGCACAAACAGTAATTTCTCCGCATTGCAAGGTGCAATTCTGAAATTTTTTGCTTTTTCCTGCTAATCCTAGCATGATAAAGAAGATTCAAAGAGAGTGAGATGCCAGCTCCTTTCATTCAGTCAGTAGCTTCAAACATTTCTGGACGTTTTTCAATGGCAAAAATCAATGAATATGTAAATGCACAAACAGTAATATCTCCACATTGCAAGGTGCAATTCTGAAATTTTTTGCTTTTTCCTGCTAATCCTGGCATGATAAAGAAGATTCAAAGAGAGTGAGATGCCAGCTCTTTTCATTCAGTCAGTAGCTTCAAACATTTCTGGTATATGAATAACATGTTTTTCAATGGCAAAAATCAATGAATATTGTAAATGCACAAACAGTAATATCTCCACATTACAACGTGCAATTCTGAAATTTTTTGCTTTTTCCTGCTAATCCTGGCATGATAAAGAAGATTCAAAGAGAGTGAGATGCCAGCTCTTTTCATTCAGTCAGTAGCTTCAAACATTTCTGGTATATGAATAACATGATGTTTTTCAATGGCAAAAATCAATGAATATTGTAAATGCACACACAGTAATTTCTCCGCATTGCAAGGTGCAATTCTGAAATTTTTTGCTTTTTCCTGCTAATCCTAGCATGATAAAGAAGATTCAAAGAGAGTGAGATGCCAGGTCCTTTCATTCAGTCAGTAGCTTCAAACATTTCTGGACGTTTTTCAATGGCAAAAATCAATGAATATTGTAAATGCACAAACAGTAATATCTCCACATTGCAACGTGCAATTCTGAAATTTTTTGCTTTTTCCTGCTAATCCTGGCATGATAAAGAAGATTCGAAGAGAGTGAGATGCCAGCTCTTTTCATTCAGTCAGTAGCTTCAAACATTTCTGGTATATGAATAACATGATGTTTTTCAATGGCAAAAATCAATGAATATTGTAAATGCACAAACAGTAATTTCTCCGCATTGCAAGGTGCAATTCTGAAATTTTTTGCTTTTTCCTGCTAATCCTAGCATGATAAAGAAGATTCAAAGAGAGTGAGATGCCAGCTCCTTTCATTCAGTCAGTAGCTTCAAACATTTCTGGACGTTTTTCAATGGCAAAAATCAATGAATATTGTAAATGCACAAACAGTAATATCTCCACATTGCAACGTGCAATTCTGAAATTTTTTGCTTTTTCCTGCTAATCCTGGCATGATAAAGAAGATTCAAAGAGAGTGAGATGCCAGCTCTTTTCATTCAGTCAGTAGCTTCAAACATTTCTGGTATATGAATAACATGATGTTTTTCAATGGCAAAAATCAATGAATATTGTAAATGCACAAACAGTAATTTCTCCGCATTGCAAGGTGCAATTCTGAAATTTTTTGCTTTTTCCTGCTAATCCTAGCATGATAAAGAAGATTCAAAGAGAGTGAGATGCCAGCTCCTTTCATTCAGTCAGTAGCTTCAAACATTTCTGGACGTTTTTCAATTGCAAAAATCAATGAATATTGTAAATGCACAAACAGTAATATCTCCACATTGCAACGTGCAATTCTGAAATTTTTTGCTTTTTCCTGCTAATACTGGCATGATAAAGAAGATTCAAAGAGAGTGAGATGTCAGCTCTTTTCATTCAGTCAGTAGCTTCAAACATTTCTGGACGTTTTTCAATGGCAAAAATCAATGAATATTGTAAATGCACAAACAGTAATATCTCCACATTGCAAGGTGCAATTCTGAAATTTTTTGCTTTTTCCTGCTAATCCTAGCATGATAAAGAAGATTCAAAGAGAGTGAGATGCCAGCTCCTTTCATTCAGTCAGTAGCTTCAAACATTTCTGGACGTTTTTCAATGGCAAAAATCAATGAATATTGTAAATGCACAAACAGTAATATCTCCACATTGCAACGTGCAATTCTGAAATTTTATGCTTTTTTCTGCTAATCCTGGCATGATAAAGAAGATTCAAAGAGAGTGAGATGCCACCTCTTTTCATTCAGTCAGTAGCTTCAAACATTTCTGGTATATGAATAACATGTTTTTCAATGGCAAAAATCAATGAATATTGTAAATGCACAAACAGTAATTTCTCCGCATTGCAAGGTGCAATTCTGAAATTTTTTGCTTTTTCCTGCTAATCCTAGCATGATAAAGAAGATTCAAAGAAAGTGAGATGCCAGCTCCTTTCATTCAGTCAGTAGCTTCAAACATTTCTGGACGTTTTTCAATGGCAAAAATCAATGAATATTGTAAATGCACAAACAGTAATATCTCCACATTGCAACGTGCAATTCTGAAATTTTTTGCTTTTTCCTGCTAATCCTGGCATGATAAAGAAAATTCAAAGAGAGTGAGATGCTAGCTCTTTTCATTCAGTCAGTAGCTTCAAACATTTCTGGTATATGAATAACGATGTTTTTCAATGGCAAAAATCAATGAATATTGTAAATGCACACACAGTAATTTCTCCGCATTGCAAGGTGCAATTCTGAAATTTTTTGCTTTTTCCTGCTAATCCTAGCATGATAAAGAAGATTCAAAGAGAGTGAGATGCCAGCTCCTTTCATTCAGTCAGTAGCTTCAAACATTTCTGGTATATGAATAACATGATGTTTTTCAATGGCAAAAATCAATGAATATTGTAAATGCACAAACAGTAATTTCTCCGCATTGCAAGGTGCAATTCTGAAATTTTTTGCTTTTTCCTGCTAATCCTAGCATGATAAAGAAGATTCAAAGAGAGTGAGATGCCAGCTCCTTTCATTCAGTCAGTAGCTTCAAACATTTCTGGACGTTTTTCAATGGCAAAAATCAATGAATATTGTAAATGCACAAACAGTAATATCTCCACATTGCAACGTGCAATTCTGAAATTTTTTGCTTTTTCCTGCTAATCCTGGCATGATAAAGAAGATTCAAAGAGAGTGAGATGCCAGCTCTTTTCATTCAGTCAGTAGCTTCAAACATTTCTGGTATATGAATAACATGATGTTTTTCAATGGCAAAAATCAATGAATATTGTAAATGCACAAACAGTAATTTCTCCGCATTGCAAGGTGCAATTCTGAAATTTTTTGCTTTTTCCTGCTAATCCTAGCATGATAAAGAAGATTCAAAGAGAGTGAGATGCCAGCTCTTTTCATTCAGTCAGTAGCTTCAAACATTTCTGGACGTTTTTCAATGGCAAAAATCAATGAATATTGTAAATGCACAAACAGTAATATCTCCACATTGCAACGTGCAATTCTGAAATTTTTTGCTTTTTCCTGCTAATACTGGCATGATAAAGAAGATTCAAAGAGAGTGAGATGCCAGCTCTTTTCATTCAGTCAGTAGCTTCAAACATTTCTGGTATATGAATAACATGTTTTTCAATGGCAAAAATCAATGAATATTGTAAATGCACAAACAGTAATTTCTCCGCATTGCAATGTGCAATTCTGAAATTTTTTGCTTTTTCCTGCTAATCCTAGCATGATAAAGAAGATTCAAAGAGAGTGAGATGCCAGCTCCTTTCATTCAGTCAGTAGCTTCAAACATTTCTGGACGTTTTTCAATGGCAAAAATCAATGAATATTGTAAATGCACAAACAGTAATATCTCCACATTGCAAGGTGCAATTCTGAAATTTTTTGCTTTTTCCTGCTAATCCTGGCATGATAAAGAAGATTCAAAGAGAGTGAGATGCCAGCTCCCTTCATTCAGTCAGTAGCTTCAAACATTTCTGGTATATGAATAACATGTTTTTCAATGGCAAAAATCAATGAATATTGTAAATGCACAAACAGTAATATCTCCACATTGCAAGGTGCAATTCTGAAATTTTTTGCTTTTTCCTGCTAATCCTGGCATGATAAAGAAGATTCAAAGAGAGTGAGATGCCAGCTCTTTTCATTCAGTCAGTAGCTTCAAACATTTCTGGTATATGAATAACATGTTTTTCAATGGCAAAAATCAATGAATATTGTAAATGCACAAACAGTAATTTCTCCGCATTGCAAGGTGCAATTCTGAAATTTTTTGCTTTTTCCTGCTAATCCTAGCATGATAAAGAAGATTCAAAGAGAGTGAGATGCCAGCTCCTTTCATTCAGTCAGTAGCTTCAAACATTTCTGGACGTTTTTCAATGGCAAAAATCAATGAATATTGTAAATGCACAAACAGTAATATCTCCACATTGCAAGGTGCAATTCTGAAATTTTTTGCTTTTTCCTGCTAATCCTAGCATGATAAAGAAGATTCAAAGAGAGTGAGATGCCAGCTCCTTTCATTCAGTCAGTAGCTTCAAACATTTCTGGACGTTTTTCAATGGCAAAAATCAATGAATATTGTAAATGCACAAACAGTAATATCTCCACATTGCAACGTGCAATTCTGAAATTTTATGCTTTTTCCTGCTAATCCTGGCATGATAAAGAAGATTCAAAGAGAGTGAGATGCCACCTCTTTTCATTCAGTCAGTAGCTTCAAACATTTCTGGTATATGAATAACATGTTTTTCAATGGCAAAAATCAATGAATATTGTAAATGCACAAACAGTAATTTCTCCGCATTGCAAGGTGCAATTCTGAAATTTTTTGCTTTTTCCTGCTAATCCTAGCATGATAAAGAAGATTCAAAGAGAGTGAGATGCCAGCTCCTTTCATTCAGTCAGTAGCTTCAAACATTTCTGGACGTTTTTCAATGGCAAAAATCAATGAATATTGTAAATGCACAAACAGTAATATCTCCACATTGCAAGGTGCAATTCTGAAATTTTTTGCTTTTTCCTGCTAATCCTAGCATGATAAAGAAGATTCAAAGAGAGTGAGATGCCAGCTCCTTTCATTCAGTCAGTAGCTTCAAACATTTCTGGACGTTTTTCAATGGCAAAAATCAATGAATATTGTAAATGCACAAACAGTAATATCTCCACATTGCAACGTGCAATTCTGAAATTTTTTGCTTTTTCCTGCTAATCCTGGCATGATAAAGAAGATTCAAAGAGAGTGAGATGCTAGCTCTTTTCATTCAGTCAGTAGCTTCAAACATTTCTGGTATATGAATAACGATGTTTTTCAATGGCAAAAATCAATGAATATTGTAAATGCACACACAGTAATTTCTCCGCATTGCAAGGTGCAATTCTGAAATTTTTTGCTTTTTCCTGCTAATCCTAGCATGATAAAGAAGATTCAAAGAGAGTGAGATGCCAGCTCCTTTCATTCAGTCAGTAGCTTCAAACATTTCTGGACGTTTTTCAATGGCAAAAATCAATGAATATTGTAAATGCACAAACAGTAATATCTCCACATTGCAACGTGCAATTCTGAAATTTTTTGCTTTTTCCTGCTCCTCGTAGCATGGTAAAGAAGATTCAAAGAGAGTGAGATGCCAGCTCTTTTCATTCAGTCAGTAGCTTCAAACATTTCTGGTATATGAATAACATGATGTTTTTCAATGGCAAAAATCAATGAATATTGTAAATGCACAAACAGTAATTTCTCCGCATTGCAATGTGCAATTCTGAAATTTTTTGCTTTTTCCTGCTAATCCTAGCATGATAAAGAAGATTCAAAGAGAGTGAGATGCCAGCTCCTTTCATTCAGTCAGTAGCTTCAAACATTTCTGGACGTTTTTCAATGGCAAAAATCAATGAATATTGTAAATGCACAAACAGTAATATCTCCACATTGCAAGGTGCAATTCTGAAATTTTTTGCTTTTTCCTGCTAATCCTGGCATGATAAAGAAGATTCAAAGAGAGTGAGATGCCAGCTCCCTTCATTCAGTCAGTAGCTTCAAACATTTCTGGTATATGAATAACATGTTTTTCAATGGCAAAAATCAATGAATATTGTAAATGCACAAACAGTAATATCTCCACATTGCAACGTGCAATTCTGAAATTTTTTGCTTTTTCCTGCTAATCCTGGCATGATAAAGAAGATTCAAAGAGAGTGAGATGCCAGCTCTTTTCATTCAGTCAGTAGCTTCAAACATTTCTGGTATATGAATAACATGTTTTTCAATGGCAAAAATCAATGAATATTGTAAATGCACAAACAGTAATTTCTCCGCATTGCAAGGTGCAATTCTGAAATTTTTTGCTTTTTCCTGCTAATCCTAGCATGATAAAGAAGATTCAAAGAGAGTGAGATGCCAGCTCTTTTCATTCAGTCAGTAGCTTCAAACATTTCTGGTATATGAATAACATGTTTTTCAATGGCAAAAATCAATGAATATTGTAAATGCACACACAGTAATTTCTCCGCATTGCAAGGTGCAATTCTGAAATTTTTTGCTTTTTCCTGCTAATCCTAGCATGATAAAGAAGATTCAAAGAGAATGAGATGCCAGCTCCTTTCATTCAGTCAGTAGCTTCAAACATTTCTGGACGTTTTTCAATGGCAAAAATCAATGAATATTGTAAATGCACAAACAGTAATATCTCCACATTGCAACGTGCAATTCTGAAATTTTTTGCTTTTTCCTGCTCCTCGTAGCATGGTAAAGAAGATTCAAAGAGAGTGAGATGCCAGCTCTTTTCATTCAGTCAGTAGCTTCAAACATTTCTGGTATATGAATAACATGATGTTTTTCAATGGCAAAAATCAATGAATATTGTAAATGCACAAACAGTAATTTCTCCGCATTGCAATGTGCAATTCTGAAATTTTTTGCTTTTTCCTGCTAATCCTAGCATGATAAAGAAGATTCAAAGAGAGTGAGATGCCAGCTCCTTTCATTCAGTCAGTAGCTTCAAACATTTCTGGACGTTTTTCAATGGCAAAAATCAATGAATATTGTAAATGCACAATCAGTAATATCTCCACATTGCAAGGTGCAATTCTGAAATTTTTTGCTTTTTCCTGCTAATCCTGGCATGATAAAGAAGATTCAAAGAGAGTGAGATGCCAGCTCCCTTCATTCAGTCAGTAGCTTCAAACATTTCTGGTATATGAATAACATGTTTTTCAATGGCAAAAATCAATGAATATTGTAAATGCACAAACAGTAATATCTCCACATTGCAACGTGCAATTCTGAAATTTTTTGCTTTTTCCTGCTCCTCGTAGCATGGTAAAGAAGATTCAAAGAGAGTGAGATGCCAGCTCTTTTCATTCAGTCAGTAGCTTCAAACATTTCTGGTATATGAATAACATGATGTTTTTCAATGGCAAAAATCAATGAATATTGTAAATGCACAAACAGTAATTTCTCCGCATTGCAATGTGCAATTCTGAAATTTTTTGCTTTTTCCTGCTAATCCTAGCATGATAAAGAAGATTCAAAGAGAATGAGATGCCAGCTCCTTTCATTCAGTCAGTAGCTTCAAACATTTCTGGACGTTTTTCAATGGCAAAAATCAATGAATATTGTAAATGCACAAACAGTAATATCTCCACATTGCAACGTGCAATTCTGAAATTTTTTGCTTTTTCCTGCTCCTCGTAGCATGGTAAAGAAGATTCAAAGAGAGTGAGATGCCAGCTCTTTTCATTCAGTCAGTAGCTTCAAACATTTCTGGTATATGAATAACATGATGTTTTTCAATGGCAAAAATCAATGAATATTGTAAATGCACAAACAGTAATTTCTCCGCATTGCAATGTGCAATTCTGAAATTTTTTGCTTTTTCCTGCTAATCCTAGCATGATAAAGAAGATTCAAAGAGAGTGAGATGCCAGCTCCTTTCATTCAGTCAGTAGCTTCAAACATTTCTGGACGTTTTTCAATGGCAAAAATCAATGAATATTGTAAATGCACAATCAGTAATATCTCCACATTGCAAGGTGCAATTCTGAAATTTTTTGCTTTTTCCTGCTAATCCTGGCATGATAAAGAAGATTCAAAGAGAGTGAGATGCCAGCTATTTTCATTCAGTCAGTAGCTTCAAACATTTGTGGTATATGAATAACATGTTTTTCAATGGCAAAAATCAATGAATATTGTAAATGCACAAACAGTAATTTCTCCGCATTGCAAGGTGCAATTCTGAAATTTTTTGCTTTTTCCTGCTAATCCTAGCATGATAAAGAAGATTCAAAGAGAGTGAGATGCCAGCTCCTTTCATTCAGTCAGTAGCTTCAAACATTTCTGGACGTTTTTCAATGGCAAAAATCAATGAATATTGTAAATGCACAAACAGTAATATCTCCACATTACAACGTGCAATTCTGAAATTTTTTGCTTTTTCCTGCTAATCCTGGCATGATAAAGAAGATTCAAAGAGAGTGAGATGCCAGCTCTTTTCATTCAGTCAGTAGCTTCAAACATTTCTGGTATATGAATAACATGATGTTTTTCAATGGCAAAAATCAATGAATATTGTAAATGCACACACAGTAATTTCTCCGCATTGCAAGGTGCAATTCTGAAATTTTTTGCTTTTTCCTGCTAATCTTAGCATGATAAAGAAGATTCAAAGAGAGTGAGATGCCAGCTCCTTTCATTCAGTCAGTAGCTTCAAACATTTCTGGACGTTTTTCAATGGCAAAAATCAATGAATATTGTAAATGCACAAACAGTAATATCTCCACATTGCAACGTGCAATTCTGAAATTTTTTGCTTTTTCCTGCTAATCCTGGCATGATAAAGAAGATTCGAAGAGAGTGAGATGCCAGCTCTTTTCATTCAGTCAGTAGCTTCAAACATTTCTGGTATATGAATAACATGATGTTTTTCAATGGCAAAAATCAATGAATATTGTAAATGCACAAACAGTAATTTCTCCGCATTGCAAGGTGCAATTCTGAAATTTTTTGCTTTTTCCTGCTAATCCTACCATGATAAAGAAGATTCAAAGAGAGTGAGATGCCAGCTCCTTTCATTCAGTCAGTAGCTTCAAACATTTCTGGACGTTTTTCAATGGCAAAAATCAATGAATATTGTAAATGCACAAACAGTAATATCTCCACATTGCAACGTGCAATTCTGAAATTTTTTGCTTTTTCCTGCTAATCCTGGCATGATAAAGAAGATTCAAAGAGAGTGAGATGCCAGCTCTTTTCATTCAGTCAGTAGCTTCAAACATTTCTGGTATATGAATAACATGATGTTTTTCAATGGCAAAAATCAATGAATATTGTAAATGCACAAACAGTAATTTCTCCGCATTGCAAGGTGCAATTCTGAAATTTTTTGCTTTTTCCTGCTAATCCTAGCATGATAAAGAAGATTCAAAGAGAGTGAGATGCCAGCTCCTTTCATTCAGTCAGTAGCTTCAAACATTTCTGGACGTTTTTCAATGGCAAAAATCAATGAATATTGTAAATGCACAAACAGTAATATCTCCACATTGCAACGTGCAATTCTGAAATTTTTTGCTTTTTCCTGCTAATCCTGGCATGATAAAGAAGATTCAAAGAGAGTGAGATGCCAGCTCTTTTCATTCAGTCAGTAGCTTCAAACATTTCTGGTATATGAATAACATGTTTTTCAATGGCAAAAATCAATGAATATTGTAAATGCACAAACAGTAATTTCTCCGCATTGCAAGGTGCAATTCTGAAATTTTTTGCTTTTTCCTGCTAATCCTAGCATGATAAAGAAGATTCAAAGAGAGTGAGATGCCAGCTCCTTTCATTCAGTCAGTAGCTTCAAACATTTCTGGACGTTTTTCAATGGCAAAAATCAATGAATATTGTAAATGCACAAACAGTAATATCTCCACATTGCAACGTGCAATTCTGAAATTTTTTGCTTTTTCCTGCTAATCCTGGCATGATAAAGAAGATTCAAAGAGAGTGAGATGCCAGCTCCCTTCATTCAGTCAGTAGCTTCAAACATTTCTGGTATATGAATAACATGTTTTTCAATGGCAAAAATCAATGAATATTGTAAATGCACAAACAGTAATATCTCCACATTGCAAGGTGCAATTCTGAAATTTTTTGCTTTTTCCTGCTAATCCTGGCATGATAAAGAAGATTTAAAGAGAGTGAGATGCCAGCTCTTTTCATTCAGTCAGTAGCTTCAAACATTTCTGGTATATGAACAACATGTTTTTCAATGGCAAAAATCAATGAATATTGTAAATGCACAAACAGTAATTTCTCCGCATTGCAAGGTGCAATTCTGAAATTTTTTGCTTTTTCCTGCTAATCCTAGCATGATAAAGAAGATTCAAAGAGAGTGAGATGCCAGCTCCTTTCATTCAGTCAGTAGCTTCAAACATTTCTGGACGTTTTTCAATGGCAAAAATCAATGAATATTGTAAATGCACAAACAGTAATATCTCCACATTGCAAGGTGCAATTCTGAAATTTTTTGCTTTTTCCTGCTAATCCTAGCATGATAAAGAAGATTCAAAGAGAGTGAGATGCCAGCTCCTTTCATTCAGTCAGTAGCTTCAAACATTTCTGGACGTTTTTCAATGGCAAAAATCAATGAATATTGTAAATGCACAAACAGTAATATCTCCACATTGCAACGTGCAATTCTGAAATTTTATGCTTTTTCCTGCTAATCCTGGCATGATAAAGAAGATTCAAAGAGAGTGAGATGCCACCTCTTTTCATTCAGTCAGTAGCTTCAAACATTTCTGGTATATGAATAACATGTTTTTCAATGGCAAAAATCAATGAATATTGTAAATGCACAAACAGTAATTTCTCCGCATTGCAAGGTGCAATTCTGAAATTTTTTGCTTTTTCCTGCTAATCCTAGCATGATAAAGAAGATTCAAAGAGAGTGAGATGCCAGCTCCTTTCATTCAGTCAGTAGCTTCAAACATTTCTGGACGTTTTTCAATGGCAAAAATCAATGAATATTGTAAATGCACAAACAGTAATATCTCCACATTGCAAGGTGCAATTCTGAAATTTTTTGCTTTTTCCTGCTAATCCTAGCATGATAAAGAAGATTCAAAGAGAGTGAGATGCCAGCTCCTTTCATTCAGTCAGTAGCTTCAAACATTTCTGGACGTTTTTCAATGGCAAAAATCAATGAATATTGTAAATGCACAAACAGTAATATCTCCACATTGCAACGTGCAATTCTGAAATTTTTTGCTTTTTCCTGCTAATCCTGGCATGATAAAGAAGATTCAAAGAGAGTGAGATGCTAGCTCTTTTCATTCAGTCAGTAGCTTCAAACATTTCTGGTATATGAATAACGATGTTTTTCAATGGCAAAAATCAATGAATATTGTAAATGCACACACAGTAATTTCTCCGCATTGCAAGGTGCAATTCTGAAATTTTTTGCTTTTTCCTGCTAATCCTAGCATGATAAAGAAGATTCAAAGAGAGTGAGATGCCAGCTCCTTTCATTCAGTCAGTAGCTTCAAACATTTCTGGACGTTTTTCAATGGCAAAAATCAATGAATATTGTAAATGCACAAACAGTAATATCTCCACATTGCAAGGTGCAATTCTGAAATTTTTTGCTTTTTCCTGCTAATCCTGGCATGATAAAGAAGATTCAAAGAGAGTGAGATGCCAGCTCTTTTCATTCAGTCAGTAGCTTCAAACATTTGTGGTATATGAATAACATGTTTTTCAATGGCAAAAATCAATGAATATTGTAAATGCACAAACAGTAATTTCTCCGCATTGCAAGGTGCAATTCTGAAATTTTTTGCTTTTTCCTGCTAATCCTAGCATGATAAAGAAGATTCAAAGAGAGTGAGATGCCAGCTCCTTTCATTCAGTCAGTAGCTTCAAACATTTCTGGACGTTTTTCAATGGCAAAAATCAATGAATATTGTAAATGCACAAACAGTAATATCTCCACATTGCAAGGTGCAATTCTGAAATTTTTTGCTTTTTCCTGCTAATCCTGGCATGATAAAGAAGATTCAAAGAGAGTGAGATGCCAGCTCTTTTCATTCAGTCAGTAGCTTCAAACATTTCTGGTATATGAATAACATGTTTTTCAATGGCAAAAATCAATGAATATTGTAAATGCACAAACAGTAATATCTCCACATTACAACGTGCAATTCTGAAATTTTTTGCTTTTTCCTGCTAATCCTGGCATGATAAAGAAGATTCAAAGAGAGTGAGATGCCAGCTCTTTTCATTCAGTCAGTAGCTTCAAACATTTCTGGTATATGAATAACATGATGTTTTTCAATGGCAAAAATCAATGAATATTGTAAATGCACACACAGTAATTTCTCCGCATTGCAAGGTGCAATTCTGAAATTTTTTGCTTTTTCCTGCTAATCCTAGCATGATAAAGAAGATTCAAAGAGAGTGAGATGCCAGCTCCTTTCATTCAGTCAGTAGCTTCAAACATTTCTGGACGTTTTTCAATGGCAAAAATCAATGAATATTGTAAATGCACAAACAGTAATATCTCCACATTGCAACGTGCAATTCTGAAATTTTTTGCTTTTTCCTGCTAATCCTGGCATGATAAAGAAGATTCGAAGAGAGTGAGATGCCAGCTCTATTCATTCAGTCAGTAGCTTCAAACATTTCTGGTATATGAATAACATGATGTTTTTCAATGGCAAAAATCAATGAATATTGTAAATGCACAAACAGTAATTTCTCCGCATTGCAAGGTGCAATTCTGAAATTTTTTGCTTTTTCCTGCTAATCCTAGCATGATAAAGAAGATTCAAAGAGAGTGAGATGCCAGCTCCTTTCATTCAGTCAGTAGCTTCAAACATTTCTGGACGTTTTTCAATGGCAAAAATCAATGAATATTGTAAATGCACAAACAGTAATATCTCCACATTGCAACGTGCAATTCTGAAATTTTTTGCTTTTTCCTGCTAATCCTGGCATGATAAAGAAGATTCAAAGAGAGTGAGATGCCAGCTCTTTTCATTCAGTCAGTAGCTTCAAACATTTCTGGTATATGAATAACATGATGTTTTTCAATGGCAAAAATCAATGAATATTGTAAATGCACAAACAGTAATTTCTCCGCATTGCAAGGTGCAATTCTGAAATTTTTTGCTTTTTCCTGCTAATCCTAGCATGATAAAGAAGATTCAAAGAGAGTGAGATGCAAGCTCCTTTCATTCAGTCAGTAGCTTCAAACATTTCTGGACGTTTTTCAATGGCAAAAATCAATGAATATTGTAAATGCACAAACAGTAATATCTCCACATTGCAACGTGCAATTCTGAAATTTTTTGCTTTTTCCTGCTAATCCTGGCATGATAAAGAAGATTCAAAGAGAGTGAGATGCCAGCTCTTTTCATTCAGTCAGTAGCTTCAAACATTTCTGGTATATGAATAACATGTTTTTCAATGGCAAAAATCAATGAATATTGTAAATGCACAAACAGTAATTTCTCCGCATTGCAAGGTGCAATTCTGAAATTTTTTGCTTTTTCCTGCTAATCCTAGCATGATAAAGAAGATTCAAAGAGAGTGAGATGCCAGCTCTTTTCATTCAGTCAGTAGCTTCAAACATTTCTGGTATATGAATAACATGTTTTTCAATGGCAAAAATCAATGAATATTGTAAATGCACACACAGTAATTTCTCCGCATTGCAAGGTGCAATTCTGAAATTTTTTGCTTTTTCCTGCTAATCCTAGCATGATAAAGAAGATTCAAAGAGAGTGAGATGCCAGCTCCTTTCATTCAGTCAGTAGCTTCAAACATTTCTGGACGTTTTTCAATGGCAAAAATCAATGAATATTGTAAATGCACAAAAAGTAATATCTCCACATTGCAACGTGCAATTCTGAAATTTTTTGCTTTTTCCTGCTCCTCTTAGCATGATAAAGAAGATTCAAAGAGAGTGAGATGCCAGCTCTTTTCATTCAGTCAGTAGCTTCAAACATTTCTGGTATATGAATAACATGATGTTTTTCAATGGCAAAAATCAATGAATATTGTAAATGCACAAACAGTAATTTCTCCGCATTGCAAGGTGCAATTCTGAAATTTTTTGCTTTTTCCTGCTAATCCTAGCATGATAAAGAAGATTCAAAGAGAGTGAGATGCCAGCTCTTTTCATTCAGTCAGTAGCTTCAAACATTTCTGGACGTTTTTCAATGGCAAAAATCAATGAATATTGTAAATGCACAAACAGTAATTTCTCCGCATTGCAAGGTGCAATTCTGAAATTTTTTGCTTTTTCCTGCTAATCCTAGCATGATAAAGAAGATTCAAAGAGAGTGAGATGCCAGCTCCTTTCATTCAGTCAGTAGCTTCAAACATTTCTGGACGTTTTTCAATGGCAAAAATCAATGAATATTGTAAATGCACAAACAGTAATATCTCCACATTGCAACGTGCAATTCTGAAATTTTTTGCTTTTTCCTGCTAATCCTGGCATGATAAAGAAGATTCAAAGAGAGTGAGATGCCAGCTCTTTTCATTCAGTCAGTAGCTTCAAACATTTCTGGTATATGAATAATGATGTTTTTCAATGGCAAAAATCAATGAATATTGTAAATGCACAAACAGTAATTTCTCCGCATTGCAAGGTGCAATTCTGAAATTTTTTGCTTTTTCCTGCTAATGCTAGCATGATAAAGAAGATTCAAAGAGAGTGAGATGCCAGCTCCTTTCATTCAGTCAGTAGCTTCAAACATTTCTGGACGTTTTTCAATGGCAAAAATCAATGAATATTGTAAATGCACAAACAGTAATATCTCCACATTGCAACGTGCAATTCTGAAATTTTTTGCTTTTTCCTGCTCCTCTTAGCATGATAAAGAAGATTCAAAGAGAGTGAGATGCCAGCTTTTTTCATTCAGTCAGTAACTTCAAACATTTCTGGTATATGAATAACATGTTTTTCAATGGCAAAAATCAATGAATATTGTAAATGCACAAACAGTAATTTCTCCGCGTTGCAAGGTGCAATTCTGAAATTTTTTGCTTTTTCCTGCTAATCCTAGCATGATAAAGAAGATTCAAAGAGAGTGAGATGCCAGCTCTTTTCATTCAGTCAGTAGCTTCAAACATTTCTGGACGTTTTTCAATGGCAAAAATCAATGAATATTGTAAATGCACATACAGTAATATCTCCACATTGCAAGGTGCAATTCTGAAATTTTTTGCTTTTTCCTGCTAATCCTAGCATGATAAAGAAGATTCAAAGAGAGTGAGATGCCAGCTCCTTTCATTCAGTCAGTAGCTTCAAACATTTCTGGTATATGAATAACATGTTTTTCAATGGCAAAAATCAATGAATATTGTAAATGCACAAACAGTAATATCTCCACATTGCAAAGTGCAATTCTGAAATTTTTTGCTTTTTCCTGCTAATCCTGGCATGATAAAGAAGATTCAAAGAGAGTGAGATGCCAGCTCTTTTCATTCAGTCAGTAGCTTCAAACATTTCTGGTATATGAATACCATGTTTTTCAATGGCAAAAATCAATGAATATTGTAAATGCACAAACAGTAATTTCTCCGCATTGCAAGGTGCAATTCTGAAATTTTTTGCTTTTTCCTGCTAATCCTAGCATGATAAAGAAGATTCAAAGAGAGTGAGATGCCAGCTCCTTTCATTCAGTCAGTAGCTTCAAACATTTCTGGACGTTTTTCAATGGCAAAAATCAATGAATATTGTAAATGCACAAACAGTAATATCTCCACATTGCAAGGTGCAATTCTGAAATTTTTTGCTTTTTCCTGCTAATCCTAGCATGATAAAGAAGATTCAAAGAGAGTGAGATGCCAGCTCCTTTCATTCAGTCAGTAGCTTCAAACATTTCTGGACGTTTTTCAATGGCAAAAATCAATGAATATTGTAAATGCACAAACAGTAATATCTCCACATTGCAACGTGCAATTCTGAAATTTTATGCTTTTTCCTGCTAATCCTGGCATGATAAAGAAGATTCAAAGAGAGTGAGATGCCACCTCTTTTCATTCAGTCAGTAGCTTCAAACATTTCTGGTATATGAATAACATGTTTTTCAATGGCAAAAATCAATGAATATTGTAAATGCACAAACAGTAATTTCTCCGCATTGCAAGGTGCAATTCTGAAATTTTTTGCTTTTTCCTGCTAATCCTAGCATGATAAAGAAGATTCAAAGAGAGTGAGATGCCAGCTCCTTTCATTCAGTCAGTAGCTTCAAACATTTCTGGACGTTTTTCAATGGCAAAAATCAATGAATATTGTAAATGCACAAACAGTAATATCTCCACATTGCAACGTGCAATTCTGAAATTTTTTGCTTTTTCCTGCTAATCCTAGCATGATAAAGAAGATTCAAAGAGAGTGAGATGCCAGCTCCTTTCATTCAGTCAGTAGCTTCAAACATTTCTGGACGTTTTTCAATGGCAAAAATCAATGAATATTGTAAATGCACAAACAGTAATATCTCCACATTGCAACGTGCAATTCTGAAATTTTTTGCTTTTTCCTGCTAATCCTGGCATGATAAAGAAGATTCAAAGAGAGTGAGATGCTAGCTCTTTTCATTCAGTCAGTAGCTTCAAACATTTCTGGTATATGAATAACGATGTTTTTCAATGGCAAAAATCAATGAATATTGTAAATGCACACACAGTAATTTCTCCGCATTGCAAGGTGCAATTCTGAAATTTTTTGCTTTTTCCTGCTCCTCGTAGCATGGTAAAGAAGATTCAAAGAGAGTGAGATGCCAGCTCTTTTCATTCAGTCAGTAGCTTCAAACATTTCTGGTATATGAATAACATGATGTTTTTCAATGGCAAAAATCAATGAATATTGTAAATGCACAAACAGTAATTTCTCCGCATTGCAATGTGCAATTCTGAAATTTTTTGCTTTTTCCTGCTAATCCTAGCATGATAAAGAAGATTCAAAGAGAGTGAGATGCCAGCTCCTTTCATTCAGTCAGTAGCTTCAAACATTTCTGGACGTTTTTCAATGGCAAAAATCAATGAATATTGTAAATGCACAAACAGTAATATCTCCACATTGCAAGGTGCAATTCTGAAATTTTTTGCTTTTTCCTGCTAATCCTGGCATGATAAAGAAGATTCAAAGAGAGTGAGATGCCAGCTCCCTTCATTCAGTCAGTAGCTTCAAACATTTCTGGTATATGAATAACATGTTTTTCAATGGCAAAAATCAATGAATATTGTAAATGCACAAACAGTAATATCTCCACATTGCAAGGTGCAATTCTGAAATTTTTTGCTTTTTCCTGCTAATCCTGGCATGATAAAGAAGATTCAAAGAGAGTGAGATGCCAGCTCTTTTCATTCAGTCAGTAGCTTCAAACATTTGTGGTATATGAATAACATGTTTTTCAATGGCAAAAATCAATGAATATTGTAAATGCACAAACAGTAATATCTCCACATTACAACGTGCAATTCTGAAATTTTTTGTTTTTTCCTGCTAATCCTGGCATGATAAAGAAGATTCAAAGAGAGTGAGATGCCAGCTCTTTTCATTCAGTCAGTAGCTTCAAACATTTCTGGTATATGAATAACATGATGTTTTTCAATGGCAAAAATCAATGAATATTGTAAATGCACACACAGTAATTTCTCCGCATTGCAAGGTGCAATTCTGAAATTTTTTGCTTTTTCCTGCTAATCCTAGCATGATAAAGAAGATTCAAAGAGAGTGAGATGCCAGCTCCTTTCATTCAGTCAGTAGCTTCAAACATTTCTGGACGTTTTTCAATGGCAAAAATCAATGAATATTGTAAATGCACAAACAGTAATATCTCCACATTGCAACGTGCAATTCTGAAATTTTTTGCTTTTTCCTGCTAATCCTGGCATGATAAAGAAGATTCGAAGAGAGTGAGATGCCAGCTCTATTCATTCAGTCAGTAGCTTCAAACATTTCTGGTATATGAATAACATGATGTTTTTCAATGGCAAAAATCAATGAATATTGTAAATGCACAAACAGTAATTTCTCCGCATTGCAAGGTGCAATTCTGAATTTTTTTGCTTTTTCCTGCTAATCCTAGCATGATAAAGAAGATTCAAAGAGAGTGAGATGCCAGCTCCTTTCATTCAGTCAGTAGCTTCAAACATTTCTGGACGTTTTTCAATGGCAAAAATCAATGAATATTGTAAATGCACAAACAGTAATATCTCCACATTGCAACGTGCAATTCTGAAATTTTTTGCTTTTTCCTGCTAATCCTGGCATGATAAAGAAGATTCAAAGAGAGTGAGATGCCAGCTCTTTTCATTCAGTCAGTAGCTTCAAACATTTCTGGTATATGAATAACATGATGTTTTTCAATGGCAAAAATCAATGAATATTGTAAATGCACAAACAGTAATTTCTCCGCATTGCAAGGTGCAATTCTGAAATTTTTTGCTTTTTCCTGCTAATCCTAGCATGATAAAGAAGATTCAAAGAGAGTGAGATGCCAGCTCCTTTCATTCAGTCAGTAGCTTCAAACATTTCTGGACGTTTTTCAATGGCAAAAATCAATGAATATTGTAAATGCACAAACAGTAATATCTCCACATTGCAACGTGCAATTCTGAAATTTTTTGCTTTTTCCTGCTAATCCTGGCATGATAAAGAAGATTCAAAGAGAGTGAGATGCCAGCTCTTTTCATTCAGTCAGTAGCTTCAAACATTTCTGGTATATGAATAACATGTTTTTCAATGGCAAAAATCAATGAATATTGTAAATGCACAAACAGTAATTTCTCCGCATTGCAAGGTGCAATTCTGAAATTTTTTGCTTTTTCCTGCTAATCCTAGCATGATAAAGAAGATTCAAAGAGAGTGAGATGCCAGCTCTTTTCATTCAGTCAGTAGCTTCAAACATTTCTGGTATATGAATAACATGTTTTTCAATGGCAAAAATCAATGAATATTGTAAATGCACACACAGTAATTTCTCCGCATTGCAAGGTGCAATTCTGAAATTTTTTGCTTTTTCCTGCTAATCCTAGCATGATAAAGAAGATTCAAAGAGAGTGAGATGCCAGCTCCTTTCATTCAGTCAGTAGCTTCAAACATTTCTGGACGTTTTTCAATGGCAAAAATCAATGAATATTGTAAATGCACAAAAAGTAATATCTCCACATTGCAACGTGCAATTCTGAAATTTTTTGCTTTTTCCTGCTCCTCTTAGCATGATAAAGAAGATTCAAAGAGAGTGAGATGCCAGCTCTTTTCATTCAGTCAGTAGCTTCAAACATTTCTGGTATATGAATAACATGATGTTTTTCAATGGCAAAAATCAATGAATATTGTAAATGCACAAACAGTAATTTCTCCGCATTGCAAGGTGCAATTCTGAAATTTTTTGCTTTTTCCTGCTAATCCTAGCATGATAAAGAAGATTCAAAGAGAGTGAGATGCCAGCTCCTTTCATTCAGTCAGTAGCTTCAAACATTTCTGGACGTTTTTCAATGGCAAAAATCAATGAATATTGTAAATGCACAAACAGTAATATCTCCACATTGCAACGTGCAATTCTGAAATTTTTTGCTTTTTCCTGCTCCTCTTAGCATGATAAAGAAGATTCAAAGGGAGTGAGATGCCAGCTCTTTTCATTCAGTCAGTAGCTTCAAACATTTCTGGTATATGAATAACATGATGTTTTTCAATGGCAAAAATCAATGAATATTGTAAATGCACAAACAGTAATTTCTCCGCATTGCAAGGTGCAATTCTGAAATTTTTTGCTTTTTCCTGCTAATCCTAGCATGATAAAGAAGATTCAAAGAGAGTGAGATGCCAGCTCTTTTCATTCAGTCAGTAGCTTCAAACATTTCTGGACGTTTTTCAATGGCAAAAATCAATGAATATTGTAAATGCACAAACAGTAATATCTCCACATTGCAAGGTGCAATTCTGAAATTTTTTGCTTTTTCCTGCTAATCCTGGCATGATAAAGAAGATTCAAAGAGAGTGAGATGCCAGCTCTTTTCATTCAGTCAGTAGCTTCAAACATTTCTGGACGTTTTTCAATGGCAAAAATCAATGAATATTGTAAATGCACAAACAGTAATATCTCCACATTGCAAGGTGCAATTCTGAAATTTTTTGCTTTTTCCTGCTAATCCTGGCATGATAAAGAAGATTCAAAGAGAGTGAGATGCCAGCTATTTTCATTCAGTCAGTAGCTTCAAACATTTCTGGTATATGAATAACATGTTTTTCAATGGCAAAAATCAATGAATATTGTAAATGCACAAACAGTAATTTCTCCGCATTGCAAGGTGCAATTCTGAAATTTTTTGCTTTTTCCTGCTAATCCTAGCATGATAAAGAAGATTCAAAGAGAGTGAGATGCCAGCTCTTTTCATTCAGTCAGTAGCTTCAAACATTTCTGGACGTTTTTCAATGGCAAAAATCAATGAATATTGTAAATGCACAAACAGTAATATCTCCACATTGCAAGGTGCAATTCTGAAATTTTTTGCTTTTTCCTGCTAATCCTGGCATGATAAAGAAGATTCAAAGAGAGTGAGATGCCAGCTCTTTTCATTCAGTCAGTAGCTTCAAACATTTCTGGTATATGAATAACATGTTTTTCAATGGCAAAAATCAATGAATATTGTAAATGCACAAACAGTAATATCTCCACATTGCAACGTGCAATTCTGAAATTTTTGGCTTTTTCCTGCTCCTCTTAGCATGATAAAGAAGATTCAAAGAGAGTGAGATGCCAGCTCTTTTCATTCAGTCAGTAGCTTCAAACATTTCTGGACGTTTTTCAATGGCAAAAATCAATGAATATTGTAAATGCACACACAGTAATTTCTCCGCATTGCAAGGTGCAATTCTGAAATTTTTTGCTTTTTCCTGCTAATCCTAGCATGATAAAGAAGATTCAAAGAGAGTGAGATGCCAGCTCCTTTCATTCAGTCAGTAGCTTCAAACATTTCTGGACGTTTTTCAATGGCAAAAATCAATGAATATTGTAAATGCACAAACAGTAATATCTCCACATTGCAACGTGCAATTCTGAAATTTTTTGCTTTTTCCTGCTAATCCTGGCATGATAAAGAAGATTCAAAGAGAGTGAGATGCCAGCTCTTTTCATTCAGTCAGTAGCTTCAAACATTTCTGGTATATGAATAACGATGTTTTTCAATGGCAAAAATCAATGAATATTGTAAATGCACACACAGTAATTTCTCCGCATTGCAAGGTGCAATTCTGAAATTTTTTGCTTTTTCCTGCTAATCCTAGCATGATAAAGAAGATTCAAAGAGAGTGAGATGCCAGCTCCTTTCATTCAGTCAGTAGCTTCAAACATTTCTGGACGTTTTTCAATGGCAAAAATCAATGAAAATTGTAAATGCACAAACAGTAATATCTCCACATTGCAAGGTGCAATTCTGAAATTTTTTGCTTTTTCCTGCTAATCCTGGCATGATAAAGAAGATTCAAAGAGAGTGAGATGCCAGCTCTTTTCATTCAGTCAGTAGCTTCAAACATTTCTGGTATATGAATAACATGTTTTTCAATGGCAAAAATCAATGAATATTGTAAATGCACAAACAGTAATTTCTCCGCATTGCAAGGTGCAATTCTGAAATTTTTTGCTTTTTCCTGCTAATCCTAGCATGATAAAGAAGATTCAAAGAGAGTGAGATGCCAGCTCCTTTCATTCAGTCAGTAGCTTCAAACATTTCTGGACGTTTTTCAATGGCAAAAATCAATGAATATTGTAAATGCACAAACAGTAATATCTCCACATTGCAAGGTGCAATTCTGAAATTTTTTGTTTTTTCCTGCTAATCCTAGCATGATAAAGAAGATTCAAAGAGAGTGAGATGCCAGCTCCTTTCATTCAGTCAGTAGCTTCAAACATTTCTGGACGTTTTTCAATGGCAAAAATCAATGAATATTGTAAATGCACAAACAGTAATATCTCCACAATGCAACGTGCAATTCTGAAATTTTTTGCTTTTTCCTGCCAATCCTGGCATGATAAAGAAGATTCAAAGACAGTGAGATGTCAGCTCTTTTCATTCAGTCAGTAGCTTCAAACATTTCTGGTATATGAATAACATGTTTTTCAATGGCAAAAATCAATGAATATTGTAAATGCACAAACAATAATATCTCCACATTGCAACGTGCAATTCTGAAATTTTTTGATTTTTCCTGCTCCTCTTAGCATGATAAAGAAGATTCAAAGAGAGTGAGATGCCAGCTCTTTTCATTCAGTCAGTAGCTTCAAACATTTCTGGACGTTTTTCAATGGCAAAAATCAATGAATATTGTAAATGCACAAACAGTAATTTCTCCGCATTGCAAGGTGCAATTCTGAAATTTTTTGCTTTTTCCTGCTAATCCTAGCATGATAAAGAAGATTCAAAGAGAGTGAGATGCCAGCTCCTTTCATTCAGTCAGTAGCTTCAAACATTTCTGGACGTTTTTCAATGGCAAAAATCAATGAATATTGTAAATGCACAAACAGTAATATCTCCACATTGCAACGTGCAATTCTGAAATTTTTTGCTTTTTCCTGCTAATCCTGGCATGATAAAGAAGATTCAAAGAGAGTGAGATGCCAGCTCTTTTCATTCAGTCAGTAGCTTCAAACATTTCTGGTATATGAATAACGATGTTTTTCAATGGCAAAAATCAATGAATATTGTAAATGCACAAACAGTAATATCTCCACATTGCAACGTGCAATTCTGAAATTTTTTGCTTTTTCCTGCTAATCCTGGCATGATAAAGAAGATTCAAAGAGAGTGAGATGCCAGCTCTTTTCATTCAGTCAGTAGCTTCAAACATTTCTGGTATATGAATAACGATGTTTTTCAATGGCAAAAATCAATGAATATTGTAAATGCACAAACAGTAATTTCTCCGCATTGCAAGGTGCAATTCTGAAATTTTTTGCTTTTTCCTGCTAATCCTAGCATGATAAAGAAGATTCAAAGAGAGTGAGATGCCAGCTCCTTTCATTCAGTCAGTAGCTTCAAACATTTCTGGACGTTTTTCAATGGCAAAAATCAATGAATATTGTAAATGCACAAACAGTAATATCTCCACATTGCAACGTGCAATTCTGAAATTTTTTGCTTTTTCCTGCTCCTCTTAGCATGATAAAGAAGATTCAAAGAGAGTGAGATGCCAGCTCTTTTCATTCAGTCAGTAGCTTCAAACATTTCTGGTATATGAATAACATGATGTTTTTCAATGGCAAAAATCAATGAATATTGTAAATGCACAAACAGTAATTTCTCCGCATTGCAAGGTGCAATTCTGAAATTTTTTGCTTTTTCCTGCTAATCCTAGCATGATAAAGAAGATTCAAAGAGAGTGAGATGCCAGCTCTTTTCATTCAGTCAGTAGCTTCAAACATTTCTGGACGTTTTTCAATGGCAAAAATCAATGAATATTGTAAATGCACAAACAGTAATATCTCCACATTGCAAGGTGCAATTCTGAAATTTTTTGCTTTTTCCTGCTAATCCTGGCATGATAAAGAAGATTCAAAGAGAGTGAGATGCCAGCTCTTTTCATTCAGTCAGTAGCTTCAAACATTTCTGGTATATGAATAACATGTTTTTCAATGTCAAAAATCAATGAATATTGTAAATGCACAAACAGTAATTTCTCCGCATTGCAAGGTGCAATTCTGAAATTTTTTGCTTTTTCCTGCTAATCCTAGCATGATAAAGAAGATTCAAAGAGAGTGAGATGCCAGCTCTTTTCATTCAGTCAGTAGCTTCAAACATTTCTGGACGTTTTTCAATGGCAAAAATCAATGAATATTGTAAATGCACTAACAGTAATATCTCCACATTGCAAGGTGCAATTCTGAAATTTTTTGCTTTTTCCTGCTAATCCTGGCATGATAAAGAAGATTCAAAGAGAGTGAGATGCCAGCTCTTTTCATTCAGTCAGTAGCTGTAAACATTTCTGGTATATGAATAACATGTTTTTCAATGGCAAAAATCAATGAATATTGTAAATGCACAAACAGTAATATCTCCACATTGCAATGTGCAATTCTGAAATTTTTTGCTTTTTCCTGCTCCTCTTAGCATGATAAAGAAGATTCAAAGAGAGTGAGATGCCAGCTCTTTTCATTCAGTCAGTAGCTTCAAACATTTCTGGTATATGAATAACGATGTTTTTCAATGGCAAAAATCAATGAATATTGTAAATGCACACACAGTAATTTCTCCGCATTGCAAGGTGCAATTCTGAAATTTTTTGCTTTTTCCTGCTAATCCTGGCATGATAAAGATTCAAAGAGAGTGAGATGCCAGCTCTTTTCATTCAGTCAGTAGCTTCAAACATTTCTGGTATATGAATAACATGATGTTTTTCAATGGCAAAAATCAATGAATATTGTAAATGCACAAACAGTAATTTCTCCGCATTGCAAGGTGCAATTCTGAAATTTTTTGCTTTTTCCTGCTAATCCTAGCATGATAAAGAAGATTCAAAGAGAGTGAGATGCCAGCTCCTTTCATTCAGTCAGTAGCTTCAAACATTTCTGGACGTTTTTAAATGGCAAAAATCAATGAATATTGTAAATGCACAAACAGTAATATCTCCACATTGCAAGGTGCAATTCTGAAATTTTTTGCTTTTTCCTGCTCCTCTTAGCATGATAAAGAAGATTCAAAGAGAGTGAGATGCCAGCTCTTTTCATTCAGTCAATAGCTTCAAACATTTCTGGTATATGAATAACATGATGTTTTTCAATGGCAAAAATCAATGAATATTGTAAATGCACAAATAGTAATTTCTCCGCATTGCAAGGTGCAATTCTGAAATTTTTTGCTTTTTCCTGCTAATCCTAGCATGATAAAGAAGATTCAAAGAGAGTGAGATGCCAGCTCTTTTCATTCAGTCAGTAGCTTCAAACATTTCTGGACGTTTTTCAATGGCAAAAATCAATGAATATTGTAAATGCACAAACAGTAATATCTCCACATTGCAAGGTGCAATTCTGAAATTTTTTGCTTTTTCCTGCTAATCCTGGCATGATAAAGAAGATTCAAAGAGAGTGAGATGCCAGCTCTTTTCATTCAGTCAGTAGCTTCAAACATTTCTGGTATATGAATAACATGTTTTTCAATGGCAAAAATCAATGAATATTGTAAATGCACAAACAGTAATTTCTCCGCATTGCAAGGTGCAATTCTGAAATTTTTTGCTTTTTCCTGCTAATCCTAGCATGATAAAGAAGATTCAAAGAGAGTGAGATGCCAGCTCCTTTCATTCAGTCAGTAGCTTCAAACATTTCTGGACGTTTTTCAATGGCAAAAATCAATGAATATTGTAAATGCACAAACAGTAATATCTCCACATTGCAACGTGCAATTCTGAAATTTTTTGCTTTTTCCTGCTAATCCTGGCATGATAAAGAAGATTCAAAGAGAGTGAGATGCCAGCTCTTTTCATTCAGTCAGTAGCTTCAAAGATTTCTGGTATATGAATAACGATGTTTTTCAATGGCAAAAATCAATGAATATTGTAAATGCACAAACAGTAATATCTCCACATTGCAACGTGAAATTCTGAAATTTTTTGCTTTTTCCTGCTAATCCTGGCATGATAAAGAAGATTCAAAGAGAGTGAGATGCCAGCTCTTTTCATTCAGTCAGTAGCTTCAAACATTTCTGGTATATGAATAACGATGTTTTTCAATGGCAAAAATCAATGAATATTGTAAATGCACACACAGTAATTTCTCCGCATTGCAAGGTGCAATTCTGAAATTTTTTGCTTTTTCCTGCTAATCCTGGCATGATAAAGATTCAAAGAGAGTGAGATGCCAGCTCTTTTCATTCAGTCAGTAGCTTCAAACATTTCTGGTATATGAATAACATGATGTTTTTCAATGGCAAAAATCAATGAATATTGTAAATGCACAAACAGTAATTTCTCCGCATTGCAAGGTGCAATTCTGAAATTTTTTGCTTTTTCCTTCTAATCCTAGCATGATAAAGAAGATTCAAAGAGAGTGAGATGCCAGCTCCTTTCATTCAGTCAGTAGCTTCAAACATTTCTGGACGTTTTTCAATGGCAAAAATCAATGAATATTGTAAATGCACAAACAGTAATATCTCCACATTGCAAGGTGCAATTCTGAAATTTTTTGCTTTTTCCTGCTCCTCTTAGCATGATAAAGAAGATTCAAAGAGAGTGAGATGCCAGCTCTTTTCATTCAGTCAGTAGCTTCAAACATTTCTGGTATATGAATAACATGATGTTTTTCAATGGCAAAAATCAATGAATATTGTAAATGCACAAACAGTAATTTCTCCGCATTGCAAGGTGCAATTCTGAAATTTTTTGCTTTTTCCTGCTAATCCTAGCATGATAAAGAAGATTCAAAGAGAGTGAGATGCCAGCTCTTTTCATTCAGTCAGTAGCTTCAAACATTTCTGGACGTTTTTCAATGGCAAACATCAATGAATATTGTAAATGCACAAACAGTAATATCTCCACATTGCAAGGTGCAATTCTGAAATTTTTTGCTTTTTCCTGCTAATCCTGGCATGATAAAGAAGATTCAAAGAGAGTGAGATGCCAGCTCTTTTCATTCAGTCAGTAGCTTCAAACATTTCTGGTATATGAATAACATGTTTTTCAATGGCAAAAATCAATGAATATTGTAAATGCACAAACAGTAATATCTCCACATTGCAACGTGCAATTCTGAAATTTTTTGCTTTTTCCTGCTCCTCTTAGCATGATAAAGAAGATTCAAAGAGAGTGAGATGCCAGCTCTTTTCATTCAGTCAGTAGCTTCAAACATTTCTGGACGTTTTTCAATGGCAAAAATCAATGAATATTGTAAATGCACAAACAGTAATTTCTCCGCATTGCAAGGTGCAATTCTGAAATTTTTTGCTTTTTCCTGCTAATCCTAGCATGATAAAGAAGATTCAAAGAGAGTGAGATGCCAGCTCCTTTCATTCAGTCAGTAGCTTCAAACATTTCTGGACGTTTTTCAATGGCAAAAATCAATGAATATTGTAAATGCACAAACAGTAATATCTCCACATTGCAACGTGCAATTCTGAAATTTTTTGCTTTTTCCTGCTAATCCTGGCATGATAAAGAAGATTCAAAGAGAGTGAGATGCCAGCTCTTTTCATTCAGTCAGTAGCTTCAAACATTTCTGGTATATGAATAACGATGTTTTTCAATGGCAAAAATCAATGAATATTGTAAATGCACAAACAGTAATATCTCCACATTGCAACGTGCAATTCTGAAATTTTTTGCTTTTTCCTGCTAATCCTGGCATGATAAAGAAGATTCAAAGAGAGTGAGATGCCAGCTCTTTTCATTCAGTCAGTAGCTTCAAACATTTCTGGTATATGAATAACGATGTTTTTCAATGGCAAAAATCAATGAATATTGTAAATGCACACACAGTAATTTCTCCGCATTGCAAGGTGCAATTCTGAAATTTTTTGCTTTTTCCTGCTAATCCTAGCATGATAAAGAAGATTCAAAGAGAGTGAGATGCCAGCTCCTTTCATTCAGTCAGTAGCTTCAAACATTTCTGGACGTTTTTCAATGGCAAAAATCAATGAATATTGTAAATGCACAAACAGTAATATCTCCACATTGCAAGGTGCAATTCTGAAATTTTTTGCTTTTTCCTGCTAATCCTGGCATGATAAAGAAGATTCAAAGAGAGTGAGATGCCAGCTCTTTTCATTCAGTCAGTAGCTTCAAACATTTCTGGTATATGAATAACATGTTTTTCAATGGCAAAAATCAATGAATATTGTAAATGCACAAACAGTAATTTCTCCGCATTGCAAGGTGCAATTCTGAAATTTTTTGCTTTTTCCTGCTAATCCTAGCATGATAAAGAAGATTCAAAGAGAGTGAGATGCCAGCTCCTTTCATTCAGTCAGTAGCTTCAAACATTTCTGGACGTTTTTCAATGGCAAAAATCAATGAATATTGTAAATGCACAAACAGTAATATCTCCACATTGCAACGTGCAATTCTGAAATTTTTTGCTTTTTCCTGCTAATCCTAGCATGATAAAGAAGATTCAAAGAGAGTGAGATGCCAGCTCCTTTCATTCAGTCAGTAGCTTCAAACATTTCTGGACGTTTTTCAATGGCAAAAATCAATGAATATTGTAAATGCACAAACAGTAATATCTCCACATTGCAACGTGCAATTCTGAAATTTTTTGCTTTTTCCTGCTAATCCTGGCATGATAAAGAAGATTCAAAGAGAGTGAGATGCCAGCTCTTTTCATTCAGTCAGTAGCTTCAAACATTTCTGGTATATGAATAACGATGTTTTTCAATGGCAAAAATCAATGAATATTGTAAATGCACAAACAGTAATATCTCCACATTGCAACGTGCAATTCTGAAATTTTTTGCTTTTTCCTGCTAATCCTGGCATGATAAAGAAGATTCAAAGAGAGTGAGATGCCAGCTCTTTTCATTCAGTCAGTAGCTTCAAACATTTCTGGTATATGAATAACGATGTTTTTCAATGGCAAAAATCAATGAATATTGTAAATGCACACACAGTAATTTCTCCGCATTGCAAGGTGCAATTCTGAAATTTTTTGCTTTTTCCTGCTAATCCTAGCATGATAAAGAAGATTCAAAGAGAGTGAGATGCCAGCTCCTTTCATTCAGTCAGTAGCTTCAAACATTTCTGGACGTTTTTCAATGGCAAAAATCAATGAATATTGTAAATGCACAAACAGTAATATCTCCACATTGCAAGGTGCAATTCTGAAATTTTTTGCTTTTTCCTGCTAATCCTGGCATGATAAAGAAGATTCAAAGAGAGTGAGATGCCAGCTCTTTTCATTCAGTCAGTAGCTTCAAACATTTCTGGTATATGAATAACATGTTTTTCAATGGCAAAAATCAATGAATATTGTAAATGCACAAACAGTAATATCTCCACATTGCAACGTGCAATTCTGAAATTTTTTGCTTTTTCCTGCTAATCCTGGCATGATAAAGAAGATTCAAAGAGAGTGAGATGCCAGCTCTTTTCATTCAGTCAGTAGCTTCAAACATTTCTGGTATATGAATAACATATTTTTCAATGGCAAAAATCAATGAATATTGTAAATGCACAAACAGTAATATCTCCACATTGCAACGTGCAATTCTGAAATTTTTTGCTTTTTCCTGCTCCTCTTAGCATGATAAAGAAGATTGAAAGAGAGTGAGATGCCAGCTCTTTTCATTCAGTCAGTAGCTTCAAAGATTTCTGGTATATGAATAACGATGTTTTTCAATGGCAAAAATCAATGAATATTGTAAATGCACAAACAGTAATATCTCCACATTGCAACGTGCAATTCTGAAATTTTTTGCTTTTTCCTGCTAATCCTGGCATGATAAAGAAGATTCAAAGAGAGTGAGATGCCAGCTCTTTTCATTCAGTCAGTAGCTTCAAAGATTTCTGGTATATGAATAACGATGTTTTTCAATGGCAAAAATCAATGAATATTGTAAATGCACAAACAGTAATATCTCCACATTGCAACGTGCAATTCTGAAATTTTTTGCTTTTTCCTGCTAATCCTGGCATGATAAAGAAGATTCAAAGAGAGTGAGATGCCAGCTCTTTTCATTCAGTCAGTAGCTTCAAACATTTCTGGTATATGAATAACGATGTTTTTCAATGGCAAAAATCAATGAATATTGTAAATGCACACACAGTAATTTCTCCGCATTGCAAGGTGCAATTCTGAAATTTTTTGCTTTTTCCTGCTAATCCTGGCATGATAAAGATTCAAAGAGAGTGAGATGCCAGCTCTTTTCATTCAGTCAGTAGCTTCAAACATTTCTGGTATATGAATAACATGATGTTTTTCAATGGCAAAAATCAAAGAATATTGTAAATGCACAAACAGTAATTTCTCCGCATTGCAAGGTGCAATTCTGAAATTTTTTGCTTTTTCCTTCTAATCCTAGCATGATAAAGAAGATTCAAAGAGAGTGAGATGCCAGCTCCTTTCATTCAGTCAGTAGCTTCAAACATTTCTGGACGTTTTTCAATGGCAAAAATCAATGAATATTGTAAATGCACAAACAGTAATATCTCCACATTGCAAGGTGCAATTCTGAAATTTTTTGCTTTTTCCTGCTCCTCTTAGCATGATAAAGAAGATTCAAAGAGAGTGAGATGCCAGCTCTTTTCATTCAGTCAGTAGCTTCAAACATTTCTGGTATATGAATAACATGATGTTTTTCAATGGCAAAAATCAATGAATATTGTAAATGCACAAACAGTAATTTCTCCGCATTGCAAGGTGCAATTCTGAAATTTTTTGCTTTTTCCTGCTAATCCTAGCATGATAAAGAAGATTCAAAGAGAGTGAGATGCCAGCTCTTTTCATTCAGTCAGTAGCTTCAAACATTTCTGGACGTTTTTCAATGGCAAACATCAATGAATATTGTAAATGCACAAACAGTAATATCTCCACATTGCAAGGTGCAATTCTGAAATTTTTTGCTTTTTCCTGCTAATCCTGGCATGATAAAGAAGATTCAAAGAGAGTGAGATGCCAGCTCTTTTCATTCAGTCAGTAGCTTCAAACATTTCTGGTATATGAATAACATGTTTTTCAATGGCAAAAATCAATGAATATTGTAAATGCACAAACAGTAATATCTCCACATTGCAACGTGCAATTCTGAAATTTTTTGCTTTTTCCTGCTCCTCTTAGCATGATAAAGAAGATTCAAAGAGAGTGAGATGCCAGCTCTTTTCATTCAGTCAGTAGCTTCAAACATTTCTGGACGTTTTTCAATGGCAAAAATCAATGAATATTGTAAATGCACAAACAGTAATTTCTCCGCATTGCAAGGTGCAATTCTGAAATTTTTTGCTTTTTCCTGCTAATCCTGGCATGATAAAGAAGATTCAAAGAGAGTGAGATGCCAGCTCTTTTCATTCAGTCAGTAGCTTCAAACATTTCTGGTATATGAATAACGATGTTTTTCAATGGCAAAAATCAATGAATATTGTAAATGCACAAACAGTAATATCTCCACATTGCAACGTGCAATTCTGAAATTTTTTGCTTTTTCCTGCTAATCCTGGCATGATAAAGAAGATTCAAAGAGAGTGAGATGCCAGCTCTTTTCATTCAGTCAGTAGCTTCAAACATTTCTGGTATATGAATAACGATGTTTTTCAATGGCAAAAATCAATGAATATTGTAAATGCACACACAGTAATTTCTCCGCATTGCAAGGTGCAATTCTGAAATTTTTTGCTTTTTCCTGCTAATCCTAGCATGATAAAGAAGATTCAAAGAGAGTGAGATGCCAGCTCCTTTCATTCAGTCAGTAGCTTCAAACATTTCTGGACGTTTTTCAATGGCAAAAATCAATGAATATTGTAAATGCACAAACAGTAATATCTCCACATTGCAAGGTGCAATTCTGAAATTTTTTGCTTTTTCCTGCTAATCCTGGCATGATAAAGAAGATTCAAAGAGAGTGAGATGCCAGCTCTTTTCATTCAGTCAGTAGCTTCAAACATTTCTGGTATATGAATAACATGTTTTTCAATGGCAAAAATCAATGAATATTGTAAATGCACAAACAGTAATTTCTCCGCATTGCAAGGTGCAATTCTGAAATTTTTTGCTTTTTCCTGCTAATCCTAGCATGATAAAGAAGATTCAAAGAGAGTGAGATGCCAGCTCCTTTCATTCAGTCAGTAGCTTCAAACATTTCTGGACGTTTTTCAATGGCAAAAATCAATGAATATTGTAAATGCACAAACAGTAATATCTCCACATTGCAAGGTGCAATTCTGAAATTTTTTGCTTTTTCCTGCTAATCCTAGCATGATAAAGAAGATTCAAAGAGAGTGAGATGCCAGCTCCTTTCATTCAGTCAGTAGCTTCAAACATTTCTGGACGTTTTTCAATGGCAAAAATCAATGAATATTGTAAATGCACAAACAGTAATATCTCCACATTGCAACGTGCAATTCTGAAATTTTTTGCTTTTTCCTGCTAATCCTGGCATGATAAAGAAGATTCAAAGAGAGTGAGATGCCAGCTCTTTTCATTCAGTCAGTAGCTTCAAACATTTCTGGTATATGAATAACGATGTTTTTCAATGGCAAAAATCAATGAATATTGTAAATGCACAAACAGTAATATCTCCACATTGCAAGGTGCAATTCTGAAATTTTTTGCTTTTTCCTGCTAATCCTGGCATGATAAAGAAGATTCAAAGAGAGTGAGATGCCAGCTCTTTTCATTCAGTCAGTAGCTTCAAACATTTCTGGTATATGAATAACATGTTTTTCAATGGCAAAAATCAATGAATATTGTAAATGCACAAACAGTAATTTCTCCGCATTGCAAGGTGCAATTCTGAAATTTTTTGCTTTTTCCTGCTAATCCTAGCATGATAAAGAAGATTCAAAGAGAGTGAGATGCCAGCTCCTTTCATTCAGTCAGTAGCTTCAAACATTTCTGGACGTTTTTCAATGGCAAAAATCAATGAATATTGTAAATGCACAAACAGTAATATCTCCACATTGCAAGGTGCAATTCTGAAATTTTTTGCTTTTTCCTGCTAATCCTAGCATGATAAAGAAGATTCAAAGAGAGTGAGATGCCAGCTCCTTTCATTCAGTCAGTAGCTTCAAACATTACTGGACGTTTTTCAATGGCAAAAATCAATGAATATTGTAAATGCACAAACAGTAATATCTCCACATTGCAACGTGCAATTCTGAAATTTTTTGCTTTTTCCTGCTAATCCTGGCATGATAAAGAAGATTCAAAGAGAGTGAGATGCCAGCTCTTTTCATTCAGTCAGTAGCTTCAAACATTTCTGGTATATGAATAACATATTTTTCAATGGCAAAAATCAATGAATATTGTAAATGCACAAACAGTAATATCTCCACATTGCAACGTGCAATTCTGAAATTTTTTGCTTTTTCCTGCTCCTCTTAGCATGATAAAGAAGATTGAAAGAGAGTGAGATGCCAGCTCTTTTCATTCAGTCAGTAGCTTCAAACATTTCTGGACGTTTTTCAATGGCAAAATTCAATGAATATTGTAAATGCACAAACAGTAATTTCTCCGCATTGCAAGGTGCAATTCTGAAATTTTTTGCTTTTTCCTGCTAATCCTAGCATGATAAAGAAGATTCAAAGAGAGTGAGATGCCAGCTCCTTTCATTCAGTCAGTAGCTTCAAACATTTCTGGACGTTTTTCAATGGCAAAAATCAATGAATATTGTAAATGCACAAACAGTAATATCTCCACATTGCAACGTGCAATTCTGAAATTTTTTGCTTTTTCCTGCTAATCCTGGCATGATAAAGAAGATTCAAAGAGAGTGAGATGCCAGCTCTTTTCATTCAGTCAGTAGCTTCAAACATTTCTGGTATATGAATAACGATGTTTTTCAATGGCAAAAATCAATGAATATTGTAAATGCACAAACAGTAATATCTCCACATTGCAACGTGCAATTCTGAAATTTTTTGCTTTTTCCTGCTAATCCTGGCATGATAAAGAAGATTCAAAGAGAGTGAGATGCCAGCTCTTTTCATTCAGTCAGTAGCTTCAAACATTTCTGGTATATGAATAACGATGTTTTTCAATGACAAAAATCAATGAATATTGTAAATGCACACACAGTAATTTCTCCGCATTGCAATTTGCAATTCTGTAATTTTTTGCTTTTTCCTGCTAATCCTAGCATGATAAAAAAGATTCAAAGAGAGTGAGATGCCAGCTCCTTTCATTCAGTCAGTAGCTTCAAACATTTCTGGACGTTTTTCAATGGCAAAAATCAATGAATATTGTAAATGCACAAACAGTAATATCTCCACATTGCAAGGTGCAATTCTGAAATTTTTTGCTTTTTCCTGCTAATCCTGGCATGATAAAGAAGATTCAAAGAGAGTGAGATGCCAGCTCTTTTCATTCAGTCAGTAGCTTCAAACATTTCTGGTATATGAATAACATGTTTTTCAATGGCAAAAATCAATGAATATTGTAAATGCACAAACAGTAATTTCTCCGCATTGCAAGGTGCAATTCTGAAATTTTTTGCTTTTAACTGCTAATCCTAGCATGATAAAGAAGATTCAAAGAGAGTGAGATGCCAGCTCCTTTCATTCAGTCAGTAGCTTCAAACATTTCTGGAAGTTTTTCAATGGCAAAAATCAATGAATATTGTAAATGCACAAACAGTAATATCTCCACATTGCAAGGTGCAATTCTGAAATTTTTTGCTTTTTCCTGCTAATCCTAGCATGATAAAGTAGATTCAAAGAGAGTGAGATGCCAGCTCCTTTCATTCAGTCAGTAGCTTCAAACATTTCTGAATGTTTTTCAATGGCAAAAATCAATGAATATTGTAAATGCACAAACAGTAATATCTCCACATTGCAACGTGCAATTCTGAAATTTTTTGCTTTTTCCTGCTCCTCGTAGCATGGTAAAGAAGATTCAAAGAGAGTGAGATGCCAGCTCTTTTCATTCAGTCAGTAGCTTCAAACATTTCTGGTATATGAATAACATGATGTTTTTCAATGGCAAAAATCAATGAATATTGTAAATGCACAAACAGTAATTTCTCCGCATTGCAATGTGCAATTCTGAAATTTTTTGCTTTTTCCTGCTAATCCTAGCATGATAAAGAAGATTCAAAGAGAGTGAGATGCCAGCTCCTTTCATTCAGTCAGTAGCTTCAAACATTTCTGGACGTTTTTCAATGGCAAAAATCAATGAATATTGTAAATGCACAAACAGTAATATCTCCACATTGCAAGGTGCAATTCTGAAATTTTTTGCTTTTTCCTGCTAATCCTGGCATGATAAAGAAGATTCAAAGAGAGTGAGATGCCAGCTCCCTTCATTCAGTCAGTAGCTTCAAACATTTCTGGTATATGAATAACATGTTTTTCAATGGCAAAAATCAATGAATATTGTAAATGCACAAACAGTAATATCTCCACATTGCAAGGTGCAATTCTGAAATTTTTTGCTTTTTCCTGCTAATCCTGGCATGATAAAGAAGATTCAAAGAGAGTGAGATGCCAGCTCTTTTCATTCAGTCAGTAGCTTCAAACATTTCTGGTATATGAATAACGATGTTTTTCAATGACAAAAATCAATGAATATTGTAAATGCACACACAGTAATTTCTCCGCATTGCAAGGTGCAATTCTGAAATTTTTTGCTTTTTCCTGCTAATCCTAGCATGATAAAAAAGATTCAAAGAGAGTGAGATGCCAGCTCCTTTCATTCAGTCAGTAGCTTCAAACATTTCTGGACGTTTTTCAATGGCAAAAATCAATGAATATTGTAAATGCACAAACAGTAATATCTCCACATTGCAAGGTGCAATTCTGAAATTTTTTGCTTTTTCCTGCTAATCCTGGCATGATAAAGAAGATTCAAAGAGAGTGAGATGCCAGCTCTTTTCATTCAGTCAGTAGCTTCAAACATTTCTGGTATATGAATAACATGTTTTTCAATGGCAAAAATCAATGAATATTGTAAATGCACAAACAGTAATTTCTCCGCATTGCAAGGTGCAATTCTGAAATTTTTTGCTTTTTCCTGCTAATCCTAGCATGATAAAGAAGATTCAAAGAGAGTGAGATGCCAGCTCCTTTCATTCAGTCAGTAGCTTCAAACATTTCTGGAAGTTTTTCAATGGCAAAAATCAATGAATATTGTAAATGCACAAACAGTAATATCTCCACATTGCAAGGTGCAATTCTGAAATTTTTTGCTTTTTCCTGCTAATCCTAGCATGATAAAGAAGATTCAAAGAGAGTGAGATGCCAGCTCCTTTCATTCAGTCAGTAGCTTCAAACATTTCTGAACGTTTTTCAATGGCAAAAATCAATGAATATTGTAAATGCACAAACAGTAATATCTCCACATTGCAACGTGCAATTCTGAAATTTTTTGCTTTTTCCTGCTCCTCGTAGCATGGTAAAGAAGATTCAAAGAGAGTGAGATGCCAGCTCTTTTCATTCAGTCAGTAGCTTCAAACATTTCTGGTATATGAATAACATGATGTTTTTCAATGGCAAAAATCAATGAATATTGTAAATGCACAAACAGTAATTTCTCCGCATTGCAATGTGCAATTCTGAAATTTTTTGCTTTTTCCTGCTAATCCTAGCATGATAAAGAAGATTCAAAGAGAGTGAGATGCCAGCTCCTTTCATTCAGTCAGTAGCTTCAAACATTTCTGGACGTTTTTCAATGGCAAAAATCAATGAATATTGTAAATGCACAAACAGTAATATCTCCACATTGCAAGGTGCAATTCTGAAATTTTTTGCTTTTTCCTGCTAATCCTGGCATGATAAAGAAGATTCAAAGAGAGTGAGATGCCAGCTCCCTTCATTCAGTCAGTAGCTTCAAACATTTCTGGTATATGAATAACATGTTTTTCAATGGCAAAAATCAATGAATATTGTAAATGCACAAACAGTAATATCTCCACATTGCAAGGTGCAATTCTGAAATTTTTTGCTTTTTCCTGCTATTCCTGGCATGATAAAGAAGATTCAAAGAGAGTGAGATGCCAGCTCTTTTCATTCAGTCAGTAGCTTCAAACATTTCTGGTATATGAATAACGATGTTTTTCAATGACAAAAATCAATGAATATTGTAAATGCACAAACAGTAATTTCTCCGCATTGCAAGGTGCAATTCTGAAATTTTTTGCTTTTTCCTGCTAATCCTAGCATGATAAAGAAGATTCAAAGAGAGTGAGATGCCAGCTCCTTTCATTCAGTCAGTAGCTTCAAACATTTCTGGAAGTTTTTCAATGGCAAAAATCAATGAATATTGTAAATGCACAAACAGTAATATCTCCACATTGCAAGGTGCAATTCTGAAATTTTTTGCTTTTTCCTGCTAATCCTAGCATGATAAAGAAGATTCAAAGAGAGTGAGATGCCAGCTCCTTTCATTCAGTCAGTAGCTTCAAACATTTCTGAACGTTTTTCAATGGCAAAAATCAATGAATATTGTAAATGCACAAACAGTAATATCTCCACATTGCAACGTGCAATTCTGAAATTTTTTGCTTTTTCCTGCTCCTCGTAGCATGGTAAAGAAGATTCAAAGAGAGTGAGATGCCAGCTCTTTTCATTCAGTCAGTAGCTTCAAACATTTCTGGTATATGAATAACATGATGTTTTTCAATGGCAAAAATCAATGAATATTGTAAATGCACAAACAGTAATTTCTCCGCATTGCAATGTGCAATTCTGAAATTTTTTGCTTTTTCCTGCTAATCCTAGCATGATAAAGAAGATTCAAAGAGAGTGAGATGCCAGCTCCTTTCATTCAGTCAGTAGCTTCAAACATTTCTGGACGTTTTTCAATGGCAAAAATCAATGAATATTGTAAATGCACAAACAGTAATATCTCCACATTGCAAGGTGCAATTCTGAAATTTTTTGCTTTTTCCTGCTAATCCTGGCATGATAAAGAAGATTCAAAGAGAGTGAGATGCCAGCTCCCTTCATTCAGTCAGTAGCTTCAAACATTTCTGGTATATGAATAACATGTTTTTCAATGGCAAAAACCAATGAATATTGTAAATGCACAAACAGTAATATCTCCACATTGCAAGGTGCAATTCTGAAATATTTTGCTTTTTCCTGCTAATCCTGGCATGATAAAGAAGATTCAAAGAGAGTGAGATGCCAGCTCTTTTCATTCAGTCAGTAGCTTCAAACATTTGTGGTATATGAATAACATGTTTTTCAATGGCAAAAATCAATGAATATTGTAAATCCACAAACAGTAATTTCTCCGCATTGCAAGGTGCAATTCTGAAATTTTTTGCTTTTTCCTGCTAATCCTAGCATGATAAAGAAGATTCAAAGAGAGTGAGATGCCAGCTCCTTTCATTCAGTCAGTAGCTTCAAACATTTCTGGACGTTTTTCAATGGCAAAAATCAATGAATATTGTAAATGCACAAACAGTAATATCTCCACATTGCAAGGTGCAATTCTGAAATTTTTTGCTTTTTCCTGCTAATCCTGGCATGATAAAGAAGATTCAAAGAGAGTGAGATGCCAGCTCTTTTCATTCAGTCAGTAGCTTCAAACATTTCTGGTATATGAATAACATGTTTTTCAATGGCAAAAATCAATGAATATTGTAAATGCACAAACAGTAATATCTCCACATTACAACGTGCAATTCTGAAATTTTTTGCTTTTTCCTGCTAATCCTGGCATGATAAAGAAGATTCAAAGAGAGTGAGAAGCCAGCTCTTTTCATTCAGTCAGTAGCTTCAAACATTTCTGGTATATGAATAACATGATGTTTTTCAATGGCAAAAATCAATGAATATTGTAAATGCACAAACAGTAATTTCTCCGCATTGCAAGGTGCAATTCTGAAATTTTTTGCTTTTTCCTGCTAATCCTAGCATGATAAAGAAGATTCAAAGAGAGTGAGATGCCAGCTCCTTTCATTCAGTCAGTAGCTTCAAACATTTCTGGAAGTTTTTCAATGGCAAAAATCAATGAATATTGTAAATGCACAAACAGTAATATCTCCACATTGCAAGGTGCAATTCTGAAATTTTTTGCTTTTTCCTGCTAATCCTAGCATGATAAAGAAGATTCAAAGAGAGTGAGATGCCAGCTCCTTTCATTCAGTCAGTAGCTTCAAACATTTCTGGACGTTTTTCAATGGCAAAAATCAATGAATATTGTAAATGCACAAACAGTAATATCTCCACATTGCAACGTGCAATTCTGAAATTTTTTGCTTTTTCCTGCTAATCCTGGCATGATAAAGAAGATTCAAAGAGAGTGAGATGCCAGCTCTTTTCATTCAGTCAGTAGCTTCAAACATTTCTGGTATATGAATAACGATGTTTTTCAATGGCAAAAATCAATGAATATTGTAAATGCACACACAGTAATTTCTCCGCATTGCAAGGTGCAATTCTGAAATTTTTTGCTTTTTCCTGCTAATCCTAGCATGATAAAGAAGATTCAAAGAGAGTGAGATGCCAGCTCCTTTCATTCAGTCAGTAGCTTCAAACATTTCTGAACGTTTTTCAATGGCAAAAATCAATGAATATTGTAAATGCACAAACAGTAATATCTCCACATTGCAAGGTGCAATTCTGAAATTTTTTGCTTTTTCCTGCTAATCCTGGCATGATAAAGAAGATTCAAAGAGAGTGAGATGCCAGCTCCCTTCATTCAGTCAGTAGCTTCAAACATTTCTGGTATATGAATAACATGTTTTTCAATGGCAAAAATCAATGAATATTGTAAATGCACAAACAGTAATATCTCCACATTGCAAGGTGCAATTCTGAAATTTTTTGCTTTTTCCTGCTAATCCTGGCATGATAAAGAAGATTCAAAGAGAGTGAGATGCCAGCTCTTTTCATTCAGTCAGTAGCTTCAAACATTTGTGGTATATGAATAACATGTTTTTCAATGGCAAAAATCAATGAATATTGTAAATGCACAAACAGTAATTTCTCCGCATTGCAAGGTGCAATTCTGAAATTTTTTGCTTTTTCCTGCTAATCCTAGCATGATAAAGAAGATTCAAAGAGAGTGAGATGCCAGCTCCTTTCATTCAGTCAGTAGCTTCAAACATTTCTGGACGTTTTTCAATGGCAAAAATCAATGAATATTGTAAATGCACAAACAGTAATATCTCCACATTGCAAGGTGCAATTCTGAAATTTTTTGCTTTTTCCTGCTAATCCTGGCATGATAAAGAAGATTCAAAGAGAGTGAGATGCCAGCTCTTTTCATTCAGTCAGTAGCTTCAAACATTTCTGGTATATGAATAACATGTTTTTCAATGGCAAAAATCAATGAATATTGTAAATGCACAAACAGTAATATCTCCACATTACAACGTGCAATTCTGAAATTTTTTGCTTTTTCCTGCTAATCCTGGCATGATAAAGAAGATTCAAAGAGAGTGAGATGCCAGCTCTTTTCATTCAGTCAGTAGCTTCAAACATTTCTGGTATATGAATAACATGATGTTTTTCAATGGCAAAAATCAATGAATATTGTAAATGCACACACAGTAATTTCTCCGCATTGCAAGGTGCAATTCTGAAATTTTTTGCTTTTTCCTGCTAATCCTAGCATGATAAAGAAGATTCAAAGAGAGTGAGATGCCAGCTCCTTTCATTCAGTCAGTAGCTTCAAACATTTCTGGACGTTTTTCAATGGCAAAAATCAATGAATATTGTAAATGCACAAACAGTAATATCTCCGCATTGCAAGGTGCAATTCTGAAATTTTTTGCTTTTTCCTGCTAATCCTAGCATGATAAAGAAGATTCAAAGAGAGTGAGATGCCAGCTCCTTTCATTCAGTCAGTAGCTTCAAACATTTCTGGACGTTTTTCAATGGCAAAAATCAATGAATATTGTAAATGCACAAACAGTAATATCTCCACATTGCAACGTGCAATTCTGAAATTTTTTGCTTTTTCCTGCTAATCCTGGCATGATAAAGAAGATTCAAAGAGAGTGAGATGCCAGCTCTTTTCATTCAGTCAGTAGCTTCAAACATTTCTGGTATATGAATAACATGATGTTTTTCAATGGCAAAAATCAATGAATATTGTAAATGCACAAACAGTAATTTCTCCGCATTGCAAGGTGCAATTCTGAAATTTTTTGCTTTTTCCTGCTAATCCTAGCATGATAAAGAAGATTCAAAGAGAGTGAGATGCCAGCTCCTTTCATTCAGTCAGTAGCTTCAAACATTTCTGGACATTTTTCAATGGCAAAAATCAATGAATATTGTAAATGCACAAACAGTAATATCTCCACATTGCAACGTGCAATTCTGAAATTTTTTGCTTTTTCCTGCTAATCCTGGCATGATAAAGAAGATTCAAAGAGAGTGAGATGCCAGCTCTTTTCATTCAGTCAGTAGCTTCAAACATTTCTGGTATATGAATAACATGTTTTTCAATGGCAAAAATCAATGAATATTGTAAATGCACACACAGTAATTTCTCCGCATTGCAAGGTGCAATTCTGAAATTTTTTGCTTTTTCCTGCTAATCCTAGCATGATAAAGAAGATTCAAAGAGAGTGAGATGCCAGCTCTTTTCATTCAGTCAGTAGCTTCAAACATTTCTGGTATATGAATAACATGTTTTTCAATGGCAAAAATCAATGAATATTGTAAATGCACACACAGTAATTTCTCCGCATTGCAAGGTGCAATTCTGAAATTTTTTGCTTTTTCCTGCTAATCCTAGCATGATAAAGAAGATTCAAAGAGAGTGAGATGCCAGCTCCTTTCATTCAGTCAGTAGCTTCAAACATTTCTGGACGTTTTTCAATGGCAAAAATCAATGAATATTGTAAATGCACAAAAAGTAATATCTCCACATTGCAACATGCAATTCTGAAATTTTTTGCTTTTTCCTGCTCCTCTTAGCATGATAAAGAAGATTCAAAGACAGTGAGATGCCAGCTCTTTTCATTCAGTCAGTAGCTTCAAACATTTCTGGTATATGAATAACATGATGTTTTTCAATGGCAAAAATCAATGAATATTGTAAATGCACAAACAGTAATTTCTCCGCATTGCAAGGTGCAATTCTGAAATTTTTTGCTTTTTCCTGCTAATCCTAGCATGATAAAGAAGATTCAAAGAGAGTGAGATGCCAGCTCCTTTCATTCAGTCAGTAGCTTCAAACATTTCTGGACGTTTTTCAATGGCAAAAATCAATGAATATTGTAAATGCACAAACAGTAATATCTCCACATTGCAAGGTGCAATTCTGAAATTTTTTGCTTTTTCCTGCTCCTCTTAGCATGATAAAGAAGATTCAAAGAGAGTGAGATGCCAGCTCTTTTCATTCAGTCAGTAGCTTCAAACATTTCTGGTATATGAATAACATGATGTTTTTCAATGGCAAAAATCAATGAATATTGTAAATGCACAAACAGTAATTTCTCCGCATTGCAAGGTGCAATTCTGAAATTTTTTGCTTTTTCCTGCTAATCCTAGCATGATAAAGAAGATTCAAAGAGAGTGAGATGCCAGCTCTTTTCATTCAGTCAGTAGCTTCAAACATTTCTGGACGTTTTTCAATGGTAAAAATCAATGAATATTGTAAATGCACAAACAGTAATATCTCCACATTGCAAGGTGCAATTCTGAAATTTTTTGCTTTTTCCTGCTAATCCTGGCATGATAAAGAAGATTCAAAGAGAGTGAGATGCCAGCTCTTTTCATTCAGTCAGTAGCTTCAAACATTTCTGGTATATGAATAACATGTTTTTCAATGGCAAAAATCAATGAATATTGTAAATGCACAAACAGTAATTTCTCCGCATTGCAAGGTGCAATTCTGAAATTTTTTGCTTTTTCCTGCTAATCCTAGCATGATAAAGAAGATTCAAAAGAGTGAGATGCCAGCTCTTTTCATTCAGTCAGTAGCTTCAAACATTTCTGGACGTTTTTCAATGGCAAAAATCAATGAATATTGTAAATGCACAAACAGTAATATCTCCACATTGCAAGGTGCAATTCTGAAATTTTTTGCTTTTTCCTGCTAATCCTGGCATGATAAAGAAGATTCAAAGAGAGTGAGATGCCAGCTCTTTTCATTCAGTCAGTAGCTTCAAACATTTCTGGTATATGAATAACATGTTTTTCAATGGCAAAAATCAATGAATATTGTAAATGCACAAACAGTAATATCTCCACATTGCAACGTGCAATTCTGAAATTTTTTGCTTTTTCCTGCTCCTCTTAGCATGATAAAGAAGATTCAAAGAGAGTGAGATGCCAGCTCTTTTCATTCAGTCAGTAGCTTCAAACATTTCTGGACGTTTTTCAATGGCAAAAATCAATGAATATTGTAAATGCACAAACAGTAATTTCTCCGCATTGCAAGGTGCAATTCTGAAATTTTTTGCTTTTTCCTGCTAATCCTGGCATGATAAAGAAGATTCAAAGAGAGTGAGATGCCAGCTCCTTTCATTCAGTCAGTAGCTTCAAACATTTCTGGATGTTTTTCAATGGCAAAAATCAATGAATATTGTAAATGCACAAACAGTAATATCTCCACATTGCAACGTGCAATTCTGAAATTTTTTGCTTTTTCCTGCTAATCCTGGCATGATAAAGAAGATTCAAAGAGAGTGAGATGCCAGCTCTTTTCATTCAGTCAGTAGCTTCAAACATTTCTGGTATATGAATAACGATGTTTTTCAATGGCAAAAATCAATGAATATTGTAAATGCACAAACAGTAATATCTCCACATTGCAACGTGCAATTCTGAAATTTTTTGCTTTTTCCTGCTAATCCTGGCATGATAAAGAAGATTCAAAGAGAGTGAGATGCCAGCTCTTTTCATTCAGTCAGTAGCTTCAAACATTTCTGGTATATGAATAACGATGTTTTTCAATGGCAAAAATCAATGAATATTGTAAATGCACACACAGTAATTTCTCCGCATTGCAAGGTGCAATTCTGAAATTTTTTGCTTTTTCCTGCTAATCCTACCATGATAAAGAAGATTCAAAGAGAGTGAGATGCCAGCTCCTTTCATTCAGTCAGTAGCTTCAAACATTTCTGGATGTTTTTCAATGGCAAAAATCAATGAAAATTGTAAATGCACAAACAGTAATATCTCCACATTGCAAGGTGCAATTCTGAAATTTTTTGCTTTTTCCTGCTAATCCTGGCATGATAAAGAAGATTCAAAGAGAGTGAGATGCCAGCTCTTTTCATTCAGTCAGTAGCTTCAAACATTTCTGGTATATGAATAACATGTTTTTCAATGGCAAAAATCAATGAATATTGTAAATGCACAAACAGTAATTTCTCCGCATTGCAAGGTGCAATTCTGAAATTTTTTGCTTTTTCCTGCTAATCCTAGCATGATAAAGAAGATTCAAAGAGAGTGAGATGCCAGCTCATTTCATTCAGTCAGTAGCTTCAAACATTTCTGGACGTTTTTCAATGGCAAAAATCAATGAATATTGTAAATGCACAAACAGTAATATCTCCACATTGCAAGGTGCAATTCTGAAATTTTTTGCTTTTTCCTGCTAATCCTAGCATGATAAAGAAGATTCAAAGAGAGTGAGATGCCAGCTCCTTTCATTCAGTCAGTAGCTTCAAACATTTCTGGACGTTTTTCAATGGCAAAAATCAATGAATATTGTAAATGCACAAACAGTAATATCTCCACATTGCAACGTGCAATTCTGAAATTTTTTGCTTTTTCCTGCTAATCCTGGCATGATAAAGAAGATTCAAAGAGAGTGAGATGCCAGCTCTTTTCATTCAGTCAGTAGCTTCAAACATTTCTGGTATATGAATAACATGTTTTTCAATGGCAAAAATCAATGAATATTGTAAATGCACAAAAAGTAATATCTCCACATTGCAACGTGCAATTCTGAAATTTTTTGCTTTTTCCTGCTCCTCTTAGCATGATAAAGAAGATTCAAAGAGAGTGAGATGCCAGCTCTTTTCATTCAGTCAGTAGCTTCAAACATTTCTGGTATATGAATAACGATGTTTTTCAATGGCAAAAATCAATGAATATTGTAAATGCACACACAGTAATTTCTCCGCATTGCAAGGTACAATTCTGAAATTTTTTGCTTTTTCCTGCTAATTCTGGCATGATAAAGATTCAAAGAGAGTGAGATGCCAGCTCTTTTCATTCAGTCAGTAGCTTCAAACATTTCTGGTATATGAATAACATGATGTTTTTCAATGGCAAAAATCAATGAATATTTTAAATGCACAAACAGTAATTTCTCCGCATTGCAAGGTGCAATTCTGAAATTTTTTGCTTTTTCCTGCTCATCCTAGCATGATAAAGAAGATTCAAAGAGAGTGAGATGCCAGCTCCTTTCATTCAGTCAGTAGCTTCAAACATTTCTGGACGTTTTTCAATGGCAAAAATCAATGAATATTGTAAATGCACAAACAGTAATATCTCCACATTGCAAGGTGCAATTCTGAAATTTTTTGCTTTTTACTGCTAATCCTGGCTTGATAAAGAAGATTCAAAGAGAGTGAGATGCCAGCTCTTTTCATTCAGTCAGTAGCTTCAAACATTTCTGGTATATGAATAACATGATGTTTTTCAATGGCAAAAATCAATGAATATTGTAAATGCACAAACAGTAATTTCTCCGCATTGCAATGTGCAATTCTGAAATTTTTTGCTTTTTCCTGCTAATCCTAGCATGATAAAGAAGATTCAAAGAGAGTGAGATGCCAGCTCCTTTCATTCAGTCAGTAGCTTCAAACATTTCTGGACGTTTTTCAATGGCAAAAATCAATGAATATTGTAAATGCACAAACAGTAATATCTCCACATTGCAAGGTGCAATTCTGAAATTTTTTGCTTTTTCCTGCTAATCCTGGCATGATAAAGAAGATTCAAAGAGAGTGAGATGCCAGCTCCCTTCATTCAGTCAGTAGCTTCAAACATTTCTGGTATATGAATAACATGTTTTTCAATGGCAAAAATCAATGAATATTGTAAATGCACAAACAGTAATATCTCCACATTGCAAGGTGCAATTCTGAAATTTTTTGCTTTTTCCTGCTAATCCTGGCATGATAAAGAAGATTCAAAGAGAGTGAGATGCCAGCTCTTTTCATTCAGTCAGTAGCTTCAAACATTTGTGGTATATGAATAACATGTTTTTCAATGGCAAAAATCAATGAATATTGTAAATGCACAAACAGTAATTTCTCCGCATTGCAAGGTGCAATTCTGAAATTTTTTGCTTTTTCCTGCTAATCCTAGCATGATAAAGAAGATTCAAAGAGAGTGAGATGCCAGCTCCTTTCATTCAGTCAGTAGCTTCAAACATTTCTGGACGTTTTTCAATGGCAAAAATCAATGAATATTGTAAATGCACAAACAGTAATATCTCCACATTGCAAGGTGCAATTCTGAAATTTTTTGCTTTTTCCTGCTAATCCTGGCATGATAAAGAAGATTCAAAGAGAGTGAGATGCCAGCTCTTTTCATTCAGTCAGTAGCTTCAAACATTTCTGGTATATGAATAACATGTTTTTCAATGGCAAAAATCAATGAATATTGTAAATGCACAAACAGTAATATCTCCACATTACAACGTGCAATTCTGAAATTTTTTGCTTTTTCCTGCTAATCCTGGCATGATAAAGAAGATTCAAAGAGAGTGAGATGCCAGCTCTTTTCATTCAGTCAGTAGCTTCAAACATTTCTGGTATATGAATAACATGATGTTTTTCAATGGCAAAAATCAATGAATATTGTAAATGCACACACAGTAATTTCTCCGCATTGCAAGGTGCAATTCTGAAATTTTTTGCTTTTTCCTGCTAATCCTAGCATGATAAAGAAGATTCAAAGAGAGTGAGATGCCAGCTCCTTTCATTCAGTCAGTAGCTTCAAACATTTCTGGACGTTTTTCAATGGCAAAAATCAATGAATATTGTAAATGCACAAACAGTAATATCTCCGCATTGCAAGGTGCAATTCTGAAATTTTTTGCTTTTTCCTGCTAATCCTAGCATGATAAAGAAGATTCAAAGAGAGTGAGATGCCAGCTCCTTTCATTCAGTCAGTAGCTTCAAACATTTCTGGACGTTTTTCAATGGCAAAAATCAATGAATATTGTAAATGCACAAACAGTAATATCTCCACATTGCAAGGTGCAATTCTGAAATTTTTTGCTTTTTCCTGCTAATCCTGGCATGATAAAGAAGATTCAAAGAGAGTGAGATGCCAGCTCTTTTCATTCAGTCAGTAGCTTCAAACATTTCTGGTATATGAATAACATGATGTTTTTCAATGGCAAAAATCAATGAATATTGTAAATGCACAAACAGTAATTTCTCCGCATTGCAAGGTGCAATTCTGAAATTTTTTGCTTTTTCCTGCTAATCCTAGCATGATAAAGAAGATTCAAAGAGAGTGAGATGCCAGCTCCTTTCATTCAGTCAGTAGCTTCAAACATTTCTGGACATTTTTCAATGGCAAAAATCAATGAATATTGTAAATGCACAAACAGTAATATCTCCACATTGCAACGTGCAATTCTGAAATTTTTTGCTTTTTCCTGCTAATCCTGGCATGATAAAGAAGATTCAAAGAGAGTGAGATGCCAGCTCTTTTCATTCAGTCAGTAGCTTCAAACATTTCTGGTATATGAATAACATGTTTTTCAATGGCAAAAATCAATGAATATTGTAAATGCACAAACAGTAATTTCTCCGCATTGCAAGGTGCAATTCTGAAATTTTTTGCTTTTTCCTGCTAATCCTAGCATGATAAAGAAGATTCAAAGAGAGTGAGATGCCAGCTCTTTTCATTCAGTCAGTAGCTTCAAACATTTCTGGTATATGAATAACATGTTTTTCAATGGCAAAAATCAATGAATATTGTAAATGCACACACAGTAATTTCTCCGCATTGCAAGGTGCAATTCTGAAATTTTTTGCTTTTTCCTGCTAATCCTAGCATGATAAAGAAGATTCAAAGAGAGTGAGATGCCAGCTCCTTTCATTCAGTCAGTAGCTTCAAACATTTCTGGACGTTTTTCAATGGCAAAAATCAATGAATATTGTAAATGCACAAAAAGTAATATCTCCACATTGCAACATGCAATTCTGAAATTTTTTGCTTTTTCCTGCTCCTCTTAGCATGATAAAGAAGATTCAAAGACAGTGAGATGCCAGCTCTTTTCATTCAGTCAGTAGCTTCAAACATTTCTGGTATATGAATAACATGATGTTTTTCAATGGCAAAAATCAATGAATATTGTAAATGCACAAACAGTAATTTCTCCGCATTGCAAGGTGCAATTCTGAAATTTTTTGCTTTTTCCTGCTAATCCTAGCATGATAAAGAAGATTCAAAGAGAGTGAGATGCCAGCTCCTTTCATTCAGTCAGTAGCTTCAAACATTTCTGGACGTTTTTCAATGGCAAAAATCAATGAATATTGTAAATGCACAAACAGTAATATCTCCACATTGCAAGGTGCAATTCTGAAATTTTTTGCTTTTTCCTGCTCCTCTTAGCATGATAAAGAAGATTCAAAGAGAGTGAGATGCCAGCTCTTTTCATTCAGTCAGTAGCTTCAAACATTTCTGGTATATGAATAACATGATGTTTTTCAATGGCAAAAATCAATGAATATTGTAAATGCACAAACAGTAATTTCTCCGCATTGCAAGGTGCAATTCTGAAATTTTTTGCTTTTTCCTGCAAATCCTAGCATGATAAAGAAGATTCAAAGAGAGTGAGATGCCAGCTCTTTTCATTCAGTCAGTAGCTTCAAACATTTCTGGACGTTTTTCAATGGCAAAAATCAATGAATATTGTAAATGCACAAACAGTAATATCTCCACATTGCAAGGTGCAATTCTGAAATTTTTTGCTTTTTCCTGCTAATCCTGGCATGATAAAGAAGATTCAAAGAGAGTGAGATGCCAGCTCTTTTCATTCAGTCAGTAGCTTCAAACATTTCTGGTATATGAATAACATGTTTTTCAATGGCAAAAATCAATGAATATTGTAAATGCACAAACAGTAATTTCTCCGCATTGCAAGGTGCAATTCTGAAATTTTTTGCTTTTTCCTGCTAATCCTAGCATGATAAAGAAGATTCAAAGAGAGTGAGATGCCAGCTCTTTTCATTCAGTCAGTAGCTTCAAACATTTCTGGACGTTTTTCAATGGCAAAAATCAATGAATATTGTAAATGCACAAACAGTAATATCTCCACATTGCAAGGTGCAATTCTGAAATTTTTTGCTTTTTCCTGCTAATCCTGGCATGATAAAGAAGATTCAAAGAGAGTGAGATGCCAGCTCTTTTCATTCAGTCAGTAGCTTCAAACATTTCTGGTATATGAATAACATGTTTTTCAATGGCAAAAATCAATGAATATTGTAAATGCACAAACAGTAATATCTCCACATTGCAACGTGCAATTCTGAAATTTTTTGCTTTTTCCTGCTCCTCTTAGCATGATAAAGAAGATTCAAAGAGAGTGAGATGCCAGCTCTTTTCATTCAGTCAGTAGCTTCAAACATTTCTGGACGTTTTTCAATGGCAAAAATCAATGAATATTGTAAATGCACAAACAGTAATTTCTCCGCATTGCAAGGTGCAATTCTGAAATTTTTTGCTTTTTCCTGCTAATCCTAGCATGATAAAGAAGATTCAAAGAGAGTGAGATGCCAGCTCCTTTCATTCAGTCAGTAGCTTCAAACATTTCTGGATGTTTTTCAATGGCAAAAATCAATGAATATTGTAAATGCACAAACAGTAATATCTCCACATTGCAACGTGCAATTCTGAAATTTTTTGCTTTTTCCTGCTAATCCTGGCATGATAAAGAAGATTCAAAGAGAGTGAGATGCCAGCTCTTTTCATTCAGTCAGTAGCTTCAAACATTTCTGGTATATGAATAACGATGTTTTTCAATGGCAAAAATCAATGAATATTGTAAATGCACAAACAGTAATATCTCCACATTGCAACGTGCAATTCTGAAATTTTTTGCTTTTTCCTGCTAATCCTGGCATGATAAAGAAGATTCAAAGAGAGTGAGATGCCAGCTCTTTTCATTCAGTCAGTAGCTTCAAACATTTCTGGTATATGAATAACGATGTTTTTCAATGGCAAAAATCAATGAATATTGTAAATGCACACACAGTAATTTCTCCGCATTGCAAGGTGCAATTCTGAAATTTTTTGCTTTTTCCTGCTAATCCTAGCATGATAAAGAAGATTCAAAGAGAGTGAGATGCCAGCTCCTTTCATTCAGTCAGTAGCTTCAAACATTTCTGGATGTTTTTCAATGGCAATAATCAATGAAAATTGTAAATGCACAAACAGTAATATCTCCACATTGCAAGGTGCAATTCTGAAATTTTTTGCTTTTTCCTGCTAATCCTGGCATGATAAAGAAGATTCAAAGAGAGTGAGATGCCAGCTCTTTTCATTCAGTCAGTAGCTTCAAACATTTCTGGTATATGAATAACATGTTTTTCAATGGCAAAAATCAATGAATATTGTAAATGCACAAACAGTAATTTCTCCGCATTGCAAGGTGCAATTCTGAAATTTTTTGCTTTTTCCTGCTAATCCTAGCATGATAAAGAAGATTCAAAGAGAGTGAGATGCCAGCTCCTTTCATTCAGTCAGTAGCTTCAAACATTTCTGGACGTTTTTCAATGGCAAAAATCAATGAATATTGTAAATGCACAAACAGTAATATCTCCACATTGCAAGGTGCAATTCTGAAATTTTTTGCTTTTTCCTGCTAATCCTGGCATGATAAAGAAGATTCAAAGAGAGTGAGATGCCAGCTCCTTTCATTCAGTCAGTAGCTTCAAACATTTCTGGACGTTTTTCAATGGCAAAAATCAATGAATATTGTAAATGCACAAACAGTAATATCTCCACATTGCAACGTGCAATTCTGAAATTTTTTGCTTTTTCCTGCTAATCCTGGCATGATAAAGAAGATTCAAAGAGAGTGAGATGCCAGCTCCTTTCATTCAGTCAGTAGCTTCAAACATTTCTGGTATATGAATAACATGTTTTTCAATGGCAAAAATCAATGAATATTGTAAATGCACAAACAGTAATATCTCCACATTGCAACGTGCAATTCTGAAATTTTTTGCTTTTTCCTGCTCCTCTTAGCATGATAAAGAAGATTCAAAGAGAGTGAGATGCCAGCTCTTTTCATTCAGTCAGTAGCTTCAAACATTTCTGGTATATGAATAACGATGTTTTTCAATGGCAAAAATCAATGAATATTGTAAATGCACACACAGTAATTTCTCCGCATTGCAAGGTGCAATTCTGAAATTTTTTGCTTTTTCCTGCTAATCCTGGCATGATAAAGATTCAAAGAGAGTGAGATGCCAGCTCTTTTCATTCAGTCAGTAGCTTCAAACATTTCTGGTATATGAATAACATGATGTTTTTCAATGGCAAAAATCAATGAATATTGTAAATGCACACACAGTAATTTCTCCGCATTGCAAGGTGCAATTCTGAAATTTTTTGCTTTTTCCTGCTAATCCTAGCATGATAAAGAAGATTCAAAGAGAGTGAGATGCCAGCTCCTTTCATTCAGTCAGTAGCTTCAAACATTTCTGGACGTTTTTCAATGGCAAAAATCAATGAATATTGTAAATGCACAAAAAGTAATATCTCCACATTGCAACATGCAATTCTGAAATTTTTTGCTTTTTCCTGCTCCTCTTAGCATGATAAAGAAGATTCAAAGACAGTGAGATGCCAGCTCTTTTCATTCAGTCAGTAGCTTCAAACATTTCTGGTATATGAATAACATGATGTTTTTCAATGGCAAAAATCAATGAATATTGTAAATGCACAAACAGTAATTTCTCCGCATTGCAAGGTGCAATTCTGAAATTTTTTGCTTTTTCCTGCTAATCCTAGCATGATAAAGAAGATTCAAAGAGAGTGAGATGCCAGCTCCTTTCATTCAGTCAGTAGCTTCAAACATTTCTGGACGTTTTTCAATGGCAAAAATCAATGAATATTGTAAATGCACAAACAGTAATATCTCCACATTGCAAGGTGCAATTCTGAAATTTTTTGCTTTTTCCTGCTCCTCTTAGCATGATAAAGAAGATTCAAAGAGAGTGAGATGCCAGCTCTTTTCATTCAGTCAGTAGCTTCAAACATTTCTGGTATATGAATAACATGATGTTTTTCAATGGCAAAAATCAATGAATATTGTAAATGCACAAACAGTAATTTCTCCGCATTGCAAGGTGCAATTCTGAAATTTTTTGCTTTTTCCTGCAAATCCTAGCATGATAAAGAAGATTCAAAGAGAGTGAGATGCCAGCTCTTTTCATTCAGTCAGTAGCTTCAAACATTTCTGGACGTTTTTCAATGGCAAAAATCAATGAATATTGTAAATGCACAAACAGTAATATCTCCACATTGCAAGGTGCAATTCTGAAATTTTTTGCTTTTTCCTGCTAATCCTGGCATGATAAAGAAGATTCAAAGAGAGTGAGATGCCAGCTCTTTTCATTCAGTCAGTAGCTTCAAACATTTCTGGTATATGAATAACATGTTTTTCAATGGCAAAAATCAATGAATATTGTAAATGCACAAACAGTAATTTCTCCGCATTGCAAGGTGCAATTCTGAAATTTTTTGCTTTTTCCTGCTAATCCTAGCATGATAAAGAAGATTCAAAGAGAGTGAGATGCCAGCTCTTTTCATTCAGTCAGTAGCTTCAAACATTTCTGGACGTTTTTCAATGGCAAAAATCAATGAATATTGTAAATGCACAAACAGTAATATCTCCACATTGCAAGGTGCAATTCTGAAATTTTTTGCTTTTTCCTGCTAATCCTGGCATGATAAAGAAGATTCAAAGAGAGTGAGATGCCAGCTCTTTTCATTCAGTCAGTAGCTTCAAACATTTCTGGTATATGAATAACATGTTTTTCAATGGCAAAAATCAATGAATATTGTAAATGCACAAACAGTAATATCTCCACATTGCAACGTGCAATTCTGAAATTTTTTGCTTTTTCCTGCTCCTCTTAGCATGATAAAGAAGATTCAAAGAGAGTGAGATGCCAGCTCTTTTCATTCAGTCAGTAGCTTCAAACATTTCTGGACGTTTTTCAATTGCAAAAATCAATGAATATTGTAAATGCACAAACAGTAATTTCTCCGCATTGCAAGGTGCAATTCTGAAATTTTTTGCTTTTTCCTGCTAATCCTAGCATGATAAAGAAGATTCAAAGAGAGTGAGATGCCAGCTCCTTTCATTCAGTCAGTAGCTTCAAACATTTCTGGATGTTTTTCAATGGCAAAAATCAATGAATATTGTAAATGCACAAACAGTAATATCTCCACATTGCAACGTGCAATTCTGAAATTTTTTGCTTTTTCCTGCTAATCCTGGCATGATAAAGAAGATTCAAAGAGAGTGAGATGCCAGCTCTTTTCATTCAGTCAGTAGCTTCAAACATTTCTGGTATATGAATAACGATGTTTTTCAATGGCAAAAATCAATGAATATTGTAAATGCACAAACAGTAATATCTCCACATTGCAACGTGCAATTCTGAAATTTTTTGCTTTTTCCTGCTAATCCTGGCATGATAAAGAAGATTCAAAGAGAGTGAGATGCCAGCTCTTTTCATTCAGTCAGTAGCTTCAAACATTTCTGGTATATGAATAACGATGTTTTTCAATGGCAAAAATCAATGAATATTGTAAATGCACACACAGTAATTTCTCCGCATTGCAAGGTGCAATTCTGAAATTTTTTGCTTTTTCCTGCTAATCCTAGCATGATAAAGAAGATTCAAAGAGAGTGAGATGCCAGCTCCTTTCATTCAGTCAGTAGCTTCAAACATTTCTGGATGTTTTTCAATGGCAAAAATCAATGAAAATTGTAAATGCACAAACAGTAATATCTCCACATTGCAAGGTGCAATTCTGAAATTTTTTGCTTTTTCCTGCTAATCCTGGCATGATAAAGAAGATTCAAAGAGAGTGAGATGCCAGCTCTTTTCATTCAGTCAGTAGCTTCAAACATTTCTGGTATATGAATAACATGTTTTTCAATGGCAAAAATCAATGAATATTGTAAATGCACAAACAGTAATTTCTCCGCATTGCAAGGTGCAATTCTGAAATTTTTTGCTTTTTCCTGCTAATCCTAGCATGATAAAGAAGATTCAAAGAGAGTGAGATGCCAGCTCCTTTCATTCAGTCAGTAGCTTCAAACATTTCTGGACGTTTTTCAATGGCAAAAATCAATGAATATTGTAAATGCACAAACAGTAATATCTCCACATTGCAAGGTGCAATTCTGAAATTTTTTGCTTTTTCCTGCTAATCCTAGCATGATAAAGAAGATTCAAAGAGAGTGAGATGCCAGCTCCTTTCATTCAGTCAGTAGCTTCAAACATTTCTGGACGTTTTTCAATGGCAAAAATCAATGAATATTGTAAATGCACAAACAGTAATATCTCCACATTGCAACGTGCAATTCTGAAATTTTTTGCTTTTTCCTGCTAATCCTGGCATGATAAAGAAGATTCAAAGAGAGTGAGATGCCAGCTCTTTTCATTCAGTCAGTAGCTTCAAACATTTCTGGTATATGAATAACATGTTTTTCAATGGCAAAAATCAATGAATATTGTAAATGCACAAACAGTAATATCTCCACATTGCAACGTGCAATTCTGAAATTTTTTGCTTTTTCCTGCTCCTCTTAGCATGATAAAGAAGATTCAAAGAGAGTGAGATGCCAGCTCTTTTCATTCAGTCAGTAGCTTCAAACATTTCTGGTATATGAATAACGATGTTTTTCAATGGCAAAAATCAATGAATATTGTAAATGCACACACAGTAATTTCTCCGCATTGCAAGGTGCAATTCTGAAATTTTTTGCTTTTTCCTGCTAATCCTGGCATGATAAAGATTCAAAGAGAGTGAGATGCCAGCTCTTTTCATTCAGTCAGTAGCTTCAAACATTTCTGGTATATGAATAACATGATGTTTTTCAATGGCAAAAATCAATGAATATTGTAAATGCACAAACAGTAATTTCTCCGCATTGCAAGGTGCAATTCTGAAATTTTTTGCTTTTTCCTGCTCATCCTAGCATGATAAAGAAGATTCAAAGAGAGTGAGATGCCAGCTCCTTTCATTCAGTCAGTAGCTTCAAACATTTCTGGACGTTTTTCAATGGCAAAAATCAATGAATATTGTAAATGCACAAACAGTAATATCTCCACATTGCAACGTGCAATTCTGAAATTTTTTGCTTTTTCCTGCTCCTCTTAGCATGATAAAGAAGATTCAAAGAGAGTGAGATGCCAGCTCTTTTCATTCAGTCAGTAGCTTCAAACATTTCTGGACGTTTTTCAATGGCAAAAATCAATGAATATTGTAAATGCACAAACAGTAATATCTCCACATTGCAAGGTGCAATTCTGAAATTTTTTGCTTTTTCCTGCTAATCCTGGCATGATAAAGAAGATTCAAAGAGAGTGAGATGCCAGCTCTTTTCATTCAGTCAGTAGCTTCAAACATTTCTGGTATATGAATAACATGTTTTTCAATGGCAAAAATCAATGAATATTGTAAATGCACAAACAGTAATATCTCCACATTGCAACGTGCAATTCTGAAATTTTTTGCTTTTTCCTGCTCCTCTTAGCATGATAAAGAAGATTCAAAGAGAGTGAGATGCCAGCTCTTTTCATTCAGTCAGTAGCTTCAAACATTTCTGGACGTTTTTCAATGGCAAAAATCAATGAATATTGTAAATGCACAAACAGTAATTTCTCCGCATTGCAAGGTGCAATTCTGAAATTTTTTGCTTTTTCCTGCTAATCCTAGCATGATAAAGAAGATTCAAAGAGAGTGAGATGCCAGCTCCTTTCATTCAGTCAGTAGCTTCAAACATTTCTGGATGTTTTTCAATGGCAAAAATCAATGAATATTGTAAATGCACAAACAGTAATATCTCCACATTGCAACGTGCAATTCTGAAATTTTTTGCTTTTTCCTGCTAATCCTGGCATGATAAAGAAGATTCAAAGAGAGTGAGATGCCAGCTCTTTTCATTCAGTCAGTAGCTTCAAACATTTCTGGTATATGAATAACGATGTTTTTCAATGGCAAAAATCAATGAATATTGTAAATGCACAAACAGTAATATCTCCACATTGCAACGTGCAATTCTGAAATTTTTTGCTTTTTCCTGCTAATCCTGGCATGATAAAGAAGATTCAAAGAGAGTGAGATGCCAGCTCTTTTCATTCAGTCAGTAGCTTCAAACATTTCTGGTATATGAATAACGATGTTTTTCAATGGCAAAAATCAATGAATATTGTAAATGCACACACAGTAATTTCTCCGCATTGCAAGGTGCAATTCTGAAATTTTTTGCTTTTTCCTGCTAATCCTAGCATGATAAAGAAGATTCAAAGAGAGTGAGATGCCAGCTCCTTTCATTCAGTCAGTAGCTTCAAACATTTCTGGATGTTTTTCAATGGCAAAAATCAATGAAAATTGTAAATGCACAAACAGTAATATCTCCACATTGCAAGGTGCAATTCTGAAATTTTTTGCTTTTTCCTGCTAATCCTGGCATGATAAAGAAGATTCAAAGAGAGTGAGATGCCAGCTCTTTTCATTCAGTCAGTAGCTTCAAACATTTCTGGTATATGAATAACATGTTTTTCAATGGCAAAAATCAATGAATATTGTAAATGCACAAACAGTAATTTCTCCGCATTGCAAGGTGCAATTCTGAAATTTTTTGCTTTTTCCTGCTAATCCTAGCATGATAAAGAAGATTCAAAGAGAGTGAGATGCCAGCTCCTTTCATTCAGTCAGTAGCTTCAAACATTTCTGGACGTTTTTCAATGGCAAAAATCAATGAATATTGTAAATGCACAAACAGTAATATCTCCACATTGCAAGGTGCAATTCTGAAATTTTTTGCTTTTTCCTGCTAATCCTAGCATGATAAAGAAGATTCAAAGAGAGTGAGATGCCAGCTCCTTTCATTCAGTCAGTAGCTTCAAACATTTCTGGCCGTTTTTCAATGGCAAAAATCAATGAATATTGTAAATGCACAAACAGTAATATCTCCACATTGCAACGTGCAATTCTGAAATTTTTTGCTTTTTCCTGCTAATCCTGGCATGATAAAGAAGATTCAAAGAGAGTGAGATGCCAGCTCTTTTCATTCAGTCAGTAGCTTCAAACATTTCTGGTATATGAATAACATGTTTTTCAATGGCAAAAATCAATGAATATTGTAAATGCACAAACAGTAATATCTCCACATTGCAACGTGCAATTCTGAAATTTTTTGCTTTTTCCTGCTCCTCTTAGCATGATAAAGAAGATTCAAAGAGAGTGAGATGCCAGCTCTTTTCATTCAGTCAGTAGCTTCAAACATTTCTGGTATATGAATAACGATGTTTTTCAATGGCAAAAATCAATGAATATTGTAAATGCACACACAGTAATTTCTCCGCATTGCAAGGTGCAATTCTGAAATTTTTTGCTTTTTCCTGCTAATCCTGGCATGATAAAGATTCAAAGAGAGTGAGATGCCAGCTCTTTTCATTCAGTCAGTAGCTTCAAACATTTCTGGTATATGAATAACATGATGTTTTTCAATGGCAAAAATCAATGAATATTGTAAATGCACAAACAGTAATTTCTCCGCATTGCAAGGTGCAATTCTGAAATTTTTTGCTTTTTCCTGCTCATCCTAGCATGATAAAGAAGATTCAAAGAGAGTGAGATGCCAGCTCCTTTCATTCAGTCAGTAGCTTCAAACATTTCTGGACGTTTTTCAATGGCAAAAATCAATGAATATTGTAAATGCACAAACAGTAATATCTCCACATTGCAACGTGCAATTCTGAAATTTTTTGCTTTTTCCTGCTCCTCTTAGCATGATAAAGAAGATTCAAAGAGAGTGAGATGCCAGCTCTTTTCATTCAGTCAGTAGCTTCAAACATTTCTGGACGTTTTTCAATGGCAAAAATCAATGAATATTGTAAATGCACAAACAGTAATATCTCCACATTGCAAGGTGCAATTCTGAAATTTTTTGCTTTTTCCTGCTAATCCTGGCATGATAAAGAAGATTCAAAGAGAGTGAGATGCCAGCTCTTTTCATTCAGTCAGTAGCTTCAAACATTTCTGGTATATGAATAACATGTTTTTCAATGGCAAAAATCAATGAATATTGTAAATGCACAAACAGTAATTTCTCCGCATTGCAAGGTGCAATTCTGAAATTTTTTGCTTTTTCCTGCTAATCCTAGCATGATAAAGAAGATTCAAAGAGAGTGAGATGCCAGCTCTTTTCATTCAGTCAGTAGCTTCAAACATTTCTGGACGTTTTTCAATGGCAAACATCAATGAATATTGTAAATGCACAAACAGTAATATCTCCACATTGCAAGGTGCAATTCTGAAATTTTTTGCTTTTTCCTGCTAATCCTGGCATGATAAAGAAGATTCAAAGAGAGTGAGATGCCAGCTCTTTTCATTTAGTCAGTAGCTTCAAACATTTCTGGTATATGAATAACATGTTTTTCAATGGCAAAAATCAATGAATATTGTAAATGCACAAACAGTAATATCTCCACATTGCAACGTGCATTTCTGAAATTTTTTGCTTTTTCCTGCTCCTCTTAGCATGATAAAGAAGATTCAAAGAGAGTGAGATGCCAGCTCTTTTCATTCAGTCAGTAGCTTCAAACATTTCTGGATGTTTTTCAATGGCAAAAATCAATGAATATTGTAAATGCACAAACAGTAATTTCTCCGCATTGCAAAGTGCAATTCTGAAATTTTTTGCTTTTTCCTGCTAATCCTAGCATGATAAAGAAGATTCAAAGAGAGTGAGATGCCAGCTCCTTTCATTCAGTCAGTAGCTTCAAACATTTCTGGACGTTTTTCAATGGCAAAAATCAATGAATATTGTAAATGCACAAACAGTAATATCTCCACATTGCAACGTGCAATTCTGAAATTTTTTGCTTTTTCCTGCTAATCCTGGCATGATAAAGAAGATTCAAAGAGAGTGAGATGCCAGCTCTTTTCATTCAGTCAGTAGCTTCAAACATTTCTGGTATATGAATACCGATGTTTTTCAATGGCAAAAATCAATGAATATTGTAAATGCACAAACAGTAATATCTCCACATTGCAAAGTGCAATTCTGAAATTTTTTGCTTTTTCCTGCTAATCCTGGCATGATAAAGAAGATTCAAAGAGAGTGAGATGCCAGCTCTTTTCATTCAGTCAGTAGCTTCAAACATTTCTGGTATATGAATAACGATGTTTTTCAATGGCAAAAATCAATGAATATTGTAAATGCACAAACAGTAATATCTCCACATTGCAAAGTGCAATTCTGAAATTTTTTGCTTTTTCCTGCTAATCCTGGCATGATAAAGAAGATTCAAAGAGAGTGAGATGCCAGCTCTTTTCATTCAGTCAGTAGCTTCAAACATTTCTGGTATATGAATAACGATGTTTTTCAATGGCAAAAATCAATGAATATTGTAAATGCACACACAGTAATTTCTCCGCATTGCAAGGTGCAATTCTGAAATTTTTTGCTTTTTCCTGCTAATCCTAGCATGATAAAGAAGATTCAAAGAGAGTGAGATGCCAGCTCCTTTCATTCAGTCAGTAGCTTCAAACATTTCTGGACGTTTTTCAATGGCAAAAATCAATGAATATTGTAAATGCACAAACAGTAATATCTCCACATTGCAAGGTGCAATTCTGAAATTTTTTGCTTTTTCCTGCTAATCCTGGCATGATAAAGAAGATTCAAAGAGAGTGAGATGCCAGCTCTTTTCATTCAGTCAGTAGCTTCAAACATTTCTGGTATATGAATAACATGTTTTTCAATGGCAAAAATCAATGAATATTGTAAATGCACAAACAGTAATTTCTCCGCATTGCAAGGTGCAATTCTGAAATTTTTTGCTTTTTCCTGCTAATCCTAGCATGATAAAGAAGATTCAAAGAGAGTGAGATGCCAGCTCCTTTCATTCAGTCAGTAGCTTCAAACATTTCTGGACGTTTTTCAATGGCAAAAATCAATGAATATTGTAAATGCACAAACAGTAATATCTCCACATTGCAAGGTGCAATTCTGAAATTTTTTGCTTTTTCCTGCTAATCCTAGCATGATAAAGAAGATTCAAAGAGAGTGAGATGCCAGCTCCTTTCATTCAGTCAGTAGCTTCAAACATTTCTGGACGTTTTTCAATGGCAAAAATCAATGAATATTGTAAATGCACAAACAGTAATATCTCCACATTGCAACGTGCAATTCTGAAATTTTTTGCTTTTTCCTGCTAATCCTGGCATGATAAAGAAGATTCAAAGAGAGTGAGATGCCAGCTCTTTTCATTCAGTCAGTAGCTTCAAACATTTCTGGTATATGAATAACGATGTTTTTCAATGGCAAAAATCAATGAATATTGTAAATGCACAAACAGTAATATCTCCACATTGCAACGTGCAATTCTGAAATTTTTGCTTTTTCCTGCTAATCCTGGCATGATAAAGAAGATTCAAAGAGAGTGAGATGCCAGCTCTTTTCATTCAGTCAGTAGCTTCAAACATTTCTGGTATATGAATAACGATGTTTTTCAATGGCAAAAATCAATGAATATTGTAAATGCACACACAGTAATTTCTCCGCATTGCAAGGTGCAATTCTGAAATTTTTTGCTTTTTCCTGCTAATCCTAGCATGATAAAGAAGATTCAAAGAGAGTGAGATGCCAGCTCCTTTCATTCAGTCAGTAGCTTCAAACATTTCTGGACGTTTTTCAATGGCAAAAATCAATGAATATTGTAAATGCACAAACAGTAATATCTCCACATTGCAAGGTGCAATTCTGAAATTTTTTGCTTTTTCCTGCTAATCCTGGCATGATAAAGAAGATTCAAAGAGAGTGAGATGCCAGCTCTTTTCATTCAGTCAGTAGCTTCAAACATTTCTGGTATATGAATAACATGTTTTTCAATGGCAAAAATCAATGAATATTGTAAATGCACAAACAGTAATTTCTCCGCATTGCAAGGTGCAATTCTGAAATTTTTTGCTTTTTCCTGCTAATCCTAGCATGATAAAGAAGATTCAAAGAGAGTGAGATGCCTGCTCCTTTCATTCAGTCAGTAGCTTCAAACATTTCTGGACGTTTTTCAATGGCAAAAATCAATGAATATTGTAAATGCACAAACAGTAATATCTCCACATTGCAAGGTGCAATTCTGAAATTTTTTGCTTTTTCCTGCTAATCCTAGCATGATAAAGAAGATTCAAAGAGAGTGAGATGCCTGCTCCTTTCATTCAGTCAGTAGCTTCAAACATTTCTGGACGTTTTTCAATGGCAAAAATCAATGAATATTGTAAATGCACAAACAGTAATATCTCCACATTGCAACGTGCAATTCTGAAATTTTTTGCTTTTTCCTGCTAATCCTGGCATGATAAAGAAGATTCAAAGAGAGTGAGATGCCAGCTCTTTTCATTCAGTCAGTAGCTTCAAACATTTCTGGTATATGAATAACATGTTTTTCAATGGCAAAAATCAATGAATATTGTAAATGCACAAACAGTAATATCTCCACATTACAACGTGCAATTCTGAAATTTTTTGCTTTTTCCTGCTCCTCTTAGCATGATAAAGAAGATTGAAAGAGAGTGAGATGCCAGCTCTTTTCATTCAGTCAGTAGCTTCAAACATTTCTGGACGTTTTTCAATGGCAAAATTCAATGAATATTGTAAATGCACAAACAGTAATTTCTCCGCATTGCAAGGTGCAATTCTGAAATTTTTTGCTTTTTCCTGCTAATCCTAGCATGATAAAGAAGATTCAAAGAGAGTGAGATGCCAGCTCCTTTCATTCAGTCAGTAGCTTCAAACATTTCTGGACGTTTTTCAATGGCAAAAATCAATGAATATTGTAAATGCACAAACAGTAATATCTCCACATTGCAACGTGCAATTCTGAAATTTTTTGCTTTTTCCTGCTAATCCTGGCATGATAAAGAAGATTCAAAGAGAGTGAGATGCCAGCTCTTTTCATTCAGTCAGTAGCTTCAAACATTTCTGGTATATGAATAACATGATGTTTTTCAATGGCAAAAATCAATGAATATTGTAAATGCACACACAGTAATTTCTCCGCATTGCAAGGTGCAATTCTGAAATTTTTTGCTTTTTCCTGCTAATCCTAGCATGATAAAGAAGATTCAAAGAGAGTGAGATGCCAGCTCCTTTCATTCAGTCAGTAGCTTCAAACATTTCTGGACGTTTTTCAATGGCAAAAATCAATGAATATTGTAAATGCACAAACAGTAATATCTCCGCATTGCAAGGTGCAATTCTGAAATTTTTTGCTTTTTCCTGCTAATCCTAGCATGATAAAGAAGATTCAAAGAGAGTGAGATGCCAGCTCCTTTCATTCAGTCAGTAGCTTCAAACATTTCTGGACGTTTTTCAATGGCAAAAATCAATGAATATTGTAAATGCACAAACAGTAATATCTCCACATTGCAAGGTGCAATTCTGAAATTTTTTGCTTTTTCCTGCTAATCCTGGCATGATAAAGAAGATTCAAAGAGAGTGAGATGCCAGCTCTTTTCATTCAGTCAGTAGCTTCAAACATTTCTGGTATATGAATAACATGATGTTTTTCAATGGCAAAAATCAATGAATATTGTAAATGCACAAACAGTAATTTCTCCGCATTGCAAGGTGCAATTCTGAAATTTTTTGCTTTTTCCTGCTAATCCTAGCATGATAAAGAAGATTCAAAGAGAGTGAGATGCCAGCTCCTTTCATTCAGTCAGTAGCTTCAAACATTTCTGAACGTTTTTCAATGGCAAAAATCAATGAATATTGTAAATGCACAAACAGTAATATCTCCACATTGCAACGTGCAATTCTGAAATTTTTTGCTTTTTCCTGCTAATCCTGGCATGATAAAGAAGATTCAAAGAGAGTGAGATGCCAGCTCTTTTCATTCAGTCAGTAGCTTCAAACATTTCTGGTATATGAATAACATGTTTTTCAATGGCAAAAATCAATGAATATTGTAAATGCACAAACAGTAATTTCTCCGCATTGCAAGGTGCAATTCTGAAATTTTTTGCTTTTTCCTGCTAATCCTAGCATGATAAAGAAGATTCAAAGAGAGTGAGATGCCAGCTCTTTTCATTCAGTCAGTAGCTTCAAACATTTCTGGTATATGAATAACATGTTTTTCAATGGCAAAAATCAATGAATATTGTAAATGCACACACAGTAATTTCTCCGCATTGCAAGGTGCAATTCTGAAATTTTTTGCTTTTTCCTGCTAATCCTAGCATGATAAAGAAGATTCAAAGAGAGTGAGATGCCAGCTCCTTTCATTCAGTCAGTAGCTTCAAACATTTCTGGACGTTTTTCAATGGCAAAAATCAATGAATATTGTAAATGCACAAAAAGTAATATCTCCACATTGCAACATGCAATTCTGAAATTTTTTGCTTTTTCCTGCTCCTCTTAGCATGATAAAGAAGATTCAAAGAGAGTGAGATGCCAGCTCTTTTCATTCAGTCAGTAGCTTCAAACATTTCTGGTATATGAATAACATGATGTTTTTCAATGGCAAAAATCAATGAATATTGTAAATGCACAAACAGTAATTTCTCCGCATTGCAAGGTGCAATTCTGAAATTTTTTGCTTTTTCCTGCTAATCCTAGCATGATAAAGAAGATTCAAAGAGAGTGAGATGCCAGCTCCTTTCATTCAGTCAGTAGCTTCAAACATTTCTGGACGTTTTTCAATGGCAAAAATCAATGAATATTGTAAATGCACAAACAGTAATATCTCCACATTGCAAGGTGCAATTCTGAAATTTTTTGCTTTTTCCTGCTCCTCTTAGCATGATAAAGAAGATTCAAAGAGAGTGAGATGCCAGCTCTTTTCATTCAGTCAGTAGCTTCAAACATTTCTGGTATATGAATAACATGATGTTTTTCAATGGCAAAAATCAATGAATATTGTAAATGCACAAACAGTAATTTCTCCGCATTGCAAGGTGCAATTCTGAAATTTTTTGCTTTTTCCTGCTAATCCTAGCATGATAAAGAAGATTCAAAGAGAGTGAGATGCCAGCTCTTTTCATTCAGTCAGTAGCTTCAAACATTTCTGGACGTTTTTCAATGGCAAAAATCAATGAATATTGTAAATGCACAAACAGTAATATCTCCACATTGCAAGGTGCAATTCTGAAATTTTTTGCTTTTTCCTGCTAATCCTGGCATGATAAAGAAGATTCAAAGAGAGTGAGATGCCAGCTCTTTTCATTCAGTCAGTAGCTTCAAACATTTCTGGACGTTTTTCAATGGCAAAAATCAATGAATATTGTAAATGCACAAACAGTAATATCTCCACATTGCAAGGTGCAATTCTGAAATTTTTTGCTTTTTCCTGCTAATCCTGGCATGATAAAGAAGATTCAAAGAGAGTGAGATGCCAGCTCTTTTCATTCAGTCAGTAGCTTCAAACATTTCTGGTATATGAATAACATGTTTTTCAATGGCAAAAATCAATGAATATTGTAAATGCACAAACAGTAATATCTCCACATTGCAACGTGCAATTCTGAAATTTTTTGCTTTTTCCTGCTCCTCTTAGCATGATAAAGAAGATTCAAAGAGAGTGAGATGCCAGCTCTTTTCATTCAGTCAGTAGCTTCAAACATTTCTGGACGTTTTTCAATGGCAAAAATCAATGAATATTGTAAATGCACAAACAGTAATTTCTCCGCATTGCAAGGTGCAATTCTGAAATTTTTTGCTTTTTCCTGCTAATCCTAGCATGATAAAGAAGATTCAAAGAGAGTGAGATGCCAGCTCCTTTCATTCAGTCAGTAGCTTCAAACATTTCTGGATGTTTTTCAATGGCAAAAATCAATGAATATTGTAAATGCACAAACAGTAATATCTCCACATTGCAACGTGCAATTCTGAAATTTTTTGCTTTTTCCTGCTAATCCTGGCATGATAAAGAAGATTCAAAGAGAGTGAGATGCCAGCTCTTTTCATTCAGTCAGTAGCTTCAAACATTTCTGGTATATGAATAACGATGTTTTTCAATGGCAAAAATCAATGAATATTGTAAATGCACAAACAGTAATATCTCCACATTGCAAGGTGCAATTCTGAAATTTTTTGCTTTTTCCTGCTAATCCTGGCATGATAAAGAAGATTCAAAGAGAGTGAGATGCCAGCTCTTTTCATTCAGTCAGTAGCTTCAAACATTTCTGGTATATGAATAACGATGTTTTTCAATGGCAAAAATCAATGAATATTGTAAATGCACACACAGTAATTTCTCCGCATTGCAAGGTGCAATTCTGAAATTTTTTGCTTTTTCCTGCTAATCCTAGCATGATAAAGAAGATTCAAAGAGAGTGAGATGCCAACTCCTTTCATTCAGTCAGTAGCTTCAAACATTTCTGGACGTTTTTCAATGGCAAAAATCAATGAAAATTGTAAATGCACAAACAGTAATATCTCCACATTGCAAGGTGCAATTCTGAAATTTTTTGCTTTTTCCTGCTAATCCTGGCATGATAAAGAAGATTCAAAGAGAGTGAGATGCCAGCTCTTTTCATTCAGTCAGTAGCTTCAAACATTTCTGGTATATGAATAACATGTTTTTCAATGGCAAAAATCAATGAATATTGTAAATGCACAAACAGTAATTTCTCCGCATTGCAAGGTGCAATTCTGAAATTTTTTGCTTTTTCCTGCTAATCCTAGCATGATAAAGAAGATTCAAAGAGAGTGTGATGCCAGCTCCTTTCATTCAGTCAGTAGCTTCAAACATTTCTGGACGTTTTTCAATGGCAAAAATCAATGAATATTGTAAATGCACAAACAGTAATATCTCCACATTGCAAGGTGCAATTCTGAAATTTTTTGCTTTTTCTTGCTAATCCTAGCATGATAAAGAAGATTCAAAGAGAGTGAGATGCCAGCTCCTTTCATTCAGTCAGTAGCTTCAAACATTTCTGGACGTTTTTCAATGGCAAAAATCAATGAATATTGTAAATGCACAAACAGTAATATCTCCACATTGCAACGTGCAATTCTGAAATTTTTTGCTTTTTCCTGCTAATCCTGGCATGATAAAGAAGATTCAAAGAGAGTGAGATGCCAGCTCTTTTCATTCAGTCAGTAGCTTCAAACATTTCTGGTATATGAATAACATGTTTTTCAATGGCAAAAATCAATGAATATTGTAAATGCACAAACAGTAATATCTCCACATTGCAACGTGCAATTCTGAAATTTTTTGCTTTTTCCTGCTCCTCTTAGCATGATAAAGAAGATTCAAAGAGAGTGAGATGCCAGCTCTTTTCATTCAGTCAGTAGCTTCAAACATTTCTGGTATATGAATAACGATGTTTTTCAATGGCAAAAATCAATGAATATTGGAAATGCACACACAGTAATTTCTCCGCATTGCAAGGTGCAATTCTGAAATTTTTTGCTTTTTCCTGCTAATCCTGGCATGATAAAGATTCAAAGAGAGTGAGATGCCAGCTCTTTTCATTCAGTCAGTAGCTTCAAACATTTCTGGTATATGAATAACATGATGTTTTTCAATGGCAAAAATCAATGAATATTGTAAATGCACAAACAGTAATTTCTCCGCATTGCAAGGTGCAATTCTGAAATTTTTTGCTTTTTCCTGCTAATCCTAGCATGATAAAGAAGATTCAAAGAGAGTGAGATGCCAGCTTCTTTCATTCAGTCAGTAGCTTCAAACATTTCTGGACGTTTTTCAATGGCAAAAATCAATGAATATTGTAAATGCACAAACAGTAATATCTCGACATTGCAACGTGCAATTCTGAAATTTTTTGCTTTTTCCTGCTCCTCTTAGCATGATAAAGAAGATTCAAAGAGAGTGAGATGCCAGCTCTTTTCATTCAGTCAGTAGCTTCAAACATTTCTGGTATATGAATAACATGATGTTTTTCAATGGCAAAAATCAATGAATATTGTAAATGCACAAACAGTAATTTCTCCGCATTGCAAGGTGCAATTCTGAAATTTTTTGCTTTTTCCTGCTAATCCTAGCATGATAAAGAAGATTCAAAGAGAGTGAGATGCCAGCTCTTTTCATTCAGTCAGTAGCTTCAAACATTTCTGGACGTTTTTCAATGGCAAAAATCAATGAATATTGTAAATGCACAAACAGTAATATCTCCACATTGCAAGGTGCAATTCTGAAATTTTTTGCTTTTTCCTGCTAATCCTGGCATGATAAAGAAGATTCAAAGAGAGTGAGATGCCAGCTCTTTTCATTCAGTCAGTAGCTTCAAACATTTCTGGTATATGAATAACATGTTTTTCAATGGCAAAAATCAATGAATATTGTAAATGCACAAACAGTAATTTCTCCGCATTGCAAGGTGCAATTCTGAAATTTTTTGCTTTTTCCTGCTAATCCTAGCATGATAAAGAAGATTCAAAGAGAGTGAGATGCCAGCTCTTTTCATTCAGTCAGTAGCTTCAAACATTTCTGGACGTTTTTCAATGGCAAACATCAATGAATATTGTAAATGCACAAACAGTAATATCTCCACATTGCAAGGTGCAATTCTGAAATTTTTTGCTTTTTCCTGCTAATCCTAGCATGATAAAGAAGATTCAAAGAGAGTGAGATGCCAGCTCTTTTCATTCAGTCAGTAGCTTCAAACATTTCTGGACGTTTTTCAATGGCAAAAATCAATGAATATTGTAAATGCACAAACAGTAATTTCTCCGCATTGCAAAGTGCAATTCTGAAATTTTTTGCTTTTTCCTGCTAATCCTAGCATGATAAAGAAGATTCAAAGAGAGTGAGATGCCAGCTCCTTTCATTCAGTCAGTAGCTTCAAACATTTCTGGACGTTTTTCAATGGCAAAAATCAATGAATATTGTAAATGCACAAACAGTAATATCTCCACATTGCAACGTGCAATTCTGAAATTTTTTGCTTTTTCCTGCTAATCCTGGCATGATAAAGAAGATTCAAAGAGAGTGAGATGCCAGCTCTTTTCATTCAGTCAGTAGCTTCAAACATTTCTGGTATATGAATAACGATGTTTTTCAATGGCAAAAATCAATGAATATTGTAAATGCACAAACAGTAATATCTCCACATTGCAACGTGCAATTCTGAAATTTTTTGCTTTTTCCTGCTAATCCTGGCATGATAAAGAAGATTCAAAGAGAGTGAGATGCCAGCTCTTTTCATTCAGTCAGTAGCTTCAAACATTTCTGGTATATGAATAACGATGTTTTTCAATGGCAAAAATCAATGAATATTGTAAATGCACACACAGTAATTTCTCCGCATTGCAAGGTGCAATTCTGAAATTTTTTGCTTTTTCCTGCTAATCCTAGCATGATAAAGAAGATTCAAAGAGAGTGAGATGCCAGCTCCTTTCATTCAGTCAGTAGCTTCAAACATTTCTGGACGTTTTTCAATGGCAAAAATCAATGAATATTGTAAATGCACAAACAGTAATATCTCCACATTGCAAGGTGCAATTCTGAAATTTTTTGCTTTTTCCTGCTAATCCTGGCATGATAAAGAAGATTCAAAGAGAGTGAGATGCCAGCTCTTTTCATTCAGTCAGTAGCTTCAAACATTTCTGGTATATGAATAACATGTTTTTCAATGGCAAAAATCAATGAATATTGTAAATGCACAAACAGTAATTTCTCCGCATTGCAAGGTGCAATTCTGAAATTTTTTGCTTTTTCCTGCTAATCCTAGCATGATAAAGAACATTCAAAGAGAGTGAGATGCCAGCTCCTTTCATTCAGTCAGTAGCTTCAAACATTTCTGGTATATGAATAACATGTTTTTCAATGGCAAAAATCAATGAATATTGTAAATGCACAAACAGTAATATCTCCACATTGCAACGTGCAATTCTGAAATTTTTTGCTTTTTCCTGCTCCTCTTAGCATGATAAAGAAGATTGAAAGAGAGTGAGATGCCAGCTCTTTTCATTCAGTCAGTAGCTTCAAACATTTCTGGACGTTTTTCAATGGCAAAATTCAATGAATATTGTAAATGCACAAACAGTAATTTCTCCGCATTGCAAGGTGCAATTCTGAAATTTTTTGCTTTTTCCTGCTAATCCTAGCATGATAAAGAAGATTCAAAGAGAGTGAGATGCCAGCTCCTTTCATTCAGTCAGTAGCTTCAAACATTTCTGGACGTTTTTCAATGGCAAAAATCAATGAATATTGTAAATGCACAAACAGTAATATCTCCACATTGCAACGTGCAATTCTGAAATTTTTTGCTTTTTCCTGCTAATCCTGGCATGATAAAGAAGATTCAAAGAGAGTGAGATGCCAGCTCTTTTCATTCAGTCAGTAGCTTCAAACATTTCTGGTATATGAATAACGATGTTTTTCAATGGCAAAAATCAATGAATATTGTAAATGCACAAACAGTAATATCTCCACATTGCAACGTGCAATTCTGAAATTTTTTGCTTTTTCCTGCTAATCCTGGCATGATAAAGAAGATTCAAAGAGAGTGAGATGCCAGCTCTTTTCATTCAGTCAGTAGCTTCAAACATTTCTGGTATATGAATAACGATGTTTTTCAATGACAAAAATCAATGAATATTGTAAATGCACACACAGTAATTTCTCCGCATTGCAAGGTGCAATTCTGAAATTTTTTGCTTTTTCCTGCTAATCCTAGCATGATAAAAAAGATTCAAAGAGAGTGAGATGCCAGCTCCTTTCATTAAGTCAGTAGCTTCAAACATTTCTGGACGTTTTTCAATGGCAAAAATCAATGAATATTGTAAATGCACAAACAGTAATATCTCCACATTGCAAGGTGCAATTCTGAAATTTTTTGCTTTTTCCTGCTAATCCTGGCATGATAAAGAAGATTCAAAGAGAGTGAGATGCCAGCTCTTTTCATTCAGTCAGTAGCTTCAAACATTTCTGGTATATGAATAACATGTTTTTCAATGGCAAAAATCAATGAATATTGTAAATGCACAAACAGTAATTTCTCCGCATTGCAAGGTGCAATTCTGAAATTTTTTGCTTTTTCCTCCTAATCCTAGCATGATAAAGAAGATTCAAAGAGAGTGAGATGCCAGCTCCTTTCATTCAGTCAGTAGCTTCAAACATTTCTGGAAGTTTTTCAATGGCAAAAATCAATGAATATTGTAAATGCACAAACAGTAATATCTCCACATTGCAAGGTGCAATTCTGAAATTTTTTGCTTTTTCCTGCTAATCCTAGCATGATAAAGAAGATTCAAAGAGAGTGAGATGCCAGCTCCTTTCATTCAGTCAGTAGCTTCAAACATTTCTGGACGTTTTTCAATGGCAAAAATCAATGAATATTGTAAATGCACAAACAGTAATATCTCCACATTGCAACGTGCAATTCTGAAATTTTATGCTTTTTCCTGCTAATCCTGGCATGATAAAGAAGATTCAAAGAGAGTGAGATGCCAGCTCTTTTCATTCAGTCAGTAGCTTCAAACATTTCTGGTATATGAATAACATGTTTTTCAATGGCAAAAATCAATGAATATTGTAAATGCACAAACAGTAATTTCTCCGCATTGCAAGGTGCAATTCTGAAATTTTTTGCTTTTTCCTGCTAATCCTAGCATGATAAAGAAGATTCAAAGAGAGTGAGATGCCAGCTCCTTTCATTCAGTCAGTAGCTTCAAACATTTCTGGACTTTTTCAATGGCAAAAATCAATGAATATTGTAAATGCACAAACAGTAATATCTCCACATTGCAAGGTGCAATTCTGAAATTTTTTGCTTTTTCCTGCTAATCCTAGCATGATAAAGAAGATTCAAAGAGAGTGAGATGCCAGCTCCTTTCATTCAGTCAGTAGCTTCAAACATTTCTGGACGTTTTTCAATGGCAAAAATCAATGAATATTGTAAATGCACAAACAGTAATATCTCCACATTGCAACGTGCAATTCTGAAATTTTTTGCTTTTTCCTGCTAATCCTGGCATGATAAAGAAGATTCAAAGAGAGTGAGATGCCAGCTCTTTTCATTCAGTCAGTAGCTTCAAACATTTCTGGTATATGAATAACGATGTTTTTCAATGGCAAAAATCAATGAATATTGTAAATGCACAAACAGTAATTTCTCCGCATTGCAATGTGCAATTCTGAAATTTTTTGCTTTTTCCTGCTAATCCTAGCATGATAAAGAAGATTCAAAGAGAGTGAGATGCCAGCTCCTTTCATTCAGTCAGTAGCTTCAAACATTTCTGGACGTTTTTCAATGGCAAAAATCAATGAATATTGTAAATGCACAAACAGTAATATCTCCACATTGCAACGTGCAATTCTGAAATTTTTTGCTTTTTCCTGCTCCTCTTAGCATGGTAAAGAAGATTCAAAGAGAGTGAGATGCCAGCTCTTTTCATTCAGTCAGTAGCTTCAAACATTTCTGGTATATGAATAACATGATGTTTTTCAATGGCAAAAATCAATGAATATTGTAAATGCACAAACAGTAATTTCTCCGCATTGCAATGTGCAATTCTGAAATTTTTTGCTTTTTCCTGCTAATCCTAGCATGATAAAGAAGATTCAAAGAGAGTGAGATGCCAGCTCCTTTCATTCAGTCAGTAGCTTCAAACATTTCTGGACGTTTTTCAATGGCAAAAATCAATGAATATTGTAAATGCACAAACAGTAATATCTCCACATTGCAAGGTGCAATTCTGAAATTTTTTGCTTTTTCCTGCTAATCCTGGCATGATAAAGAAGATTCAAAGAGAGTGAGATGCCAGCTCTTTTCATTCAGTCAGTAGCTTCAAACATTTCTGGTATATGAATAACATGTTTTTCAATGGCAAAAATCAATGAATATTGTAAATGCACAAACAGTAATTTCTCCGCATTGCAAGGTGCAATTCTGAAATTTTTTGCTTTTTCCTGCTAATCCTAGCATGATAAAGAAGATTCAAAGAGAGTGAGATGCCAGCTCTTTTCATTCAGTCAGTAGCTTCAAACATTTCTGGACGTTTTTCAATGGCAAAAATCAATGAATATTGTAAATGCACAAACAGTAATATCTCCACATTGCAAGGTGCAATTCTGAAATTTTTTGCTTTTTCCTGCTAATCCTGGCATGATAAAGAAGATTCAAAGAGAGTGAGATGCCAGCTCTTTTCATTCAGTCAGTAGCTTCAAACATTTCTGGTATATGAATAACATGTTTTTCAATGGCAAAAATCAATGAATATTGTAAATGCACAAACAGTAATATCTCCACATTGCAACGTGCAATTCTGAAATTTTTTGCTTTTTCCTGCTCCTCTTAGCATGATAAAGAAGATTCAAAGAGAGTGAGATGCCAGCTCTTTTCATTCAGTCAGTAGCTTCAAACATTTCTGGACATTTTTCAATGGCAAAAATCAATGAATATTGTAAATGCACAAACAGTAATTTCTCCGCATTGCAAGGTGCAATTCTGAAATTTTTTGCTTTTTCCTGCTAATCCTGGCATGATAAAGAAGATTCAAAGAGAGTGAGATGCCAGCTCCTTTCATTCAGTCAGTAGCTTCAAACATTTCTTGATGTTTTTCAATGGCAAAAATCAATGAATATTGTAAATGCACAAACAGTAATATCTCCACATTGCAACGTGCAATTCTGAAATTTTTTGCTTTTTCCTGCTAATCCTGGCATGATAAAGAAGATTCAAAGAGAGTGAGATGCCAGCTCTTTTCATTCAGTCAGTAGCTTCAAACATTTCTGGTATATGAATAACGATGTTTTTCAATGGCAAAAATCAATGAATATTGTAAATGCACAAACAGTAATATCTCCACATTGCAACGTGCAATTCTGAAATTTTTTGCTTTTTCCTGCTAATCCTGGCATGATAAAGAAGATTCAAAGAGAGTGAGATGCCAGCTCTTTTCATTCAGTCAGTAGCTTCAAACATTTCTGGTATATGAATAACGATGTTTTTCAATGGCAAAAATCAATGAATATAGTAAATGCACACACAGTAATTTCTCCGCATTGCAAGGTGCAATTCTGAAATTTTTTGCTTTTTCCTGCTAATCCTAGCATGATAAAGAAGATTCAAAGAGAGTGAGATGCCAGCTCCTTTCATTCAGTCAGTAGCTTCAAACATTTCTGGATGTTTTTCAATGGCAAAAATCAATGAAAATTGTAAATGCACAAACAGTAATATCTCCACATTGCAAGGTGCAATTCTGAAATTTTTTGCTTTTTCCTGCTAATCCTGGCATGATAAAGAAGATTCAAAGAGAGTGAGATGCCAGCTCTTTTCATTCAGTCAGTAGCTTCAAACATTTCTGGTATATGAATAACATGTTTTTCAATGGCAAAAATCAATGAATATTGTAAATGCACAAACAGTAATTTCTCCGCATTGCAAGGTGCAATTCTGAAATTTTTTGCTTTTTCCTGCTAATCCTAGCATGATAAAGAAGATTCAAAGAGAGTGAGATGCCAGCTCCTTTCATTCAGTCAGTAGCTTCAAACATTTCTGGACGTTTTTCAATGGCAAAAATCAATGAATATTGTAAATGCACAAACAGTAATATCTCCACATTGCAAGGTGCAATTCTGAAATTTTTTGCTTTTTCCTGCTAATCCTAGCATGATAAAGAAGATTCAAAGAGAGTGAGATGCCAGCTCCTTTCATTCAGTCAGTAGCTTCAAACATTTCTGGACGTTTTTCAATGGCAAAAATCAATGAATATTGTAAATGCACAAACAGTAATATCTCCACATTGCAACGTGCAATTCTGAAATTTTTTGCTTTTTCCTGCTAATCCTGGCATGATAAAGAAGATTCAAAGAGAGTGAGATGCCAGCTCTTTTCATTCAGTCAGTAGCTTCAAACATTTCTGGTATATGAATAACATGTTTTTCAATGGCAAAAATCAATGAATATTGTAAATGCACAAACAGTAATATCTCCACATTGCAACGTGCAATTCTGAAATTTTTTGCTTTTTCCTGCTCCTCTTAGCATGATAAAGAAGATTCAAAGAGAGTGAGATGCCAGCTCTTTTCATTCAGTCAGTAGCTTCAAACATTTCTGGTATATGAATAACGATGTTTTTCAATGGCAAAAATCAATGAATATTGTAAATGCACACACAGTAATTTCTCCGCATTGCAAGGTGCAATTCTGAAATTTTTTGCTTTTTCCTGCTAATCCTGGCATGATAAAGATTCAAAGAGAGTGAGATGCCAGCTCTTTTCATTCAGTCAGTAGCTTCAAACATTTCTGGTATATGAATAACATGATGTTTTTCAATGGCAAAAATCAATGAATATTTTAAATGCACAAACAGTAATTTCTCCGCATTGCAAGGTGCAATTCTGAAAATTTTTGCTTTTTCCTGCTCATCCTAGCATGATAAAGAAGATTCAAAGAGAGTGAGATGCCAGCTCCTTTCATTCAGTCAGTAGCTTCAAACATTTCTGGACGTTTTTCAATGGCAAAAATCAATGAATATTGTAAATGCACAAACAGTAATATCTCCACATTGCAAGGTGCAATTCTGAAATTTTTTGCTTTTTCCTGCTAATCCTGGCATGATAAAGAAGATTCAAAGAGAGTGAGATGCCAGCTCTTTTCATTCAGTCAGTAGCTTCAAACATTTCTGGTATATGAATAACATGATGTTTTTCAATGGCAAAAATCAATGAATATTGTAAATGCACACACAGTAATTTCTCCGCATTGCAAGGTGCAATTCTGAAATTTTTTACTTTTTCCTGCTAATCCTAGCATGCTAAAGAAGATTCAAAGAGAGTGAGATGCCAGCTCCTTTCATTCAGTCAGTAGCTTCAAACATTTCTGGACGTTTTTCATTGGCAAAAATCAATGAATATTGTAAATGCACAAACAGTAATATCTCCACATTGCAACGTGCAATTCTGAAATTTTTTGCTTTTTCCTGCTAATCCTGGCATGATAAAGAAGATTCAAAGAGAGTGAGATGCCAGCTCTTTTCATTCAGTCAGTAGCTTCAAACATTTCTGGTATATGAATAACGATGTTTTTCAATGGCAAAAATCAATGAATATTGTAAATGCACACACAGTAATTTCTCCGCATTGCAAGGTGCAATTCTGAAATTTTTTGCTTTTTCCTGCTAATCCTAGCATGATAAAGAAGATTCAAAGAGAGTGAGATGCCAGCTCCTTTCATTCAGTCAGTAGCTTCAAACATTTCTGGACGTTTTTCAATGGCAAAAATCAATGAATATTGTAAATGCACAAACAGTAATATCTCCACATTGCAAGGTGCAATTCTGAAATTTTTTGCTTTTTCCTGCTAATCCTGGCATGATAAAGAAGATTCAAAGAGAGTGAGATGCCAGCTCTTTTCATTCAGTCAGTAGCTTCAAACATTTCTGGTATATGAATAACATGTTTTTCAATGGCAAAAATCAATGAATATTGTAAATGCACAAACAGTAATTTCTCCGCATTGCAAGGTGCAATTCTGAAATTTTTTGCTTTTTCCTGCTAATCCTAGCATGATAAAGAAGATTCAAAGAGAGTGAGATGCCAGCTCCTTTCATTCAGTCAGTAGCTTCAAACATTTCTGGACGTTTTTTAATGGCAAAAATCAATGAATATTGTAAATGCACAAACAGTAATATCTCCACATTGCAAGGTGCAATTCTGAAATTTTTTGCTTTTTCCTGCTAATCCTAGCATGATAAAGAAGATTCAAAGAGAGTGAGATGCCTGCTCCTTTCATTCAGTCAGTAGCTTCAAACATTTCTGGACGTTTTTCAATGGCAAAAATCAATGAATATTGTAAATGCACAAACAGTAATATCTCCACATTGCAACGTGCAATTCTGAAATTTTTTGCTTTTTCCTGCTAATCCTGGCATGATAAAGAAGATTCAAAGAGAGTGAGATGCCAGCTCTTTTCATTCAGTCAGTAGCTTCAAACATTTCTGGTATATGAATAACATGTTTTTCAATGGCAAAAATCAATGAATATTGTAAATGCACAAACAGTAATATCTCCACATTACAACGTGCAATTCTGAAATTTTTTGCTTTTTCCTGCTCCTCTTAGCATGATAAAGAAGATTGAAAGAGAGTGAGATGCCAGCTCTTTTCATTCAGTCAGTAGCTTCAAACATTTCTGGACGTTTTTCAATGGCAAAATTCAATGAATATTGTAAATGCACAAACAGTAATTTCTCCGCATTGCAAGGTGCAATTCTGAAATTTTTTGCTTTTTCCTGCTAATCCTAGCATGATAAAGAAGATTCAAAGAGAGTGAGATGCCAGCTCCTTTCATTCAGTCAGTAGCTTCAAACATTTCTGGACGTTTTTCAATGGCAAAAATCAATGAATATTGTAAATGCACAAACAGTAATATCTCCACATTGCAACGTGCAATTCTGAAATTTTTTGCTTTTTCCTGCTAATCCTGGCATGATAAAGAAGATTCAAAGAGAGTGAGATGCCAGCTCTTTTCATTCAGTCAGTAGCTTCAAACATTTCTGGTATATGAATAACATGATGTTTTTCAATGGCAAAAATCAATGAATATTGTAAATGCACACACAGTAATTTCTCCGCATTGCAAGGTGCAATTCTGAAATTTTTTGCTTTTTCCTGCTAATCCTAGCATGATAAAGAAGATTCAAAGAGAGTGAGATGCCAGCTCCTTTCATTCAGTCAGTAGCTTCAAACATTTCTGGACGTTTTTCAATGGCAAAAATCAATGAATATTGTAAATGCACAAACAGTAATATCTCCGCATTGCAAGGTGCAATTCTGAAATTTTTTGCTTTTTCCTGCTAATCCTAGCATGATAAAGAAGATTCAAAGAGAGTGAGATGCCAGCTCCTTTCATTCAGTCAGTAGCTTCAAACATTTCTGGACGTTTTTCAATGGCAAAAATCAATGAATATTGTAAATGCACAAACAGTAATATCTCCACATTGCAAGGTGCAATTCTGAAATTTTTTGCTTTTTCCTGCTAATCCTGGCATGATAAAGAAGATTCAAAGAGAGTGAGATGCCAGCTCTTTTCATTCAGTCAGTAGCTTCAAACATTTCTGGTATATGAATAACATGATGTTTTTCAATGGCAAAAATCAATGAATATTGTAAATGCACAAACAGTAATTTCTCCGCATTGCAAGGTGCAATTCTGAAATTTTTTGCTTTTTCCTGCTAATCCTAGCATGATAAAGAAGATTCAAAGAGAGTGAGATGCCAGCTCCTTTCATTCAGTCAGTAGCTTCAAACATTTCTGGACGTTTTTCAATGGCAAAAATCAATCAATATTGTAAATGCACAAACAGTAATATCTCCACATTGCAATGTGCAATTCTGAAATTTTTTGCTTTTTCCTGCTAATCCTGGCATGATAAAGAAGATTCAAAGAGAGTGAGATGCCAGCTCTTTTCATTCAGTCAGTAGCTTCAAACATTTCTGGTATATGAATAACATGTTTTTCAATGGCAAAAATCAATGAATATTGTAAATGCACAAAGAGTAATTTCTCCGCATTGCAAGGTGCAATTCTGAAATTTTTTGCTTTTTCCTGCTAATCCTAGCATGATAAAGAAGATTCAAAGAGAGTGAGATGCCAGCTCTTTTCATTCAGTCAGTAGCTTCAAACATTTCTGGTATATGAATAACATGTTTTTCAATGGCAAAAATCAATGAATATTGTAAATGCACACACAGTAATTTCTCCGCATTGCAAGGTGCAATTCTGAAATTTTTTGCTTTTTCCTGCTAATCCTAGCATGATAAAGAAGATTCAAAGAGAGTGAGATGCCAGCTCCTTTCATTCAGTCAGTAGCTTCAAACATTTCTGGACGTTTTTCAATGGCAAAAATCAATGAATATTGTAAATGCACAAAAAGTAATATCTCCACATTGCAACATGCAATTCTGAAATTTTTTGCTTTTTCCTGCTCCTCTTAGCATGATAAAGAAGATTCAAAGAGAGTGAGATGCCAGCTCTTTTCATTCAGTCAGTAGCTTCAAACATTTCTGGTATATGAATAACATGATGTTTTTCAATGGCAAAAATCAATGAATATTGTAAATGCACAAACAGTAATTTCTCCGCATTGCAAGGTGCAATTCTGAAATTTTTTGCTTTTTCCTGCTAATCCTAGCATGATAAAGAAGATTCAAAGAGAGTGAGATGCCAGCTCCTTTCATTCAGTCAGTAGCTTCAAACATTTCTGGACGTTTTTCAATGGCAAAAATCAATGAATATTGTAAATGCACAAACAGTAATATCTCCACATTGCAAGGTGCAATTCTGAAATTTTTTGCTTTTTCCTGCTCCTCTTAGCATGATAAAGAAGATTCAAAGAGAGTGAGATGCCAGCTCTTTTCATTCAGTCAGTAGCTTCAAACATTTCTGGTATATGAATAACATGATGTTTTTCAATGGCAAAAATCAATGAATATTGTAAATGCACAAACAGTAATTTCTCCGCATTGCAAGGTGCAATTCTGAAATTTTTTGCTTTTTCCTGCTAATCCTAGCATGATAAAGAAGATTCAAAGAGAGTGAGATGCCAGCTCTTTTCATTCAGTCAGTAGCTTCAAACATTTCTGGACGTTTTTCAATGGCAAAAATCAATGAATATTGTAAATGCACAAACAGTAATATCTCCACATTGCAAGGTGCAATTCTGAAATTTTTTGCTTTTTCCTGCTAATCCTGGCATGATAAAGAAGATTCAAAGAGAGTGAGATGCCAGCTCTTTTCATTCAGTCAGTAGCTTCAAACATTTCTGGACGTTTTTCAATGGCAAAAATCAATGAATATTGTAAATGCACAAACAGTAATATCTCCACATTGCAAGGTGCAATTCTGAAATTTTTTGCTTTTTCCTGCTAATCCTGGCATGATAAAGAAGATTCAAAGAGAGTGAGATGCCAGCTCTTTTCATTCAGTCAGTAGCTTCAAACATTTCTGGTATATGAATAACATGTTTTTCAATGGCAAAAATCAATGAATATTGTAAATGCACAAACAGTAATATCTCCACATTGCAACGTGCAATTCTGAAATTTTTTGCTTTTTCCTGCTCCTCTTAGCATGATAAAGAAGATTCAAAGAGAGTGAGATGCCAGCTCTTTTCATTCAGTCAGTAGCTTCAAACATTTCTGGACGTTTTTCAATGGCAAAAATCAATGAATATTGTAAATGCACAAACAGTAATTTCTCCGCATTGCAAGGTGCAATTCTGAAATTTTTTGCTTTTTCCTGCTAATCCTAGCATGATAAAGAAGATTCAAAGAGAGTGAGATGCCAGCTCCTTTCATTCAGTCAGTAGCTTCAAACATTTCTGGATGTTTTTCAATGGCAAAAATCAATGAATATTGTAAATGCACAAACAGTAATATCTCCACATTGCAACGTGCAATTCTGAAATTTTTTGCTTTTTCCTGCTAATCCTGGCATGATAAAGAAGATTCAAAGAGAGTGAGATGCCAGCTCTTTTCATTCAGTCAGTAGCTTCAAACATTTCTGGTATATGAATAACGATGTTTTTCAATGGCAAAAATCAATGAATATTGTAAATGCACAAACAGTAATATCTCCACATTGCAACGTGCAATTCTGAAATTTTTTGCTTTTTCCTGCTAATCCTGGCATGATAAAGAAGATTCAAAGAGAGTGAGATGCCAGCTCTTTTCATTCAGTCAGTAGCTTCAAACATTTCTGGTATATGAATAACGATGTTTTTCAATGGCAAAAATCAATGAATATTGTAAATGCACACACAGTAATTTCTCCGCATTGCAAGGTGCAATTCTGAAATTTTTTGCTTTTTCCTGCTAATCCTAGCATGATAAAGAAGATTCAAAGAGAGTGAGATGCCAACTCCTTTCATTCAGTCAGTAGCTTCAAACATTTCTGGACGTTTTTCAATGGCAAAAATCAATGAAAATTGTAAATGCACAAACAGTAATATCTCCACATTGCAAGGTGCAATTCTGAAATTTTTTGCTTTTTCCTGCTAATCCTGGCATGATAAAGAAGATTCAAAGAGAGTGAGATGCCAGCTCTTTTCATTCAGTCAGTAGCTTCAAACATTTCTGGTATATGAATAACATGTTTTTCAATGGCAAAAATCAATGAATATTGTAAATGCACAAACAGTAATTTCTCCGCATTGCAAGGTGCAATTCTGAAATTTTTTGCTTTTTCCTGCTAATCCTAGCATGATAAAGAAGATTCAAAGAGAGTGTGATGCCAGCTCCTTTCATTCAGTCAGTAGCTTCAAACATTTCTGGACGTTTTTCAATGGCAAAAATCAATGAATATTGTAAATGCACAAACAGTAATATCTCCACATTGCAAGGTGCAATTCTGAAATTTTTTGCTTTTTCTTGCTAATCCTAGCATGATAAAGAAGATTCAAAGAGAGTGAGATGCCAGCTCCTTTCATTCAGTCAGTAGCTTCAAACATTTCTGGACGTTTTTCAATGGCAAAAATCAATGAATATTGTAAATGCACAAACAGTAATATCTCCACATTGCAACGTGCAATTCTGAAATTTTTTGCTTTTTCCTGCTAATCCTGGCATGATAAAGAAGATTCAAAGAGAGTGAGATGCCAGCTCTTTTCATTCAGTCAGTAGCTTCAAACATTTCTGGTATATGAATAACATGTTTTTCAATGGCAAAAATCAATGAATATTGTAAATGCACAAACAGTAATATCTCCACATTGCAACGTGCAATTCTGAAATTTTTTGCTTTTTCCTGCTCCTCTTAGCATGATAAAGAAGATTCAAAGAGAGTGAGATGCCAGCTCTTTTCATTCAGTCAGTAGCTTCAAACATTTCTGGTATATGAATAACGATGTTTTTCAATGGCAAAAATCAATGAATATTGGAAATGCACACACAGTAATTTCTCCGCATTGCAAGGTGCAATTCTGAAATTTTTTGCTTTTTCCTGCTAATCCTGGCATGATAAAGATTCAAAGAGAGTGAGATGCCAGCTCTTTTCATTCAGTCAGTAGCTTCAAACATTTCTGGTATATGAATAACATGATGTTTTTCAATGGCAAAAATCAATGAATATTGTAAATGCACAAACAGTAATTTCTCCGCATTGCAAGGTGCAATTCTGAAATTTTTTGCTTTTTCCTGCTAATCCTAGCATGATAAAGAAGATTCAAAGAGAGTGAGATGCCAGCTCCTTTCATTCAGTCAGTAGCTTCAAACATTTCTGGACGTTTTTCAATGGCAAAAATCAATGAATATTGTAAATGCACAAACAGTAATATCTCGACATTGCAACGTGCAATTCTGAAATTTTTTGCTTTTTCCTGCTCCTCTTAGCATGATAAAGAAGATTCAAAGAGAGTGAGATGCCAGCTCTTTTCATTCAGTCAGTAGCTTCAAACATTTCTGGTATATGAATAACATGATGTTTTTCAATGGCAAAAATCAATGAATATTGTAAATGCACAAACAGTAATTTCTCCGCATTGCAAGGTGCAATTCTGAAATTTTTTGCTTTTTCCTGCTAATCCTAGCATGATAAAGAAGATTCAAAGAGAGTGAGATGCCAGCTCTTTTCATTCAGTCAGTAGCTTCAAACATTTCTGGACGTTTTTCAATGGCAAAAATCAATGAATATTGTAAATGCACAAACAGTAATATCTCCACATTGCAAGGTGCAATTCTGAAATTTTTTGCTTTTTCCTGCTAATCCTGGCATGATAAAGAAGATTCAAAGAGAATGAGATGCCAGCTCTTTTCATTCAGTCAGTAGCTTCAAACATTTCTGGACGTTTTTCAATGGCAAAAATCAATGAATATTGTAAATGCACAAACAGTAATATCTCCACATTGCAAGGTGCAATTCTGAAATTTTTTGCTTTTTCCTGCTAATCCTGGCATGATAAAGAAGATTCAAAGAGAGTGAGATGCCAGCTCTTTTCATTCAGTCAGTAGCTTCAAACATTTCTGGTATATGAATAACATGTTTTTCAATGGCAAAAATCAATGAATATTGTAAATGCACAAACAGTAATATCTCCACATTGCAACGTGCAATTCTGAAATTTTTTGCTTTTTCCTGCTCCTCTTAGCATGATAAAGAAGATTCAAAGAGAGTGAGATGCCAGCTCTTTTCATTCAGTCAGTAGCTTCAAACATTTCTGGATGTTTTTCAATGGCAAAAATCAATGAATATTGTAAATGCACAAACAGTAATTTCTCCGCATTGCAAGGTGCAATTCTGAAATTTTTTGCTTTTTCCTGCTAATCCTAGCATGATAAAGAAGATTCAAAGAGAGTGAGATGCCAGCTCCTTTCATTCAGTCAGTAGCTTCAAACATTTCTGGATGTTTTTCAATGGCAAAAATCAATGAATATTGTAAATGCACAAACAGTAATATCTCCACATTGCAACGTGCAATTCTGAAATTTTTTGCTTTTTCCTGCTAATCCTGGCATGATAAAGAAGATTCAAAGAGAGTGAGATGCCAGCTCTTTTCATTCAGTCAGTAGCTTCAAACATTTCTGGTATATGAATAACGATGTTTTTCAATGGCAAAAATCAATGAATATTGTAAATGCACAAACAGTAATATCTCCACATTGCAACGTGCAATTCTGAAATTTTTTGCTTTTTCCTGCTAATCCTGGCATGATAAAGAAGATTCAAAGAGAGTGAGATGCCAGCTCTTTTCATTCAGTCAGTAGCTTCAAACATTTCTGGTATATGAATAACGATGTTTTTCAATGGCAAAAATCAATGAATATTGTAAATGCACACACAGTAATTTCTCCGCATTGCAAGGTGCAATTCTGAAATTTTTTGCTTTTTCCTGCTAATCCTAGCATGATAAAGAAGATTCAAAGAGAGTGAGATGCCAACTCCTTTCATTCAGTCAGTAGCTTCAAACATTTCTGGACGTTTTTCAATGGCAAAAATCAATGAAAATTGTAAATGCACAAACAGTAATATCTCCACATTGCAAGGTGCAATTCTGAAATTTTTTGCTTTTTCCTGCTAATCCTGGCATGATAAAGAAGATTCAAAGAGAGTGAGATGCCAGCTCTTTTCATTCAGTCAGTAGCTTCAAACATTTCTGGTATATGAATAACATGTTTTTCAATGGCAAAAATCAATGAATATTGTAAATGCACAAACAGTAATTTCTCCGCATTGCAAGGTGCAATTCTGAAATTTTTTGCTTTTTCCTGCTAATCCCAGCATGATAAAGAAGATTCAAAGAGAGTGTGATGCCAGCTCCTTTCATTCAGTCAGTAGCTTCAAACATTTCTGGACGTTTTTCAATGGCAAAAATCAATGAATATTGTAAATGCACAAACAGTAATATCTCCACATTGCAAGGTGCAATTCTGAAATTTTTTGCTTTTTCTTGCTAATCCTAGCATGATAAAGAAGATTCAAAGAGAGTGAGATGCCAGCTCCTTTCATTCAGTCAGTAGCTTCAAACATTTCTGGACGTTTTTCAATGGCAAAAATCAATGAATATTGTAAATGCACAAACAGTAATATCTCCACATTGCAACGTGCAATTCTGAAATTTTTTGCTTTTTCCTGCTAATCCTGGCATGATAAAGAAGATTCAAAGAGAGTGAGATGCCAGCTCTTTTCATTCAGTCAGTAGCTTCAAACATTTCTGGTATATGAATAACATGTTTTTCAATGGCAAAAATCAATGAATATTGTAAATGCACAAACAGTAATATCTCCACATTGCAACGTGCAATTCTGAAATTTTTTGCTTTTTCCTGCTCCTCTTAGCATGATAAAGAAGATTCAAAGAGAGTGAGATGCCAGCTCTTTTCATTCAGTCAGTAGCTTCAAACATTTCTGGTATATGAATAACGATGTTTTTCAATGGCAAAAATCAATGAATATTGGAAATGCACACACAGTAATTTCTCCGCATTGCAAGGTGCAATTCTGAAATTTTTTGCTTTTTCCTGCTAATCCTGGCATGATAAAGATTCAAAGAGAGTGAGATGCCAGCTCTTTTCATTCAGTCAGTAGCTTCAAACATTTCTGGTATATGAATAACATGATGTTTTTCAATGGCAAAAATCAATGAATATTGTAAATGCACAAACAGTAATATCTCCACATTGCAAGGTGCAATTCTGAAATTTTTTGCTTTTTCCTGCTAATCCTGGCATGATAAAGAAGATTCAAAGAGAGTGAGATGCCAGCTCTTTTCATTCAGTCAGTAGCTTCAAACATTTCTGGTATATGAATAACATGTTTTTCAATGGCAAAAATCAATGAATATTGTAAATGCACAAACAGTAATTTCTCCGCATTGCAAGGTGCAATTCTGAAATTTTTTGCTTTTTCCTGCTAATCCTAGCATGATAAAGAAGATTCAAAGAGAGTGAGATGCCAGCTCTTTTCATTCAGTCAGTAGCTTCAAACATTTCTGGACGTTTTTCAATGGCAAACATCAATGAATATTGTAAATGCACAAACAGTAATATCTCCACATTGCAAGGTGCAATTCTGAAATTTTTTGCTTTTTCCTGCTAATCCTGGCATGATAAAGAAGATTCAAAGAGAGTGAGATGCCAGCTCTTTTTATTCAGTCAGTAGCTTCAAACATTTCTGGTATATGAATAACATGTTTTTCAATGGCAAAAATCAATGAATATTGTAAATGCACAAACAGTAATATCTCCACATTGCAACGTGCATTTCTGAAATTTTTTGCTTTTTCCTGCTCCTCTTAGCATGATAAAGAAGATTCAAAGAGAGTGAGATGCCAGCTCTTTTCATTCAGTCAGTAGCTTCAAACATTTCTGGACGTTTTTCAATGGCAAAAATCAATGAATATTGTAAATGCACAAACAGTAATTTCTCCGCATTGCAAAGTGCAATTCTGAAATTTTTTGCTTTTTCCTGCTAATCCTAGCATGATAAAGAAGATTCAAAGAGAGTGAGATGCCAGCTCCTTTCATTCAGTCAGTAGCTTCAAACATTTCTGGACGTTTTTCAATGGCAAAAATCAATGAATATTGTAAATGCACAAACAGTAATATCTCCACATTGCAACGTGCAATTCTGAAATTTTTTGCTTTTTCCTGCTAATCCTGGCATGATAAAGAAGATTCAAAGAGAGTGAGATGCCAGCTCTTTTCATTCAGTCAGTAGCTTCAAACATTTCTGGTATATGAATAACGATGTTTTTCAATGGCAAAAATCAATGAATATTGTAAATGCACAAACAGTAATATCTCCACATTGCAACGTGCAATTCTGAAATTTTTTGCTTTTTCCTGCTAATCCTGGCATGATAAAGAAGATTCAAAGAGAGTGAGATGCCAGCTCTTTTCATTCAGTCAGTAGCTTCAAACATTTCTGGTATATGAATAACGATGTTTTTCAATGGCAAAAATCAATGAATATTGTAAATGCACACACAGTAATTTCTCCGCATTGCAAGGTGCAATTCTGAAATTTTTTGCTTTTTCCTGCTAATCCTAGCATGATAAAGAAGATTCAAAGAGAGTGAGATGCCAGCTCCTTTCATTCAGTCAGTAGCTTCAAACATTTCTGGACGTTATTCAATGGCAAAAATCAATGAATATTGTAAATGCACAAACAGTAATATCTCCACATTGCAAGGTGCAATTCTGAAATTTTTTGCTTTTTCCTGCTAATCCTGGCATGATAAAGAAGATTCAAAGAGAGTGAGATGCCAGCTCTTTTCATTCAGTCAGTAGCTTCAAACATTTCTGGTATATGAATAACATGTTTTTCAATGGCAAAAATCAATGAATATTGTAAATGCACAAACAGTAATTTCTCCGCATTGCAAGGTGCAATTCTGAAATTTTTTGCTTTTTCCTGCTAATCCTAGCATGATAAAGAACATTCAAAGAGAGTGAGATGCCAGCTCCTTTCATTCAGTCAGTAGCTTCAAACATTTCTGGTATATGAATAACATGTTTTTCAATGGCAAAAATCAATGAATATTGTAAATGCACAAACAGTAATATCTCCACATTGCAACGTGCAATTCTGAAATTTTTTGCTTTTTCCTGCTCCTCTTAGCATGATAAAGAAGATTGAAAGAGAGTGAGATGCCAGCTCTTTTCATTCAGTCAGTAGCTTCAAACATTTCTGGACGTTTTTCAATGGCAAAATTCAATGAATATTGTAAATGCACAAACAGTAATTTCTCCGCATTGCAATGTGCAATTCTCAAATTTTTTGCTTTTTCCTGCTAATCCTAGCATGATAAAGAAGATTCAAAGAGAGTGAGATGCCAGCTCCTTTCATTCAGTCAGTAGCTTCAAACATTTCTGGACGTTTTTCAATGGCAAAAATCAATGAATATTGTAAATGCACAAACAGTAATATCTCCACATTGCAACGTGCAATTCTGAAATTTTTTGCTTTTTCCTGCTAATCCTGGCATGATAAAGAAGATTCAAAGAGAGTGAGATGCCAGCTCTTTTCATTCAGTCAGTAGCTTCAAACATTTCTGGTATATGAATAACGATGTTTTTCAATGGCAAAAATCAATGAATATTGTAAATGCACAAACAGTAATATCTCCACATTGCAACGTGCAATTCTGAAATTTTTTGCTTTTTCCTGCTAATCCTGGCATGATAAAGAAGATTCAAAGAGAGTGAGATGCCAGCTCTTTTCATTCAGTCAGTAGCTTCAAACATTTCTGGTATATGAATAACGATGTTTTTCAATGACAAAAATCAATGAATATTGTAAATGCACACACAGTAATTTCTCCGCATTGCAAGGTGCAATTCTGAAATTTTTTGCTTTTTCCTGCTAATCCTAGCATGATAAAAAAGATTCAAAGAGAGTGAGATGCCAGCTCCTTTCATTCAGTCAGTAGCTTCAAACATTTCTGGACGTTTTTCAATGGCAAAAATCAATGAATATTGTAAATGCACAAACAGTAATATCTCCACATTGCAAGGTGCAATTCTGAAATTTTTTGCTTTTTCCTGCTATTCCTGGCATGATAAAGAAGATTCAAAGAGAGTGAGATGCCAGCTCTTTTCATTCAGTCAGTAGCTTCAAACATTTCTGGTATATGAATAACATGTTTTTCAATGGCAAAAATCAATGAATATTGTAAATGCACAAACAGTAATTTCTCCGCATTGCAAGGTGCAATTCTGAAATTTTTTGCTTTTTCCTGCTAATCCTAGCATGATAAAGAAGATTCAAAGAGAGTGAGATGCCAGCTCCTTTCATTCAGTCAGTAGCTTCAAACATTTCTGGAAGTTTTTCAATGGCAAAAATCAATGAATATTGTAAATGCACAAACAGTAATATCTCCACATTGCAAGGTGCAATTCTGAAATTTTTTGCTTTTTCCTGCTAATCCTAGCATGATAAAGAAGATTCAAAGAGAGTGAGATGCCAGCTCCTTTCATTCAGTCAGTAGCTTCAAACATTTCTGGACGTTTTTCAATGGCAAAAATCAATGAATATTGTAAATGCACAAACAGTAATATCTCCACATTGCAACGTGCAATTCTGAAATTTTTTGCTTTTTCCTGCTAATCCTGGCATGATAAAGAAGATTCAAAGAGAGTGAGATGCCAGCTCTTTTCATTCAGTCAGTAGCTTCAAACATTTCTGGTATATGAATAACATGTTTTTCAATGGCAAAAATCAATGAATATTGTAAATGCACAAACAGTAATTTCTCCGCATTGCAAGGTGCAATTCTGAAATTTTTTGCTTTTTCCTGCTAATCCTAGCATGATAAAGAAGATTCAAAGAGAGTGAGATGCCAGCTCCTTTCATTCAGTCAGTAGCTTCAAACATTTCTGGACTTTTTCAATGGCAAAAATCAATGAATATTGTAAATGCACAAACAGTAATATCTCCACATTGCAAGGTGCAATTCTGAAATTTTTTGCTTTTTCCTGCTAATCCTAGCATGATAAAGAAGATTCAAAGAGAGTGAGATGCCAGCTCCTTTCATTCAGTCAGTAGCTTCAAACATTTCTGGACGTTTTTCAATGGCAAAAATCAATGAATATTGTAAATGCACAAACAGTAATATCTCCACATTGCAACGTGCAATTCTGAAATTTTTTGCTTTTTCCTGCTAATCCTGGCATGATAAAGAAGATTCAAAGAGAGTGAGATGCCAGCTCTTTTCATTCAGTCAGTAGCTTCAAACATTTCTGGTATATGAATAACGATGTTTTTCAATGGCAAAAATCAATGAATATTGTAAATGCACACACAGTAATTTCTCCGCATTGCAAGGTGCAATTCTGAAATTTTTTGCTTTTTCCTGCTAATCCTAGCATGATAAAGAAGATTCAAAGAGAGTGAGATGCCAGCTCCTTTCATTCAGTCAGTAGCTTCAAACATTTCTGGACGTTTTTCAATGGCAAAAATCAATGAATATTGTAAATGCACAAACAGTAATATCTCCACATTGCAACGTGCAATTCTGAAATTTTTTGCTTTTTCCTGCTCCTCTTAGCATGGTAAAGAAGATTCAAAGAGAGTGAGATGCCAGCTCTTTTCATTCAGTCAGTAGCTTCAAACATTTCTGGTATATGAATAACATGATGTTTTTCAATGGCAAAAATCAATGAATATTGTAAATGCACAAACAGTAATTTCTCCGCATTGCAATGTGCAATTCTGAAATTTTTTGCTTTTTCCTGCTAATCCTAGCATGATAAAGAAGATTCAAAGAGAGTGAGATGCCAGCTCCTTTCATTCAGTCAGTAGCTTCAAACATTTCTGGACGTTTTTCAATGGCAAAAATCAATGAATATTGTAAATGCACAAACAGTAACATCTCCACATTGCAAGGTGCAATTCTGAAATTTTTTGCTTTTTCCTGCTAATCCTGGCATGATAAAGAAGATTCAAAAAGAGTGAGATGCCAGCTCCCTTCATTCAGTCAGTAGCTTCAAACATTTCTGGTATATGAATAACATGTTTTTCAATGGCAAAAATCAATGAATATTGTAAATGCACAAACAGTAATATCTCCACATTGCAAGGTGCAATTCTGAAATTTTTTGCTTTTTCCTGCTAATCCTGGCATGATAAAGAAGATTCAAAGAGAGTGAGATGCCAGCTCTTTTCATTCAGTCAGTAGCTTCAAACATTTCTGGTATATGAATAACATGTTTTTCAATGGCAAAAATCAATGAATATTGTAAATGCACAAACAGTAATTTCTCCGCATTGCAAGGTGCAATTCTGAAATTTTTTGCTTTTTCCTGCTAATCCAAGCATGATAAAGAAGATTCAAAGAGAGTGAGATGCCAGCTCCTTTCATTCAGTCAGTAGCTTCAAACATTTCTGGACGTTTTTCAATGGCAAAAATCAATGAATATTGTAAATGCACAAACAGTAATATCTCCACATTGCAAGGTGCAATTCTGAAATTTTTTGCTTTTTCCTGCTAATCCTGGCATGATAAAGAAGATTCAAAGAGAGTGAGATGCCAGCTCTTTTCATTCAGTCAGTAGCTTCAAACATTTCTGGTATATGAATAACATGTTTTTCAATGGCAAAAATCAATGAATATTGTAAATGCACAAACAGTAATATCTCCACATTACAACGTGCAATTCTGAAATTTTTTGCTTTTTCCTGCTAATCCTGGCATGATAAAGAAGATTCAAAGAGAGTGAGATGCCAGCTCTTTTCATTCAGTCAGTAGCTTCAAACATTTCTGGTATATGAATAACATGATGTTTTTCAATGGCAAAAATCAATGAATATTGTAAATGCACACACAGTAATTTCTCCGCATTGCAAGGTGCAATTCTGAAATTTTTTGCTTTTTCCTGCTAATCCTAGCATGATAAAGAAGATTCAAAGAGAGTGAGATGCCAGCTCCTTTCATTCAGTCAGTAGCTTCAAACATTTCTGGACGTTTTTCAATGGCAAAAATCAATGAATATTGTAAATGCACAAACAGTAATATCTCCACATTGCAACGTGCAATTCTGAAATTTTTTGCTTTTTCCTGCTAATCCTGGCATGATAAAGAAGATTCGAAGAGAGTGAGATGCCAGCTCTTTTCATTCAGTCAGTAGCTTCAAACATTTCTGGTATATGAATAACATGATGTTTTTCAATGGCAAAAATCAATGAATATTGTAAATGCACAAACAGTAATTTCTCCGCATTGCAAGGTGCAATTCTGAAATTTTTTGCTTTTTCCTGCTAATCCTAGCATGATAAAGAAGATTCAAAGAGAGTGAGATGCCAGCTCCTTTCATTCAGTCAGTAGCTTCAAACATTTCTGGACGTTTTTCAATGGCAAAAATCTATGAATATTGTAAATGCACAAACAGTAATATCTCCACATTGCAACGTGCAATTCTGAAATTTTTTGCTTTTTCCTGCTAATCCTGGCATGATAAAGAAGATTCAAAGAGAGTGAGATGCCAGCTCTTTTCATTCAGTCAGTAGCTTCAAACATTTCTGGTATATGAATAACATGATGTTTTTCAATGGCAAAAATCAATGAATATTGTAAATGCACAAACAGTAATTTCTCCGCATTGCAAGGTGCAATTCTGAAATTTTTTGCTTTTTCCTGCTAATCCTAGCATGATAAAGAAGATTCAAAGAGAGTGAGATGCCAGCTCCTTTCATTCAGTCAGTAGCTTCAAACATTTCTGGACGTTTTTCAATGGCAAAAATCAATGAATATTGTAAATGCACAAACAGTAATATCTCCACATTGCAACGTGCAATTCTGAAATTTTTTGCTTTTTCCTGCTAATCCTGACATGATAAAGAAGATTCAAAGAGAGTGAGATGCCAGCTCTTTTCATTCAGTCAGTAGCTTCAAACATTTCTGGTATATGAATAACATGTTTTTCAATGGCAAAAATCAATGAATATTGTAAATGCACAAACAGTAATTTCTCCGCATTGCAAGGTGCAATTCTGAAATTTTTTGCTTTTTCCTGCTAATCCTAGCATGATAAAGAAGATTCAAAGAGAGTGAGATGCCAGCTCTTTTCATTCAGTCAGTAGCTTCAAACATTTCTGGTATATGAATAACATGTTTTTCAATGGCAAAAATCAATGAATATTGTAAATGCACACACAGTAATTTCTCCACATTGCAAGGTGCAATTCTGAAATTTTTTGCTTTTTCCTGCTAATCCTAGCATGATAAAGAAGATTCAAAGAGAGTGAGATGCCAGCTCCTTTCATTCAGTCAGTAGCTTCAAACATTTCTGGACGTTTTTCAATGGCAAAAATCAATGAATATTGTAAATGCACAAAAAGTAATATCTCCACATTGCAACGTGCAATTCTGAAATTTTTTGCTTTTTCCTGCTCCTCTTAGCATGATAAAGAAGATTCAAAGAGAGTGAGATGCCAGCTCTTTTCATTCAGTCAGTAGCTTCAAACATTTCTGGTATATGAATAACATGATGTTTTTCAATGGCAAAAATCAATGAATATTGTAAATGCACAAACAGTAATTTCTCCGCATTGCAAGGTGCAATTCTGAAATTTTTTGCTTTTTCCTGCTAATCCTAGCATGATAAAGAAGATTCAAAGAGAGTGAGATGCCAGCTCCTTTCATTCAGTCAGTAGCTTCAAACATTTCTGGACGTTTTTCAATGGCAAAAATCAATGAATATTGTAAATGCACAAACAGTAATATCTCCACATTGCAACGTGCAATTCTGAAATTTTTTGCTTTTTCCTGCTCCTCTTAGCATGATAAAGAAGATTCAAAGAGAGTGAGATGCCAGCTCTTTTCATTCAGTCAGTAGCTTCAAACATTTCTGGTATATGAATAACATGATGTTTTTCAATGGCAAAAATCAATGAATATTGTAGATGCACAAACAGTAATTTCTCCGCATTGCAAGGTGCAATTCTGAAATTTTTTGCTTTTTCCTGCTAATCCTAGCATGATAAAGAAGATTCAAAGAGAGTGAGATGCCAGCTCTTTTCATTCAGTCAGTAGCTTCAAACATTTCTGGACGTTTTTCAATGGCAAAAATCAATGAATATTGTAAATGCACAAACAGTAATATCTCCACATTGCAAGGTGCAATTCTGAAATTTTTTGCTTTTTCCTGCTAATCCTGGCATGATAAGATTCAAAGAGAGTGAGATGCCAGCTCTTTTCATTCAGTCAGTAGCTTCAAACATTTCTGGTATATGAATAACGATGTTTTTCAATGGCAAAAATCAATGAATATTGTAAATGCACAAACAGTAATATCTCCACATTGCAACGTGCAATTCTGAAATTTTTTGCTTTTTCCTGCTAATCCTGGCATGATAAAGAAGATTCAAAGAGTGAGATGCCAGCTCTTTTCATTCAGTCAGTAGCTTCAAACATTTCTGGTATATGAATAACGATGTTTTTCAATGGCAAAAATCAATGAATATTGTAAATGCACACACAGTAATTTCTCCGCATTGCAAGGTGCAATTCTGAAATTTTTTGCTTTTTCCTGCTAATCCTAGCATGATAAAGAAGATTCAAAGAGAGTGAGATGCCAGCTCCTTTCATTCAGTCAGTAGCTTCAAACATTTCTGGACGTTTTTCAATGGCAAAAATCAATGAATATTGTAAATGCACAAACAGTAATATCTCCACATTGCAAGGTGCAATTCTGAAATTTTTTGCTTTTTCCTGCTAATCCTGGCATGATAAAGAAGATTCAAAGAGAGTGAGATGCCAGCTCTTTTCATTCAGTCAGTAGCTTCAAACATTTCTGGTATATGAATAACATGTTTTTCAATGGCAAAAATCAATGAATATTGTAAATGCACAAACAGTAATTTTTCCGCATTGCAAGGTGCAATTCTGAAATTTTTTGCTTTTTCCTGCTAATCCTAGCATGATAAAGAAGATTCAAAGAGAGTGAGATGCCAGCTCCTTTCATTCAGTCAGTAGCTTCAAACATTTCTGGACGTTTTTCAATGGCAAAAATCAATGAATATTGTAAATGCACAAACAGTAATATCTCCACATTGCAAGGTGCAATTCTGAAATTTTTTGCTTTTTCCTGCTAATCCTAGCATGATAAAGAAGATTCAAAGAGAGTGAGATGCCAGCTCCTTTCATTCAGTCAGTAGCTTCAAACATTTCTGGACGTTTTTCAATGGCAAAAATCAATGAATATTGTAAATGCACAAACAGTAATATCTCCACATTGCAACGTGCAATTCTGAAATTTTTTGCTTTTTCCTGCTAATCCTGGCATGATAAAGAAGATTCAAAGAGAGTGAGATGCCAGCTCTTTTCATTCAGTCAGTAGCTTCAAACATTTCTGGTATATGAATAACATGTTTTTCAATGGCAAAAATCAATGAATATTGTAAATGCACAAACAGTAATATCTCCACATTGCAACGTGCAATTCTGAAATTTTTTGCTTTTTCCTGCTCCTCTTAGCATGATAAAGAAGATTCAAAGAGAGTGAGATGCCAGCTCTTTTCATTCAGTCAGTAGCTTCAAACATTTCTGGTATATGAATAACGATGTTTTTCAATGGCAAAAATCAATGAATATTGTAAATGCACACACAGTAATTTCTCCGCATTGCAAGGTGCAATTCTGAAATTTTTTGCTTTTTCCTGCTAATCCTGGCATGATAAAGATTCAAAGAGAGTGAGATGCCAGCTCTTTTCATTCAGTCAGTAGCTTCAAACATTTCTGGTATATGAATAACATGATGTTTTTCAATGGCAAAAATCAATGAATATTGTAAATGCACAAACAGTAATTTCTCCGCATTGCAAGGTGCAATTCTGAAATTTTTTGCTTTTTCCTGCTAATCCTAGCATGATAAAGAAGATTCAAAGAGAGTGAGATGCCAGCTCCTTTCATTCAGTCAGTAGCTTCAAACATTTCTGGACGTTTTTCAATGGCAAAAATCAATGAATATTGTAAATGCACAAACAGTAATATCTCCACATTGCAACGTGCAATTCTGAAATTTTTTGCTTTTTCCTGCTCCTCTTAGCATGATAAAGAAGATTCAAAGAGAGTGAGATGCCAGCTCTTTTCATTCAGTCAGTAGCTTCAAACATTTCTGGACGTTTTTCAATGGCAAAAATCAATGAATATTGTAAATGCACAAACAGTAATATCTCCACATTGCAAGGTGCAATTCTGAAATTTTTTGCTTTTTCCTGCTAATCCTGGCATGATAAAGAAGATTCAAAGAGAGTGAGATGCCAGCTCTTTTCATTCAGTCAGTAGCTTCAAACATTTCTGGTATATGAATAACATGTTTTTCAATGGCAAAAATCAATGAATATTGTAAATGCACAAACAGTAATATCTCCACATTGCAACGTGCAATTCTGAAATTTTTTGCTTTTTCCTGCTCCTCTTAGCATGATAAAGAAGATTCAAAGAGAGTGAGATGCCAGCTCTTTTCATTCAGTCAGTAGCTTCAAACATTTCTGGACGTTTTTCAATGGCAAAAATCAATGAATATTGTAAATGCACAAACAGTAATTTCTCCGCATTGCAAGGTGCAATTCTGAAATTTTTTGCTTTTTCCTGCTAATCCTAGCATGATAAAGAAGATTCAAAGAGAGTGAGATGCCAGCTCCTTTCATTCAGTCAGTAGCTTCAAACATTTCTGGACGTTTTTCAATGGCAAAAATCAATGAATATTGTAAATGCACAAAAAGTAATATCTCCACATTGCAACGTGCAATTCTGAAATTTTTTGCTTTTTCCTGCTAATCCTGGCATGATAAAGAAGATTCAAAGAGAGTGAGATGCCAGCTCTTTTCATTCAGTCAGTAGCTTCAAACATTTCTGGTATATGAATAACGATGTTTTTCAATGGCAAAAATCAATGAATATTGTAAATGCACAAACAGTAATATCTCCACATTGCAACGTGCAATTCTGAAATTTTTTGCTTTTTCCTGCTAATCCTGGCATGATAAAGAAGATTCAAAGAGAGTGAGATGCCAGCTCTTTTCATTCAGTCAGTAGCTTCAAACATTTCTGGTATATGAATAACATGTTTTTCAATGGCAAAAATCAATGAATATTGTAAATGCACAAACAGTAATTTCTCCGCATTGCAAGGTGCAATTCTGAAATTTTTTGCTTTTTCCTGCTAATCCTAGCATGATAAAGAAGATTCAAAGAGAGTGAGATGCCAGCTCTTTTCATTCAGTCAGTAGCTTCAAACATTTCTGGACGTTTTTCAATGGCAAAAATCAATGAATATTGTAAATGCACAAACAGTAATATCTCCACATTGCAAGGTGCAATTCTGAAATTTTTTGCTTTTTCCTGCTAATCCTGGCATGATAAAGAAGATTCAAAGAGAGTGAGATGCCAGCTCTTTTCATTCAGTCAGTAGCTTCAAACATTTCTGGTATATGAATAACATGTTTTTCAATGGCAAAAATCAATGAATATTGTAAATGCACAAACAGTAATATCTCCACATTGCAACGTGCAATTCTGAAATTTTTTGCTTTTTCCTGCTCCTCTTAGCATGATAAAGAAGATTCAAAGAGAGTGAGATGCCAGCTCTTTTCATTCAGTCAGTAGCTTCAAACATTTCTGGACGTTTTTCAATGGCAAAAATCAATGAATATTGTAAATGCACAAACAGTAATTTCTCCGCATTGCAAGGTGCAATTCTGAAATTTTTTGCTTTTTCCTGCTAATCCTAGCATGATAAAGAAGATTCAAAGAGAGTGAGATGCCAGCTCCTTTCATTCAGTCAGTAGCTTCAAACATTTCTGGACGTTTTTCAATGGCAAAAATCAATGAATATTGTAAATGCACAAAAAGTAATATCTCCACATTGCAACGTGCAATTCTGAAATTTTTTGCTTTTTCCTGCTAATCCTGGCATGATAAAGAAGATTCAAAGAGAGTGAGATGCCAGCTCTTTTCATTCAGTCAGTAGCTTCAAACATTTCTGGTATATGAATAACGATGTTTTTCAATGGCAAAAATCAATGAATATTGTAAATGCACAAACAGTAATATCTCCACATTGCAACGTGCAATTCTGAAATTTTTTGCTTTTTCCTGCTAATCCTGGCATGATAAAGAAGATTCAAAGAGAGTGAGATGCCAGCTCTTTTCATTCAGTCAGTAGCTTCAAACATTTCTGGTATATGAATAACGATGTTTTTCAATGGCAAAAATCAATGAATATTGTAAATGCATACACAGTAATTTCTCCGCATTGCAAGGTGCAATTCTGAAATTTTTTGCTTTTTCCTGCTAATCCTAGCATGATAAAGAAGATTCAAAGAGAGTGAGATGCCAGCTCCTTTCATTCAGTCAGTAACTTCAAACATTTCTGGACGTTTTTCAATGGCAAAAATCAATGAATATTGTAAATGCACAAACAGTAATATCTCCACATTGCAAGGTGCAATTCTGAAATTTTTTTCTTTTTCCTGCTAATCCTGGCATGATAAAGAAGATTCAAAGAGAGTGAGATGCCAGCTCTTTTCATTCAGTCAGTAGCTTCAAACATTTCTGGTATATGAATAACATGTTTTTCAATGGCAAAAATCAATGAATATTGTAAATGCACAAACAGTAATTTCTCCGCATTGCAAGGTGCAATTCTGAAATTTTTTGCTTTTTCCTGCTAATCCTAGCATGATAAAGAAGATTCAAAGAGAGTGAGATGCCAGCTCCTTTCATTCAGTCAGTAGCTTCAAACATTTCTGGACGTTTTTCAATGGCAAAAATCAATAAATATTGTAAATGCACAAACAGTAATATCTCCACATTGCAAGGTGCAATTCTGAAATTTTTTGCTTTTTCCTGCTAATCCTAGCATGATAAAGAAGATTCAAAGAGAGTGAGATGCCAGCTCCTTTCATTCAGTCAGTAGCTTCAAACATTTCTGGACGTTTTTCAATGGCAAAAATCAATGAATATTGTAAATGCACAAACAGTAATATCTCCACATTGCAACGTGCAATTCTGAAATTTTTTGCTTTTTCCTGCTAATCCTGGCATGATAAAGAAGATTCAAAGAGAGTGAGATGCCAGCTCTTTTCATTCAGTCAGTAGCTTCAAACATTTCTGGTATATGAATAACATGTTTTTCAATGGCAAAAATCAATGAATATTGTAAATGCACAAACAGTAATATCTCCACATTGCAACGTGCAATTCTGAAATTTTTTGCTTTTTCCTGCTCCTCTTAGCATGATAAAGAAGATTCAAAGAGAGTGAGATGCCAGCTCTTTTCATTCAGTCAGTAGCTTCAAACATTTCTGGTATATGAATAACGATGTTTTTCAATGGCAAAAATCAATGAATATTGTAAATGCACACACAGTAATTTCTCCGCATTGCAAGGTGCAATTCTGAAATTTTTTGCTTTTTCCTGCTAATCCTAGCATGATAAAGAAGATTCAAAGAGAGTGAGATGCCAGCTCCTTTCATTCAGTCAGTAGCTTCAAACATTTCTGGACGTTTTTCAATGGCAAAAATCAATGAATATTGTAAATGCTCAAACAGTAATATCTCCACATTGCAAGGTGCAATTCTGAAATTTTTTGCTTTTTCCTGCTAATCCTGGCATGATAAAGAAGATTCAAAGAGAGTGAGATGCCAGCTCTTTTCATTCAGTCAGTAGCTTCAAACATTTCTGGTATATGAATAACATGTTTTTCAATGGCAAAAATCAATGAATATTGTAAATGCACAAACAGTAATTTCTCCGCATTGCAAGGTGCAATTCTGAAATTTTTTGCTTTTTCCTGCTAATCCTAGCATGATAAAGAAGATTCAAAGAGAGTGAGATGCCAGCTCCTTTCATTCAGTCAGTAGCTTCAAACATTTCTGGACGTTTTTCAATGGCAAAAATCAATGAATATTGTAAATGCACAAACAGTAATATCTCCACATTGCAAGGTGCAATTCTGAAATTTTTTGCTTTTTCCTGCTAATCCTAGTATGATAAAGAAGATTCAAAGAGAGTGAGATGCCAGCTCCTTTCATTCAGTCAGTAGCTTCAAACATTTCTGGACGTTTTTCAATGGCAAAAATCAATGAATATTGTAAATGCACAAACAGTAATATCTCCACATTGCAACGTGCAATTCTGAAATTTTTTGCTTTTTCCTGCTAATCCTGGCATGATAAAGAAGATTCAAAGAGAGTGAGATGCCAGCTCTTTTCATTCAGTCAGTAGCTTCAAACATTTCTGGTATATGAATAACATGTTTTTCAATGGCAAAAATCAATGAATATTGTAAATGCACAAACAGTAATATCTCCACATTGCAACGTGCAATTCTGAAATTTTTTGCTTTTTCCTGCTCCTCTTAGCATGATAAAGAAGATTCAAAGAGAGTGAGATGCCAGCTCTTTTCATTCAGTCAGTAGCTTCAAACATTTCTGGTATATGAATAACGATGTTTTTCAATGGCAAAAATCAATGAATATTGTAAATGCACACACAGTAATTTCTCCGCATTGCAAGGTGCAATTCTGAAATTTTTTGCTTTTTCCTGCTAATCCTAGCATGATAAAGAAGATTCAAAGAGAGTGAGATGCCAGCTCCTTTCATTCAGTCAGTAGCTTCAAACATTTCTGGACGTTTTTCAATGGCAAAAATCAATGAATATTGTAAATGCACAAACAGTAATATCTCCACATTGCAAGGTGCAATTCTGAAATTTTTTTCTTTTTCCTGGTAATCCTGGCATGATAAAGAAGATTCAAAGAGAGTGAGATGCCAGCTCTTTTCATTCAGTCAGTAGCTTCAAACATTTCTGGTATATGAATAACATGTTTTTCAATGGCAAAAATCAATGAATATTGTAAATGCACAAACAGTAATTTCTCCGCATTGCAAGGTGCAATTCTGAAATTTTTTGCTTTTTCCTGCTAATCCTAGCATGATAAAGAAGATTCAAAGAGAGTGAGATGCCAGCTCCTTTCATTCAGTCAGTAGCTTCAAACATTTCTGTACGTTTTTCAATGGCAAAAATCAATGAATATTGTAAATGCACAAACAGTAATATCTCCACATTGCAAGGTGCAATTCTGAAATTTTTTGCTTTTTCCTGCTAATCCTAGCATGATAAAGAAGATTCAAAGAGAGTGAGATGCCAGCTCCTTTCATTCAGTCAGTAGCTTCAAACATTTCTGGACGTTTTTCAATGGCAAAAATCAATGAATATTGTAAATGCACAAACAGTAATATCTCCACATTGCAACGTGCAATTCTGAAATTTTTTGCTTTTTCCTGCTAATCCTGGCATGATAAAGAAGATTCAAAGAGAGTGAGATGCCAGCTCTTTTCATTCAGTCAGTAGCTTCAAACATTTCTGGTATATGAATAACATGTTTTTCAATGGCAAAAATCAATGAATATTGTAAATGCACAAACAGTAATATCTCCACATTGCAACGTGCAATTCTGAAATTTTTTGCTTTTTCCTGCTCCTCTTAGCATGATAAAGAAGATTCAAAGAGAGTGAGATGCCAGCTCTTTTCATTCAGTCAGTAGCTTCAAACATTTCTGGTATATGAATAACGATGTTTTTCAATGGCAAAAATCAATGAATATTGTAAATGCACACACAGTAATTTCTCCGCATTGCAAGGTGCAATTCTGAAATTTTTTGCTTTTTCCTGCTAATCCTAGCATGATAAAGAAGATTCAAAGAGAGTGAGATGCCAGCTCCTTTCATTCAGTCAGTAGCTTCAAACATTTCTGGACGTTTTTCAATGGCAAAAATCAATGAATATTGTAAATGCTCAAACAGTAATATCTCCACATTGCAAGGTGCAATTCTGAAATTTTTTGCTTTTTCCTGCTAATCCTGGCATGATAAAGAAGATTCAAAGAGAGTGAGATGCCAGCTCTTTTCATTCAGTCAGTAGCTTCAAACATTTCTGGTATATGAATAACATGTTTTTCAATGGCAAAAATCAATGAATATTGTAAATGCACAAACAGTAATTTCTCCGCATTGCAAGGTGCAATTCTGAAATTTTTTGCTTTTTCCTGCTAATCCTAGCATGATAAAGAAGATTCAAAGAGAGTGAGATGCCAGCTCCTTTCATTCAGTCAGTAGCTTCAAACATTTCTGGACGTTTTTCAATGGCAAAAATCAATGAATATTGTAAATGCACAAACAGTAATATCTCCACATTGCAAGGTGCAATTCTGAAATTTTTTGCTTTTTCCTGCTAATCCTAGCATGATAAAGAAGATTCAAAGAGAGTGAGATGCCAGCTCCTTTCATTCAGTCAGTAGCTTCAAACATTTCTGGACGTTTTTCAATGGCAAAAATCAATGAATATTGTAAATGCACAAACAGTAATATCTCCACATTGCAACGTGCAATTCTGAAATTTTTTTCTTTTTCCTGCTAATCCTGGCATGATAAAGAAGATTCAAAGAGAGTGAGATGCCAGCTCTTTTCATTCAGTCAGTAGCTTCAAACATTTCTGGTATATGAATAACATGTTTTTCAATGGCAAAAATCAATGAATATTGTAAATGCACAAACAGTAATATCTCCACATTGCAACGTGCAATTCTGAAATTTTTTGCTTTTTCCTGCTAATCCTGGCATGATAAAGAAGATTCAAAGAGAGTGAGATGCCAGCTCTTTTCATTCAGTCAGTAGCTTCAAACATTTCTGGTATATGAATAACGATGTTTTTCAATGGCAAAAATCAATGAATATTGTAAATGCACACACAGTAATTTCTCCGCATTGCAAGGTGCAATTCTGAAATTTTTTGCTTTTTCCTGCTAATCCTAGCATGATAAAGAAGATTCAAAGAGAGTGAGATGCCAGCTCCTTTCATTCAGTCAGTAGCTTCAAACATTTCTGGACGTTTTTCAATGGCAAAAATCAATGAATATTGTAAATGCACAAACAGTAATATCTCCACATTGCAACGTGCAATTCTGAAATTTTTTGCTTTTTCCTGCTCCTCTTAGCATGATAAAGAAGATTCAAAGAGAGTGAGATGCCAGCTCTTTTCATTCAGTCAGTAGCTTCAAACATTTCTGGTATATGAATAACATGATGTTTTTCAATGGCAAAAATCAATGAATATTGTAAATGCACAAACAGTAATTTCTCCGCATTGCAATTTGCAATTCTGAAATTTTTTGCTTTTTCCTGCTCATCCTAGCATGATAAAGAAGATTCAAAGAGAGTGAGATGCCAGCTCCTTTCATTCAGTCAGTAGCTTCAAACATTTCTGGTATATGAATAACATGTTTTTCAATGGCAAAAATCAATGAATATTGTAAATGCACAAACAGTAATATCTCCACATTGCAAGGTGCAATTCTGAAATTTTTTGCTTTTTCCTGCTAATCCTGGCATGATAAAGAAGATTCAAAGAGAGTGAGATGCCAGCTCTTTTCATTCAGTCAGTAGCTTCAAACATTTCTGGTATATGAATAACGATGTTTTTCAATGGCAAAAATCAATGAATATTGTAAATGCACACACAGTAATTTCTCCGCATTGCAAGGTGCAATTCTGAAATTTTTTGCTTTTTCCTGCTAATCCTAGCATGATAAAGAAGATTCAAAGAGAGTGAGATGCCAGCTCCTTTCATTCAGTCAGTAGCTTCAAACATTTCTGGACGTTTTTCAATGGCAAAAATCAATGAATATTGTAAATGCACAAACAGTAATATCTCCACATTGCAAGGTGCAATTCTGAAATTTTTTGCTTTTTCCTGCTAATCCTGGCATGATAAAGAAGATTCAAAGAGAGTGAGATGCCAGCTCTTTTCATTCAGTCAGTAGCTTCAAACATTTCTGGTATATGAATAACATGATGTTTTTCAATGGCAAAAATCAATGAATATTGTAAATGCACAAACAGTAATTTCTCCGCATTGCAAGGTGCAATTCTGAAATTTTTTGCTTTTTCCTGCTAATCCTAGCATGATAAAGAAGATTCAAAGAGAGTGAGATGCCAGCTCCTTTCATTCAGTCAGTAGCTTCAAACATTTCTGGTATATGAATAACATGATGTTTTTCAATGGCAAAAATCAATGAATATTGTAAATGCACACACAGTAATTTCTCCGCATTGCAAGGTGCAATTCTGAAATTTTTTGCTTTTTCCTGCTAATCCTAGCATGATAAAGAAGATTAAAAGAGAGTGAGATGCCAGCTCCTTTCATTCAGTCAGTAGCTTCAAACATTTCTGGACGTTTTTCAATGGCAAAAATCAATGAATATTGTAAATGCACGAACAGTAATATCTCCACATTGCAAGGTGCAATTCTGAAATTTTTTGCTTTTTCCTTCTAATCCTGGCATGATAAAGAAGATTCAAAGAGAGTGAGATGCCAGCTCTTTTCATTCAGTCAGTAGCTTCAAACATTTCTGGTATATGAATAACATGATGTTTTTCAATGGCAAAAATCAATGAATATTGTAAATGCACACACAGTAATTTCTCCGCATTGCAAGGTGCAATTCTGAAATTTTTTGCTTTTTCCTGCTAATCCTAGCATGATAAAGAAGATTCAAAGAGAGTGAGATGCCAGCTCCTTTCATTCAGTCAGTAGCTTCAAACATTTCTGGACGTTTTTCAATGGCAAAAATCAATGAATATTGTAAATGCACGAACAGTAATATCTCCACATTGCAAGGTGCAATTCTGAAATTTTTTGCTTTTTCCTGCTAATCCTGGCATGATAAAGAAGATTCAAAGAGAGTGAGATGCCAGCTCTTTTCATTCAGTCAGTAGCTTCAAACATTTCTGGTATATGCTAATCCTGGCATGATAAAGAAGATTCAAAGAGAGTGAGATGCCAGCTCTTTTCATTCAGTCAGTAGCTTCAAACATTTCTGGTCTGAAATTTTTGCTTTTTCCTGCTAATCCTAGCATGATAAAGAAGATTCAAAGAGAGTGAGATGCCAGCTCCTTTCATTCAGTCAGTAGCTTCAAACATTTCTGGACGTTTTTCAATGGCAAAAATCAATGAATATTGTAAATGCACAAACAGTAATATCTCCACATTGCAAGGTGCAATTCTGAAATTTTTTGCTTTTTCCTGCTAATCCTGGCATGATAAAGAAGATTCAAAGAGAGTGAGATGCCAGCTCTTTTCATTCAGTCAGTAGCTTCAAACATTTCTGGTATATGAATAACATGTTTTTCAATGGCAAAAATCAATGAATATTGTAAATGCACAAACAGTAATATCTCCACATTGCAAGGTGCAATTCTGAAATTTTTTGCTTTTTCCTGCTAATCCTGGCATGATAAAGAAGATTCAAAGAGAGTGAGATGCCAGCTCTTTTCATTCAGTCAGTAGCTTCAAACATTTCTGGTATATGAATAACGATGTTTTTCAATGGCAAAAATCAATGAATATTGTAAATGCACACACAGTAATTTCTCCGCATTGCAAGGTGCAATTCTGAAATTTTTTGCTTTTTCCTGCTAATCCTAGCATGATAAAGAAGATTCAAAGAGAGTGAGATGCCAGCTCCTTTCATTCAGTCAGTAGCTTCAAACATTTCTGGACGTTTTTCAATGGCAAAAATCAATGAATATTGTAAATGCACAAACAGTAATATCTCCACATTGCAAGGTGCAATTCTGAAATTTTTTGCTTTTTCCTGCTAATCCTGGCATGATAAAGAAGATTCAAAGAGAATGAGATGCCAGCTCTTTTCATTCAGTCAGTAGCTTCAAACATTTCTGGTATATGAATAACATGTTTTTCAATGGCAAAAATCAATGAATATTGTAAATGCACAAACAGTAATATCTCCACATTGCAACGTGCAATTCTGAAATTTTTTGCTTTTTCCTGCTCCTCTTAGCATGATAAAGAAGATTCAAAGAGAGTGAGATGCCAGCTCTTTTCATTCAGTCAGTAGCTTCAAACATTTCTGGACGTTTTTCAATGGCAAAAATCAATGAATATTGTAAATGCACAAACAGTAATATCTCCACATTGCAAGGTGCAATTCTGAAATTTTTTGCTTTTTCCTGCTAATCCTGGCATGATAAAGAAGATTCAAAGAGAGTGAGATGCCAGCTCTTTTCATTCAGTCATCTCCACATTGCCAACGGTGCAATTCTGAAATTTTTTGCTTTTTCCTGCTCCTCTTAGCATGATAAAGAAGATTCAAAGAGAGTGAGATGCCAGCTCTTTTCATTCAGGTCAGTAGCTTCAAACATTTCTGGACTGTTTTTCAATGGCAAAAATCAATGAATATTGTAAATGCACAAACAGTAATATCTCCACCATTGCAAGGTGCAATTCTGAAATTTTTTGCTTTTTCCTGCTAATCCTAGCATGATAAAGAGATTCAAAGAGAGTGAGATGCCAGCTCCTTTCATTCAGTCTGTAGCTTCATTCTGGTATATGAATAACATGTTTTTTCAATGGCAAATAATCAATGAATATTGTCAATGCAACACAGTAATTTTCGCATTGCAAGGTGCAATTCTGAAAATTTTTTGCTTTTTCTGCTAATCCTAGCATGGATAAAGAAGATTCAAAGAAGAATGAGTAAACAGTAAATCTCCACATTGCAAGGTTGCAATTCTGAAATTTGCTTTTTCCTGCTAATCCTGGCATGATAAAGAAGATTCAAAGGAGTGAGATGCCAAGCTCTTTTCATTCAGTCAGTAGCTTCAAACATTTCTGGTATATGAATAACATGTTTTCAATTGTGCAAAAATCAATGAATTATTGTTAATCAGTAATTTCTCCGCATCCAAGGTGAATTCTGAAATTTTTTGCTTTTTCCTGCCTCTAGCATGATAAAGGAAGAATTCAAAGAGAGTGAGATGCCATCTCTTTTCATTCAGTCAGTAGCTTCAACATTTCTGGACGTTTTTCAATGGCAAAAATCAATGAATATTGTAAATGCACAAACAGTAATATCCTCCACATTGCAAGGTGCAATTCTGAAATTTTTTGCTTTTTCCTGCTAATCCTGGCATGATAAAGAAGATTCAAAGAGAGTGAGATGCCAGCTCTTTTCATTCAGTCAGTAGCTTCAAACATTTCTGTTATATGAATAACATGTTTTTCAATGGCAAAAATCAATGAATATTGTAAATGCACAAACAGTAATATCTCCACATTGCAAGGTGCAATTCTGAAATTTTTTGCTTTTTCCTGCTAATCCTGGCATGATAAAGAAGATTCAAAGAGAGTGAGATGCCAGCTCTTTTCATTCAGTCAGTAGCTTCAAACATTTCTGGAATATGAATAACATGATGTTTTTCAATGGCAAAAATCAATGAATATTGTAAATGCACAAACAGTAATTTCTCCACATTGCAAGGTGCAATTCTGAAATTTTTTGCTTTTTCCTGCTAATCCTGGCATGCTAAAAAGAAGATTCAAAGAGAGTGAGATGCCAGCTCTTTTCATTCAGTCAGTAGCTTCAAACATTTCTGGTATATGAATAACATGATGTTTTTCAATGGCAAAAATCAATGAATATTGTAAATGCACAAACAGTAATTTCTCCGCATTGCAAGGTGCAATTCTGAAATTTTTTGCTTTTTCCTGCTAATCCTAGCATGATAAAGAAGATTCAAAGAGAGTGAGATGCCAGCTCCTTTCATTCAGTCAGTAGCTTCAAACATTTCTGGACGTTTTTCAATGGCAAAAATCAATGAATATTGTAAATGCACAAACAGTAATATCTCCACATTGCAACGTGTAATTCTGAAATTTTTTGCTTTTTCCTGCTAATCCTGGCATGATAAAGAAGATTCAAAGAGAGTGAGATGCCAGCTCTTTTCATTCAGTCAGTAGCTTCAAACATTTCTGGTATATGAATAACATGTTTTTCAATGGCAAAAATCAATGAATATTGTAAATGCACAAACAGTAATTTCTCCGCATTGCAAGGTGCAATTCTGAAATTTTTTGCTTTTTCCTGCTAATCCTAGCATGATAAAGAAGATTCAAAGAGAGTGAGATGCCAGCTCTTTTCATTCAGTCAGTAGCTTCAAACATTTCTGGACGTTTTTCAATGGCAAAAATCAATGAATATTGTAAATGCACAAACAGTAATATCTCCACATTGCAACGTGCAATTCTGAAATTTTTTGCTTTTTCCTGCTAATCCTGGCATGAAAAAGAAGATTCAAAGAGAGTGAGATGCCAGCTCTTTTCATTCAGTCAGTAGCTTCAAACATTTCTGGTATATGAATAACATGTTTTTCAATGGCAAAAATCAATGAATATTGTAAATGCACAAACAGTAATATCTCCACATTGCAACGTGCAATTCTGAAATTTTTTGCTTTTTCCTGCTCCTCTTAGCATGATAAAGAAGATTCAAAGAGAGTGAGATGCCAGCTCTTTTCATTCAGTCAGTAGCTTCAAACATTTCTGGACGTTTTTCAATGGCAAAAATCAATGAATATTGTAAATGCACAAACAGTAATATCTCCACATTGCAAGGTGCAATTCTGAAATTTTTTACTTTTTCCTGCTAATCCTGGCATGATAGAGAAGATTCAAAGAGAGTGAGATGCCAGCTCTTTTCATTCAGTCAGTAGCTTCAAACATTTCTGGTATATGAATAACATGTTTTTCAATGGCAAAAATCAATGAATATTGTAAATGCACAAACAGTAATATCTCCACATTGCAACGTGCAATTCTGAAATTTTTTGCTTTTTCCTGCTAATCCTGGCATGATAAAGAAGATTCAAAGAGAGTGAGATGCCAGCTCTTTTCATTCAGTCAGTAGCTTCAAACATTTCTGGTATATGAATAACATGATGTTTTTCAATGGCAAAAATCAATGAATATTGTAAATGCACAAACAGTAATTTCTCCGCATTGCAAGGTGCAATTCTGAAATTTTTTGCTTTTTCCTGCTAATCCTAGCATGATAAAGAAGATTCAAAGAGAGTGAGATGCCAGCTCCTTTCATTCAGTCAGTAGCTTCAAACATTTCTGGACGTTTTTCAATGGCAAAAATCAATGAATTTTGCAAATGCACAAACAGTAATATCTCCACATTGCAACGTGCAATTCTGAAATTTTTTGCTTTTTCCTGCTAATCCTGGCATGATAAAGAAGATTCAAAGAGAGTGAGATGCCAGCTCTTTTCATTCAGTCAGTAGCTTCAAACATTTCTGGTATATGAATAACATGATGTTTTTCAATGGCAAAAATCAATGAATATTGTAAATGCACACACAGTAATTTCTCCGCATTGCAAGGTGCAATTCTGAAATTTTTTGCTTTTTCCTGCTAATCCTAGCATGATAAAGAAGATTCAAAGAGAGTGAGATGCCAGCTCCTTTCATTCAGTCAGTAGCTTCAAACATTTCTGGACGTTTTTCAATGGCAAAAATCAATGAATATTGTAAATGCACAAACAGTAATATCTCCACATTGCAAGGTGCAATTCTGAAATTTTTTGCTTTTTCCTGCTAATCCTGGCATGATAAAGAAGATTCAAAGAGAGTGAGATGCCAGCTCTTTTCATTCAGTCAGTAGCTTCAAACATTTCTGGTATATGAATAACATGATGTTTTTCAATGGCAAAAATCAATGAATATTGTAAATGCACAAACAGTAATTTCTCCGCATTGCAAGGTGCAATTCTGAAATTTTTTGCTTTTTCCTGCTAATCCTAGCATGATAAAGAAGATTCAAAGAGAGTGAGATGCCAGCTCTTTTCATTCAGTCAGTAGCTTCAAACATTTCTGGTATATGAATAACATGTTTTTCAATGGCAAAAATCAATGAATATTGTAAATGCACACACAGTAATTTCTCCGCATTGCAAGGTGCAATTCTGAAATTTTTTGCTTTTTCCTGCTAATCCTAGCATGATAAAGAAGATTCAAAGAGAGTGAGATGCCAGCTCCTTTCATTCAGTCAGTAGCTTCAAACATTTCTGGACGTTTTTCAATGGCAAAAATCAATGAATATTGTAAATGCACAAACAGTAATATCTCCACATTGCAACGTGCAATTCTGAAATTTTTTGCTTTTTCCTGCTAATCCTGGCATGATAAAGAAGATTCAAAGAGAGTGAGATGCCAGCTCTTTTCATTCAGTCAGTAGCTTCAAACATTTCTGGTATATGAATAACATGATGTTTTTCAATGGCAAAAATCAATGAATATTGTAAATGCACAAACAGTAATTTCTCCGCATTGCAAGGTGCAATTCTGAAATTTTTTGCTGTTTCCTGCTAATCCTAGCATGATAAAGAAGATTCAAAGAGAGTGAGATGCCAGCTCCTTTCATTCAGTCAGTAGCTTCAAACATTTCTGGACGTTTTTCAATGGCAAAAATCAATGAATATTGTAAATGCACAAACAGTAATATCTCCACATTGCAACGTGCAATTCTGAAATTTTTTGCTTTTTCCTGCTAATCCTGGCATGATAAAGAAGATTCAAAGAGAGTGAGATGCCAGCTCTTTTCATTCAGTCAGTAGCTTCAAACATTTCTGGTATATGAATAACATGTTTTTCAATGGCAAAAATCAATGAATATTGTAAATGCACAAACAGTAATTTCTCCGCATTGCAAGGTGCAATTCTGAAATTTTTTGCTTTTTCCTGCTAATCCTAGCATGATAAAGAAGATTCAAAGAGAGTGAGATGCCAGCTCCTTTCATTCAGTCAGTAGCTTCAAACATTTCTGGACGTTTTTCAATGGCAAAAATCAATGAATATTGTAAATGCACAAACATTAATATCTCCACATTGCAAGGTGCAATTCTGAAATTTTTTGCTTTTTCCTGCTAATCCTGGCATGATAAAGAAGATTCAAAGAGAGTGAGATGCCAGCTCTTTTCATTCAGTCAGTAGCTTCAAACATTTCTGGTATATGAATAACATGTTTTTCAATGGCAAAAATCAATGAATATTGTAAATGCACAAACAGTAATATCTCCACATTGCAACGTGCAATTCTGAAATTTTTTGCTTTTTCCTGCTCCTCTTAGCATGATAAAGAAGATTCAAAGAGAGTGAGATGCCAGCTCTTTTCATTCAGTCAGTAGCTTCAAACATTTCTGGACGTTTTTCAATGGCAAAAATCAATGAATATTGTAAATGCACAAACAGTAATTTCTCCGCATTGCAAGGTGCAATTCTGAAATTTTTTGCTTTTTCCTGCTAATCCTAGCATGATAAAGAAGATTCAAAGAGAGTGAGATGCCAGCTCCTTTCATTCAGTCAGTAGCTTCAAACATTTCTGGACGTTTTTCAATGGCAAAAATCAATGAATATTGTAAATGCACAAACAGTAATATCTCCACATTGCAACGTGCAATTCTGAAATTTTTTGCTTTTTCCTGCTAATCCTGGCATGATAAAGAAGATTCAAAGAGAGTGAGATGCCAGCTCTTTTCATTCAGTCAGTAGCTTCAAACATTTCTGGTATATGAATAACGATGTTTTTCAATGGCAAAAATCAATGAATATTGTAAATGCACAAACAGTAATATCTCCACATTGCAACGTGCAATTCTGAAATTTTTTGCTTTTTCCTGCTAATCCTGGCATGATAAAGAAGATTCAAAGAGAGTGAGATGCCAGCTCTTTTCATTCAGTCAGTAGCTTCAAACATTTCTGGTATATGAATAACGATGTTTTTCAATGGCAAAAATCAATGAATATTGTAAATGCACACACAGTAATTTCTCCGCATTGCAAGGTGCAATTCTGAAATTTTTTGCTTTTTCCTGCTAATCCTAGCATGATAAAGAAGATTCAAAGAGAGTGAGATGCCAGCTCCTTTCATTCAGTCAGTAGCTTCAAACATTTCTGGACGTTTTTCAATGGCAAAAATCAATGAATATTGTAAATGCTCAAACAGTAATATCTCCACATTGCAAGGTGCAATTCTGAAATTTTTTGCTTTTTCCTGCTAATCCTGGCATGATAAAGAAGATTCAAAGAGAGTGAGATGCCAGCTCTTTTCATTCAGTCAGTAGCTTCAAACATTTCTGGTATATGAATAACATGTTTTTCAATGGCAAAAATCAATGAATATTGTAAATGCACAAACAGTAATTTCTCCGCATTGCAAGGTGCAATTCTGAAATTTTTTGCTTTTTCCTGCTAATCCTAGCATGATAAAGAAGATTCAAAGAGAGTGAGATGCCAGCTCCTTTCATTCAGTCAGTAGCTTCAAACATTTCTGGACGTTTTTCAATGGCAAAAATCAATGAATATTGTAAATGCACAAACAGTAATATCTCCACATTGCAAGGTGCAATTCTGAAATTTTTTGCTTTTTCCTGCTAATCCTAGCATGATAAAGAAGATTCAAAGAGAGTGAGATGCCAGCTCCTTTCATTCAGTCAGTAGCTTCAAACATTTCTGGACGTTTTTCAATGGCAAAAATCAATGAATATTGTAAATGCACAAACAGTAATATCTCCACATTGCAACGTGCAATTCTGAATTTTTTTGCTTTTTCCTGCTCCTCTTAGCATGATAAAGAAGATTCAAAGAGAGTGAGATGCTAGCTCTTTTCATTCAGTCAGTAGCTTCAAACATTTCTGTACGTTTTTCAATGGCAAAAATCAATGAATATTGTAAATGCACAAACAGTAATTTCTCCGCATTGCAAGGTGCAATTCTGAAATTTTTTGCTTTTTCCTGCTAATCCTAGCATGATAAAGAAGATTCAAAGAGAGTGAGATGCCAGCTCCTTTCATTCAGTCAGTAGCTTCAAACATTTCTGGACGTTTTTCAATGGCAAAAATCAATGAATATTGTAAATGCACAAACAGTAATATCTCCACATTGCAAGGTGCAATTCTGAAATTTTTTGCTTTTTCCTGCTAATCCTGGCATGATAAAGAAGATTCAAAGAGAGTGAGATGCCAGCTCTTTTCATTCAGTCAGTAGCTTCAAACATTTCTGGTATATGAATAACATGTTTTTCAATGGCAAAAATCAATGAATATTGTAAATGCACAAACAGTAATTTCTCCGCATTGCAAGGTGCAATTCTGAAATTTTTTGCTTTTTCCTGCTAATCCTAGCATGATAAAGAAGATTCAAAGAGAGTGAGATGCCAGCTCCTTTCATTCAGTCAGTAGCTTCAAACATTTCTGGACGTTTTTCAATGGCAAAAATCAATGAATATTGTAAATGCACAAACAGTAATATCTCCACATTGCAAGGTGCAATTCTGAAATTTTTTGCTTTTTCCTGCTAATCCTAGCATGATAAAGAAGATTCAAAGAGAGTGAGATGCCAGCTCCTTTCATTCAGTCAGTAGCTTCAAACATTTCTGGACGTTTTTCAATGGCAAAAATCAATGAATATTGTAAATGCACAAACAGTAATTTCTCCACATTGCAACGTGCAATTCTGAAATTTTTTGCTTTTTCCTGCTAATCCTGGCATGATAAAGAAGATTCAAAGAGAGTGAGATGCCAGCTCTTTTCATTCAGTCAGTAGCTTCAAACATTTCTGGTATATGAATAACATGTTTTTCAATGGCAAAAATCAATGAATATTGTAAATGCACAAACAGTAATTTCTCCGCATTGCAAGGTGCAATTCTGAAATTTTTTGCTTTTTCCTGCTAATCCTAGCATGATAAAGAAGATTCAAAGAGAGTGAGATGCCAGCTCCTTTCATTCAGTCAGTATCTTCAAACATTTCTGGACGTTTTTCAATGGCAAAAATCAATGAATATTGTAAATGCACAAACAGTAATATCTCCACATTGCAAGGTGCAATTCTGAAATTTTTTGCTTTTTCCTGCTAATCCTAGCATGATAAAGAAGATTCAAAGAGAGTGAGATGCCAGCTCCTTTCATTCAGTCAGTAGCTTCAAACATTTCTGGACGTTTTTCAATGGCAAAAATCAATGAATATTGTAAATGCACAAACAGTAATATCTCCACATTGCAACGTGCAATTCTGAAATTTTTTGCTTTTTCCTGCTAATCCTGGCATGATAAAGAAGATTCAAAGAGAGTGAGATGCCAGCTCTTTTCATTCAGTCAGTAGCTTCAAACATTTCTGGTATATGAATAACGATGTTTTTCAATGGCAAAAATCAATGAATATTGTAAATGCACACACAGTAATTTCTCCGCATTGCAAGGTGCAATTCTGAAATTTTTTGCTTTTTCCTGCTAATCCTAGCATGATAAAGAAGATTCAAAGAGAGTGAGATGCCAGCTCCTTTCATTCAGTCAGTAGCTTCAAACATTTCTGGACGTTTTTCAATGGCAAAAATCAATGAATATTGTAAATGCACAAACAGTAATTTCTCCGCATTGCAAGGTGCAATTCTGAAATTTTTTGCTTTTTCCTGCTAATCCTAGCATGATAAAGAAGATTCAAAGAGAGTGAGATGCCAGCTCCTTTCATTCAGTCAGTAGCTTCAAACATTTCTGGACGTTTTTCAATGGCAAAAATCAATGAATATTGTAAATGCACAAACAGTAATATCTCCACATTGCAACGTGCAATTCTGAAATTTTTTGCTTTTTCCTGCTAATCCTGGCATGATAAAGAAGATTCAAAGAGAGTGAGATGCCAGCTCTTTTCATTCAGTCAGTAGCTTCAAACATTTCTGGTATATGAATAACGATGTTTTTCAATGGCAAAAATCAATGAATATTGTAAATGCACAAACAGTAATATCTTCACATTGCAACGTGCAATTCTGAAATTTTTTGCTTTTTCCTGCTAATCCTGGCATGATAAAGAAGATTCAAAGAGAGTGAGATGCCAGCTCTTTTCATTCAGTCAGTAGCTTCAAACATTTCTGGTATATGAATAACGATGTTTTTCAATGGCAAAAATCAATGAATATTGTAAATGCACACACAGTAATTTCTCCGCATTGCAAGGTGCAATTCTGAAATTTTTTGCTTTTTCCTGCTAATCCTAGCATGATAAAGAAGATTCAAAGAGAGTGAGATGCCAGCTCCTTTCATTCAGTCAGTAGCTTCAAACATTTCTGGACGTTTTTCAATGGCAAAAATCAATGAATATTGTAAATGCACAAACAGTAATATCTCCACATTGCAAGGTGCAATTCTGAAATTTTTTGCTTTTTCCTGCTAATCCTGGCATGATAAAGAAGATTCAAAGAGAGTGAGATGCCAGCTCTTTTCATTCAGTCAGTAGCTTCAAACATTTCTGGTATATGAATAACATGTTTTTCAATGGCAAAAATCAATGAATATTGTAAATGCACAAACAGTAATTTCTCCGCATTGCAAGGTGCAATTCTGAAATTTTTTGCTTTTTCCTGCTAATCCTAGCATGATAAAGAAGATTCAAAGAGAGTGAGATGCCAGCTCCTTTCATTCAGTCAGTAGCTTCAAACATTTCTGGACGTTTTTCAATGGCAAAAATCAATGAATATTGTAAATGCACAAACAGTAATATCTCCACATTGCAAGGTGCAATTCTGAAATTTTTTGCTTTTTCCTGCTAATCCTGGCATGATAAAGAAGATTCAAAGAGAGTGAGATGCCAGCTCTTTTCATTCAGTCAGTAGCTTCAAACATTTCTGGTATATGAATAACATGTTTTTCAATGGCAAAAATCAATGAATATTGTAAATGCACAAACAGTAATTTCTCCGCATTGCAAGGTGCAATTCTGAAATTTTTTGCTTTTTCCTGCTAATCCTAGCATGATAAAGAATATTCAAAGAGAGTGAGATGCCAGCTCCTTTCATTCAGTCAGTAGCTTCAAACATTTCTGGACGTTTTTCAATGGCAAAAATCAATGAATATTGTAAATGCACAAACAGTAATATCTCCACATTGCAAGGTGCAATTCTGAAATTTTTTGCTTTTTCCTGCTAATCCTGGCATGATAAAGAAGATTCAAAGAGAGTGAGATGCCAGCTCTTTTCATTCAGTCAGTAGCTTCAAACATTTCTGGTATATGAATAACGATGTTTTTCAATGGCAAAAATCAATGAATATTGTAAATGCACAAACAGTAATATCTCCACATTGCAAGGTGCAATTCTGAAATTTTTTGCTTTTTCCTGCTAATCCTGGCATGATAAAGAAGATTCAAAGAGAGTGAGATGCCAGCTCTTTTCATTCAGTCAGTAGCTTCAAACATTTCTGGTATATGAATAACGATGTTTTTCAATGGCAAAAATCAATGAATATTGTAAATGCACACACAGTAATTTCTCCGCATTGCAAAGTGCAATTCTGAAATTTTTTGCTTTTTCCTGCTAATGCTAGCATGATAAAGAAGATTCAAAGAGAGTGAGATGCCAGCTCCTTTCATTCAGTCAGTAGCTTCAAACATTTCTGGATGTTTTTCAATGGCAAAAATCAATGAATATTGTAAATGCACAAACAGTAATATCTCCACATTGCAAGGTGCAATTCTGAAATTTTTTGCTTTTTCCTGCTAATCCTGGCATGATAAAGAAGATTCAAAGAGAGTGAGATGCCAGCTCTTTTCATTCAGTCAGTAGCTTCAAACATTTCTGGTATATGAATAACATGTTTTTCAATGGCAAAAATCAATGAATATTGTAAATGCACAAACAGTAATTTCTCCGCATTGCAAGGTGCAATTCTGAAATTTTTTGCTTTTTCCTGCTAATCCTAGCATGATAAAGAAGATTCAAAGAGAGTGAGATGCCAGCTCCTTTCATTCAGTCAGTAGCTTCAAACATTTCTGGACGTTTTTCAATGGCAAAAATCAATGAATATTGTAAATGCACAAACAGTAATATCTCCACATTGCAAGGTGCAATTCTGAAATTTTTTGCTTTTTCCTGCTAATCCTAGCATGATAAAGAAGATTCAAAGAGAGTGAGATGCCGGCTCCTTTCACTCAGTCAGTAGCTTCAAACATTTCTGGACGTTTTTCAATGGCAAAAATCAATGAATATTGTAAATGCACAAACAGTAATATCTCCACATTGCAACGTGCAATTCTGAAATTTTTTGCTTTTTCCTGCTAATCCTGGCATGATAAAGAAGATTCAAAGAGAGTGAGATGCCAGCTCTTTTCATTCAGTCAGTAGCTTCAAACATTTCTGGTATATGAATAACATGTTTTTCAATGGCAAAAATCAATGAATATTGTAAATGCACAAACAGTAATATCTCCACATTGCAACGTGCAATTCTGAAATTTTTTGCTTTTTCCTGCTCCTCTTAGCATGATAAAGAAGATTCAAAGAGAGTGAGATGCCAGCTCTTTTCATTCAGTCAGTAGCTTCAAACATTTCTGGTATATGAATAACGATGTTTTTCAATGGCAAAAATCAATGAATATTGTAAATGCACAAACAGTAATATCTCCACATTGCAACGTGCAATTCTGAAATTTTTTGCTTTTTCCTGCTAATCCTGGCATGATAAAGAAGATTCAAAGAGAGTGAGATGCCAGCTCTTTTCATTCAGTCAGTAGCTTCAAACATTTCTGGTATATGAATAACGATGTTTTTCAATGGCAAAAATCAATGAATATTGTAAATGCACACACAGTAATTTCTCCGCATTGCAAGGTGCAATTCTGAAATTTTTTGCTTTTTCCTGCTAATCCTAGCATGATAAAGAAGATTCAAAGAGAGTGAGATGCCAGCTCCTTTCATTCAGTCAGTAGCTTCAAACATTTCTGGACGTTTTTCAATGGCAAAAATCAATGAATATTGTAAATGCACAAACAGTAATATCTCCACATTGCAAGGTGCAATTCTGAAATTTTTTGCTTTTTCCTGCTAATCCTGGCATGATAAAGAAGATTCAAAGAGAGTGAGATGCCAGCTCTTTTCATTCAGTCAGTAGCTTCAAACATTTCTGGTATATGAATAACATGTTTTTCAATGGCAAAAATCAATGAATATTGTAAATGCACAAACAGTAATTTCTCCGCATTGCAAGGTGCAATTCTGAAATTTTTTGCTTTTTCCTGCTAATCCTAGCATGATAAAGAAGATTCAAAGAGAGTGAGATGCCAGCTCCTTTCATTCAGTCAGTAGCTTCAAACATTTCTGGACGTTTTTCAATGGCAAAAATCAATGAATATTGTAAATGCACAAACAGTAATATCTCCACATTGCAAGGTGCAATTCTGAAATTTTTTGCTTTTTCCTGTTAATCCTAGCATGATAAAGAAGATTCAAAGAGAGTGAGATGCCGGCTCCTTTCATTCAGTCAGTAGCTTCAAACATTTCTGGACGTTTTTCAATGGCAAAAATCAATGAATATTGTAAATGCACAAACAGTAATATCTCCACATTGCAACGTGCAATTCTGAAATTTTTTGCTTTTTCCTGCTACTCCTGGCATGATAAAGAAGATTCAAAGAGAGTGAGATGCCAGCTCTTTTCATTCAGTCAGTAGCTTCAAACATTTCTGGTATATGAATAACATGTTTTTCAATGGCAAAAATCAATGAATATTGTAAATGCACAAACAGTAATATCTCCACATTGCAACGTGCAATTCTGAAATTTTTTGCTTTTTCCTGCTCCTCTTAGCATGATAAAGAAGATTCAAAGAGAGTGAGATGCCAGCTCTTTTCATTCAGTCAGTAGCTTCAAACATTTCTGGACGTTTTTCAATGGCAAAAATCAATGAATATTGTAAATGCACAAACAGTAATTTCTCCGCATTGCAAGGTGCAATTCTGAAATTTTTTGCTTTTTCCTGCTAATCCTAGCATGATAAAGAAGATTCAAAGAGAGTGAGATGCCAGCTCCTTTCATTCAGTCAGTAGCTTCAAACATTTCTGGACGTTTTTCAATGGCAAAAATCAATGAATATTGTAAATGCACAAACAGTAATATCTCCACATTGCAACGTGCAATTCTGAAATTTTTTGCTTTTTCCTGCTAATCCTGGCATGATAAAGAAGATTCAAAGAGAGTGAGATGCCAGCTCTTTTCATTCAGTCAGTAGCTTCAAACATTTCTGGTATATGAATAACGATGTTTTTCAATGGCAAAAATCAATGAATATTGTAAATGCACAAACAGTAATATCTCCACATTGCAACGTGCAATTCTGAAATTTTTTGCTTTTTCCTGCTAATCCTGGCATGATAAAGAAGATTCAAAGAGAGTGAGATGCCAGCTCTTTTCATTCAGTCAGTAGCTTCAAACATTTCTGGTATATGAATAACGATGTTTTTCAATGGCAAAAATCAATGAATATTGTAAATGCACACACAGTAATTTCTCCGCATTGCAAGGTGCAATTCTGAAATTTTTTGCTTTTTCCTGCTAATCCTAGCATGATAAAGAAGATTCAAAGAGAGTGAGATGCCAGCTCCTTTCATTCAGTCAGTAGCTTCAAACATTTCTGGACGTTTTTCAATGGCAAAAATCAATGAATATTGTAAATGCACAAACAGTAATATCTCCACATTGCAAGGTGCAATTCTGAAATTTTTTGCTTTTTCCTGCTAATCCTGGCATGATAAAGAAGATTCAAAGAGAGTGAGATGCCAGCTCTTTTCATTCAGTCAGTAGCTTCAAACATTTCTGGTATATGAATAACATGATTTTCAATGGCAAAAATCAATGAATATTGTAAATGCACAAACAGTAATTTCTCCGCATTGCAAGGTGCAATTCTGAAATTTTTTGCTTTTTCCTGCTAATCCTAGCATGATAAAGAAGATTCAAAGAGAGTGAGATGCCAGCTCCTTTCATTCAGTCAGTAGCTTCAAACATTTCTGGACGTTTTTCAATGGCAAAAATCAATGAATATTGTAAATGCACAAACAGTAATATCTCCACATTGCAAGGTGCAATTCTGAAATTTTTTGCTTTTTCCTGCTAATCCTAGCATGATAAAGAAGATTCAAAGAGAGTGAGATGCCAGCTCCTTTCATTCAGTCAGTAGCTTCAAACATTTCTGGACGTTTTTCAATGGCAAAAATCAATGAATATTGTAAATGCACAAACAGTAATATCTCCACATTGCAACGTGCAATTCTGAAATTTTTTGCTTTTTCCTGCTAATCCTGGCATGATAAAGAAGATTCAAAGAGAGTGAGATGCCAGCTCCTTTCATTCAGTCAGTAGCTTCAAACATTTCTGGTATATGAATAACATGTTTTTCAATGGCAAAAATCAATGAATATTGTAAATGCACAAACAGTAATTTCTCCGCATTGCAAGGTGCAATTCTGAAATTTTTTACTTTTTCCTGCTAATCCTAGCATGATAAAGAAGATTCAAAGAGAGTGAGATGCCAGCTCCTTTCATTCAGTCAGTAGCTTCAAACATTTCTGGACGTTTTTCAATGGCAAAAATCAATGAATATTGTAAATGCACAAACAGTAATATCTCCACATTGCAAGGTGCAATTCTGAAATTTTTTGCTTTTTCCTGCTAATCCTAGCATGATAAAGAAGATTCAAAGAGAGTGAGATGCCAGCTCCTTTCATTCAGTCAGTAGCTTCAAACATTTCTGGACGTTTTTCAATGGCAAAAATCAATGAATATTGTAAATGCACAAACAGTAATATCTCCACATTGCAACGTGCAATTCTGAAATTTTTTGCTTTTTCCTGCTAATCCTGGCATGATAAAGAAGATTCAAAGAGAGTGAGATGCCAGCTCTTTTCATTCAGTCAGTAGCTTCAAACATTTCTGGTATATGAATAACGATGTTTTTCAATGGCAAAAATCAATGAATATTGTAAATGCACACACAGTAATTTCTCCGCATTGCAAGGTGCAATTCTGAAATTTTTTGCTTTTTCCTGCTAATCCTAGCATGATAAAGAAGATTCAAAGAGAGTGAGATGCCAGCTCCTTTCATTCAGTCAGTAGCTTCAAACATTTCTGGACGTTTTTCAATGGCAAAAATCAATGAATATTGTAAATGCACAAACAGTAATATCTCCACATTGCAACGTGCAATTCTGAAATTTTTTGCTTTTTCCTGCTCCTCTTAGCATGATAAAGAAGATTCAAAGAGAGTGAGATGCCAGCTCTTTTCATTCAGTCAGTAGCTTCAAACATTTCTGGTATATGAATAACATGATGTTTTTCAATGGCAAAAATCAATGAATATTGTAAATGCACAAACAGTAATTTCTCCGCATTGCAATGTGCAATTCTGAAATTTTTTGCTTTTTCCTGCTAATCCTAGCATGATAAAGAAGATTCAAAGAGAGTGAGATGCCAGCTCCTTTCATTCAGTCAGTAGCTTCAAACATTTCTGGACGTTTTTCAATGGCAAAAATCAATGAATATTGTAAATGCACAAACAGTAATATCTCCAGATTGCAAGGTGCAATTCTGAAATTTTTTGCTTTTTCCTGCTAATCCTGGCATGATAAAGAAGATTCAAAGAGAGTGAGATGCCAGCTCTTTTCATTCAGTCAGTAGCTTCAAACATTTCTGGTATATGAATAACATGTTTTTCAATGGCAAAAATCAATGAATATTGTAAATGCACACACAGTTATTTCTCCGCATTGCAAGGTGCAATTCTGAAATTTTTTGCTTTTTCCTGCTAATCCTAGCATGATAAAGAAGATTCAAAGAGAGTGAGATGCCAGCTCCTTTCATTCAGTCAGTAGCTTCAAACATTTCTGGACGTTTTTCAATGGCAAAAATCAATGAATATTGTAAATGCACAAACAGTAATATCTCCACATTGCAACGTGCAATTCTGAAATTTTTTGCTTTTTCCTGCTAATCCTGGCATGATAAAGAAGATTCAAAGAGAGTGAGATGCCAGCTCTTTTCATTCAGTCAGTAGCTTCAAACATTTCTGGTATATGAATAACGATGTTTTTCAATGGCAAAAATCAATGAATATTGTAAATGCACACACAGTAATTTCTCCGCATTGCAACGTGCAATTCTGAAATTTTTTGCTTTTTCCTGCTCCTCTTAGCATGATAAAGAAGATTCAAAGAGAGTGAGATGCCAGCTCTTTTCATTCAGTCAGTAGCTTCAAACATTTCTGGTATATGAATAACATGATGTTTTTCAATGGCAAAAATCAATGAATATTGTAAATGCACAAACAGTAATTTCTCCGCATTGCAATGTGCAATTCTGAAATTTTTTGCTTTTTCCTGCTAATCCTAGCATGATAAAGAAGATTCAAAGAGAGTGAGATGCCAGCTCCTTTCATTCAGTCAGTAGCTTCAAACATTTCTGGACGTTTTTCAATGGCAAAAATCAATGAATATTGTAAATGCACAAACAGTAATATCTCCAGATTGCAAGGTGCAATTCTGAAATTTTTTGCTTTTTCCTGCTAATCCTGGCATGATAAAGAAGATTCAAAGAGAGTGAGATGCCAGCTCTTTTCATTCAGTCAGTAGCTTCAAACATTTCTGGTATATGAATAACATGTTTTTCAATGGCAAAAATCAATGAATATTGTAAATGCACACACAGTAATTTCTCCGCATTGCAAGGTGCAAATCTGAAATTTTTTGCTTTTTCCTGCTAATCCTAGCATGATAAAGAAGATTCAAAGAGAGTGAGATGCCAGCTCCTTTCATTCAGTCAGTAGCTTCAAACATTTCTGGACGTTTTTCAATGGCAAAAATCAATGAATATTGTAAATGCACAAACAGTAATATCTCCACATTGCAACGTGCAATTCTGAAATTTTTTGCTTTTTCCTGCTAATCCTGGCATGATAAAGAAGATTCAAAGAGAGTGAGATGCCAGCTCTTTTCATTCAGTCAGTAGCTTCAAACATTTCTGGTATATGAATAACGATGTTTTTCAATGGCAAAAATCAATGAATATTGTAAATGCACACACAGTAATTTCTCCGCATTGCAAGGTGCAATTCTGAAATTTTTTGCTTTTTCCTGCTAATCCTAGCATGATAAAGAAGATTCAAAGAGAGTGAGATGCCAGCTCCTTTCATTCAGTCAGTAGCTTCAAACATTTCTGGACGTTTTTCAATGGCAAAAATCAATGAATATTGTAAATGCACAAACAGTAATTTCTCCGCATTGCAAGGTGCAATTCTGAAATTTTTTGCTTTTTCCTGCTAATCCTAGCATGATAAAGAAGATTCAAAGAGAGTGAGATGCCAGCTCCTTTCATTCAGTCAGTAGCTTCAAACATTTCTGGACGTTTTTCAATGGCAAAAATCAATGAATATTGTAAATGCACAAACAGTAATATCTCCACATTGCAACGTGCAATTCTGAAATTTTTTGCTTTTTCCTGCTAATCCTGGCATGATAAAGAAGATTCAAAGAGAGTGAGATGCCAGCTCTTTTCATTCAGTCAGTAGCTTCAAACATTTCTGGTATATGAATAACGATGTTTTTCAATGGCAAAAATCAATGAATATTGTAAATGCACACACAGTAATTTCTCCGCATTGCAAGGTGCAATTTTGAAATTTTTTGCTTTTTCCTGCTAATCCTAGCATGATAAAGAAGATTCAAAGAGAGTGAGATGCCAGCTCCTTTCATTCAGTCAGTAGCTTCAAACATTTCTGGACGTTTTTCAATGGCAAAAATCAATGAATATTGTAAATGCACAAACAGTAATATCTCCACATTGCAAGGTGCAATTCTGAAATTTTTTGCTTTTTCCTGCTAATCCTGGCATGATAAAGAAGATTCAAAGAGAGTGAGATGCCAGCTCTTTTCATTCAGTCAGTAGTTTCAAACATTTCTGGTATATGAATAACATGTTTTTCAATGGCAAAAATCAATGAATATTGTAAATGCACAAACAGTAATTTCTCCGCATTGCAAGGTGCAATTCTGAAATTTTTTGCTTTTTCCTGCTAATCCTAGCATGATAAAGAAGATTCAAAGAGAGTGAGATGCCAGCTCCTTTCATTCAGTCAGTAGCTTCAAACATTTCTGGACGTTTTTCAATGGCAAAAATCAATGAATATTGTAAATGCACAAACAGTAATATCTCCACATTGCAAGGTGCAATTCTGAAATTTTTTGCTTTTTCCTGCTAATCCTAGCATGATAAAGAAGATTCAAAGAGAGTGAGATGCCGGCTCCTTTCATTCAGTCAGTAGCTTCAAACATTTCTGGACGTTTTTCAATGGCAAAAATCAATGAATATTGTAAATGCACAAACAGTAATATCTCCACATTGCAACGTGCAATTCTGAAATTTTTTGCTTTTTCCTGCTAATCCTGGCATGATAAAGAAGATTCAAAGAGAGAGAGATGCCAGCTCTTTTCATTCAGTCAGTAGCTTCAAACATTTCTGGTATATGAATAACATGTTTTTCAATGGCAAAAATCAATGAATATTGTAAATGCACAAACAGTAATATCTCCACATTGCAACGTGCAATTCTGAAATTTTTTGCTTTTTCCTGCTCCTCTTAGCATGATAAAGAAGATTCAAAGAGAGTGAGATGCCAGCTCTTTTCATTCAGTCAGTAGCTTCAAACATTTCTGGACGTTTTTCAATGGCAAAAATCAATGAATATTGTAAATGCACAAACAGTAATTTCTCCGCATTGCAAGGTGCAATTCTGAAATTTTTTGCTTTTTCCTGCTAATCCTAGCATGATAAAGAAGATTCAAAGAGAGTGAGATGCCAGCTCCTTTCATTCAGTCAGTAGCTTCAAACATTTCTGGACGTTTTTCAATGGCAAAAATCAATGAATATTGTAAATGCACAAACAGTAATATCTCCACATTGCAACGTGCAATTCTGAAATTTTTTGCTTTTTCCTGCTAATCCTGGCATGATAAAGAAGATTCAAAGAGAGTGAGATGCCAGCTCTTTTCATTCAGTCAGTAGCTTCAAACATTTCTGGTATATGAATAACGATGTTTTTCAATGGCAAAAATCAATGAATATTGTAAATGCACAAACAGTAATATCTCCACATTGCAACGTGCAATTCTGAATTTTTTTGCTTTTTTCTGCTAATCCTGGCATGATAAAGAAGATTCAAAGAGAGTGAGATGCCAGCTCTTTTCATTCAGTCAGTAGCTTCAAACATTTCTGGTATATGAATAACGATGTTTTTCAATGGCAAAAATCAATGAATATTGTAAATGCACACACAGTAATTTCTCCGCATTGCAAGGTGCAATTCTGAAATTTTTAGCTTTTTCCTGCTAATCCTAGCATGATAAAGAAGATTCAAAGAGAGTGAGATGCCAGCTCCTTTCATTCAGTCAGTAGCTTCAAACATTTCTGGATGTTTTTCAATGGCAAAAATCAATGAATATTGTAAATGCACAAACAGTAATATCTCCACATTGCAAGGTGCAATTCTGAAATTTTTTGCTTTTTCCTGCTAATCCTGGCATGATAAAGAAGATTCAAAGAGAGTGAGATGCCAGCTCTTTTCATTCAGTCAGTAGCTTCAAACATTTCTGGTATATGAATAACATGTTTTTCAATGGCAAAAATCAATGAATATTGTAAATGCACAAACAGTAATTTCTCCGCATTGCAAGGTGCAATTCTGAAATTTTTTGCTTTTTCCTGCTAATCCTAGCATGATAAAGAAGATTCAAAGAGAGTGAGATGCCAGCTCCTTTCATTCAGTCAGTAGCTTCAAACATTTCTGGACGTTTTTCAATGGCAAAAATCAATGAATATTGTAAATGCACAAACAGTAATATCTCCACATTGCAAGGTGCAATTCTGAAATTTTTTGCTTTTTCCTGCTAATCCTAGCATGATAAAGAAGATTCAAAGAGAGTGAGATGCCGGCTCCTTTCACTCAGTCAGTAGCTTCAAACATTTCTGGACGTTTTTCAATGGCAAAAATCAATGAATATTGTAAATGCACAAACAGTAATATCTCCACATTGCAACGTGCAATTCTGAAATTTTTTGCTTTTTCCTGCTAATCCTGGCATGATAAAGAAGATTCAAAGAGAGTGAGATGCCAGCTCTTTTCATTCAGTCAGTAGCTTCAAACATTTCTGGTATATGAATAACATGTTTTTCAATGGCAAAAATCAATGAATATTGTAAATGCACAAACAGTAATATCTCCACATTGCAACGTGCAATTCTGAAATTTTTTGCTTTTTCCTGCTCCTCTTAGCATGATAAAGAAGATTCAAAGAGAGTGAGATGCCAGCTCTTTTCATTCAGTCAGTAGCTTCAAACATTTCTGGTATATGAATAACGATGTTTTTCAATGGCAAAAATCAATGAATATTGTAAATGCACAAACAGTAATATCTCCACATTGCAACGTGCAATTCTGAAATTTTTTGCTTTTTCCTGCTAATCCTGGCATGATAAAGAAGATTCAAAGAGAGTGAGATGCCAGCTCTTTTCATTCAGTCAGTAGCTTCAAACATTTCTGGTATATGAATAACGATGTTTTTCAATGGCAAAAATCAATGAATATTGTAAATGCACACACAGTAATTTCTCCGCATTGCAAGGTGCAATTCTGAAATTTTTTGCTTTTTCCTGCTAATCCTAGCATGATAAAGAAGATTCAAAGAGAGTGAGATGCCAGCTCCTTTCATTCAGTCAGTAGCTTCAAACATTTCTGGACGTTTTTCAATGGCAAAAATCAATGAATATTGTAAATGCACAAACAGTAATATCTCCACATTGCAAGGTGCAATTCTGAAATTTTTTGCTTTTTCCTGCTAATCCTGGCATGATAAAGAAGATTCAAAGAGAGTGAGATGCCAGCTCTTTTCATTCAGTCAGTAGCTTCAAACATTTCTGGTATATGAATAACATGTTTTTCAATGGCAAAAATCAATGAATATTGTAAATGCACAAACAGTAATTTCTCCGCATTGCAAGGTGCAATTCTGAAATTTTTTGCTTTTTCCTGCTAATCCTAGCATGATAAAGAAGATTCAAAGAGAGTGAGATGCCAGCTCCTTTCATTCAGTCAGTAGCTTCAAACATTTCTGGACGTTTTTCAATGGCAAAAATCAATGAATATTGTAAATGCACAAACAGTAATATCTCCACATTGCAAGGTGCAATTCTGAAATTTTTTGCTTTTTCCTGTTAATCCTAGCATGATAAAGAAGATTCAAAGAGAGTGAGATGCCGGCTCCTTTCATTCAGTCAGTAGCTTCAAACATTTCTGGACGTTTTTCAATGGCAAAAATCAATGAATATTGTAAATGCACAAACAGTAATATCTCCACATTGCAACGTGCAATTCTGAAATTTTTTGCTTTTTCCTGCTACTCCTGGCATGATAAAGAAGATTCAAAGAGAGTGAGATGCCAGCTCTTTTCATTCAGTCAGTAGCTTCAAACATTTCTGGTATATGAATAACATGTTTTTCAATGGCAAAAATCAATGAATATTGTAAATGCACAAACAGTAATATCTCCACATTGCAACGTGCAATTCTGAAATTTTTTGCTTTTTCCTGCTCCTCTTAGCATGATAAAGAAGATTCAAAGAGAGTGAGATGCCAGCTCTTTTCATTCAGTCAGTAGCTTCAAACATTTCTGGACGTTTTTCAATGGCAAAAATCAATGAATATTGTAAATGCACAAACAGTAATTTCTCCGCATTGCAAGGTGCAATTCTGAAATTTTTTGCTTTTTCCTGCTAATCCTAGCATGATAAAGAAGATTCAAAGAGAGTGAGATGCCAGCTCCTTTCATTCAGTCAGTAGCTTCAAACATTTCTGGACGTTTTTCAATGGCAAAAATCAATGAATATTGTAAATGCACAAACAGTAATATCTCCACATTGCAACGTGCAATTCTGAAATTTTTTGCTTTTTCCTGCTAATCCTGGCATGATAAAGAAGATTCAAAGAGAGTGAGATGCCAGCTCTTTTCATTCAGTCAGTAGCTTCAAACATTTCTGGTATATGAATAACGATGTTTTTCAATGGCAAAAATCAATGAATATTGTAAATGCACAAACAGTAATATCTCCACATTGCAACGTGCAATTCTGAAATTTTTTGCTTTTTCCTGCTAATCCTGGCATGATAAAGAAGATTCAAAGAGAGTGAGATGCCAGCTCTTTTCATTCAGTCAGTAGCTTCAAACATTTCTGGTATATGAATAACGATGTTTTTCAATGGCAAAAATCAATGAATATTGTAAATGCACACACAGTAATTTCTCCGCATTGCAAGGTGCAATTCTGAAATTTTTTGCTTTTTCCTGCTAATCCTAGCATGATAAAGAAGATTCAAAGAGAGTGAGATGCCAGCTCCTTTCATTCAGTCAGTAGCTTCAAACATTTCTGGACGTTTTTCAATGGCAAAAATCAATGAATATTGTAAATGCACAAACAGTAATATCTCCACATTGCAAGGTGCAATTCTGAAATTTTTTGCTTTTTCCTGCTAATCCTGGCATGATAAAGAAGATTCAAAGAGAGTGAGATGCCAGCTCTTTTCATTCAGTCAGTAGCTTCAAACATTTCTGGTATATGAATAACATGATTTTCAATGGCAAAAATCAATGAATATTGTAAATGCACAAACAGTAATTTCTCCGCATTGCAAGGTGCAATTCTGAAATTTTTTGCTTTTTCCTGCTAATCCTAGCATGATAAAGAAGATTCAAAGAGAGTGAGATGCCAGCTCCTTTCATTCAGTCAGTAGCTTCAAACATTTCTGGACGTTTTTCAATGGCAAAAATCAATGAATATTGTAAATGCACAAACAGTAATATCTCCACATTGCAAGGTGCAATTCTGAAATTTTTTGCTTTTTCCTGCTAATCCTAGCATGATAAAGAAGATTCAAAGAGAGTGAGATGCCAGCTCCTTTCATTCAGTCAGTAGCTTCAAACATTTCTGGACGTTTTTCAATGGCAAAAATCAATGAATATTGTAAATGCACAAACAGTAATATCTCCACATTGCAACGTGCAATTCTGAAATTTTTTGCTTTTTCCTGCTAATCCTGGCATGATAAAGAAGATTCAAAGAGAGTGAGATGCCAGCTCCTTTCATTCAGTCAGTAGCTTCAAACATTTCTGGTATATGAATAACATGTTTTTCAATGGCAAAAATCAATGAATATTGTAAATGCACAAACAGTAATTTCTCCGCATTGCAAGGTGCAATTCTGAAATTTTTTACTTTTTCCTGCTAATCCTAGCATGATAAAGAAGATTCAAAGAGAGTGAGATGCCAGCTCCTTTCATTCAGTCAGTAGCTTCAAACATTTCTGGACGTTTTTCAATGGCAAAAATCAATGAATATTGTAAATGCACAAACAGTAATATCTCCACATTGCAAGGTGCAATTCTGAAATTTTTTGCTTTTTCCTGCTAATCCTAGCATGATAAAGAAGATTCAAAGAGAGTGAGATGCCAGCTCCTTTCATTCAGTCAGTAGCTTCAAACATTTCTGGACGTTTTTCAATGGCAAAAATCAATGAATATTGTAAATGCACAAACAGTAATATCTCCACATTGCAACGTGCAATTCTGAAATTTTTTGCTTTTTCCTGCTAATCCTGGCATGATAAAGAAGATTCAAAGAGAGTGAGATGCCAGCTCTTTTCATTCAGTCAGTAGCTTCAAACATTTCTGGTATATGAATAACGATGTTTTTCAATGGCAAAAATCAATGAATATTGTAAATGCACACACAGTAATTTCTCCGCATTGCAAGGTGCAATTCTGAAATTTTTTGCTTTTTCCTGCTAATCCTAGCATGATAAAGAAGATTCAAAGAGAGTGAGATGCCAGCTCCTTTCATTCAGTCAGTAGCTTCAAACATTTCTGGACGTTTTTCAATGGCAAAAATCAATGAATATTGTAAATGCACAAACAGTAATATCTCCACATTGCAACGTGCAATTCTGAAATTTTTTGCTTTTTCCTGCTCCTCTTAGCATGATAAAGAAGATTCAAAGAGAGTGAGATGCCAGCTCTTTTCATTCAGTCAGTAGCTTCAAACATTTCTGGTATATGAATAACATGATGTTTTTCAATGGCAAAAATCAATGAATATTGTAAATGCACAAACAGTAATTTCTCCGCATTGCAATGTGCAATTCTGAAATTTTTTGCTTTTTCCTGCTAATCCTAGCATGATAAAGAAGATTCAAAGAGAGTGAGATGCCAGCTCCTTTCATTCAGTCAGTAGCTTCAAACATTTCTGGACGTTTTTCAATGGCAAAAATCAATGAATATTGTAAATGCACAAACAGTAATATCTCCAGATTGCAAGGTGCAATTCTGAAATTTTTTGCTTTTTCCTGCTAATCCTGGCATGATAAAGAAGATTCAAAGAGAGTGAGATGCCAGCTCTTTTCATTCAGTCAGTAGCTTCAAACATTTCTGGTATATGAATAACATGTTTTTCAATGGCAAAAATCAATGAATATTGTAAATGCACACACAGTTATTTCTCCGCATTGCAAGGTGCAATTCTGAAATTTTTTGCTTTTTCCTGCTAATCCTAGCATGATAAAGAAGATTCAAAGAGAGTGAGATGCCAGCTCCTTTCATTCAGTCAGTAGCTTCAAACATTTCTGGACGTTTTTCAATGGCAAAAATCAATGAATATTGTAAATGCACAAACAGTAATATCTCCACATTGCAACGTGCAATTCTGAAATTTTTTGCTTTTTCCTGCTAATCCTGGCATGATAAAGAAGATTCAAAGAGAGTGAGATGCCAGCTCTTTTCATTCAGTCAGTAGCTTCAAACATTTCTGGTATATGAATAACGATGTTTTTCAATGGCAAAAATCAATGAATATTGTAAATGCACACACAGTAATTTCTCCGCATTGCAACGTGCAATTCTGAAATTTTTTGCTTTTTCCTGCTCCTCTTAGCATGATAAAGAAGATTCAAAGAGAGTGAGATGCCAGCTCTTTTCATTCAGTCAGTAGCTTCAAACATTTCTGGTATATGAATAACATGATGTTTTTCAATGGCAAAAATCAATGAATATTGTAAATGCACAAACAGTAATTTCTCCGCATTGCAATGTGCAATTCTGAAATTTTTTGCTTTTTCCTGCTAATCCTAGCATGATAAAGAAGATTCAAAGAGAGTGAGATGCCAGCTCCTTTCATTCAGTCAGTAGCTTCAAACATTTCTGGACGTTTTTCAATGGCAAAAATCAATGAATATTGTAAATGCACAAACAGTAATATCTCCAGATTGCAAGGTGCAATTCTGAAATTTTTTGCTTTTTCCTGCTAATCCTGGCATGATAAAGAAGATTCAAAGAGAGTGAGATGCCAGCTCTTTTCATTCAGTCAGTAGCTTCAAACATTTCTGGTATATGAATAACATGTTTTTCAATGGCAAAAATCAATGAATATTGTAAATGCACACACAGTAATTTCTCCGCATTGCAAGGTGCAAATCTGAAATTTTTTGCTTTTTCCTGCTAATCCTAGCATGATAAAGAAGATTCAAAGAGAGTGAGATGCCAGCTCCTTTCATTCAGTCAGTAGCTTCAAACATTTCTGGACGTTTTTCAATGGCAAAAATCAATGAATATTGTAAATGCACAAACAGTAATATCTCCACATTGCAACGTGCAATTCTGAAATTTTTTGCTTTTTCCTGCTAATCCTGGCATGATAAAGAAGATTCAAAGAGAGTGAGATGCCAGCTCTTTTCATTCAGTCAGTAGCTTCAAACATTTCTGGTATATGAATAACGATGTTTTTCAATGGCAAAAATCAATGAATATTGTAAATGCACACACAGTAATTTCTCCGCATTGCAAGGTGCAATTCTGAAATTTTTTGCTTTTTCCTGCTAATCCTAGCATGATAAAGAAGATTCAAAGAGAGTGAGATGCCAGCTCCTTTCATTCAGTCAGTAGCTTCAAACATTTCTGGACGTTTTTCAATGGCAAAAATCAATGAATATTGTAAATGCACAAACAGTAATTTCTCCGCATTGCAAGGTGCAATTCTGAAATTTTTTGCTTTTTCCTGCTAATCCTAGCATGATAAAGAAGATTCAAAGAGAGTGAGATGCCAGCTCCTTTCATTCAGTCAGTAGCTTCAAACATTTCTGGACGTTTTTCAATGGCAAAAATCAATGAATATTGTAAATGCACAAACAGTAATATCTCCACATTGCAACGTGCAATTCTGAAATTTTTTGCTTTTTCCTGCTAATCCTGGCATGATAAAGAAGATTCAAAGAGAGTGAGATGCCAGCTCTTTTCATTCAGTCAGTAGCTTCAAACATTTCTGGTATATGAATAACGATGTTTTTCAATGGCAAAAATCAATGAATATTGTAAATGCACACACAGTAATTTCTCCGCATTGCAAGGTGCAATTTTGAAATTTTTTGCTTTTTCCTGCTAATCCTAGCATGATAAAGAAGATTCAAAGAGAGTGAGATGCCAGCTCCTTTCATTCAGTCAGTAGCTTCAAACATTTCTGGACGTTTTTCAATGGCAAAAATCAATGAATATTGTAAATGCACAAACAGTAATATCTCCACATTGCAAGGTGCAATTCTGAAATTTTTTGCTTTTTCCTGCTAATCCTGGCATGATAAAGAAGATTCAAAGAGAGTGAGATGCCAGCTCTTTTCATTCAGTCAGTAGTTTCAAACATTTCTGGTATATGAATAACATGTTTTTCAATGGCAAAAATCAATGAATATTGTAAATGCACAAACAGTAATTTCTCCGCATTGCAAGGTGCAATTCTGAAATTTTTTGCTTTTTCCTGCTAATCCTAGCATGATAAAGAAGATTCAAAGAGAGTGAGATGCCAGCTCCTTTCATTCAGTCAGTAGCTTCAAACATTTCTGGACGTTTTTCAATGGCAAAAATCAATGAATATTGTAAATGCACAAACAGTAATATCTCCACATTGCAAGGTGCAATTCTGAAATTTTTTGCTTTTTCCTGCTAATCCTAGCATGATAAAGAAGATTCAAAGAGAGTGAGATGCCGGCTCCTTTCATTCAGTCAGTAGCTTCAAACATTTCTGGACGTTTTTCAATGGCAAAAATCAATGAATATTGTAAATGCACAAACAGTAATATCTCCACATTGCAACGTGCAATTCTGAAATTTTTTGCTTTTTCCTGCTAATCCTGGCATGATAAAGAAGATTCAAAGAGAGAGAGATGCCAGCTCTTTTCATTCAGTCAGTAGCTTCAAACATTTCTGGTATATGAATAACATGTTTTTCAATGGCAAAAATCAATGAATATTGTAAATGCACAAACAGTAATATCTCCACATTGCAACGTGCAATTCTGAAATTTTTTGCTTTTTCCTGCTCCTCTTAGCATGATAAAGAAGATTCAAAGAGAGTGAGATGCCAGCTCTTTTCATTCAGTCAGTAGCTTCAAACATTTCTGGACGTTTTTCAATGGCAAAAATCAATGAATATTGTAAATGCACAAACAGTAATTTCTCCGCATTGCAAGGTGCAATTCTGAAATTTTTTGCTTTTTCCTGCTAATCCTAGCATGATAAAGAAGATTCAAAGAGAGTGAGATGCCAGCTCCTTTCATTCAGTCAGTAGCTTCAAACATTTCTGGACGTTTTTCAATGGCAAAAATCAATGAATATTGTAAATGCACAAACAGTAATATCTCCACATTGCAACGTGCAATTCTGAAATTTTTTGCTTTTTCCTGCTAATCCTGGCATGATAAAGAAGATTCAAAGAGAGTGAGATGCCAGCTCTTTTCATTCAGTCAGTAGCTTCAAACATTTCTGGTATATGAATAACGATGTTTTTCAATGGCAAAAATCAATGAATATTGTAAATGCACAAACAGTAATATCTCCACATTGCAACGTGCAATTCTGAATTTTTTTGCTTTTTTCTGCTAATCCTGGCATGATAAAGAAGATTCAAAGAGAGTGAGATGCCAGCTCTTTTCATTCAGTCAGTAGCTTCAAACATTTCTGGTATATGAATAACGATGTTTTTCAATGGCAAAAATCAATGAATATTGTAAATGCACACACAGTAATTTCTCCGCATTGCAAGGTGCAATTCTGAAATTTTTAGCTTTTTCCTGCTAATCCTAGCATGATAAAGAAGATTCAAAGAGAGTGAGATGCCAGCTCCTTTCATTCAGTCAGTAGCTTCAAACATTTCTGGACGTTTTTCAATGGCAAAAATCAATGAATATTGTAAATGCACAAACAGTAATATCTCCACATTGCAAGGTGCAATTCTGAAATTTTTTGCTTTTTCCTGCTAATCCTGGCATGATAAAGAAGATTCAAAGAGAGTGAGATGCCAGCTCTTTTCATTCAGTCAGTAGCTTCAAACATTTCTGGTATATGAATAACATGCTTTTCAATGGCAAAAATCAATGAATATTGTAAATGCACAAACAGTAATTTCTCCGCATTGCAAGGTGCAATTCTGAAATTTTTTGCTTTTTCCTGCTAATCCTAGCATGATAAAGAAGATTCAAAGAGAGTGAGATGCCAGCTCCTTTCATTCAGTCAGTAGCTTCAAACATTTCTGGACGTTTTTCAATGGCAAAAATCAATGAATATTGTAAATGCACAAACAGTAATATCTCCACATTGCAAGGTGCAATTCTGAAATTTTTTGCTTTTTCCTGCTAATCCTAGCATGATAAAGAAGATTCAAAGAGAGTGAGATGCCAGCTCCTTTCATTCAGTCAGTAGCTTCAAACATTTCTGGACGTTTTTCAATGGCAAAAATCAATGAATATTGTAAATGCACAAACAGTAATATCTCCACATTGCAACGTGCAATTCTGAAATTTTTTGCTTTTTCCTGCTAATCCTGGCATGATAAAGAAGATTCAAAGAGAGTGAGATGCCAGCTCTTTTCATTCAGTCAGTAGCTTCAAACATTTCTGGTATATGAATAACATGTTTTTCAATGGCAAAAATCAATGAATATTGTAAATGCACAAACAGTAATTTCTCCGCATTGCAAGGTGCAATTCTGAAATTTTTTGCTTTTTCCTGCTAATCCTAGCATGATAAAGAAGATTCAAAGAGAGTGAGATGCCAGCTCCTTTCATTCAGTCAGTAGCTTCAAACATTTCTGGACGTTTTTCAATGGCAAAAATCAATGAATATTGTAAATGCACAAACAGTAATATCTCCACATTGCAAGGTGCAATTCTGAAATTTTTTGCTTTTTCCTGCTAATCCTAGCATGATAAAGAAGATTCAAAGAGAGTGAGATGCCAGCTCCTTTCATTCAGTCAGTAGCTTCAAACATTTCTGGACGTTTTTCAATGGCAAAAATCAATGAATATTGTAAATGCACAAACAGTAATATCTCCACATTGCAAGGTGCAATTCTGAAATTTTTTGCTTTTTCCTGCTAATCCTGGCATGATAAAGAAGATTCAAAGAGAGTGAGATGCCAGCTCTTTTCATTCAGTCAGTAGCTTCAAACATTTCTGGTATATGAATAACGATGTTTTTCAATGGCAAAAATCAATGAATATTGTAAATGCACACACAGTAATTTCTCCGCATTGCAAGGTGCAATTCTGAAATTTTTTGCTTTTTCCTGCTAATCCTAGCATGATAAAGAAGATTCAAAGAGAGTGAGATGCCAGCTCCTTTCATTCAGTCAGTAGCTTCAAACATCTCTGGACGTTTTTCAATGGCAAAAATCAATGAATATTGTAAATGCACAAACAGTAATATCTCCACATTGCAACGTGCAATTCTGAAATTTTTTGCTTTTTCCTGCTCCTCTTAGCATGATAAAGAAGATTCAAAGAGAGTGAGATGCCAGCTCTTTTCATTCAGTCAGTAGCTTCAAACATTTCTGGTATATGAATAACATGATGTTTTTCAATGGCAAAAATCAATGAATATTGTAAATGCACAAACATTAATTTCTCCGCATTGCAATGTGCAATTCTGAAATTTTTTGCTTTTTCCTGCTAATCCTAGCATGATAAAGAAGATTCAAAGAGAGTGAGATGCCAGCTCCTTTCATTCAGTCAGTAGCTTCAAACATTTCTGGACGTTTTTCAATGGCAAAAATCAATGAATATTGTAAATGCACAAACAGTAATATCTCCACATTGCAAGGTGCAATTCTGAAATTTTTTGCTTTTTCCTGCTGATCCTGGCATGATAAAGAAGATTCAAAGAGAGTGAGATGCCAGCTCTTTTCATTCAGTCAGTAGCTTCAAACATTTCTGGTATATGAATAACATGTTTTTCAATGGCAAAAATCAATGAATATTGTAAATGCACACACAGTAATTTCTCCGCATTGCAAGGTGCAATTCTGAAATTTTTTGCTTTTTCCTGCTAATCCTCGCATGATAAAGAAGATTCAAAGAGAGTGAGATGCCAGCTCCTTTCATTCAGTCAGTAGCTTCAAACATTTCTGGACGTTTTTCAATGGCAAAAATCAATGAATATTGTAAATGCACAAACAGTAATATCTCCACATTGCAACGTGCAATTCTGAAATTTTTTGCTTTTTCCTGCTAATCCTGGCATGATAAAGAAGATTCAAAGAGAGTGAGATGCCAGCTCTTTTCATTCAGTCAGTAGCTTCAAACATTTCTGGTATATGAATAACGATGTTTTTCAATGGCAAAAATCAATGAATATTGTAAATGCACACACAGTAATTTCTCCGCATTGCAAGGTGCAATTCTGAAATTTTTTGCTTTTTCCTGCTAATCCTAGCATGATAAAGAAGATTCAAAGAGAGTGAGATGCCAGCTCCTTTCATTCAGTCAGTAGCTTCAAACATTTCTGGTATATGAATAACATGATGTTTTTCAATGGCAAAAATCAATGAATATTGTAAATGCACAAACAGTAATTTCTCCGCATTGCAAGGTGCAATTCTGAAATTTTTTGCTTTTTCCTGCTAATCCTGGCATGATAAAGAAGATTCAAAGAGAGTGAGATGCCAGCTCTTTTCATTCAGTCAGTATCTTCAAACATTTCTGGACATTTTTCAATGGCAAAAATCAATGAATATTGTAAGTGCACAAACAGTAATATCTCCACATTGCAAGGTGCAATTCTGAAATTTTTTGCTTTTTCCTGCTAATCCTAGCATGATAAAGAAGATTCAAAGAGAGTGAGATGCCAGCTCTTTTCATTCAGTCAGTAGCTTCAAACATTTCTGGTATATGAATAACATGTTTTTCAATGGCAAAAATCAATGAATATTGTAAATGCACAAACAGTAATATCTCCACATTGCAACGTGCAATTCTGAAATTTTTTGCTTTTTCCTGCTCCTCTTAGCATGATAAAGAAGATTCAAAGAGAGTGAGATGCCAGCTCTTTTCATTCAGTCAGTAGCTTCAAACATTTCTGGTATATGAATAACATGATGTTTTTCAATGGCAAAAATCAATGAATATTGTAAATGCACAAACAGTAATATCTCCACATTGCAACGTGCAATTCTGAAATTTTTTGCTTTTTCCTGCTAATCCTGGCATGATAAAGAAGATTCAAAGAGAGTGAGATGCCAGCTCTTTTCATTCAGTCAGTAGCTTCAAACATTTCTGGTATATGAATAACGATGTTTTTCAATGGCAAAAATCAATGAATATTGTAAATGCACACACAGTAATTTCTCCGCATTGCAAGGTGCAATTCTGAAATTTTTTGCTTTTTCCTGCTAATCCTAGCATGATAAAGAAGATTCAAAGAGAGTGAGATGCCAGCTCCTTTCATTCAGTCAGTAGCTTCAAACATTTCTGGTATATGAATAACATGATGTTTTTCAATGGCAAAAATCAATGAATATTGTAAATGCACAAACAGTAATTTCTCCGCATTGCAAGGTGCAATTCTGAAATTTTTTGCTTTTTCCTGCTAATCCTGGCATGATAAAGAAGATTCAAAGAGAGTGAGATGCCAGCTCTTTTCATTCAGTCAGTATCTTCAAACATTTCTGGACATTTTTCAATGGCAAAAATCAATGAATATTGTAAGTGCACAAACAGTAATATCTCCACATTGCAAGGTGCAATTCTGAAATTTTTTGCTTTTTCCTGCTAATCCTAGCATGATAAAGAAGATTCAAAGAGAGTGAGATGCCAGCTCTTTTCATTCAGTCAGTAGCTTCAAACATTTCTGGTATATGAATAACATGTTTTTCAATGGCAAAAATCAATGAATATTGTAAATGCACAAACAGTAATATCTCCACATTGCAACGTGCAATTCTGAAATTTTTTGCTTTTTCCTGCTCCTCTTAGCATGATAAAGAAGATTAAAAGAGAGTGAGATGCCAGCTCTTTTCATTCAGTCAGTAGCTTCAAACATTTCTGGTATATGAATAACATGATGTTTTTCAATGGCAAAAATCAATGAATATTGTAAATGCACAAACAGTAATATCTCCACATTGCAACGTGCAATTCTGAAATTTTTTGCTTTTTCCTGCTAATCCTGGCATGATAAAGAAGATTCAAAGAGAGTGAGATGCCAGCTCTTTTCATTCAGTCAGTAGCTTCAAACATTTCTGGTATATGAATAACGATGTTTTTCAATGGCAAAAATCAATGAATATTGTAAATGCACAAACAGTAATATCTCCACATTGCAACGTGCAATTCTGAAATTTTTTGCTTTTTCCTGCTAATCCTGGCATGATAAAGAAGATTCAAAGAGAGTGAGATGCCAGCTCTTTTCATTCAGTCAGTAGCTTCAAACATTTCTGGTATATGAATAACGATGTTTTTCAATGGCAAAAATCAATGAATATTGTAAATGCACACACAGTAATTTCTCCGCATTGCAAGGTGCAATTCTGAAATTTTTTGCTTTTTCCTGCTAATCCTAGCATGATAAAGAAGATTCAAAGAGAGTGAGATGCCAGCTCCTTTCATTCAGTCAGTAGCTTCAAACATTTCTGGACGTTTTTCAATGGCAAAAATCAATGAATATTGTAAATGCACAAACAGTAATATCTCCACATTGCAAGGTGCAATTCTGAAATTTTTTGCTTTTTCCTGCTAATCCTAGCATGATAAAGAAGATTCAAAGAGAGTGAGATGCCAGCTCTTTTCATTCAGTCAGTAGCTTCAAACATTTCTGGTATATGAATAACATGTTTTTCAATGGCAAAAATCAATGAATATTGTAAATGCACAAACAGTAATATCTCCACATTGCAACGTGCAATTCTGAAATTTTTTGCTTTTTCCTGCTCCTCTTAGCATGATAAAGAAGATTCAAAGAGAGTGAGATGCCAGCTCTTTTCATTCAGTCAGTAGCTTCAAACATTTCTGGTATATGAATAACATGATGTTTTTCAATGGCAAAAATCAATGAATATTGTAAATGCACAAACAGTAATATCTCCACATTGCAACGTGCAATTCTGAAATTTTTTGCTTTTTCCTGCTAATCCTGGCATGATAAAGAAGATTCAAAGAGAGTGAGATGCCAGCTCTTTTCATTCAGTCAGTAGCTTCAAACATTTCTGGTATATGAATAACGATGTTTTTCAATGGCAAAAATCAATGAATATTGTAAATGCACAAACAGTAATATCTCCACATTGCAACGTGCAATTCTGAAATTTTTTGCTTTTTCCTGCTAATCCTGGCATGATAAAGAAGATTCAAAGAGAGTGAGATGCCAGCTCTTTTCATTCAGTCAGTAGCTTCAAACATTTCTGGTATATGAATAACATGTTTTTCAATGGCAAAAATCAATGAATATTGTAAATGCACAAACAGTAATTTCTCCGCATTGCAAGGTGCAATTCTGAAATTTTTTGCTTTTTCCTGCTAATCCTAGCATGATAAAGAAGATTCAAAGAGAGTGAGATGCCAGCTCCTTTCATTCAGTCAGTAGCTTCAAACATTTCTGGACGTTTTTCAATGGCAAAAATCAATGAATATTGTAAATGCACAAACAGTAATATCTCCACATTGCAAGGTGCAATTCTGAAATTTTTTGCTTTTTCCTGCTAATCCTGGCATGATAAAGAAGATTCAAAGAGAGTGAGATGCCAGCTCTTTTCATTCAGTCAGTAGCTTCAAACATTTCTGGTATATGAATAACGTTTTTCAATGGCAAAAATCAATGAATATTGTAAATGCACAAACAGTAATTTCTCCGCATTGCAAGGTGAAATTCTGAAATTTTTTGCTTTTTCCTGCTAATCCTAGCATGATAAAGAAGATTCAAAGAGAGTGAGATGCCAGCTCCTTTCATTCAGTCAGTAGCTTCAAACATTTCTGGTATATGAATAACATGTTTTTCAATGGCAAAAATCAATGAATATTGTAAATGCACAAACAGTAATTTCTCCGCATTGCAAGGTGCAATTCTGAAATTTTTTGCTTTTTCCTGCTAATCCTAGCATGATAAAGAAGATTCAAAGAGAGTGAGATGCCAGCTCCTTTCATTCAGTCAGTAGCTTCAAACATTTCTGGTATATGAATAACATGTTTTTCAATGGCAAAAATCAATGAATATTGTAAATGCACAAACAGTAATATCTCCACATTGCAAGGTGCAATTCTGAAATTTTTTGCTTTTTCCTGCTAATCCTGGCATGATAAAGAAGATTCAAAGAGAGTGGGATGCCAGCTCTTTTCATTCAGTCAGTAGCTTCAAACATTTCTGGTATATGAATAACGATGTTTTTCAATGGCAAAAATCAATGAATATTGTAAATGCACACACAGTAATTTCTCCGCATTGCAAGGTGCAATTCTGAAATTTTTTGCTTTTTCCTGCTAATCCTAGCATGATAAAGAAGATTCAAAGAGAGTGAGATGCCAGCTCCTTTCATTCAGTCAGTAGCTTCAAACATTTCTGGTATATGAATAACATGATGTTTTTCAATGGCAAAAATCAATGAATATTGTAAATGCACAAACAGTAATTTCTCCGAATTGCAATGTGCAATTCTGAAATTTTTTGCTTTTTCCTGCTAATACTAGCATGATAAAGAAGATTCAAAGAGAGTGAGATGCCAGCTCCTTTCATTCAGTCAGTAGCTTCAAACATTTCTGGACGTTTTTCAATGGCAAAAATCAATGAATATTGTAAATGCACAAACAGTAATATCTCCACATTGCAAGGTGCAATTCTGAAATTTTTTGCTTTTTCCTGCTAATCCTGGCATGATAAAGAAGATTCAAAGAGAGTGAGATGCCAGCTCTTTTCATTCAGTCAGTAGCTTCAAACATTTCTGGTATATGAATAACATGTTTTTCAATGGCAAAAATCAATGAATATTGTAAATGCACACACAGTAATTTCTCCGCATTGCAAGGTGCAATTCTGAAATTTTTTGCTTTTTCCTGCTAATCCTAGCATGATAAAGAAGATTCAAAGAGAGTGAGATGCCAGCTCCTTTCATTCAGTCAGTAGCTTCAAACATTTCTGGTATATGAATAACGATGTTTTTCAATGGCAAAAATCAATGAATATTGTAAATGCACAAACAGTAATTTCTCCGCATTGCAAGGTGCAATTCTGAAATTTTTTGCTTTTTCCTGCTAATCCTAGCATGATAAAGAAGATTCAAAGAGAGTGAGATGCCAGCTCCTTTCATTCAGTCAGTAGCTTCAAACATTTCTGGACGTTTTTCAATGGCAAAAATCAATAAATATTGTAAATGCACAAACAGTAATATCTCCACATTGCAAAATGCAATTCTGAAATTTTTTGCTTTTTCCTGCTAATCCTGGCATGATAAAGAAGATTCAAAGAGAGTGAGATGCCAGCTCTTTTCATTCAGTCAGTAGCTTCAAACATTTCTGGACGTTTTTCAATGGCAAAAATCAATGAATATTGTAAATGCACAAACAGTAATATCTCCACATTGCAAGGTGCAATTCTGAAATTTTTTGCTTTTTCCTGCTAATCCTGGCATGATAAAGAAGATTCAAAGAGAGTGAGATGCCAGCTCCTTTCATTCAGTCAGTAGCTTCAAACATTTCTGGTATATGAATAACATGTTTTTCAATGGCAAAAATCAATGAATATTGTAAATGCACAAATAGTAATTTCTCCCCATTGCAAGGTGCAATTCTGAAATTTTTTGCTTTTTCCTGCTAATCCTAGCATGATAAAGAAGATTCAAAGAGAGTGAGATGCCAGCTCCTTTCATTCAGTCAGTAGCTTCAAACATTTCTGGACGTTTTTCAATGGCAAAAATCAATGAATATTGTAAATGCACAAACAGTAATATCTCCACATTGCAAGGTGCAATTCTGAAATTTTTTGCTTTTTCCTGCTAATCCTGGCATGATAAAGAAGATTCAAAGAGAGTGAGATGCCAGCTCTTTTCATTCAGTCAGTAGCTTCAAACATTTCTGGACGTTTTTCAATGGCAAAAATCAATGAATATTGTAAATGCACAAACAGTAATATCTCCACATTGCAAGGTGCAATTCTGAAATTTTTTGCTTTTTCCTGCTAATCCTGGCATGATAAAGAAGATTCAAAGAGAGTGAGATGCCAGCTCTTTTCATTCAGTCAGTAGCTTCAAACATTTCTGGTATATGAATAACATGTTTTTCAATGGCAAAAATCAATGAATATTGTAAATGCACAAACAGTAATTTCTCCGCATTGCAAGGTGCAATTCTGAAATTTTTTGCTTTTTCCTGCTAATCCTAGCATGATAAAGAAGATTCAAAGAGATTGAGATGCCAGCTCTTTTCATTCAGTCAGTAGCTTCAAACATTTCTGGACGTTTTTCAATGGCAAAAATCAATGAATATTGTAAATGCACAAACAGTAATTTCTCCGCATTGCAAGGTGCAATTCTGAAATTTTTTGCTTTTTCCTGCTAATCCTAGCATGATAAAGAAGATTCAAAGAGAGTGAGATGCCAGCTCTTTTCATTCAGTCAGTAGCTTCAAACATTTCTGGACGTTTTTCAATGGCAAAAATCAATGAATATTGTAAATGCACAAACAGTAATATCTCCACATTGCAAGGTGCAATTCTGAAATTTTTTGCTTTTTCCTGCTAATCCTGGCATGATAAAGAAGATTCAAAGAGAGTGAGATGCCAGCTCCTTTCATTCAGTCAGTAGCTTCAAACATTTCTGGTATATGAATAACATGTTTTTCAATGGCAAAAATCAATGAATATTGTAAATGCACAAACAGTAATTTCTCTGCATTGCAAGGTGCAATTCTGAAATTTTTTGCTTTTTCCTGCTAATCCTAGCATGATAAAGAAGATTCAAAGAGAGTGAGATGCCAGCTCCTTTCATTCAGTCAGTAGCTTCAAACATTTCTGGACGTCTTTCAATGGCAAAAATCAATGAATATTGTAAATGCACAAACAGTAATATCTCCACATTGCAAGGTGCAATTCTGAAATTTTTTGCTTTTTCCTGCTAATCCTGGCATGATAAAGAAGATTCAAAGAGAGTGAGATGCCAGCTCTTTTCATTCAGTCAGTAGCTTCAAACATTTCTGGACGTTTTTCAATGGCAAAAATCAATGAATATTGTAAATGCACAAACAGTAATATCTCCACATTGCAAGGTGCAATTCTGAAATTTTTTGCTTTTTCCTGCTAATCCTGGCATGATAAAGAAGATTCAAAGAGAGTGAGATGCCAGCTCCTTTCATTCAGTCAGTAGCTTCAAACATTTCTGGTATCTGAATAACATGTTTTTCAATGGCAAAAATCAATGAATATTGTAAATGCACAAACAGTAATTTCTCCGCATTGCAAGGTGCAATTCTGAAATTTTTTGCTTTTTCCTGCTAATCCTAGCATGATAAAGAAGATTCAAAGAGAGTGAGATGCCAGCTCCTTTCATTCAGTCAGTAGCTTCAAACATTTCTGGACGTTTTTCAATGGCAAAAATCAATGAATATTGTAAATGCACAAACAGTAATATCTCCACATTGCAAGGTGCAATTCTGAAGTTTTTTGCTTTTTCCTGCTAATCCTGGCATGATAAAGAAGATTCAAAGAGAGTGAGATGCCAGCTCTTTTCATTCAGTCAGTAGCTTCAAACATTTCTGGTATATGAATAACATGTTTTTCAATGGCAAAAATCAATGAATATTGTAAATGCACAAACAGTAATTTCTCCGCATTGCAAGGTGCAATTCTGAAATTTTTTGCTTTTTCCTGCTAATCCTAGCATGATAAAGAAGATTCAAAGAGAGTGAGATGCCAGCTCCTTTCATTCAGTCAGTAGCTTCAAACATTTCTGGACGTTTTTCAATGGCAAAAATCAATGAATATTGTAAATGCACAAACAGTAATATCTCCACATTGCAAGGTGCAATTCTGAAATTTTTTGCTTTTTCCTGCTAATCCTGGCATGATAAAGAAGATTCAAAGAGAGTGAGATGCCAGCTCTTTTCATTCAGTCAGTAGCTTCAAACATTTCTGGTATATGAATAACGTTTTTCAATGGCAAAAATCAATGAATATTGTAAATGCACAAACAGTAATTTCTCCGCATTGCAAGGTGAAATTCTGAAATTTTTTGCTTTTTCCTGCTAATCCTAGCATGATAAAGAAGATTCAAAGAGAGTGAGATGCCAGCTCCTTTCATTCAGTCAGTAGCTTCAAACATTTCTGGTATATGAATAACATGTTTTTCAATGGCAAAAATCAATGAATATTGTAAATGCACAAACAGTAATTTCTCCGCATTGCAAGGTGCAATTCTGAAATTTTTTGCTTTTTCCTGCTAATCCTAGCATGATAAAGAAGATTCAAAGAGAGTGAGATGCCAGCTCCTTTCATTCAGTCAGTAGCTTCAAACATTTCTGGTATATGAATAACATGTTTTTCAATGGCAAAAATCAATGAATATTGTAAATGCACAAACAGTAATATCTCCACATTGCAAGGTGCAATTCTGAAATTTTTTGCTTTTTCCTGCTAATCCTGGCATGATAAAGAAGATTCAAAGAGAGTGGGATGCCAGCTCTTTTCATTCAGTCAGTAGCTTCAAACATTTCTGGTATATGAATAACGATGTTTTTCAATGGCAAAAATCAATGAATATTGTAAATGCACACACAGTAATTTCTCCGCATTGCAAGGTGCAATTCTGAAATTTTTTGCTTTTTCCTGCTAATCCTAGCATGATAAAGAAGATTCAAAGAGAGTGAGATGCCAGCTCCTTTCATTCAGTCAGTAGTTTCAAACATTTCTGGTATATGAATAACATGATGTTTTTCAATGGCAAAAATCAATGAATATTGTAAATGCACAAACAGTAATTTCTCCGAATTGCAATGTGCAATTCTGAAATTTTTTGCTTTTTCCTGCTAATCCTAGCATGATAAAGAAGATTCAAAGAGAGTGAGATGCCAGCTCCTTTCATTCAGTCAGTAGCTTCAAACATTTCTGGACGTTTTTCAATGGCAAAAATCAATGAATATTGTAAATGCACAAACAGTAATATCTCCACATTGCAAGGTGCAATTCTGAAATTTTTTGCTTTTTCCTGCTAATCCTGGCATGATAAAGAAGATTCAAAGAGAGTGAGATGCCAGCTCTTTTCATTCAGTCAGTAGCTTCAAACATTTCTGGTATATGAATAACATGTTTTTCAATGGCAAAAATCAATGAATATTGTAAATGCACACACAGTAATTTCTCCGCATTGCAAGGTGCAATTCTGAAATTTTTTGCTTTTTCCTGCTAATCCTAGCATGATAAAGAAGATTCAAAGAGAGTGAGATGCCAGCTCCTTTCATTCAGTCAGTAGCTTCAAACATTTCTGGTATATGAATAACGATGTTTTTCAATGGCAAAAATCAATGAATATTGTAAATGCACAAACAGTAATTTCTCCGCATTGCAAGGTGCAATTCTGAAATTTTTTGCTTTTTCCTGCTAATCCTAGCATGATAAAGAAGATTCAAAGAGAGTGAGATGCCAGCTCCTTTCATTCAGTCAGTAGCTTCAAACATTTCTGGACGTTTTTCAATGGCAAAAATCAATAAATATTGTAAATGCACAAACAGTAATATCTCCACATTGCAAGGTGCAATTCTGAAATTTTTTGCTTTCTCCTGCTAATCCTGGCATGATAAAGAAGATTCAAAGAGAGTGAGATGCCAGCTCTTTTCATTCAGTCAGTAGCTTCAAACATTTCTGGACGTTTTTCAATGGCAAAAATCAATGAATATTGTAAATGCACAAACAGTAATATCTCCACATTGCAAGGTGCAATTCTGAAATTTTTTGCTTTTTCCTGCTAATCCTGGCATGATAAAGAAGATTCAAAGAGAGTGAGATGCCAGCTCCTTTCATTCAGTCAGTAGCTTCAAACATTTCTGGTATATGAATAACATGTTTTTCAATGGCAAAAATCAATGAATATTGTAAATGCACAAATAGTAATTTCTCCGCATTGCAAGGTGCAATTCTGAAATTTTTTGCTTTTTCCTGCTAATCCTAGCATGATAAAGAAGATTCAAAGAGAGTGAGATGCCAGCTCCTTTCATTCAGTCAGTAGCTTCAAACATTTCTGGACGTTTTTCAATGGCAAAAATCAATGAATATTGTAAATGCACAAACAGTAATATCTCCACATTGCAAGGTGCAATTCTGAAATTTTTTGCTTTTTCCTGCTAATCCTGGCATGATAAAGAAGATTCAAAGAGAGTGAGATGCCAGCTCTTTTCATTCAGTCAGTAGCTTCAAACATTTCTGGACGTTTTTCAATGGCAAAAATCAATGAATATTGTAAATGCACAAACAGTAATATCTCCACATTGCAAGGTGCAATTCTGAAATTTTTTGCTTTTTCCTGCTAATCCTGGCATGATAAAAAAGATTCAAAGAGAGTGAGATGCCAGCTCTTTTCATTCAGTCAGTAGCTTCAAACATTTCTGGTATATGAATAACATGTTTTTCAATGGCAAAAATCAATGAATATTGTAAATGCACAAACAGTAATTTCTCCGCATTGCAAGGTGCAATTCTGAAATTTTTTGCTTTTTCCTGCTAATCCTAGCATGATAAAGAAGATTCAAAGAGAGTGAGATGCCAGCTCTTTTCATTCAGTCAGTAGCTTCAAACATTTCTGGACATTTTTCAATGGCAAAAATCAATGAATATTGTAAATGCACAAACAGTAATTTCTCCGCATTGCAAGGTGCAATTCTGAAATTTTTTGCTTTTTCCTGCTAATCCTAGCATGATAAAGAAGATTCAAAGAGAGTGAGATGCCAGCTCTTTTCATTCAGTCAGTAGCTTCAAACATTTCTGGACGTTTTTCAATGGCAAAAATCAATGAATATTGTAAATGCACAAACAGTAATATCTCCACATTGCAAGGTGCAATTCTGAAATTTTTTGCTTTTTCCTGCTAATCCTGGCATGATAAAGAAGATTCAAAGAGAGTGAGATGCCAGCTCCTTTCATTCAGTCAGTAGCTTCAAACATTTCTGGTATATGAATAACATGTTTTTCAATGGCAAAAATCAATGAATATTGTAAATGCACAAACAGTAATTTCTCTGCATTGCAAGGTGCAATTCTGAAATTTTTTGCTTTTTCCTGCTAATCCTAGCATGATAAAGAAGATTCAAAGAGAGTGAGATGCCAGCTCCTTTCATTCAGTCAGTAGCTTCAAACATTTCTGGACGTCTTTCAATGGCAAAAATCAATGAATATTGTAAATGCACAAACAGTAATATCTCCACATTGCAAGGTGCAATTCTGAAATTTTTTGCTTTTTCCTGCTAATCCTGGCATGATAAAGAAGATTCAAAGAGAGTGAGATGCCAGCTCTTTTCATTCAGTCAGTAGCTTCAAACATTTCTGGACGTTTTTCAATGGCAAAAATCAATGAATATTGTAAATGCACAAACAGTAATATCTCCACATTGCAAGGTGCAATTCTGAAATTTTTTGCTTTTTCCTGCTAATCCTGGCATGATAAAGAAGATTCAAAGAGAGTGAGATGCCAGCTCCTTTCATTCAGTCAGTAGCTTCAAACATTTCTGGTATCTGAATAACATGTTTTTCAATGGCAAAAATCAATGAATATTGTAAATGCACAAACAGTAATTTCTCCGCATTGCAAGGTGCAATTCTGAAATTTTTTGCTTTTTCCTGCTAATCCTAGCATGATAAAGAAGATTCAAAGAGAGTGAGATGCCAGCTCCTTTCATTCAGTCAGTAGCTTCAAACATTTCTGGACGTTTTTCAATGGCAAAAATCAATGAATATTGTAAATGCACAAACAGTAATATCTCCACATTGCAAGGTGCAATTCTGAAATTTTTTACTTTTTCCTGCTAATCCTGGCATGATAAAGAAGATTCAAAGAGAGTGAGATGCCAGCTCTTTTCATTCAGTCAGTAGCTTCAAACATTTCTGGTATATGAATAACATGTTTTTCAATGGCAAAAATCAATGAATATTGTAAATGCACAAACAGTAATTTCTCCGCATTGCAAGGTGCAATTCTGAAATTTTTTGCTTTTTCCTGCTAATACTTGCATGATAAAGAAGATTCAAAGAGAGTGAGATGCCAGCTCCTTTCATTCAGTCAGTAGCTTCAAACATTTCTGGTATATGAATAACGATGTTTTTCTATGGCAAAAATCAATGAATATTGTAAATGCACACACAGTAATTTCTCTGCATTGCAAGGTGCAATTCTGAAATTTTTTGCTTTTTCCTGCTAATCCTAGCATGATAAAGAAGATTCAAAGAGAGTGAGATGCCAGCTCCTTTCATTCAGTCAGTAGCTTCAAACATTTCTGGACGTTTTTCAATGGCAAAAATCAATGAATATTGTAAATGCACAAACAGTAATTTCTCCACATTGCAAGGTGCAATTCTGAAATTTTTTGCTTTTTCCTGCTAATCCTGGCATGATAAAGAAGATTCAAAGAGAGTGAGATGCCAGCTCTTTTCATTCAGTCAGTAGCTTCAAACATTTCTGGTATATGAATAACATGTTTTTCAATGGCAAAAATCAATGAATATTGTAAATGCACAAACAGTAATATCTCCACATTGCAAGGTGCAATTCTGAAATTTTTTGCTTTTTCCTGCTAATCCTGGCATGATAAAGAAGATTCAAAGAGAGTGAGATGCCAGCTCTTTTCATTCAGTCAGTAGCTTCAAACATTTCTGGTATATGAATAATATGATGTTTTTCAATGGCAAAAATCAATAAATATTGTAAATGCACACACAGTAATTTCTCCGCATTGCAAGGTGCAATTCTGAAATTTTTTGCTTTTTCCTGCTAATCCTAGCATGATAAAGAAGATTCAAAGAGAGTGAGATGCCAGCTCCTTTCATTCAGTCAGTAGCTTCAAACATTTCTGGACGTTTTTCAATGGCAAAAATCAATGAATATTGTAAATGCACAAACAGTAATATCTCCACATTGCAAGGTGCAATTCTGAAATTTTTTGCTTTTTCCTGCTAATCCTGGCATGATAAAGAAGATTCAAAGAGAGTGAGATGCCAGCTCTTTTCATTCAGTCAGTAGCTTCAAACATTTCTGGTATATGAATAACATGTTTTTCAATGGCAAAAATCAATGAATATTGTAAATGCACAAACAGTAATATCTCCACATTGCAAGGTGCAATTCTGAAATTTTTTGCTTTTTCCTGCTAATCCTGGCATGATAAAGAAGATTCAAAGAGAGTGAGATGCCAGCTCTTTTCATTCAGTCAGTAGCTTCAAACATTTCTGGTATATGAATAACGATGTTTTTCAATGGCAAAAATCAATGAATATTGTAAATGCACACACAGTAATTTCTCCGCATTGCAAGGTGCAGTTCTGAAATTTTTTGCTTTTTCCTGCTAATCCTAGCATGATAAAGATTCAAAGAGAGTGAGATGCCAGCTCCTTTCATTCAGTCAGTAGCTTCAAACATTTCTGGAAGTTTTTCAATGGCAAAAATCAATGAATATTGTAAATGCACAAACAGTAATATCTCCACATTGCAAGGTGCAATTCTGAAATTTTTTGCTTTTTCCTGCTAATCCTGGCATGATAAAGAAGATTCAAAGAGAGTGAGATGCCAGCTCTTTTCATTCAGTCAGTAGCTTCAAACATTTCTGGTATATGAATAACATGTTTTTCAATGGCAAAAATCAATGAATATTGTAAATGCACAAACAGTAATTTCTCCGCATTGCAAGGTGCAATTCTGAAATTTTTTGCTTTTTCCTGCTAATCCTAGCATGATAAAGAAGATTCAAAGAGAGTGAGATGCCAGCTCCTTTCATTCAGTCAGTAGCTTCAAACATTTCTGGACGTTTTTCAATGGCAAAAATCAATGAATATTGTAAATGCACAAACAGTAATATCTCCACATTGCAAGGTGCAATTCTGAAATTTTTTGCTTTTTCCTGCTAATCCTGGCATGATAAAGAAGATTCAAAGAGAGTGAGATGCCAGCTCTTTTCATTCAGTCAGTAGCTTCAAACATTTCTGGTATATGAATAACATGTTTTTCAATGGCAAAAATCAATGAATATTGTAAATGCACAAACAGTAATTTCTCCGCATTGCAAGGTGCAATTCTGAAATTTTTTGCTTTTTCCTGCTAATCCTAGCATGATAAAGAAGATTCAAAGAGAGTGAGATGCCAGCTCCTTTCATTCAGTCAGTAGCTTCAAACATTTCTGGACGTTTTTCAATGGCAAAAATCAATGAATATTGTAAATGCACAAACAGTAATATCTCCACATTGCAAGGTGCAATTCTGAAATTTTTTGCTTTTTCCTGCTAATCCTGGCATGATAAGATTCAAAGAGAGTGAGATGCCAGCTCTTTTCATTCAGTCAGTAGCTTCAAACATTTCTGGTATATGAATAACATGTTTTTCAATGGCAAAAATCAATGAATATTGTAAATGCACAAACAGTAATTTCTCCGCATTGCAAGGTGCATTTCTGAAATTTTTTGCTTTTTCCTGCTAATCCTAGCATGATAAAGAAGATTCAAAGAGAGTGAGATGCCAGCTCCTTTCATTCAGTCAGTAGCTTCAAACATTTCTGGTATATGAATAACATGATGTTTTTCAATGGCAAAAATCAATGAATATTGTAAATGCACAAACAGTAATTTCTCCGCATTGCAATGTGCAATTCTTTAATTTTTTGCTTTTTCCTGCTAATCCTAGCATGATAAAGAAGATTCAAAGAGAGTGAGATGCCAGCTCCTTTCATTCAGTCAGTAGCTTCAAACATTTCTGGACTTTTTTCAATGGCAAAAATCAATGAATATTGTAAATGCACAAACAGTAATATCTCCACATTGCAACGTGCAATTCTGAAATTTTTTGCTTTTTCCTGCTAATCCTGGCATGATAAAGAAGATTCAAAGAGAGTGAGATGCCAGCTCTTTTCATTCAGTCAGTAGCTTCAAACATTTCTGGTATATGAATAACATGTTTTTCAAAGGCAAAAATCAATGAATATTGTAAATGCACACACAGTAATTTCTCCGCATTGCAAGGTGCAATTCTGAAATTTTTTGCTTTTTCCTGCTAATCCTAGCATGATAAAGAAGATTCAAAGAGAGTGAGATGCCAGCTCCTTTCATTCAGTCAGTAGCTTCAAACATTTCTGGACGTTCTTCAATGGCAAAAATCAATGAATATTGTAAATACACAAACAGTAATATCTCCACATTGCAACGTGCAATTCTGAAATTTTTTGCTTTTTCCTGCTCCTCTTAGCATGATAAAGAAGATTCAAAGAGAGTGAGATGCCAGCTCTTTTCATTCAGTCAGTAGCTTCAAACATTTCTGGTATATGAATAACGATGTTTTTCAATGGCAAAAATCAATGAATATTGTAAATGCACAAACAGTAATTTCTCCGCATTGCAAGGTGCAATTCTGAAATTTTTTGCTTTTTCCTGCTAATCCTAGCATGATAAAGAAGATTCAAAGAGAGTGAGATGCTAGCTCCTTTCATTCAGTCAGTAGCTTCAAACATTTCTGGACGTTTTTCAATGGCAAAAATCAATGAATATTGTAAATGCACAAACAGTAATATCTCCGCATTGCAAGGTGCAATTCTGAAATTTTTTGCTTTTTCCTGCTAATCCTGGCATGATAAAGAAGATTCAAAGAGAGTGAGATGCCAGCTCTTTTCATTCAGTCAGTAGCTTCAAACATTTCTGGTATATGAATAACGATGTTTTTCAAAGGCAAAAATCAATGAATATTGTAAATGCACACACAGTAATTTTTCCGCATTGCAAGGTGCAATTCTGAAATTTTTTGCTTTTTCCTGCTAATCCTAGCATGATAAAGAAGATTCAAAGAGAGTGAGATGCCCGCTCCTTTCATTCAGTCAGTAGCTTCAAACATTTCTGGTATATGAATAACATGATGTTTTTCAATGGCAAAAATCAATGAATATTGTAAATGCACAAACAGTAATTTCTCCGCATTGCAAGGTGCAATTCTGAAATTTTTTGCTTTTTCCTGCTAATCCTGGCATGATAAAGAAGATTCAAAGAGAGTGAGATACCAGCTCTTTTCATTCAGTCAGTAGCTTCAAACATTTCTGGACGTTTTTCAAAGGCAAAAATCAATGAATATTGTAAGTGCACAAACAGTAATATCTCCACATTGCAAGGTGCAATTCTGAAATTTTTTGCTTTTTCCTGCTAAATCTGGCATGATAAAGAATATTCAAAGAGAGTGAGATGCCAGCTCTTTTCATTCAGTCAGTAGCTTCAAACATTTCTGGTATATGAATAACGATGTTTTTCAATGGCAAAAATCAATGAATATTGTAAATGCACAAACAGTAATATCTCCACATTGCAACGTGCAATTCTGAAATTTTTTGCTTTTTCCTGCTAATCCTGGCATGATAAAGAAGATTCAAAGAGAGTGAGATGCCAGCTCTTTTCATTCAGTCAGTAGCTTCAAACATTTCTGGTATATGAATAACGATGTTTTTCAATGGCAAAAATCAATGAATATTGTAAATGCACACACAGTAATTTCTCCGCATTGCAAGGTGCAATTCTGAAATTTTTTGCTTTTTCCTGCTAATCCTAGCATGATAAAGAAGATTCAAAGAGAGTGAGATGCCAGCTCCTTTCATTCAGTCAGTAGCTTCAAACATTTCTGGACGTTTTTCAATGGCAAAAATCAATGAATATTGTAAATGCACAAACAGTAATATCTCCACATTGCAACGTGCAATTCTGAAATTTTTTGCTTTTTCCTGCTAATCCTGGCATGATAAAGAAGATTCAAAGAGAGTGAGATGCCAGCTCTTTTCATTCAGTCAGTAGCTTCAAACATTTCTGGTATATGAATAACATGTTTTTCAATGGCAAAAATCAATGAATATTGTAAATGCACAAACAGTAATTTCTCCGCATTGCAAGGTGCAATTCTGAAATTTTTTGCTTTTTCCTGCTAATCCTAGCATGATAAAGAAGATTCAAAGAGAGTGAGATGCCAGCTCCTTTCATTCAGTCAGTAGCTTCAAGCATTTCTGGACGTTTTTCAATGGCAAAAATCAATGAATATTGTAAATGCACAAACAGTAATATCTCCACATTGCAAGGTGCAATTCTGAAATTTTTTGCTTTTTCCTGCTAATCCTGGCATGATAAAGAAGATTCAAAGAGAGTGAGATGCCAGCTCTTTTCATTCAGTCAGTAGCTTCAAACATTTCTGGTATATGAATAACATGTTTTTCAATGGCAAAAATCAATGAATATTGTAAATGCACAAACAGTAATTTCTCCGCATTGCAAGGTGCAATTCTGAAATTTTTTGCTTTTTCCTGCTAATACTTGCATGATAAAGAAGATTCAAAGAGAGTGAGATGCCAGCTCCTTTCATTCAGTCAGTAGCTTCAAACATTTCTGGTATATGAATAACGATGTTTTTCTATGGCAAAAATCAATGAATATTGTAAATGCACACACAGTAATTTCTCTGCATTGCAAGGTGCAATTCTGAAATTTTTTGCTTTTTCCTGCTAATCCTAGCATGATAAAGAAGATTCAAAGAGAGTGAGATGCCAGCTCCTTTCATTCAGTCAGTAGCTTCAAACATTTCTGGACGTTTTTCAATGGCAAAAATCAATGAATATTGTAAATGCACAAACAGTAATTTCTCCACATTGCAAGGTGCAATTCTGAAATTTTTTGCTTTTTCCTGCTAATCCTGGCATGATAAAGAAGATTCAAAGAGAGTGAGATGCCAGCTCTTTTCATTCAGTCAGTAGCTTCAAACATTTCTGGTATATGAATAACATGTTTTTCAATGGCAAAAATCAATGAATATTGTAAATGCACAAACAGTAATATCTCCACATTGCAAGGTGCAATTCTGAAATTTTTTGCTTTTTCCTGCTAATCCTGGCATGATAAAGAAGATTCAAAGAGAGTGAGATGCCAGCTCTTTTCATTCAGTCAGTAGCTTCAAACATTTCTGGTATATGAATAATATGATGTTTTTCAATGGCAAAAATCAATAAATATTGTAAATGCACACACAGTAATTTCTCCGCATTGCAAGGTGCAATTCTGAAATTTTTTGCTTTTTCCTGCTAATCCTAGCATGATAAAGAAGATTCAAAGAGAGTGAGATGCCAGCTCCTTTCATTCAGTCAGTAGCTTCAAACATTTCTGGACGTTTTTCAATGGCAAAAATCAATGAATATTGTAAATGCACAAACAGTAATATCTCCACATTGCAAGGTGCAATTCTGAAATTTTTTGCTTTTTCCTGCTAATCCTGGCATGATAAAGAAGATTCAAAGAGAGTGAGATGCCAGCTCTTTTCATTCAGTCAGTAGCTTCAAACATTTCTGGTATATGAATAACATGTTTTTCAATGGCAAAAATCAATAAATATTGTAAATGCACAAACAGTAATATCTCCACATTGCAAGGTGCAATTCTGAAATTTTTTGCTTTTTCCTGCTAATCCTGGCATGATAAAGAAGATTCAAAGAGAGTGAGATGCCAGCTCTTTTCATTCAGTCAGTAGCTTCAAACATTTCTGGTATATGAATAACGATGTTTTTCAATGGCAAAAATCAATGAATATTGTAAATGCACACACAGTAATTTCTCCGCATTGCAAGGTGCAGTTCTGAAATTTTTTGCTTTTTCCTGCTAATCCTAGCATGATAAAGATTCAAAGAGAGTGAGATGCCAGCTCCTTTCATTCAGTCAGTAGCTTCAAACATTTCTGGACGTTTTTCAATGGCAAAAATCAATGAATATTGTAAATGCACAAACAGTAATATCTCCACATTGCAAGGTGCAATTCTGAAATTTTTTGCTTTTTCCTGCTAATCCTGGCATAATAAAGAAGATTCAAAGAGAGTGAGATGCCAGCTCTTTTCATTCAGTCAGTAGCTTCAAACATTTCTGGTATATGAATAACATGTTTTTCAATGGCAAAAATCAATGAATATTGTAAATGCACAAACAGTAATTTCTCCGCATTGCAAGGTGCAATTCTGAAATTTTTTGCTTTTTCCTGCTAATCCTAGCATGATAAAGAAGATTCAAAGAGAGTGAGATGCCAGCTCCTTTCATTCAGTCAGTAGCTTCAAACATTTCTGGACGTTTTTCAATGGCAAAAATCAATGAATATTGTAAATGCACAAACAGTAATATCTCCACATTGCAAGGTGCAATTCTGAAATTTTTTGCTTTTTCCTGCTAATCCTGGCATGATAAAGAAGATTCAAAGAGAGTGAGATGCCAGCTCTTTTCATTCAGTCAGTAGCTTCAAACATTTCTGGTATATGAATAACATGTTTTTCAATGGCAAAAATCAATGAATATTGTAAATGCACAAACAGTAATTTCTCCGCATTGCAAGGTGCAATTCTGAAATTTTTTGCTTTTTCCTGCTAATCCTAGCATGATAAAGAAGATTCAAAGAGAGTGAGATGCCAGCTCCTTTCATTCAGTCAGTAGCTTCAAACATTTCTGGACGTTTTTCAATGGCAAAAATCAATGAATATTGTAAATGCACAAACAGTAATATCTCCACATTGCAAGGTGCAATTCTGAAATTTTTTGCTTTTTCCTGCTAATCCTGGCATGATAAGATTCAAAGAGAGTGAGATGCCAGCTCTTTTCATTCAGTCAGTAGCTTCAAACATTTCTGGTATATGAATAACATGTTTTTCAATGGCAAAAATCAATGAATATTGTAAATGCACAAACAGTAATTTCTCCGCATTGCAAGGTGCAATTCTGAAATTTTTTGCTTTTTCCTGCTAATCCTAGCATGATAAAGAAGATTCAAAGAGAGTGAGATGCCAGCTACTTTCATTCAGTCAGTAGCTTCAAACATTTCTGGTATATGAATAACATGATGTTTTTCAATGGCAAAAATCAATGAATATTGTAAATGCACAAACAGTAATTTCTCCGCATTGCAATGTGCAATTCTTTAATTTTTTGCTTTTTCCTGCTAATCCTAGCATGATAAAGAAGATTCAAAGAGAGTGAGATGCCAGCTCCTTTCATTCAGTCAGTAGCTTCAAACATTTCTGGACGTTTTTCAATGGCAAAAATCAATGAATATTGTAAATGCACAAACAGTAATATCTCCACATTGCAACGTGCAATTCTGAAATTTTTTGCTTTTTCCTGCTAATCCTGGCATGATAAAGAAGATTCAAAGAGAGTGAGATGCCAGCTCTTTTCATTCAGTCAGTAGCTTCAAACATTTCTGGTATATGAATAACATGTTTTTCAATGGCAAAAATCAATGAATATTGTAAATGCACACACAGTAATTTCTCCGCATTGCAAGGTGCAATTCTGAAATTTTTTGCTTTTTCCTGCTAATCCTAGCATGATAAAGAAGATTCAAAGAGAGTGAGATGCCAGCTCCTTTCATTCAGTCAGTAGCTTCAAACATTTCTGGACGTTTTTCAATGGCAAAAATCAATGAATATTGTAAATACACAAACAGTAATATCTCCACATTGCAACGTGCAATTCTGAAATTTTTTGCTTTTTCCTGCTCCTCTTAGCATGATAAAGAAGATTCAAAGAGAGTGAGATGCCAGCTCTTTTCATTCAGTCAGTAGCTTCAAACATTTCTGGTATATGAATAACGATGTTTTTCAATGGCAAAAATCAATGAATATTGTAAATGCACAAACAGTAATTTCTCCGCATTGCAAGGTGCAATTCTGAAATTTTTTGCTTTTTCCTGCTAATCCTAGCATGATAAAGAAGATTCAAAGAGAGTGAGATGCTAGCTCCTTTCATTCAGTCAGTAGCTTCAAACATTTCTGGACGTTTTTCAATGGCAAAAATCAATGAATATTGTAAATGCACAAACAGTAATATCTCCGCATTGCAAGGTGCAATTCTGAAATTTTTTGCTTTTTCCTGCTAATCCTGGCATGATAAAGAAGATTCAAAGAGAGTGAGATGCCAGCTCTTTTCATTCAGTCAGTAGCTTCAAACATTTCTGGTATATGAATAACGATGTTTTTCAAAGGCAAAAATCAATGAATATTGTAAATGCACACACAGTAATTTTTCCGCATTGCAAGGTGCAATTCTGAAATTTTTTGCTTTTTCCTGCTAATCCTAGCATGATAAAGAAGATTCAAAGAGAGTGAGATGCCAGCTCCTTTCATTCAGTCAGTAGCTTCAAACATTTCTGGTATATGAATAACATGATGTTTTTCAATGGCAAAAATCAATGAATATTGTAAATGCACAAACAGTAATTTCTCCGCATTGCAAGGTGCAATTCTGAAATTTTTTGCTTTTTCCTGCTAATCCTGGCATGATAAAGAAGATTCAAAGAGAGTGAGATACCAGCTCTTTTCATTCAGTCAGTAGCTTCAAACATTTCTGGACGTTTTTCAAAGGCAAAAATCAATGAATATTGTAAGTGCACAAACAGTAATATCTCCACATTGCAAGGTGCAATTCTGAAATTTTTTGCTTTTTCCTGCTAAATCTGGCATGATAAAGAATATTCAAAGAGAGTGAGATGCCAGCTCTTTTCATTCAGTCAGTAGCTTCAAACATTTCTGGTATATGAATAACGATGTTTTTCAATGGCAAAAATCAATGAATATTGTAAATGCACAAACAGTAATATCTCCACATTGCAACGTGCAATTCTGAAATTTTTTGCTTTTTCCTGCTAATCCTGGCATGATAAAGAAGATTCAAAGAGAGTGAGATGCCAGCTCTTTTCATTCATTCAGTAGCTTCAAACATTTCTGGTATATGAATAACGATGTTTTTCAATGGCAAAAATCAATGAATATTGTAAATGCACACACAGTAATTTCTCCGCATTGCAAGGTGCAATTCTGAAATTTTTTGCTTTTTCCTGCTAATCCTAGCATGATAAAGAAGATTCAAAGAGAGTGAGATGCCAGCTCCTTTCATTCAGTCAGTAGCTTCAAGCATTTCTGGACGTTTTTCAATGGCAAAAATCAATGAATATTGTAAATGCACAAACAGTAATATCTCCACATTGCAAGGTGCAATTCTGAAATTTTTTGCTTTTTCCTGCTAATCCTGGCATGATAAAGAAGATTCAAAGAGAGTGAGATGCCAGCTCTTTTCATTCAGTCAGTAGCTTCAAACATTTCTGGTATATGAATAACATGTTTTTCAATGGCAAAAATCAATGAATATTGTAAATGCACAAACAGTAATTTCTCCGCATTGCAAGGTGCAATTCTGAAATTTTTTGCTTTTTCCTGCTAATACTTGCATGATAAAGAAGATTCAAAGAGAGTGAGATGCCAGCTCCTTTCATTCAGTCAGTAGCTTCAAACATTTCTGGTATATGAATAACGATGTTTTTCTATGGCAAAAATCAATGAATATTGTAAATGCACACACAGTAATTTCTCTGCATTGCAAGGTGCAATTCTGAAATTTTTTGCTTTTTCCTGCTAATCCTAGCATGATAAAGAAGATTCAAAGAGAGTGAGATGCCAGCTCCTTTCATTCAGTCAGTAGCTTCAAACATTTCTGGACGTTTTTCAATGGCAAAAATCAATGAATATTGTAAATGCACAAACAGTAATTTCTCCACATTGCAAGGTGCAATTCTGAAATTTTTTGCTTTTTCCTGCTAATCCTGGCATGATAAAGAAGATTCAAAGAGAGTGAGATGCCAGCTCTTTTCATTCAGTCAGTAGCTTCAAACATTTCTGGTATATGAATAACATGTTTTTCAATGGCAAAAATCAATGAATATTGTAAATGCACAAACAGTAATATCTCCACATTGCAAGGTGCAATTCTGAAATTTTTTGCTTTTTCCTGCTAATCCTGGCATGATAAAGAAGATTCAAAGAGAGTGAGATGCCAGCTCTTTTCATTCAGTCAGTAGCTTCAAACATTTCTGGTATATGAATAATATGATGTTTTTCAATGGCAAAAATCAATAAATATTGTAAATGCACACACAGTAATTTCTCCGCATTGCAAGGTGCAATTCTGAAATTTTTTGCTTTTTCCTGCTAATCCTAGCATGATAAAGAAGATTCAAAGAGAGTGAGATGCCAGCTCCTTTCATTCAGTCAGTAGCTTCAAACATTTCTGGACGTTTTTCAATGGCAAAAATCAATGAATATTGTAAATGCACAAACAGTAATATCTCCACATTGCAAGGTGCAATTCTGAAATTTTTTGCTTTTTCCTGCTAATCCTGGCATGATAAAGAAGATTCAAAGAGAGTGAGATGCCAGCTCTTTTCATTCAGTCAGTAGCTTCAAACATTTCTGGTATATGAATAACATGTTTTTCAATGGCAAAAATCAATAAATATTGTAAATGCACAAACAGTAATATCTCCACATTGCAAGGTGCAATTCTGAAATTTTTTGCTTTTTCCTGCTAATCCTGGCATGATAAAGAAGATTCAAAGAGAGTGAGATGCCAGCTCTTTTCATTCAGTCAGTAGCTTCAAACATTTCTGGTATATGAATAACGATGTTTTTCAATGGCAAAAATCAATGAATATTGTAAATGCACACACAGTAATTTCTCCGCATTGCAAGGTGCAGTTCTGAAATTTTTTGCTTTTTCCTGCTAATCCTAGCATGATAAAGATTCAAAGAGAGTGAGATGCCAGCTCCTTTCATTCAGTCAGTAGCTTCAAACATTTCTGGACGTTTTTCAATGGCAAAAATCAATGAATATTGTAAATGCACAAACAGTAATATCTCCACATTGCAAGGTGCAATTCTGAAATTTTTTGCTTTTTCCTGCTAATCCTGGCATAATAAAGAAGATTCAAAGAGAGTGAGATGCCAGCTCTTTTCATTCAGTCAGTAGCTTCAAACATTTCTGGTATATGAATAACATGTTTTTCAATGGCAAAAATCAATGAATATTGTAAATGCACAAACAGTAATTTCTCCGCATTGCAAGGTGCAATTCTGAAATTTTTTGCTTTTTCCTGCTAATCCTAGCATGATAAAGAAGATTCAAAGAGAGTGAGATGCCAGCTCCTTTCATTCAGTCAGTAGCTTCAAACATTTCTGGACGTTTTTCAATGGCAAAAATCAATGAATATTGTAAATGCACAAACAGTAATATCTCCACATTGCAAGGTGCAATTCTGAAATTTTTTGCTTTTTCCTGCTAATCCTGGCATGATAAAGAAGATTCAAAGAGAGTGAGATGCCAGCTCTTTTCATTCAGTCAGTAGCTTCAAACATTTCTGGTATATGAATAACATGTTTTTCAATGGCAAAAATCAATGAATATTGTAAATGCACAAACAGTAATTTCTCCGCATTGCAAGGTGCAATTCTGAAATTTTTTGCTTTTTCCTGCTAATCCTAGCATGATAAAGAAGATTCAAAGAGAGTGAGATGCCAGCTCCTTTCATTCAGTCAGTAGCTTCAAACATTTCTGGACGTTTTTCAATGGCAAAAATCAATGAATATTGTAAATGCACAAACAGTAATATCTCCACATTGCAAGGTGCAATTCTGAAATTTTTTGCTTTTTCCTGCTAATCCTGGCATGATAAGATTCAAAGAGAGTGAGATGCCAGCTCTTTTCATTCAGTCAGTAGCTTCAAACATTTCTGGTATATGAATAACATGTTTTTCAATGGCAAAAATCAATGAATATTGTAAATGCACAAACAGTAATTTCTCCGCATTGCAAGGTGCAATTCTGAAATTTTTTGCTTTTTCCTGCTAATCCTAGCATGATAAAGAAGATTCAAAGAGAGTGAGATGCCAGCTACTTTCATTCAGTCAGTAGCTTCAAACATTTCTGGTATATGAATAACATGATGTTTTTCAATGGCAAAAATCAATGAATATTGTAAATGCACAAACAGTAATTTCTCCGCATTGCAATGTGCAATTCTTTAATTTTTTGCTTTTTCCTGCTAATCCTAGCATGATAAAGAAGATTCAAAGAGAGTGAGATGCCAGCTCCTTTCATTCAGTCAGTAGCTTCAAACATTTCTGGACGTTTTTCAATGGCAAAAATCAATGAATATTGTAAATGCACAAACAGTAATATCTCCACATTGCAACGTGCAATTCTGAAATTTTTTGCTTTTTCCTGCTAATCCTGGCATGATAAAGAAGATTCAAAGAGAGTGAGATGCCAGCTCTTTTCATTCAGTCAGTAGCTTCAAACATTTCTGGTATATGAATAACATGTTTTTCAATGGCAAAAATCAATGAATATTGTAAATGCACACACAGTAATTTCTCCGCATTGCAAGGTGCAATTCTGAAATTTTTTGCTTTTTCCTGCTAATCCTAGCATGATAAAGAAGATTCAAAGAGAGTGAGATGCCAGCTCCTTTCATTCAGTCAGTAGCTTCAAACATTTCTGGACGTTTTTCAATGGCAAAAATCAATGAATATTGTAAATACACAAACAGTAATATCTCCACATTGCAACGTGCAATTCTGAAATTTTTTGCTTTTTCCTGCTCCTCTTAGCATGATAAAGAAGATTCAAAGAGAGTGAGATGCCAGCTCTTTTCATTCAGTCAGTAGCTTCAAACATTTCTGGTATATGAATAACGATGTTTTTCAATGGCAAAAATCAATGAATATTGTAAATGCACAAACAGTAATTTCTCCGCATTGCAAGGTGCAATTCTGAAATTTTTTGCTTTTTCCTGCTAATCCTAGCATGATAAAGAAGATTCAAAGAGAGTGAGATGCTAGCTCCTTTCATTCAGTCAGTAGCTTCAAACATTTCTGGACGTTTTTCAATGGCAAAAATCAATGAATATTGTAAATGCACAAACAGTAATATCTCCGCATTGCAAGGTGCAATTCTGAAATTTTTTGCTTTTTCCTGCTAATCCTGGCATGATAAAGAAGATTCAAAGAGAGTGAGATGCCAGCTCTTTTCATTCAGTCAGTAGCTTCAAACATTTCTGGTATATGAATAACGATGTTTTTCAAAGGCAAAAATCAATGAATATTGTAAATGCACACACAGTAATTTTTCCGCATTGCAAGGTGCAATTCTGAAATTTTTTGCTTTTTCCTGCTAATCCTAGCATGATAAAGAAGATTCAAAGAGAGTGAGATGCCAGCTCCTTTCATTCAGTCAGTAGCTTCAAACATTTCTGGTATATGAATAACATGATGTTTTTCAATGGCAAAAATCAATGAATATTGTAAATGCACAAACAGTAATTTCTCCGCATTGCAAGGTGCAATTCTGAAATTTTTTGCTTTTTCCTGCTAATCCTGGCATGATAAAGAAGATTCAAAGAGAGTGAGATACCAGCTCTTTTCATTCAGTCAGTAGCTTCAAACATTTCTGGACGTTTTTCAAAGGCAAAAATCAATGAATATTGTAAGTGCACAAACAGTAATATCTCCACATTGCAAGGTGCAATTCTGAAATTTTTTGCTTTTTCCTGCTAAATCTGGCATGATAAAGAATATTCAAAGAGAGTGAGATGCCAGCTCTTTTCATTCAGTCAGTAGCTTCAAACATTTCTGGTATATGAATAACGATGTTTTTCAATGGCAAAAATCAATGAATATTGTAAATGCACAAACAGTAATATCTCCACATTGCAACGTGCAATTCTGAAATTTTTTGCTTTTTCCTGCTAATCCTGGCATGATAAAGAAGATTCAAAGAGAGTGAGATGCCAGCTCTTTTCATTCATTCAGTAGCTTCAAACATTTCTGGTATATGAATAACGATGTTTTTCAATGGCAAAAATCAATGAATATTGTAAATGCACACACAGTAATTTCTCCGCATTGCAAGGTGCAATTCTGAAATTTTTTGCTTTTTCCTGCTAATCCTAGCATGATAAAGAAGATTCAAAGAGAGTGAGATGCCAGCTCCTTTCATTCAGTCAGTAGCTTCAAACATTTCTGGACGTTTTTCAATGGCAAAAATCAATGAATATTGTAAATGCACAAACAGTAATATCTCCACATTGCAACGTGCAATTCTGAAATTTTTTGCTTTTTCCTGCTAATCCTGGCATGATAAAGAAGATTCAAAGAGAGTGAGATGCCAGCTCTTTTCATTCAGTCAGTAGCTTCAAACATTTCTGGTATATGAATAACATGTTTTTCAATGGCAAAAATCAATGAATATTGTAAATGCACAAACAGTAATTTCTCCGCATTGCAAGGTGCAATTCTGAAATTTTTTGCTTTTTCCTGCTAATCCTAGCATGATAAAGAAGATTCAAAGAGAGTGAGATGCCAGCTCCTTTCATTCAGTCAGTAGCTTCAAACATTTCTGGACGTTTTTCAATGGCAAAAATCAATGAATATTGTAAATGCACAAACAGTAATATCTCCACATTGCAAGGTGCAATTCTGAAATTTTTTGCTTTTTCCTGCTAATCCTGGCATGATAAAGAAGATTCAAAGAGAGTGAGATGCCAGCTCTTTTCATTCAGTCAGTAGCTTCAAACATTTCTGGTATATGAATAACGTTTTTCAATGGCAAAAATCAATGAATATTGTAAATGCACAAACAGTAATTTCTCCGCATTGCAAGGTGAAATTCTGAAATTTTTTGCTTTTTCCTGCTAATCCTAGCATGATAAAGAAGATTCAAAGAGAGTGAGATGCCAGCTCCTTTCATTCAGTCAGTAGCTTCAAACATTTCTGGTATATGAATAACATGTTTTTCAATGGCAAAAATCAATGAATATTGTAAATGCACAAACAGTAATATCTCCACATTGCAAGGTGCAATTCTGAAATTTTTTGCTTTTTCCTGCTAATCCTGGCATGATAAAGAAGATTCAAAGAGAGTGGGATGCCAGCTCTTTTCATTCAGTCAGTAGCTTCAAACATTTCTGGTATATGAATAACGATGTTTTTCAATGGCAAAAATCAATGAATATTGTAAATGCACACACAGTAATTTCTCCGCATTGCAAGGTGCAATTCTGAAATTTTTTGCTTTTTCCTGCTAATCCTGGCATGATAAAGAGGATTCAAAGAGAGTGAGATGCCAGCTCTTTTCATTCAGTCAGTAGCTTCAAACATTTCTGGTATATGAATAACATGTTTTTCAATGGCAAAAATCAATGAATATTGTAAATGCACAAACAGTAATATCTCCACATTGCAAGGTGCAATTCTGAAATTTTTTGCTTTTTCCTGCTAATCCTGGCATGATAAAGAAGATTCAAAGAGAGTGAGATGCCAGCTCTTTTCATTCAGTCAGTAGCTTCAAACATTTCTGGTATATGAATAATATGATGTTTTTCAATGGCAAAAATCAATAAATATTGTAAATGCACACACAGTAATTTCTCCGCATTGCAAGGTGCAATTCTGAAATTTTTTGCTTTTTCCTGCTAATCCTAGCATGATAAAGAAGATTCAAAGAGAGTGAGATGCCAGCTCCTTTCATTCAGTCAGTAGCTTCAAACATTTCTGGTATATGAATAACATGATGTTTTTCAATGGCAAAAATCAATGAATATTGTAAATGCACAAACAGTAATTTCTCCGCATTGCAATGTGCAATTCTGAAATTTTTTGCTTTTTCCTGCTAATCCTAGCATGATAAAGAAGATTCAAAGAGAGTGAGATGCCAGCTCCTTTCATTCAGTCAGTAGCTTCAAACATTTCTGGACGTTTTTCAATGGCAAAAATCAATGAATATTGTAAATGCACAAACAGTAATATCTCCACATTGCAACGTGCAATTCTGAAATTTTTTGCTTTTTCCTGCTAATCCTGGCATGATAAAGAAGATTCAAAGAGAGTGAGATGCCAGCTGTTTTCATTCAGTCAGTAGCTTCAAACATTTCTGGTATATGAATAACATGTTTTTCAATGGCAAAAATCAATGAATATTGTAAATGCACACACAGTAATTTCTCCGCATTGCAAGGTGCAATTCTGAAATTTTTTGCTTTTTCCTGCTAATCCTAGCATGATAAAGAAGATTCAAAGAGAGTGAGATGCCAGCTCCTTTCATTCAGTCAGTAGCTTCAAACATTTCTGGACGTTTTTCAATGGCAAAAATCAATGAATATTGTAAATACACAAACAGTAATATCTCCACATTGCAACGTGCAATTCTGAAATTTTTTGCTTTTTCCTGCTCCTCTTAGCATGATAAAGAAGATTCAAAGAGAGTGAGATGCCAGCTCTTTTCATTCAGTCAGTAGCTTCAAACATTTCTGGTATATGAATAACGATGTTTTTCAATGGCAAAAATCAATGAATATTGTAAATGCACAAACAGTAATTTCTCTGCATTGCAAGGTGCAATTCTGAAATTTTTTGCTTTTTCCTGCTAATTCTAGCATGATAAAGAAGATTCAAAGAGAGTGAGATGCTAGCTCCTTTCATTCAGTCAGTAGCTTCAAACATTTCTGGACGTTTTTCAATGGCAAAAATCAATGAATATTGTAAATGCACAAACAGTAATATCTCCGCATTGCAAGGTGCAATTCTGAAATTTTTTGCTTTTTCCTGCTAATCCTGGCATGATAAAGAAGATTCAAAGAGAGTGAGATGCCAGCTCTTTTCATTCAGTCAGTAGCTTCAAACATTTCTGGTATATGAATAACGATGTTTTTCAAAGGCAAAAATCAATGAATATTGTAAATGCACACACAGTAATTTCTCCGCATTGCAAGGTGCAATTCTGAAATTTTTTGCTTTTTCCTGCTAATCCTAGCATGATAAAGAAGATTCAAAGAGAGTGAGATGCCAGCTCCTTTCATTCAGTCAGTAGCTTCAAACATTTCTGGTATATGAATAACATGATGTTTTTCAATGGCAAAAATCAATGAATATTGTAAATGCACAAACAGTAATTTCTCCGCATTGCAAGGTGCAATTCTGAAATTTTTTGCTTTTTCCTGCTAATCCTGGCATGATAAAGAAGATTCAAAGAGAGTGAGATGCCAGCTCTTTTCATTCAGTCAGTAGCTTCAAACATTTCTGGACGTTTTTCAATGGCAAAAATCAATGAATATTGTAAGTGCACAAACAGTAATATCTCCACATTGCAAGGTGCAATTCTGAAATTTTTTGCTTTTTCCTGCTAATCCTAGCATGATAAAGAAGATTCAAAGAGAGTGAGATGCCAGCTCTTTTCATTCAGTCAGTAGCTTCAAACATTTCTGGTATATGAATAACGATGTTTTTCAATGGCAAAAATCAATGAATATTGTAAATGCACACACAGTAATTTCTCCGCATTGCAAGGTGCAATTCTGAAATTTTTTGCTTTTTCCTGCTAATCCTAGCATGATAAAGAAGATTCAAAGAGAGTGAGATGCCAGCTCCTTTCATTCAGTCAGTAGCTTCAAACATTTCTGGACGTTTTTCAATGGCAAAAATCAATGAATATTGTAAATGCACAAACAGTAATATCTCCACATTGCAAGGTGCAATTCTGAAATTTTTTGCTTTTTCCTGCTAATCCTAGCATGATAAAGAAGATTCAAAGAGAGTGAGATGCCAGCTCTTTTCATTCAGTCAGTAGCTTCAAACATTTCTGGTATATGAATAACATGTTTTTCAATGGCAAAAATCAATGAATATTGTAAATGCACAAACAGTAATATCTCCACATTGCAACGTGCAATTCTGAAATTTTTTGCTTTTTCCTGCTCCTCTTAGCATGATAAAGAAGATTCAAAGAGAGTGAGATGCCAGCTCTTTTCATTCAGTCAGTAGCTTCAAACATTTCTGGTATATGAATAACATGATGTTTTTCAATGGCAAAAATCAATGAATATTGTAAATGCACAAACAGTAATACCTCCACATTGCAACGTGCAATTCTGAAATTTTTTGCTTTTTCCTGCTAATCCTGGCATGATAAAGAAGATTCAAAGAGAGTGAGATGCCAGTTCTTTTCATTCAGTCAGTAGCTTCAAACATTTCTGGTATATGAATAACGATGTTTTTCAATGGCAAAAATCAATGAATATTGTAAACGCACAAACAGTAATATCTCCACATTGCAATGTGCAATTCTGAAATTTTTTGCTTTTTCCTGCTAATCCTGGCATGATAAAGAAGATTCAAAGAGAGTGAGATGCCAGCTCTTTTCATTCAGTCAGTAGCTTCAAACATTTCTGGTATATGAATAACGATGTTTTTCAATGGCAAAAATCAATGAATATTGTAAATGCACACACAGTAATTTCTCTGCATTGCAAGGTGCAATTCTGAAATTTTTTGCTTTTTCCTGCTAATCCTAGCATGATAAAGAAGATTCAAAGAGAGTGAGATGCCAGCTCCTTTCATTCAGTCAGTAGCTTCAAACATTTCTGGACGTTTTTCAATGGCAAAAATCAATGAATATTGTAAATGCACAAACAGTAATATCTCCACATTGCAAGGTGCAATTCTGAAATTTTTTGCTTTTTCCTGCTAATCCTGGCATGATAAAGAAGATTCAAAGAGAGTGAGATGCCAGCTCTTTTCATTCAGTCAGTAGCTTCAAACATTTCTGGTATATGAATAACATGTTTTTCAATGGCAAAAATCAATGAATATTGTAAATGCACAAACAGTAATTTCTCCGCATTGCAAGGTGCAATTCTGAAATTTTTTGCTTTTTCCTGCTAATCCTAGCATGATAAAGAAGATTCAAAGAGAGTGAGATGCCAGCTCCTTTCATTCAGTCAGTAGCTTCAAACATTTCTGGACGTTTTTCAATGGCAAAAATCAATGAATATTGTAAATGCACAAACAGTAATATCTCCACATTGCAATGTGCAATTCTGAAATTTTTTGCTTTTTCCTACTAATCCTGGCATGATAAAGAAGATTCAAAGAGAGTGAGATACCAGCTCTTTTCATTCAGTCAGTAGCTTCAAACATTTCTGGTATATGAATAACGTTTTTCAATGGCAAAAATCAATGAATATTGTAAATGCACAAACAGTAATTTCTCCGCATTGCAAGGTGAAATTCTGAAATTTTTTGCTTTTTCCTGCTAATCCTAGCATGATAAAGAAGATTCAAAGAGAGTGAGATGCCAGCTCCTTTCATTCAGTCAGTAGCTTCAAACATTTCTGGTATATGAATAACATGTTTTTCAATGGCAAAAATCAATGAATATTGTAAATGCACAAACAGTAATTTCTCCGCATTGCAAGGTGCAATTCTGAAATTTTTTGCTTTTTCCTGCTAATCCTAGCATGATAAAGAAGATTCAAAGAGAGTGAGATGCCAGCTCCTTTCATTCAGTCAGTAGCTTCAAACATTTCTGGTATATGAATAACATGTTTTTCAATGGCAAAAATCAATGAATATTGTAAATGCACAAACAGTAATATCTCCACATTGCAAGGTGCAATTCTGAAATTTTTTGCTTTTTCCTGCTAATCCTGGCATGATAAAGAAGATTCAAAGAGAGTGGGATGCCAGCTCTTTTCATTCAGTCAGTAGCTTCAAACATTTCTGGTATATGAATAACGATGTTTTTCAATGGCAAAAATCAATGAATATTGTAAATGCACACACAGTAATTTCTCCGCATTGCAAGGTGCAATTCTGAAATTTTTTGCTTTTTCCTGCTAATCCTAGCATGATAAAGAAGATTCAAAAAGAGTGAGATGCCAGCTCCTTTCATTCAGTCAGTAGCTTCAAACATTTCTGGTATATGAATAACATGATGTTTTTCAATGGCAAAAATCAATGAATATTGTAAATGCACAAACAGTAATTTCTCCGCATTGCAATGTGCAATTCTGAAATTTTTTGCTTTTTCCTGCTAATCCTAGCATGATAAAGAAGATTCAAAGAGAGTGAGATGCCAGCTCCTTTCATTCAGTCAGTAGCTTCAAACATTTCTGGACGTTTTTCAATGGCAAAAATCAATGAATATTGTAAATGCACAAACAGTAATATCTCCACATTGCAAGGTGCAATTCTGAAATTTTTTGCTTTTTCCTGCTAATCCTGGCATGATAAAGAAGATTCAAAGAGAGTGAGATGCCAGCTCTTTTCATTCAGTCAGTAGCTTCAAACATTTCTGGTATATGAATAACATGTTTTTCAATGGCAAAAATCAATGAATATTGTAAATGCACACACAGTAATTTCTCCGCATTGCAAGGTGCAATTCTGAAATTTTTTGCTTTTTCCTGCTAATCCTAGCATGATAAAGAAGATTCAAAGAGAGTGAGATGCCAGCTCCTTTCATTCAGTCAGTAGCTTCAAACATTTCTGGTATATGAATAACGATGTTTTTCAATGGCAAAAATCAATGAATATTGTAAATGCACAAACAGTAATTTCTCCGCATTGCAAGGTGCAATTCTGAAATTTTTTGCTTTTTCCTGCTAATCCTAGCATGATAAAGAAGATTCAAAGAGAGTGAGATGCCAGCTCCTTTCATTCAGTCAGTAGCTTCAAACATTTCTGGACGTTTTTCAATGGCAAAAATCAATGAATATTGTAAATGCACAAACAGTAATATCTCCACATTGCAAGGTGCAATTCTGAAATTTTTTGCTTTTTCCTGCTAATCCTGGCATGATAAAGAAGATTCAAAGAGAGTGAGATGCCAGCTCTTTTCATTCAGTCAGTAGCTTCAAACATTTCTGGACGTTTTTCAATGGCAAAAATCAATGAATATTGTAAATGCACAAACAGTAATATCTCCACATTGCAAGGTGCAATTCTGAAATTTTTTGCTTTTTCCTGCTAATCCTGGCATGATAAAGAAGATTCAAAGAGAGTGAGATGCCAGCTCCTTTCATTCAGTCAGTAGCTTCAAACATTTCTGGTATATGAATAACATGTTTTTCAATGGCAAAAATCAATGAATATTGTAAATGCACAAACAGTAATTTCTCCGCATTGCAAGGTGCAATTCTGAAATTTTTTGCTTTTTCCTGCTAATCCTAGCATGATAAAGAAGATTCAAAGAGAGTGAGATGCCAGCTCCTTTCATTCAGTCAGTAGCTTCAAACATTTCTGGACGTTTTTCAATGGCAAAAATCAATGAATATTGTAAATGCACAAACAGTAATATCTCCACATTGCAAGGTGCAATTCTGAAATTTTTTGCTTTTTCCTGCTAATCCTGGCATGATAAAGAAGATTCAAAGAGAGTGAGATGCCAGCTCTTTTCATTCAGTCAGTAGCTTCAAACATTTCTGGACGTTTTTCAATGGCAAAAATCAATGAATATTGTAAATGCACAAACAGTAATATCTCCACATTGCAAGGTGCAATTCTGAAATTTTTTGCTTTTTCCTGCTAATCCTGGCATGATAAAGAAGATTCAAAGAGAGTGAGATGCCAGCTCTTTTCATTCAGTCAGTAGCTTCAAACATTTCTGGTATATGAATAACATGTTTTTCAATGGCAAAAATCAATGAATATTGTAAATGCACAAACAGTAATTTCTCCGCATTGCAAGGTGCAATTCTGAAATTTTTTGCTTTTTCCTGCTAATCCTAGCATGATAAAGAAGATTCAAAGAGAGTGAGATGCCAGCTCTTTTCATTCAGTCAGTAGCTTCAAACATTTCTGGACGTTTTTCAATGGCAAAAATCAATGAATATTGTAAATGCACAAACAGTAATATCTCCACATTGCAAGGTGCAATTCTGAAATTTTTTGCTTTTTCCTGCTAATCCTGGCATGATAAAGAAGATTCAAAGAGAGTGAGATGCCAGCTCCTTTCATTCAGTCAGTAGCTTCAAACATTTCTGGTATATGAATAACATGTTTTTCAATGGCAAAAATCAATGAATATTGTAAATGCACAAACAGTAATTTCTCCGCATTGCAAGGTGCAATTCTGAAATTTTTTGCTTTTTCCTGCTAATCCTAGCATGATAAAGAAGATTCAAAGAGAGTGAGATGCCAGCTCCTTTCATTCAGTCAGTAGCTTCAAACATTTCTGGACGTTTTTCAATGGCAAAAATCAATGAATATTGTAAATGCACAAACAGTAATATCTCCACATTGCAAGGTGCAATTCTGAAATTTTTTGCTTTTTCCTGCTAATCCTGGCATGATAAAGAAGATTCAAAGAGAGTGAGATGCCAGCTCTTTTCATTCAGTCAGTAGCTTCAAACATTTCTGGTATATGAATAACATGTTTTTCAATGGCAAAAATCAATGAATATTGTAAATGCACAAACAGTAATTTCTCCGCATTGCAAGGTGCAATTCTGAAATTTTTTGCTTTTTCCTGCTAATACTTGCATGATAAAGAAGATTCAAAGAGAGTGAGATGCCAGCTCCTTTCATTCAGTCAGTAGCTTCAAACATTTCTGGTATATGAATAACGATGTTTTTCAATGGCAAAAATCAATGAATATTGTAAATGCACACACAGTAATTTCTCTGCATTGCAAGGTGCAATTCTGAAATTTTTTGCTTTTTCCTGCTAATCCTAGCATGATAAAGAAGATTCAAAGAGAGTGAGATGCCAGCTCCTTTCATTCAGTCAGTAGCTTCAAACATTTCTGGACGTTTTTCAATGGCAAAAATCAATGAATATTGTAAATGCACAAACAGTAATTTCTCCACATTGCAAGGTGCAATTCTGAAATTTTTTGCTTTTTCCTGCTAATCCTGGCATGATAAAGAAGATTCAAAGAGAGTGAGATGCCAGCTCTTTTCATTCAGTCAGTAGCTTCAAACATTTCTGGTATATGAATAACATGTTTTTCAATGGCAAAAATCAATGAATATTGTAAATGCACAAACAGTAATATCTCCACATTGCAACGTGCAATTCTGAAATTTTTTGCTTTTTCCTGCTAATCCTGGCATGATAAAGAAGATTCAAAGAGAGTGAGATGCCAGCTCTTTTCATTCAGTCAGTAGCTTCAAACATTTCTGGTATATGAATAATATGATGTTTTTCAATGGCAAAAATCAATAAATATTGTAAATGCACACACAGTAATTTCTCCGCATTGCAAGGTGCAATTCTGAAATTTTTTGCTTTTTCCTGCTAATCCTAGCATGATAAAGAAGATTCAAAGAGAGTGAGATGCCAGCTCCTTTCATTCAGTCAGTAGCTTCAAACATTTCTGGACGTTTTTCAATGGCAAAAATCAATGAATATTGTAAATGCACAAACAGTAATATCTCCACATTGCAAGGTGCAATTCTGAAATTTTTTGCTTTTTCCTGCTAATCCTGGCATGATAAAGAAGATTCAAAGAGAGTGAGATGCCAGCTCTTTTCATTCAGTCAGTAGCTTCAAACATTTCTGGTATATGAATAACATGTTTTTCAATGGCAAAAATCAATGAATATTGTAAATGCACAAACAGTAATATCTCCACATTGCAAGGTGCAATTCTGAAATTTTTTGCTTTTTCCTGCTAATCCTGGCATGATAAAGACGATTCAAAGAGAGTGAGATGCCAGCTCTTTTCATTCAGTCAGTAGCTTCAAACATTTCTGGTATATGAATAACGATGTTTTTCAATGGCAAAAATCAATGAATATTGTAAATGCATACACAGTAATTTCTCCGCATTGCAAGGTGCAGTTCTGAAATTTTTTGCTTTTTCCTGCTAATCCTAGCATGATAAAGATTCAAAGAGAGTGAGATGCCAGCTCCTTTCATTCAGTCAGTAGCTTCAAACATTTCTGGACGTTTTTCAATGGCAAAAATCAATGAATATTGTAAATGCACAAACAGTAATATCTCCACATTGCAAGGTGCAATTCTGAAATTTTTTGCTTTTTCCTGCTAATCCTGGCATGATAAAGAAGATTCAAAGAGAGTGAGATGCCAGCTCTTTTCATTCAGTCAGTAGCTTCAAACATTTCTGGTATATGAATAACATGTTTTTCAATGGCAAAAATCAATGAATATTGTAAATGCACAAACAGTAATTTCTCCGCATTGCAAGGTGCAATTCTGAAATTTTTTGCTTTTTCCTGCTAATCCTAGCATGATAAAGAAGATTCAAAGAGAGTGAGATGCCAGCTCCTTTCATTCAGTCAGTAGCTTCAAACATTTCTGGACGTTTTTCAATGGCAAAAATCAATGAATATTGTAAATGCACAAACAGTAATATCTCCACATTGCAAGGTGCAATTCTGAAATTTTTTGCTTTTTCCTGCTAATCCTGGCATGATAAAGAAGATTCAAAGAGAGTGAGATGCCAGCTCTTTTCATTCAGTCAGTAGCTTCAAACATTTCTGGTATATGAATAACATGATGTTTTTCAATGGCAAAAATCAATGAATATTGTAAATGCACAAACAGTAATTTCTCCGCATTGCAATGTGCAATTCTGAAATTTTTTGCTTTTTCCTGCTAATCCTAGCATGATAAAGAAGATTCAAAGAGAGTGAGATGCCAGCTCCTTTCATTCAGTCAGTAGCTTCAAACATTTCTGGACGTTTTTCAATGGCAAAAATCAATGAATATTGTAAATGCACAAACAGTAATATCTCCACATTGCAACGTGCAATTCTGAAATTTTTTGCTTTTTCCTGCTAATCCTGGCATGATAAAGAAGATTCAAAGAGAGTGAGATGCCAGCTCTTTTCATTCAGTCAGTAGCTTCAAACATTTCTGGTATATGAATAACATGTTTTTCAATGGCAAAAATCAATGAATATTGTAAATGCACACACAGTAATTTCTCCGCATTGCAAGGTGCAATTCTGAAATTTTTTGCTTTTTCCTGCTAATCCTAGCATGATAAAGAAGATTCAAAGAGAGTGAGATGCCAGCTCCTTTCATTCAGTCAGTAGCTTCAAACATTTCTGGACGTTTTTCAATGGCAAAAATCAATGAATATTGTAAATACATAAACAGTAATATCTCCACATTGCAACGTGCAATTCTGAAATTTTTTGCTTTTTCCTGCTCCTCTTAGCATGATAAAGAAGATTCAAAGAGAGTGAGATGCCAGCTCTTTTCATTCAGTCAGTAGCTTCAAACATTTCTGGTATATGAATAACGATGTTTTTCAATGGCAAAAATCAATGAATATTGTAAATGCACACACAGTAATTTCTCCGCATTGCAAGGTGCAATTCTGAAATTTTTTGCTTTTTCCTGCTAATCCTAGCATGATAAAGAAGATTCAAAGAGAGTGAGATGCTAGCTCCTTTCATTCAGTCAGTAGCTTCAAACATTTCTGGACGTTTTTCAATGGCAAAAATCAATGAATATTGTAAATGCACAAACAGTAATATCTCCGCATTGCAAGGTGCAATTCTGAAATTTTTTGCTTTTTCCTGCTAATCCTGGCATGATAAAGAAGATTCAAAGAGAGTGAGATGCCAGCTCCTTTCATTCAGTCAGTAGCTTCAAACATTTCTGGTATATGAATAACATGATGTTTTTCAATGGCAAAAATCAATGAATATTGTAAATGCACAAACAGTAATTTCTCCGCATTGCAATGTGCAATTCTGAAATTTTTTGCTTTTTCCAGCTAATCCTAGCATGATAAAGAAGATTCAAAGAGAGTGAGATGCCAGCTCCTTTCATTCAGTCAGTAGCTTCAAACATTTCTGGACGTTTTTCAATGGCAAAAATCAATGAATATTGTAAATGCACAAACAGTAATATCTCCACATTGCAAGGTGCAATTCTGAAATTTTTTGCTTTTTCCTGCTAATCCTGGCATGATAAAGAAGATTCAAAGAGAGTGAGATGCCAGCTCTTTTCATTCAGTCAGTAGCTTCAAACATTTCTGGTATATGAATAACATGTTTTTCAATGGCAAAAATCAATGAATATTGTAAATGCACAAACAGTAATTTCTCCGCATTGCAAGGTGCAATTCTGAAATTTTTTGCTTTTTCCTGCTAATCCTAGCATGATAAAGAAGATTCAAAGAGAGTGAGATGCCAGCTCCTTTCATTCAGTCAGTAGCTTCAAACATTTCTGGACGTTTTTCAATGGCAAAAATCAATGAATATTGTAAATGCACAAACAGTAATATCTCCACATTGCAAGGTGCAATTCTGAAATTTTTTGCTTTTTCCTGCTAATCCTGGCATGATAAAGAAGATTCAAAGAGAGTGAGATGCCAGCTCTTTTCATTCAGTCAGTAGCTTCAAACATTTCTGGTATATGAATAACATGTTTTTCAATGGCAAAAATCAATGAATATTGTAAATGCACAAACAGTAATTTCTCCGCATTGCAAGGTGCAATTCTGAAATTTTTTGCTTTTTCCTGCTAATACTTGCATGATAAAGAAGAATCAAAGAGAGTGAGATGCCAGCTCCTTTCATTCAGTCAGTAGCTTCAAACATTTCTGGTATATGAATAACGATGTTTTTCAATGGCAAAAATCAATGAATATTGTAAATGCACACACAGTAATTTCTCTGCATTGCAAGGTGCAATTCTGAAATTTTTTGCTTTTTCCTGCTAATCCTAGCATGATAAAGAAGATTCAAAGAGAGTGAGATGCCAGCTCCTTTCATTCAGTCAGTAGCTTCAAACATTTCTGGACGTTTTTCAATGGCAAAAATCAATGAATATTGTAAATGCACAAACAGTAATTTCTCCACATTGCAAGGTGCAATTCTGAAATTTTTTGCTTTTTCCTGCTAATCCTGGCATGATAAAGAAGATTCAAAGAGAGTGAGATGCCAGCTCTTTTCATTCAGTCAGTAGCTTCAAACATTTCTGGTATATGAATAACATGTTTTTCAATGGCAAAAATCAATGAATATTGTAAATGCACAAACAGTAATATCTCCACATTGCAAGGTGCAATTCTGAAATTTTTTGCTTTTTCCTGCTAATCCTGGCATGATAAAGAAGATTCAAAGAGAGTGAGATGCCAGCTCTTTTCATTCAGTCAGTAGCTTCAAACATTTCTGGTATATGAATAATATGATGTTTTTCAATGGCAAAAATCAATAAATATTGTAAATGCACACACAGTAATTTCTCCGCATTGCAAGGTGCAATTCTGAAATTTTTTGCTTTTTCCTGCTAATCCTAGCATGATAAAGAAGATTCAAAGAGAGTGAGATGCCAGCTCCTTTCATTCAGTCAGTAGCTTCAAACATTTCTGGACGTTTTTCAATGGCAAAAATCAATGAATATTGTAAATGCACAAACAGTAATATCTCCACATTGCAAGGTGCAATTCTGAAATTTTTTGCTTTTTCCTGCTAATCCTGGCATGATAAAGAAGATTCAAAGAGAGTGAGATGCCAGCTCTTTTCATTCAGTCAGTAGCTTCAAACATTTCTGGTATATGAATAACATGTTTTTCAATAGAAAAAATCAATGAATATTGTAAATGCACAAACAGTAATATCTCCACATTGCAAGGTGCAATTCTGAAATTTTTTGCTTTTTCCTGCTAATCCTGGCATGATAAAGACGATTCAAAGAGAGTGAGATGCCAGCTCTTTTCATTCAGTCAGTAGCTTCAAACATTTCTGGTATATGAATAACGATGTTTTTCAATGGCAAAAATCAATGAATATTGTAAATGCACACACAGTAATTTCTCCGCATTGCAAGGTGCAGTTCTGAAATTTTTTGCTTTTTCCTGCTAATCCTAGCATGATAAAGATTCAAAGAGAGTGAGATGCCAGCTCCTTTCATTCAGTCAGTAGCTTCAAACATTTCTGGACGTTTTTCAATGGCAAAAATCAATGAATATTGTAAATGCACAAACAGTAATATCTCCACATTGCAAGGTGCAATTCTGAAATTTTTTGCTTTTTCCTGCTAATCCTGGCATGATAAAGAAGATTCAAAGAGAGTGAGATGCCAGCTCTTTTCATTCAGTCAGTAGCTTCAAACATTTCTGGTATATGAATAACATGTTTTTCAATGGCAAAAATCAATGAATATTGTAAATGCACAAACAGTAATTTCTCCGCATTGCAAGGTGCAATTCTGAAATTTTTTGCTTTTTCCTGCTAATCCTAGCATGATAAAGAAGATTCAAAGAGAGTGAGATGCCAGCTCCTTTCATTCAGTCAGTAGCTTCAAACATTTCTGGACGTTTTTCAATGGCAAAAATCAATGAATATTGTAAATGCACAAACAGTAATATCTCCACATTGCAAGGTGCAATTCTGAAATTTTTTGCTTTTTCCTGCTAATCCTGGCATGATAAAGAAGATTCAAAGAGAGTGAGATGCCAGCTCTTTTCATTCAGTCAGTAGCTTCAAACATTTCTGGTATATGAATAACATGTTTTTCAATGGCAAAAATCAATGAATATTGTAAATGCACAAACAGTAATTTCTCCGCATTGCAAGGTGCAATTCTGAAATTTTTTGCTTTTTCCTGCTAATCCTAGCATGATAAAGAAGATTCAAAGAGAGTGAGATGCCAGCTCCTTTCATTCAGTCAGTAGCTTCAAACATTTCTGGTATATGAATAACATGATGTTTTTCAATGGCAAAAATCAATGAATATTGTAAATGCACAAACAGTAATTTCTCCGCATTGCAATGTGCAATTCTGAAATTTTTTGCTTTTTCCTGCTAATCCTAGCATGATAAAGAAGATTCAAAGAGAGTGAGATGCCAGCTCCTTTCATTCAGTCAGTAGCTTCAAACATTTCTGGACGTTTTTCAATGGCAAAAATCAATGAATATTGTAAATGCACAAACAGTAATATCTCCACATTGCAACGTGCAATTCTGAAATTTTTTGCTTTTTCCTGCTAATCCTGGCATGATAAAGAAGATTCAAAGAGAGTGAGATGCCAGCTCTTTTCATTCAGTCAGTAGCTTCAAACATTTCTGGTATATGAATAACATGTTTTTCAATGGCAAAAATCAATGAATATTGTAAATGCACACACAGTAATTTCTCCGCATTGCAAGGTGCAATTCTGAAATTTTTTGCTTTTTCCTGCTAATCCTAGCATGATAAAGAAGATTCAAAGAGAGTGAGATGCCAGCTCCTTTCATTCAGTCAGTAGCTTCAAACATTTCTGGACGTTTTTCAATGGCAAAAATCAATGAATATTGTAAATACATAAACAGTAATATCTCCACATTGCAACGTGCAATTCTGAAATTTTTTGCTTTTTCCTGCTCCTCTTAGCATGATAAAGAAGATTCAAAGAGAGTGAGATGCCAGCTCTTTTCATTCAGTCAGTAGCTTCAAACATTTCTGGTATATGAATAACGATGTTTTTCAATGGCAAAAATCAATGAATATTGTAAATGCACAAACAGTAATTTCTCCGCATTGCAAGGTGCAATTCTGAAATTTTTTGCTTTTTCCTGCTAATCCTAGCATGATAAAGAAGATTCAAAGAGAGTGAGATGCTAGCTCCTTTCATTCAGTCAGTAGCTTCAAACATTTCTGGACGTTTTTCAATGGCAAAAATCAATGAATATTGTAAATGCACAAACAGTAATATCTCCGCATTGCAAGGTGCAATTCTGAAATTTTTTGCTTTTTCCTGCTAATCCTGGCATGATAAAGAAGATTCAAAGAGAGTGAGATGCCAGCTCCTTTCATTCAGTCAGTAGCTTCAAACATTTCTGGTATATGAATAACATGATGTTTTTCAATGGCAAAAATCAATGAATATTGTAAATGCACAAACAGTAATTTCTCCGCATTGCAATGTGCAATTCTGAAATTTTTTGCTTTTTCCAGCTAATCCTAGCATGATAAAGAAGATTCAAAGAGAGTGAGATGCCAGCTCCTTTCATTCAGTCAGTAGCTTCAAACATTTCTGGACGTTTTTCAATGGCAAAAATCAATGAATATTGTAAATGCACAAACAGTAATATCTCCACATTGCAAGGTGCAATTCTGAAATTTTTTGCTTTTTCCTGCTAATCCTGGCATGATAAAGAAGATTCAAAGAGAGTGAGATGCCAGCTCTTTTCATTCAGTCAGTAGCTTCAAACATTTCTGGTATATGAATAACATGTTTTTCAATGGCAAAAATCAATGAATATTGTAAATGCACAAACAGTAATTTCTCCGCATTGCAAGGTGCAATTCTGAAATTTTATGCTTTTTCCTGCTAATCCTAGCATGATAAAGAAGATTCAAAGAGAGTGAGATGCCAGCTCCTTTCATTCAGTCAGTAGCTTCAAACATTTCTGGTATATGAATAACATGATGTTTTTCAATGGCAAAAATCAATGAATATTGTAAATGCACAAACAGTAATTTCTCCGCATTGCAATGTGCAATTCTGAAATTTTTTGCTTTTTCCTGCTAATCCTAGCATGATAAAGAAGATTCAAAGAGAGTGAGATGCCAGCTCTTTTCATTCAGTCAGTAGCTTCAAACATTTCTGGACGTTTTTCAATGGCAAAAATCAATGAATATTGTAAATGCACAAACAGTAATATCTCCACATTGCAAGGTGCAATTCTGAAATTTTTTGCTTTTTCCTGCTAATCCTGGCATGATAAAGAAGATTCAAAGAGAGTGAGATGCCAGCTCTTTTCATTCAGTCAGTAGCTTCAAACATTTCTGGTATATGAATAACATGTTTTTCAATGGCAAAAATCAATGAATATTGTAAATGCACAAACAGTAATATCTCCACATTGCAAGGTGCAATTCTGAAATTTTTTGCTTTTTCCTGCTAATCCTAGCATGATAAAGAAGATTCAAAGAGAGTGAGATGCCAGCTCCTTTCATTCAGTCAGTAGCTTCAAACATTTCTGGACGTTTTTCAATGGCAAAAATCAATGAATATTGTAAATGCACAAACAGTAATATCTCCACATTGCAAGGTGCAATTCTGAAATTTTTTGCTTTTTCCTGCTAATCCTGGCATGATAAAGAAGATTCAAAGAGAGTGAGATGCCAGCTCTTTTCATTCAGTCAGTAGCTTCAAACATTTCTGGTATATGAATAACATGTTTTTCAATGGCAAAAATCAATGAATATTGTAAATGCACAAACAGTAATTTCTCCGCATTGCAAGGTGCAATTCTGAAATTTTTTGCTTTTTCCTGCTAATCCTAGCATGATAAAGAAGATTCAAAGAGAGTGAGATGCCAGCTCCTTTCATTCAGTCAGTAGCTTCAAACATTTCTGGTATATGAATAACATGATGTTTTTCAATGGCAAAAATCAATGAATATTGTAAATGCACAAACAGTAATTTCTCCGCATTGCAATGTGCAATTCTGAAATTTTTTGCTTTTTCCTGCTAATCCTAGCATGATAAAGAAGATTCAAAGAGAGTGAGATGCCAGCTCCTTTCATTCAGTCAGTAGCTTCAAACATTTCTGGACGTTTTTCAATGGCAAAAATCAATGAATATTGTAAATGCACAAACAGTAATATCTCCACATTGCAACGTGCAATTCTGAAATTTTTTGCTTTTTCCTGCTAATCCTGGCATGATAAAGAAGATTCAAAGAGAGTGAGATGCCAGCTCTTTTCATTCAGTCAGTAGCTTCAAACATTTCTGGTATATGAATAACATGTTTTTCAATGGCAAAAATCAATGAATATTGTAAATGCACACACAGTAATTTCTCCGCATTGCAAGGTGCAATTCTGAAATTTTTTGCTTTTTCCTGCTAATCCTAGCATGATAAAGAAGATTCAAAGAGAGTGAGATGCCAGCTCCTTTCATTCAGTCAGTAGCTTCAAACATTTCTGGACGTTTTTCAATGGCAAAAATCAATGAATATTGTAAATACATAAACAGTAATATCTCCACATTGCAACGTGCAATTCTGAAATTTTTTGCTTTTTCCTGCTCCTCTTAGCATGATAAAGAAGATTCAAAGAGAGTGAGATGCCAGCTCTTTTCATTCAGTCAGTAGCTTCAAACATTTCTGGTATATGAATAACGATGTTTTTCAATGGCAAAAATCAATGAATATTGTAAATGCACAAACAGTAATTTCTCCGCATTGCAAGGTGCAATTCTGAAATTTTTTGCTTTTTCCTGCTAATCCTAGCATGATAAAGAAGATTCAAAGAGAGTGAGATGCTAGCTCCTTTCATTCAGTCAGTAGCTTCAAACATTTCTGGACGTTTTTCAATGGCAAAAATCAATGAATATTGTAAATGCACAAACAGTAATATCTCCGCATTGCAAGGTGCAATTCTGAAATTTTTTGCTTTTTCCTGCTAATCCTGGCATGATAAAGAAGATTCAAAGAGAGTGAGATGCCAGCTCCTTTCATTCAGTCAGTAGCTTCAAACATTTCTGGTATATGAATAACATGATGTTTTTCAATGGCAAAAATCAATGAATATTGTAAATGCACAAACAGTAATTTCTCCGCATTGCAATGTGCAATTCTGAAATTTTTTGCTTTTTCCAGCTAATCCTAGCATGATAAAGAAGATTCAAAGAGAGTGAGATGCCAGCTCCTTTCATTCAGTCAGTAGCTTCAAACATTTCTGGACGTTTTTCAATGGCAAAAATCAATGAATATTGTAAATGCACAAAAAGTAATATCTCCACATTGCAAGGTGCAATTCTGAAATTTTTTGCATTTTCCTGCTAATCCTGGCATGATAAAGAAGATTCAAAGAGAGTGAGATGCCAGCTCTTTTCATTCAGTCAGTAGCTTCAAACATTTCTGGTATATGAATAACATGTTTTTCAATGGCAAAAATCAATGAATATTGTAAATGCACAAACAGTAATTTCTCCGCATTGCAAGGTGCAATTCTGAAATTTTTTGCTTTTTCCTGCTAATCCTAGCATGATAAAGAAGATTCAAAGAGAGTGAGATGCCAGCTCCTTTCATTCAGTCAGTAGCTTCAAACATTTCTGGTATATGAATAACATGATGTTTTTCAATGGCAAAAATCAATGAATATTGTAAATGCACAAACAGTAATTTCTCCGCATTGCAATGTGCAATTCTGAAATTTTTTGCTTTTTCCTGCTAATCCTAGCATGATAAAGAAGATTCAAAGAGAGTGAGATGCCAGCTCCTTTCATTCAGTCAGTAGCTTCAAACATTTCTGGACGTTTTTCAATGGCAAAAATCAATGAATATTGTAAATGCACAAACAGTAATATCTCCACATTGCAAGGTGCAATTCTGAAATTTTTTGCTTTTTCCTGCTAATCCTGGCATGATAAAGAAGATTCAAAGAGAGTGAGATGCCAGCTCTTTTCATTCAGTCAGTAGCTTCAAACATTTCTGGTATATGAATAACATGTTTTTCAATGGCAAAAATCAATGAATATTGTAAATGCACAAACAGTAATATCTCCACATTGCAAGGTGCAATTCTGAAATTTTTTGCTTTTTCCTGCTAATCCTGGCATGATAAAGAAGATTCAAAGAGAGTGAGATGCCAGCTCTTTTCATTCAGTCAGTAGCTTCAAACATTTCTGGTATATGAATAATGATGTTTTTCAATGGCAAAAATCAATGAATATTGTAAATGCACACACAGTAATTTCTCCGCATTGCAAGGTGCAATTCTGAAATTTTTTGCTTTTTCCTGCTAATCCTAGCATGATAAAGAAGATTCAAAGAGAGTGAGATGCCAGCTCCTTTCATTCAGTCAGTAGCTTCAAACATTTCTGGACGTTTTTCAATGGCAAAAATCAATGAATATTGTAAATGCACAAACAGTAATATCTCCACATTGCAACGTGCAATTCTGAAATTTTTTGCTTTTTCCTGCTAATCCTAGCATGATAAAGAAGATTCAAAGAGAGTGAGATGCCAGCTCCTTTCATTCAGTCAGTAGCTTCAAACATTTCTGGACGTTTTTCAATGGCAAAAATCAATGAATATTGTAAATGCACAAACAGTAATATCTCCACATTGCAACGTGCAATTCTGAAATTTTTTGCTTTTTCCTGCTAATCCTGGCATGATAAAGAAGATTCAAAGAGAGTGAGATGCCAGCTCTTTTCATTCAGTCAGTAGCTTCAAACATTTCTGGTATATGAATAACATGTTTTTCAATGGCAAAAATCAATGAATATTGTAAATGCACACACAGTAATTTCTCCGCATTGCAAGGTGCAATTCTGAAATTTTTTGCTTTTTCCTGCTAATCCTAGCATGATAAAGAAGATTCAAAGAGAGTGAGATGCCAGCTCCTTTCATTCAGTCAGTAGCTTCAAACATTTCTGGACGTTTTTCAATGGCAAAAATCAATGAATATTGTAAATACATAAACAGTAATATCTCCACATTGCAACGTGCAATTCTGAAATTTTTTGCTTTTTCCTGCTCCTCTTAGCATGATAAAGAAGATTCAAAGAGAGTGAGATGCCAGCTCTTTTCATTCAGTCAGTAGCTTCAAACATTTCTGGTATATGAATAACGATGTTTTTCAATGGCAAAAATCAATGAATATTGTAAATGCACAAACAGTAATTTCTCCGCATTGCAAGGTGCAATTCTGAAATTTTTTGCTTTTTCCTGCTAATCCTAGCATGATAAAGAAGATTCAAAGAGAGTGAGATGCTAGCTCCTTTCATTCAGTCAGTAGCTTCAAACATTTCTGGACGTTTTTCAATGGCAAAAATCAATGAATATTGTAAATGCACAAACAGTAATATCTCCGCATTGCAAGGTGCAATTCTGAAATTTTTTGCTTTTTCCTGCTAATCCTGGCATGATAAAGAAGATTCAAAGAGAGTGAGATGCCAGCTCCTTTCATTCAGTCAGTAGCTTCAAACATTTCTGGTATATGAATAACATGATGTTTTTCAATGGAAAAAATCAATGAATATTGTAAATGCACAAACAGTAATTTCTCCGCATTGCAATGTGCAATTCTGAAATTTTTTGCTTTTTCCAGCTAATCCTAGCATGATAAAGAAGATTCAAAGAGAGTGAGATGCCAGCTCCTTTCATTCAGTCAGTAGCTTCAAACATTTCTGGACGTTTTTCAATGGCAAAAATGAATGAATATTGTAAATGCACAAACAGTAATATCTCCACATTGCAAGGTGCAATTCTGAAATTTTTTGCTTTTTCCTGCTAATCCTGGCATGATAAAGAAGATTCAAAGAGAGTGAGATGCCAGCTCTTTTCATTCAGTCAGTAGCTTCAAACATTTCTGGTATATGAATAACATGTTTTTCAATGGCAAAAATCAATGAATATTGTAAATGCACAAACAGTAATTTCTCCGCATTGCAAGGTGCAATTCTGAAATTTTTTGCTTTTTCCTGCTAATCCTAGCATGATAAAGAAGATTCAAAGAGAGTGAGATGCCAGCTCCTTTCATTCAGTCAGTAGCTTCAAACATTTCTGGTATATGAATAACATGATGTTTTTCAATGGCAAAAATCAATGAATATTGTAAATGCACAAACAGTAATTTCTCCGCATTGCAATGTGCAATTCTGAAATTTTTTGCTTTTTCCTGCTAATCCTAGCATGATAAAGAAGATTCAAAGAGAGTGAGATGCCAGCTCCTTTCATTCAGTCAGTAGCTTCAAACATTTCTGGACGTTTTTCAATGGCAAAAATCAATGAATATTGTAAATGCACAAACAGTAATATCTCCACATTGCAAGGTGCAATTCTGAAATTTTTTGCTTTTTCCTGCTAATCCTGGCATGATAAAGAAGATTCAAAGAGAGTGAGATGCCAGCTCTTTTCATTCAGTCAGTAGCTTCAAACATTTCTGGTATATGAATAACATGTTTTTCAATGGCAAAAATCAATGAATATTGTAAATGCACAAACAGTAATATCTCCACATTGCAAGGTGCAATTCTGAAATTTTTTGCTTTTTCCTGCTAATCCTGGCATGATAAAGAAGATTCAAAGAGAGTGAGATGCCAGCTCTTTTCATTCAGTCAGTAGCTTCAAACATTTCTGGTATATGAATAATGATGTTTTTCAATGGCAAAAATCAATGAATATTGTAAATGCACACACAGTAATTTCTCCGCATTGCAAGGTGCAATTCTGAAATTTTTTGCTTTTTCCTGCTAATCCTAGCATGATAAAGAAGATTCAAAGAGAGTGAGATGCCAGCTCCTTTCATTCAGTCAGTAGCTTCAAACATTTCTGGACGTTTTTCAATGGCAAAAATCAATGAATATTGTAAATGCACAAACAGTAATATCTCCACATTGCAACGTGCAATTCTGAAATTTTTTGCTTTTTCCTGCTAATCCTAGCATGATAAAGAAGATTCAAAGAGAGTGAGATGCCAGCTCCTTTCATTCAGTCAGTAGCTTCAAACATTTCTGGACGTTTTTCAATGGCAAAAATCAATGAATATTGTAAATGCACAAACAGTAATATCTCCACATTGCAACGTGCAATTCTGAAATTTTTTGCTTTTTCCTGCTAATCCTGGCATGATAAAGAAGATTCAAAGAGAGTGAGATGCCAGCTCTTTTCATTCAGTCAGTAGCTTCAAACATTTCTGGTATATGAATAACATGTTTTTCAATGGCAAAAATCAATGAATATTGTAAATGCACAAACAGTAATTTCTCCGCATTGCAAGGTGCAATTCTGAAATTTTTTGCTTTTTCCTGCTAATCCTAGCATGATAAAGAAGATTCAAAGAGAGTGAGATGCCAGCTCCTTTCATTCAGTCAGTAGCTTCAAACATTTCTGGACGTTTTTCAATGGCAAAAATCAATGAATATTGTAAATGCACAAACAGTAATATCTCCACATTGCAAGGTGCAATTCTGAAATGTTTTGCTTTTTCCTGCTAATCCTAGCATGATAAAGAAGATTCAAAGAGAGTAAGATGCCAGCTCCTTTCATTCAGTCAGTAGCTTCAAACATTTCTGGACGTTTTTCAATGGCAAAAATCAATGAATATTGTAAATGCACAAACAGTAATATCTCCACATTGCAACGTGCAATTCTGAAATTTTTTGCTTTTTCCTGCTAATCCTGGCATGATAAAGAAGATTCAAAGAGAGTGAGATGCCAGCTCTTTTCATTCAGTCAGTAGCTTCAAACATTTCTGGTATATGAATAACGATGTTTTTCAATGGCAAAAATCAATGAATATTGTAAATGCACACACAGTAATTTCTCCGCATTGCAAGGTGCAATTCTGAAATTTTTTGCTTTTTCCTGCTCCTCTTAGCATGGTAAAGAAGATTCAAAGAGAGTGAGATGCCAGCTCTTTTCATTCAGTCAGTAGCTTCAAACATTTCTGGTATATGAATAACATGATGTTTTTCAATGGCAAAAATCAATGAATATTGTAAATGCACAAACAGTAATTTCTCCGCATTGCAATGTGCAATTCTGAAATTTTTTGCTTTTTCCTGCTAATCCTAGCATGATAAAGAAGATTCAAAGAGAGTGAGATGCCAGCTCCTTTCATTCAGTCAGTAGCTTCAAACATTTCTGGACGTTTTTCAATGGCAAAAATCAATGAATATTGTAAATGCACAAACAGTAATATCTCCACATTGCAAGGTGCAATTCTGAAATTTTTTGCTTTTTCCTGCTAATCCTGGCATGATAAAGAAGATTCAAAGAGAGTGAGATGCCAGCTCCCTTCATTCAGTCAGTAGCTTCAAACATTTCTGGTATATGAATAACATGTTTTTCAATGGCAAAAATCAATGAATATTGTAAATGCACAAACAGTAATATCTCCACATTGCAACGTGCAATTCTGAAATTTTTTGCTTTTTCCTGCTAATCCTGGCATGATAAAGAAGATTCAAAGAGAGTGAGATGCCAGCTCTTTTCATTCAGTCAGTAGCTTCAAACATTTCTGGTATATGAATAACATGTTTTTCAATGGCAAAAATCAATGAATATTGTAAATGCACAAACAGTAATTTCTCCGCATTGCAAGGTGCAATTCTGAAATTTTTTGCTTTTTCCTGCTAATCCTAGCATGATAAAGAAGATTCAAAGAGAGTGAGATGCCAGCTCCTTTCATTCAGTCAGTAGCTTCAAACATTTCTGGACGTTTTTCAATGGCAAAAATCAATGAATATTGTAAATGCACAAACAGTAATATCTCCACATTGCAAGGTGCAATTCTGAAATTTTTTGCTTTTTCCTGCTAATCCTAGCATGATAAAGAAGATTCAAAGAGAGTGAGATGCCAGCTCCTTTCATTCAGTCAGTAGCTTCAAACATTTCTGGACGTTTTTCAATGGCAAAAATCAATGAATATTGTAAATGCACAAACAGTAATATCTCCACATTGCAACGTGCAATTCTGAAATTTTTTGCTTTTTCCTGCTAATCCTGGCATGATAAAGAAGATTCAAAGAGAGTGAGATGCCAGCTCTTTTCATTCAGTCAGTAGCTTCAAACATTTCTGGTATATGAATAACATGTTTTTCAATGGCAAAAATCAATGAATATTGTAAATGCACAAACAGTAATATCTCCACATTGCAACGTGCAATTCTGTAATTTTTTGCTTTTTCCTGCTCCTCTTAGCATGATAAAGAAGATTCAAAGAGAGTGAGATGCCAGCTCTTTTCATTCAGTCAGTAGCTTCAAACATTTCTGGTATATGAATAACGATGTTTTTCAATGGCAAAAATCAATGAATATTGTAAATGCACACACAGTAATTTCTCCGCATTGCAAGGTGCAATTCTGAAATTTTTTGCTTTTTCCTGCTAATCCTGGCATGATAAAGATTCAAAGAGAGTGAGATGCCAGCTCTTTTCATTCAGTCAGTAGCTTCAAACATTTCTGGTATATGAATAACATGATGTTTTTCAATGGCAAAAATCAATGAATATTGTAAATGCACAAACAGTAATTTCTCCGCATTGCAAGGTGCAATTCTGAAATTTTTTGCTTTTTCCTGCTAATCCTAGCATGATAAAGAAGATTCAAAGAGAGTGAGATGCCAGCTCCTTTCATTCAGTCAGTAGCTTCAAACATTTCTGGACGTTTTTCAATGGCAAAAATCAATGAATATTGTAAATGCACAAACAGTAATATCTCCACATTGCAACGTGCAATTCTGAAATTTTTTGCTTTTTCCTGCTCCTCTTAGCATGATAAAGAAGATTCAAAGAGAGTGAGATGCCAGCTCTTTTCATTCAGTCAGTAGCTTCAAACATTTCTGGTATATGAATAACATGATGTTTTTCAATGGCAAAAATCAATGAATATTGTAAATGCACAAACAGTAATTTCTCCGCATTGCAAGGTGCAATTCTGAAATTTTTTGCTTTTTCCTGCTAATCCTAGCATGATAAAGAAGATTCAAAGAGAGTGAGATGCCAGCTCTTTTCATTCAGTCAGTAGCTTCAAACATTTCTGGACGTTTTTCAATGGCAAAAATCAATGAATATTGTAAATGCACAAACAGTAATATCTCCACATTGCAAGGTGCAATTCTGAAATTTTTTGCTTTTTCCTGCTAATCCTGGCATGATAAAGAAGATTCAAAGAGAGTGAGATGCCAGCTCTTTTCATTCAGTCAGTAGCTTCAAACATTTCTGGTATATGAATAACATGTTTTTCAATGGCAAAAATCAATGAATATTGTAAATGCACAAACAGTAATTTCTCCGCATTGCAAGGTGCAATTCTGAAATTTTTGCTTTTTCCTGCTAATCCTAGCATGATAAAGAAGATTCAAAGAGAGTGAGATGCCAGCTCTTTTCATTCAGTCAGTAGCTTCAAACATTTCTGGACGTTTTTCAATGGCAAAAATCAATGAATATTGTAAATGCACAAACAGTAATATCTCCACATTGCAAGGTGCAATTCTGAAATTTTTTGCTTTTTCCTGCTAATCCTGGCATGATAAAGAAGATTCAAAGAGAGTGAGATGCCAGCTCTTTTCATTCAGTCAGTAGCTTCAAACATTTCTGGTATATGAATAACATGTTTTTCAATGGCAAAAATCAATGAATATTGTAAATGCACAAACAGTAATATCTCCACATTGCAACGTGCAATTCTGAAATTTTTTGCTTTTTCCTGCTCCTCTTAGCATGATAAAGAAGATTCAAAGAGAGTGAGATGCCAGCTCTTTTCATTCAGTCAGTAGCTTCAAACATTTCTGGACGTTTTTCAATGGCAAAAATCAATGAATATTGTAAATGCACAAACAGTAATTTCTCCGCATTGCAAGGTGCAATTCTGAAATTTTTTGCTTTTTCCTGCTAATCCTAGCATGATAAAGAAGATTCAAAGAGAGTGAGATGCCAGCTCCTTTCATTCAGTCAGTAGCTTCAAACATTTCTGGACGTTTTTCAATGGCAAAAATCAATGAATATTGTAAATGCACAAACAGTAATATCTCCACATTGCAACGTGCAATTCTGAAATTTTTTGCTTTTTCCTGCTAATCCTGGCATGATAAAGAAGATTCAAAGAGAGTGAGATGCCAGCTCCTTTCATTCAGTCAGTAGCTTCAAACATTTCTGGTATATGAATAACATGTTTTTCAATGGCAAAAATCAATGAATATTGTAAATGCACAAACAGTAATTTCTCTGCATTGCAAGGTGCAATTCTGAAATTTTTTGCTTTTTCCTGCTAATCCTAGCATGATAAAGAAGATTCAAAGAGAGTGAGATGCCAGCTCCTTTCATTCAGTCAGTAGCTTCAAACATTTCTGGACGTCTTTCAATGGCAAAAATCAATGAATATTGTAAATGCACAAACAGTAATATCTCCACATTGCAAGGTGCAATTCTGAAATTTTTTGCTTTTTCCTGCTAATCCTGGCATGATAAAGAAGATTCAAAGAGAGTGAGATGCCAGCTCTTTTCATTCAGTCAGTAGCTTCAAACATTTCTGGACGTTTTTCAATGGCAAAAATCAATGAATATTGTAAATGCACAAACAGTAATATCTCCACATTGCAAGGTGCAATTCTGAAATTTTTTACTTTTTCCTGCTAATCCTGGCATGATAAAGAAGATTCAAAGAGAGTGAGATGCCAGCTCCTTTCATTCAGTCAGTAGCTTCAAACATTTCTGGTATATGAATAACATGTTTTTCAATGGCAAAAATCAATGAATATTGTAAATGCACAAACAGTAATTTCTCCGCATTGCAAGGTGCAATTCGGAAATTTTTTGCTTTTTCCTGCTAATCCTAGCATGATAAAGAAGATTCAAAGAGAGTGAGATGCCAGCTCCTTTCATTCAGTCAGTAGCTTCAAACATTTCTGGACGTTTTTCAATGGCAAAAATCAATGAATATTGTAAATGCACAAACAGTAATATCTCCACATTGCAAGGTGCAATTCTGAAATTTTTTGCTTTTTCCTGCTAATCCTGGCATGATAAAGAAGATTCAAAGAGAGTGAGATGCCAGCTCTTTTCATTCAGTCAGTAGCTTCAAACATTTCTGGTATATGAATAACATGTTTTTCAATGGCAAAAATCAATGAATATTGTAAATGCACAAACAGTAATTTCTCCGCATTGCAAGGTGCAATTCTGAAATTTTTTGCTTTTTCCTGCTAATACTTGCATGATAAAGAAGATTCAAAGAGAGTGAGATGCCAGCTCCTTTCATTCAGTCAGTAGCTTCAAACATTTCTGGTATATGAATAACGATGTTTTTCAATGGCAAAAATCAATGAATATTGTAAATGCACACACAGTAATTTCTCCGCATTGCAAGGTGCAATTCTGAAATTTTTTGCTTTTTCCTGCTAATCCTAGCATGATAAAGAAGATTCAAAGAGAGTGAGATGCCAGCTCCTTTCATTCAGTCAGTAGCTTCAAACATTTCTGGACGTTTTTCAATGGCAAAAATCAATGAATATTGTAAATGCACAAACAGTAATTTCTCCACATTGCAAGGTGCAATTCTGAAATTTTTTGCTTTTTCCTGCTAATCCTGGCATGATAAAGAAGATTCAACGAGAGTGAGATGCCAGCTCTTTTCATTCAGTCAGTAGCTTCAAACATTTCTGGTATATGAATAACATGTTTTTCAATGGCAAAAATCAATGAATATTGTAAATGCACAAACAGTAATATCTCCACATTGCAAGGTGCAATTCTGAAATTTTTTGCTTTTTCCTGCTAATCCTGGCATGATAAAGAAGATTCAAAGAGAGTGAGATGCCAGCTCTTTTCATTCAGTCAGTAGCTTCAGACATTTCTGGTATATGAATAACGATGTTTTTCAATGGCAAAAATCAATGAATATTGTAAATGCACACACAGTAATTTCTCCGCATTGCAAGGTGCAATTCTGAAATTTTTTGCTTTTTCCTGCTAATCCTAGCATGATAAAGATTCAAAGAGAGTGAGATGCCAGCTCCTTTCATTCAGTCAGTAGCTTCAAACATTTCTGGACGTTTTTCAATGGCAAAAATCAATGAATATTGTAAATGCACAAACAGTAATATCTCCACATTGCAAGGTGCAATTCTGAAATTTTTTGCTTTTTCCTGCTAATCCTGGCATGATAAAGAAGATTCAAAGAGAGTGAGATGCCAGCTCTTTTCATTCAGTCAGTAGCTTCAAACATTTCTGGTATATGAATAACATGTTTTTCAATGGCAAAAATCAATGAATATTGTAAATGCACAAACAGTAATTTCTCCGCATTGCAAGGTGCAATTCTGAAATTTTTTGCTTTTTCCTGCTAATCCTAGCATGATAAAGAAGATTCAAAGAGAGTGAGATGCCAGCTCCTTTCATTCAGTCAGTAGCTTCAAACATTTCTGGACCTTTTTCAATGGCAAAAATCAATGAATATTGTAAATGCACAAACAGTAATATCTCCACATTGCAAGGTGCAATTCTGAAATTTTTTGCTTTTTCCTGCTAATTCTGGCATGATAAAGAAGATTCAAAGAGAGTGAGATGCCAGCTCTTTTCATTCAGTCAGTAGCTTCAAACATTTCTGGTATATGAATAACATGTTTTTCAATGGCAAAAATCAATGAATATTGTAAATGCACAAACAGTAATTTCTCCGCATTGCAAGGTGCAATTCTGAAATTTTTTGCTTTTTCCTGCTAATCCTAGCATGATAAAGAAGATTCAAAGAGAGTGAGATGCCAGCTCCTTTCATTCAGTCAGTAGCTTCAAACATTTCTGGACGTTTTTCAATGGCAAAAATCAATGAATATTGTAAATGCACAAACAGTAATATCTCCACATTGCAAGGTGCAATTCTGAAATTTTTTGCTTTTTCCTGCTAATCCTGGCATGATAAAGAAGATTCAAAGAGAGTGAGATGCCAGCTCTTTTCATTCAGTCAGTAGCTTCAAACATTTCTGGTATATGAATAACATGTTTTTCAATGGCAAAAATCAATGAATATTGTAAATGCACAAACAGTAATTTCTCCGCATTGCAAGGTGCAATTCTGAAATTTTTTGCTTTTTCCTGCTAATCCTAGCATGATAAAGAAGATTCAAAGAGAGTGAGATGCCAGCTCCTTTCATTCAGTCAGTAGCTTCAAACATTTCTGGTATATGAATAACATGATGTTTTTCAATGGCAAAAATCAATGAATATTGTAAATGCACAAACAGTAATTTCTCCGCATTGCAATGTGCAATTCTGAAATTTTTTGCTTTTTCCTGCTAATCCTAGCATGATAAAGAAGATTCAAAGAGAGTGAGATGCCAGCTCCTTTCATTCAGTCAGTAGCTTCAAACATTTCTGGACGTTTTTCAATGGCAAAAATCAATGAATATTGTAAATGCACAAACAGTAATATCTCCACATTGCAAGGTGCAATTCTGAAATTTTTTGCTTTTTCCTGCTAATCCTGGCATGATAAAGAAGATTCAAAGAGAGTGAGATGCCAGCTCTTTTCATTCAGTCAGTAGCTTCAAACATTTCTGGTATATGAATAACATGTTTTTCAATGGCAAAAATCAATGAATATTGTAAATGCACACACAGTAATTTCTCCGCATTGCAAGGTGCAATTCTGAAATTTTTTGCTTTTTCCTGCTAATCCTGGCATGATAAAGATTCAAAGAGAGTGAGATGCCAGCTCTTTTCATTCAGTCAGTAGCTTCAAACATTTCTGGTATATGAATAACATGATGTTTTTCAATGGCAAAAATCAATGAATATTGTAAATGCACAAACAGTAATTTCTCCGCATTGCAAGGTGCAATTCTGAAATTTTTTGCTTTTTCCTGCTAATCCTAGCATGATAAAGAAGATTCAAAGAGAGTGAGATGCCAGCTCCTTTCATTCAGTCAGTAGCTTCAAACATTTCTGGACGTTTTTCAATGGCAAAAATCAATGAATATTGTAAATGCACAAACAGTAATATCTCCACATTGCAACGTGCAATTCTGAAATTTTTTGCTTTTTCCTGCTCCTCTTAGCATGATAAAGAAGATTCAAAGAGAGTGAGATGCCAGCTCTTTTCATTCAGTCAGTAGCTTCAAACATTTCTGGTATATGAATAACATGATGTTTTTCAATGGCAAAAATCAATGAATATTGTAAATGCACAAACAGTAATTTCTCCGCATTGCAAGGTGCAATTCTGAAATTTTTTGCTTTTTCCTGCTAATCCTAGCATGATAAAGAAGATTCAAAGAGAGTGAGATGCCAGCTCTTTTCATTCAGTCAGTAGCTTCAAACATTTCTGGACGTTTTTCAATGGCAAAAATCAATGAATATTGTAAATGCACAAACAGTAATATCTCCACATTGCAAGGTGCAATTCTGAAATTTTTTGCTTTTTCCTGCTAATCCTGGCATGATAAAGAAGATTCAAAGAGAGTGAGATGCCAGCTCTTTTCATTCAGTCAGTAGCTTCAAACATTTCTGGTATATGAATAACATGTTTTTCAATGGCAAAAATCAATGAATATTGTAAATGCACAAACAGTAATTTCTCCGCATTGCAAGGTGCAATTCTGAAATTTTTGCTTTTTCCTGCTAATCCTAGCATGATAAAGAAGATTCAAAGAGAGTGAGATGCCAGCTCTTTTCATTCAGTCAGTAGCTTCAAACATTTCTGGACGTTTTTCAATGGCAAAAATCAATGAATATTGTAAATGCACAAACAGTAATATCTCCACATTGCAAGGTGCAATTCTGAAATTTTTTGCTTTTTCCTGCTAATCCTGGCATGATAAACAAGATTCAAAGAGAGTGAGATGCCAGCTCTTTTCATTCAGTCAGTAGCTTCAAACATTTCTGGTATATGAATAACATGTTTTTCAATGGCAAAAATCAATGAATATTGTAAATGCACAAACAGTAATATCTCCACATTGCAACGTGCAATTCTGAAATTTTTTGCTTTTTCCTGCTCCTCTTAGCATGATAAAGAAGATTCAAAGAGAGTGAGATGCCAGCTCTTTTCATTCAGTCAGTAGCTTCAAACATTTCTGGACGTTTTTCAATGGCAAAAATCAATGAATATTGTAAATGCACAAACAGTAATTTCTCCGCATTGCAAGGTGCAATTCTGAAATTTTTTGCTTTTTCCTGCTAATCCTAGCATGATAAAGAAGATTCAAAGAGAGTGAGATGCCAGCTCCTTTCATTCAGTCAGTAGCTTCAAACATTTCTGGACGTTTTTCAATGGCAAAAATCAATGAATATTGTAAATGCACAAACAGTAATATCTCCACATTGCAACGTGCAATTCTGAAATTTTTTGCTTTTTCCTGCTAATCCTGGCATGATAAAGAAGATTCAAAGAGAGTGAGATGCCAGCTCCTTTCATTCAGTCAGTAGCTTCAAATATTTCTGGTATATGAATAACATGTTTTTCAATGGCAAAAATCAATGAATATTGTAAATGCACAAACAGTAATTTCTCTGCATTGCAAGGTGCAATTCTGAAATTTTTTGCTTTTTCCTGCTAATCCTAGCATGATAAAGAAGATTCAAAGAGAGTGAGATGCCAGCTCCTTTCATTCAGTCAGTAGCTTCAAACATTTCTGGACGTCTTTCAATGGCAAAAATCAATGAATATTGTAAATGCACAAACAGTAATATCTCCACATTGCAAGGTGCAATTCTGAAATTTTTTGCTTTTTCCTGCTAATCCTGGCATGATAAAGAAGATTCAAAGAGAGTGAGATGCCAGCTCTTTTCATTCAGTCAGTAGCTTCAAACATTTCTGGACGTTTTTCAATGGCAAAAATCAATGAATATTGTAAATGCACAAACAGTAATATCTCCACATTGCAAGGTGCAATTCTGAAATTTTTTACTTTTTCCTGCTAATCCTGGCATGATAAAGAAGATTCAAAGAGAGTGAGATGCCAGCTCCTTTCATTCAGTCAGTAGCTTCAAACATTTCTGGTATATGAATAACATGTTTTTCAATGGCAAAAATCAATGAATATTGTAAATGCACAAACAGTAATTTCTCCGAATTGCAAGGTGCAATTCGGAAATTTTTTGCTTTTTCCTGCTAATCCTAGCATGATAAAGAAGATTCAAAGAGAGTGAGATGCCAGCTCCTTTCATTCAGTCAGTAGCTTCAAACATTTCTGGACGTTTTTCAATGGCAAAAATCAATGAATATTGTAAATGCACAAACAGTAATATCTCCACATTGCAAGGTGCAATTCTGAAATTTTTTGCTTTTTCCTGCTAATCCTGGCATGATAAAGAAGATTCAAAGAGAGTGAGATGCCAGCTCTTTTCATTCAGTCAGTAGCTTCAAACATTTCTGGTATATGAATAACATGTTTTTCAATGGCAAAAATCAATGAATATTGTAAATGCACAAACAGTAATTTCTCCGCATTGCAAGGTGCAATTCTGAAATTTTTTGCTTTTTCCTGCTAATACTTGCATGATAAAGAAGATTCAAAGAGAGTGAGATGCCAGCTCCTTTCATTCAGTCAGTAGCTTCAAACATTTCTGGTATATGAATAACGATGTTTTTCAATGGCAAAAATCAATGAATATTGTAAATGCACACACAGTAATTTCTCCGCATTGCAAGGTGCAATTCTGAAATTTTTTGCTTTTTCCTGCTAATCCTAGCATGATAAAGAAGATTCAAAGAGAGTGAGATGCCAGCTCCTTTCATTCAGTCAGTAGCTTCAAACATTTCTGGACGTTTTTCAATGGCAAAAATCAATGAATATTGTAAATGCACAAACAGTAATTTCTCCACATTGCAAGGTGCAATTCTGAAATTTTTTGCTTTTTCCTGCTAATCCTGGCATGATAAAGAAGATTCAAAGAGAGTGAGATGCCAGCTCTTTTCATTCAGTCAGTAGCTTCAAACATTTCTGGTATATGAATAACATGTTTTTCAATGGCAAAAATCAATGAATATTGTAAATGCACAAACAGTAATTTCTCCGCATTGCAAGGTGCAATTCTGAAATTTTTTGCTTTTTCCTGCTAATCCTAGCATGATAAAGAAGATTCAAAGAGAGTGAGATGCCAGCTCCTTTCATTCAGTCAGTAGCTTCAAACATTTCTGGACGTTTTTCAATGGCAAAAATCAATGAATATTGTAAATGCACAAACAGTAATATCTCCACATTGCAACGTGCAATTCTGAAATTTTTTGCTTTTTCCTGCTAATCCTGGCATGATAAAGAAGATTCAAAGAGAGTGAGATGCCAGCTCTTTTCATTCAGTCAGTAGCTTCAAACATTTCTGGTATATGAATAACATGTTTTTCAATGGCAAAAATCAATGAATATTGTAAATGCACAAACAGTAATTTCTCCGCATTGCAAGGTGCAATTCTGAAATTTTTTGCTTTTTCCTGCTAATCCTAGCATGATAAAGAAGATTCAAAGAGAGTGAGATGCCAGCTCCTTTCATTCAGTCAGTAGCTTCAAACATTTCTGGTATATGAATAACATGATGTTTTTCAATGGCAAAAATCAATGAATATTGTAAATGCACAAACAGTAATTTCTCCGCATTGCAATGTGCAATTCTGAAATTTTTTGCTTTTTCCTGCTAATCCTAGCATGATAAAGAAGATTCAAAGAGAGTGAGATGCCAGCTCCTTTCATTCAGTCAGTAGCTTAAAACATTTCTGGACGTTTTTCAATGGCAAAAATCAATGAATATTGTAAATGCACAAACAGTAATATCTCCACATTGCAAGGTGCAATTCTGAAATTTTTTGCTTTTTCCTGCTAATCCTGGCATGATAAAGAAGATTCAAAGAGAGTGAGATGCCAGCTCTTTTCATTCAGTCAGTAGCTTCAAACATTTCTGGTATATGAATAACATGTTTTTCAATGGCAAAAATCAATGAATATTGTAAATGCACACACAGTAATTTCTCCGCATTGCAAGGTGCAATTCTGAAATTTTTTGCTTTTTCCTGCTAATCCTGGCATGATAAAGATTCAAAGAGAGTGAGATGCCAGCTCTTTTCATTCAGTCAGTAGCTTCAAACATTTCTGGTATATGAATAACATGATGTTTTTCAATGGCAAAAATCAATGAATATTGTAAATGCACAAACAGTAATTTCTCCGCATTGCAAGGTGCAATTCTGAAATTTTTTGCTTTTTCCTGCTAATCCTAGCATGATAAAGAAGATTCAAAGAGAGTGAGATGCCAGCTCCTTTCATTCAGTCAGTAGCTTCAAACATTTCTGGACGTTTTTCAATGGCAAAAATCAATGAATATTGTAAATGCACAAACAGTAATATCTCCACATTGCAACGTGCAATTCTGAAATTTTTTGCTTTTTCCTGCTCCTCTTAGCATGATAAAGAAGATTCAAAGAGAGTGAGATGCCAGCTCTTTTCATTCAGTCAGTAGCTTCAAACATTTCTGGTATATGAATAACATGATGTTTTTCAATGGCAAAAATCAATGAATATTGTAAATGCACAAACAGTAATTTCTCCGCATTGCAAGGTGCAATTCTGAAATTTTTTGCTTTTTCCTGCTAATCCTAGCATGATAAAGAAGATTCAAAGAGAGTGAGATGCCAGCTCTTTTCATTCAGTCAGTAGCTTCAAACATTTCTGGACGTTTTTCAATGGCAAAAATCAATGAATATTGTAAATGCACAAACAGTAATATCTCCACATTGCAAGGTGCAATTCTGAAATTTTTTGCTTTTTCCTGCTAATCCTGGCATGATAAAGAAGATTCAAAGAGAGTGAGATGCCAGCTCTTTTCATTCAGTCAGTAGCTTCAAACATTTCTGGTATATGAATAACATGTTTTTCAATGGCAAAAATCAATGAATATTGTAAATGCACAAACAGTAATTTCTCCGCATTGCAAGGTGCAATTCTGAAATTTTTGCTTTTTCCTGCTAATCCTAGCATGATAAAGAAGATTCAAAGAGAGTGAGATGCCAGCTCTTTTCATTCAGTCAGTAGCTTCAAACATTTCTGGACGTTTTTCAATGGCAAAAATCAATGAATATTGTAAATGCACAAACAGTAATATCTCCACATTGCAAGGTGCAATTCTGAAATTTTTTGCTTTTTCCTGCTAATCCTGGCATGATAAACAAGATTCAAAGAGAGTGAGATGCCAGCTCTTTTCATTCAGTCAGTAGCTTCAAACATTTCTGGTATATGAATAACATGTTTTTCAATGGCAAAAATCAATGAATATTGTAAATGCACAAACAGTAATATCTCCACATTGCAACGTGCAATTCTGAAATTTTTTGCTTTTTCCTGCTCCTCTTAGCATGATAAAGAAGATTCAAAGAGAGTGAGATGCCAGCTCTTTTCATTCAGTCAGTAGCTTCAAACATTTCTGGACGTTTTTCAATGGCAAAAATCAATGAATATTGTAAATGCACAAACAGTAATTTCTCCGCATTGCAAGGTGCAATTCTGAAATTTTTTGCTTTTTCCTGCTAATCCTAGCATGATAAAGAAGATTCAAAGAGAGTGAGATGCCAGCTCCTTTCATTCAGTCAGTAGCTTCAAACATTTCTGGACGTTTTTCAATGGCAAAAATCAATGAATATTGTAAATGCACAAACAGTAATATCTCCACATTGCAACGTGCAATTCTGAAATTTTTTGCTTTTTCCTGCTAATCCTGGCATGATAAAGAAGATTCAAAGAGAGTGAGATGCCAGCTCCTTTCATTCAGTCAGTAGCTTCAAATATTTCTGGTATATGAATAACATGTTTTTCAATGGCAAAAATCAATGAATATTGTAAATGCACAAACAGTAATTTCTCTGCATTGCAAGGTGCAATTCTGAAATTTTTTGCTTTTTCCTGCTAATCCTAGCATGATAAAGAAGATTCAAAGAGAGTGAGATGCCAGCTCCTTTCATTCAGTCAGTAGCTTCAAACATTTCTGGACGTCTTTCAATGGCAAAAATCAATGAATATTGTAAATGCACAAACAGTAATATCTCCACATTGCAAGGTGCAATTCTGAAATTTTTTGCTTTTTCCTGCTAATCCTGGCATGATAAAGAAGATTCAAAGAGAGTGAGATGCCAGCTCTTTTCATTCAGTCAGTAGCTTCAAACATTTCTGGACGTTTTTCAATGGCAAAAATCAATGAATATTGTAAATGCACAAACAGTAATATCTCCACATTGCAAGGTGCAATTCTGAAATTTTTTACTTTTTCCTGCTAATCCTGGCATGATAAAGAAGATTCAAAGAGAGTGAGATGCCAGCTCCTTTCATTCAGTCAGTAGCTTCAAACATTTCTGGTATATGAATAACATGTTTTTCAATGGCAAAAATCAATGAATATTGTAAATGCACAAACAGTAATTTCTCCGAATTGCAAGGTGCAATTCGGAAATTTTTTGCTTTTTCCTGCTAATCCTAGCATGATAAAGAAGATTCAAAGAGAGTGAGATGCCAGCTCCTTTCATTCAGTCAGTAGCTTCAAACATTTCTGGACGTTTTTCAATGGCAAAAATCAATGAATATTGTAAATGCACAAACAGTAATATCTCCACATTGCAAGGTGCAATTCTGAAATTTTTTGCTTTTTCCTGCTAATCCTGGCATGATAAAGAAGATTCAAAGAGAGTGAGATGCCAGCTCTTTTCATTCAGTCAGTAGCTTCAAACATTTCTGGTATATGAATAACATGTTTTTCAATGGCAAAAATCAATGAATATTGTAAATGCACAAACAGTAATTTCTCCGCATTGCAAGGTGCAATTCTGAAATTTTTTGCTTTTTCCTGCTAATACTTGCATGATAAAGAAGATTCAAAGAGAGTGAGATGCCAGCTCCTTTCATTCAGTCAGTAGCTTCAAACATTTCTGGTATATGAATAACGATGTTTTTCAATGGCAAAAATCAATGAATATTGTAAATGCACACACAGTAATTTCTCCGCATTGCAAGGTGCAATTCTGAAATTTTTTGCTTTTTCCTGCTAATCCTAGCATGATAAAGAAGATTCAAAGAGAGTGAGATGCCAGCTCCTTTCATTCAGTCAGTAGCTTCAAACATTTCTGGACGTTTTTCAATGGCAAAAATCAATGAATATTGTAAATGCACAAACAGTAATTTCTCCACATTGCAAGGTGCAATTCTGAAATTTTTTGCTTTTTCCTGCTAATCCTGGCATGATAAAGAAGATTCAAAGAGAGTGAGATGCCAGCTCTTTTCATTCAGTCAGTAGCTTCAAACATTTCTGGTATATGAATAACATGTTTTTCAATGGCAAAAATCAATGAATATTGTAAATGCACAAACAGTAATATCTCCACATTGCAAGGTGCAATTCTGAAATTTTTTGCTTTTTCCTGCTAATCCTGGCATGATAAAGAAGATTCAAAGAGAGTGAGATGCCAGCTCTTTTCATTCAGTCAGTAGCTTCAAACATTTCTGGTATATGAATAATATGATGTTTTTCAATGGCAAAAATCAATAAATATTGTAAATGCACACACAGTAATTTCTCCGCATTGCAAGGTGCAATTCTGAAATTTTTTGCTTTTTCCTGCTAATCCTAGCATGATAAAGAAGATTCAAAGAGAGTGAGATGCCAGCTCCTTTCATTCAGTCAGTAGCTTCAAACATTTCTGGACGTTTTTCAATGGCAAAAATCAATGAATATTGTAAATGCACAAACAGTAATATCTCCACATTGCAAGGTGCAATTCTGAAATTTTTTGCTTTTTCCTGCCAATCCTGGCATGATAAAGAAGATTCAAAGAGAGTGAGATGCCAGCTCTTTTCATTCAGTCAGTAGCTTCAAACATTTCTGGTATATGAATAACATGTTTTTCAATGGCAAAAATCAATGAATATTGTAAATGCACAAACAGTAATATCTCCACATTGCAAGGTGCAATTCTGAAATTTTTTGCTTTTTCCTGCTAATCCTGGCATGATAAAGAAGATTCAAAGAGAGTGAGATGCCAGCTCTTTTCATTCAGTCAGTAGCTTCAAACATTTCTGGTATATGAATAACGATGTTTTTCAATGGCAAAAATCAATGAATATTGTAAATGCACACACAGTAATTTCTCCGCATTGCAAGGTGCAATTCTGAAATTTTTTGCTTTTTCCTGCTAATCCTAGCATGATAAAGATTCAAAGAGAGTGAGATGCCAGCTCCTTTCATTCAGTCAGTAGCTTCAAACATTTCTGGACGTTTTTCAATGGCAAAAATCAATGAATATTGTAAATGCACAAACAGTAATATCTCCACATTGCAAGGTGCAATTCTGAAATTTTTTGCTTTTTCCTGCTAATCCTGGCATGATAAAGAAGATTCAAAGAGAGTGAGATGCCAGCTCTTTTCATTCAGTCAGTAGCTTCAAACATTTCTGGTATATGAATAACATGTTTTTCAATGGCAAAAATCAATGAATATTGTAAATGCACAAACAGTAATTTCTCCGCATTGCAAGGTGCAATTCTGAAATTTTTTGCTTTTTCCTGCTAATCCTAGCATGATAAAGAAGATTCAAAGAGAGTGAGATGCCAGCTCCTTTCATTCAGTCAGTAGCTTCAAACATTTCTGGACGTTTTTCAATGGCAAAAATCAATGAATATTGTAAATGCACAAACAGTAATATCTCCACATTGCAACGTGCAATTCTGAAATTTTTTGCTTTTTCCTGCTAATTCTGGCATGATAAAGAAGATTCAAAGAGAGTGAGATGCCAGCTCTTTTCATTCAGTCAGTAGCTTCAAACATTTCTGGTATATGAATAACATGTTTTTCAATGGCAAAAATCAATGAATATTGTAAATGCACAAACAGTAATTTCTCCGCATTGCAAGGTGCAATTCTGAAATTTTTTGCTTTTTCCTGCTAATCCTAGCATGATAAAGAAGATTCAAAGAGAGTGAGATGCCAGCTCCTTTCATTCAGTCAGTAGCTTCAAACATTTCTGGACGTTTTTCAATGGCAAAAATCAATGAATATTGTAAATGCACAAACAGTAATATCTCCATATTGCAAGGTGCAATTCTGAAATTTTTTGCTTTTTCCTGCTAATCCTGGCATGATAAAGAAGATTCAAAGAGATTGAGATGCCAGCTCTTTTCATTCAGTCAGTAGCTTCAAACATTTCTGGTATATGAATAACATGTTTTTCAATGGCAAAAATCAATGAATATTGTAAATGCACAAACAGTAATTTCTCCGCATTGCAAGGTGCAATTCTGAAATTTTTTGCTTTTTCCTGCTAATCCTAGCATGATAAAGAAGATTCAAAGAGAGTGAGATGCCAGCTCCTTTCATTCAGTCAGTAGCTTCAAACATTTCTGGTATATGAATAACATGATGTTTTTCAATGGCAAAAATCAATGAATATTGTAAATGCACAAACAGTAATTTCTCCGCATTGCAATGTGCAATTCTGAAATTTTTTGCTTTTTCCTGCTAATCCTAGCATGATAAAGAAGATTCAAAGAGAGTGAGATGCCAGCTCCTTTCATTCAGTCAGTAGCTTCAAACATTTCTGGACGTTTTTCAATGGCAAAAATCAATGAATATTGTAAATGCACAAACAGTAATATCTCCACATTGCAAGGTGCAATTCTGAAATTTTTTGCTTTTTCCTGCTAATCCTGGCATGATAAAGAAGATTCAAAGAGAGTGAGATGCCAGCTCTTTTCATTCAGTCAGTAGCTTCAAACATTTCTGGTATATGAATAACATGTTTTTCAATGGCAAAAATCAATGAATATTGTAAATGCACACACAGTAATTTCTCCGCATTGCAAGGTGCAATTCTGAAATTTTTTGCTTTTTCCTGCTAATCCTAGCATGATAAAGAAGATTCAAAGAGAGTGAGATGCCAGCTCCTTTCATTCAGTCAGTAGCTTCAAACATTTCTGGACGTTTTTCAATGGCAAAAATCAATGAATATTGTAAATACACAAACAGTAATATCTCCACATTGCAACGTGCAATTCTGAAATTTTTTGCTTTTTCCTGCTCCTCTTAGCATGATAAAGAAGATTCAAAGAGAGTGAGATGCCAGCTCTTTTCATTCAGTCAGTAGCTTCAAACATTTCTGGTATATGAATAACGATGTTTTTCAATGGCAAAAATCAATGAATATTGTAAATGCACAAACAGTAATTTCTCCGCATTGCAAGGTGCAATTCTGAAATTTTTTGCTTTTTCCTGCTCCTCTTAGCATGATAAAGAAGATTCAAAGAGAGTGAGATGCCAGCTCCTTTCATTCAGTCAGTAGCTTCAAACATTTCTTGTATATGAATAACATGATGTTTTTCAATGGCAAAAGTCAATGAATATTGTAAATGCACAGACAGTAATTTCTCCGCATTGCAATGTGCAATTCTGAAATTTTTTGCTTTTTCCTGCTAATCCTAGCATGATAAAGAAGATTCAAAGAGAGTGAGATGCCAGCTCTTTTCATTCAGTCAGTAGCTTCAAACATTTCTGGACGTTTTTCAATGGCAAAAATCAATGAATATTGTAAATGCACAAACAGTAATATCTCCACATTGCAAGGTGCAATTCTGAAATTTTTTGCTTTTTCCTGCTAATCCTGGCATGATAAAGAAGATTCAAAGAGAATGAGATGCCAGCTCTTTTCATTGTCAGTAGCTTCAAACATTTCTGGTATATGAATAACATGTTTTTCAATGGCAAAAATCAATGAATATTGTAAATGCACAAACAGTAATATCTCCACATTGCAAGGTGCAATTCTGAAATTTTTTGCTTTTTCCTGCTAATCCTGGCATGATAAAGAAGATTCAAAGAGAGTGAGATGGCAGCTCTTTTCATTCAGTCAGTAGCTTCAAACATTTCTGGTATATGAATAACGATGTTTTTCAATGGCAAAAATCAATGAATATTGTAAATGCACACACAGTAATTTCTCCGCATTGCAAGGTGCAATTCTGAAATTTTTTGCTTTTTCCTGCTAATCCTAGCATGATAAAGAAGATTCAAAGAGAGTGAGATGCCAGCTCCTTTCATTCAGTCAGTAGCTTCAAACATTTCTGGACGTTTTTCAATGGCAAAAATCAATGAATATTGTAAATGCACAAACAGTAATATCTCCACATTGCAACGTGCAATTCTGAAATTTTTTGCTTTTTCCTGCTAATCCTAGCATGATAAAGAAGATTCAAAGAGAGTGAGATGCCAGCTCCTTTCATTCAGTCAGTAGCTTCAAACATTTCTGGACGTTTTTCAATGGCAAAAATCAATGAATATTGTAAATGCACAAACAGTAATATCTCCACATTGCAACGTGCAATTCTGAAATGTTTTGCTTTTTCCTGCTAATCCTGGCATGATAAAGAAGATTCAAAGAGAGTGAGATGCCAGCTCTTTTCATTCAGTCAGTAGCTTCAAACATTTCTGGTATATGAATAACGATGTTTTTCAATGGCAAAAATCAATGAATATTGTAAATGCACACACAGTAATTTCTCCGCATTGCAAGGTGCAATTCTGAAATTTTTTGCTTTTTCCTGCTAATCCTAGCATGATAAAGAAGATTCAAAGAGAGTGAGATGCCAGCTCCTTTCATTCAGTCAGTAGCTTCAAACATTTCTGGACGTTTTTCAATGGCAAAAATCAATGAATATTGTAAATGCACAAACAGTAATATCTCCACATTGCAAGGTGCAATTCTGAAATTTTTTGCTTTTTCCTGCTAATCCTGGCATGATAAAGAAGATTCAAAGAGAGTGAGATGCCAGCTCCCTTCATTCAGCCAGTAGCTTCAAACATTTCTGGTATATGAATAACATGTTTTTCAATGGCAAAAATCAATGAATATTGTAAATGCACAAACAGTAATATCTCCACATTGCAAGGTGCAATTCTGAAATTTTTTGCTTTTTCCTGCTAATCCTGGCATGATAAAGAAGATTCGAAGAGAGTGAGATGCCAGCTCTTTTCATTCAGTCAGTAGCTTCAAACATTTCTGGTATATGAATAACATGTTTTTCAATGGCAAAAATCAATGAATATTGTAAATGCACAAACAGTAATTTCTCCGCATTGCAAGGTGCAATTCTGAAATTTTTTGCTTTTTCCTGCTAATCCTAGCATGATAAAGAAGATTCAAAGAGAGTGAGATGCCAGCTCCTTTCATTCAGTCAGTAGCTTCAAACATTTCTGGACGTTTTTCAATGGCAAAAATCAATGAATATTGTAAATGCACAAACAGTAATATCTCCACATTGCAAGGTGCAATTCTGAAATTTTTTGCTTTTTCCTGCTAATCCTAGCATGATAAAGAAGATTCAAAGAGAGTGAGATGCCAGCTCCTTTCATTCAGTCAGTAGCTTCAAACATTTCTGGACATTTTTCAATGGCAAAAATCAATGAATATTGTAAATGCACAAACAGTAATATCTCCACATTGCAACGTGCAATTCTGAAATTTTTTGCTTTTTCCTGCTAATCCTGGCATGATAAAGAAGATTCAAAGAGAGTTAGATGCCAGCTCTTTTCATTCAGTCAGTAGCTTCAAACATTTCTGGTATATGAATAACATGTTTTTCAATGGCAAAAATCAATGAATATTGTAAATGCACAAACAGTAATATCTCCACATTGCAACGTGCAATTCTGAAATTTTTTGCTTTTTCCTGCTCCTCTTAGCATGATAAAGAAGATTCAAAGAGAGTGAGATGCCAGCTCTTTTCATTCAGTCAGTAGCTTCAAACATTTCTGGTATATGAATAACGATGTTTTTCAATGGCAAAAATCAATGAATATTGTAAATGCACACACAGTAATTTCTCCGCATTGCAAGGTGCAATTCTGAAATTTTTTGCTTTTTCCTGCTAATCCTGGCATGATAAAGATTCAAAGAGAGTGAGATGCCAGCTCTTTTCATTCAGTCAGTAGCTTCAAACATTTCTGGTATATGAATAACATGATGTTTTTCAATGGCAAAAATCAATGAATATTGTAAATGCACAAACAGTAATTTCTCCGCATTGCAATGTGCAATTCTGAAATTTTTTGCTTTTTCCTGCTAATCCTAGCATGATAAAGAAGATTCAAAGAGAGTGAGATGCCAGCTCCTTTCATTCAGTCAGTAGCTTCAAACATTTCTGGACGTTTTTCAATGGCAAAAATCAATGAATATTGTAAATGCACAAACAGTAATATCTCCACATTGCAAGGTGCAATTCTGAAATTTTTTGCTTTTTCCTGCTAATCCTGGCATGATAAAGAAGATTCAAAGAGAGTGAGATGCCAGCTCTTTTCATTCAGTCAGTAGCTTCAAACATTTCTGGTATATGAATAACATGTTTTTCAATGGCAAAAATCAATGAATATTGTAAATGCACACACAGTAATTTCTCCGCATTGCAAGGTGCAATTCTGAAATTTTTTGCTTTTTCCTGCTAATCCTAGCATGATAAAGAAGATTCAAAGAGAGTGAGATGCCAGCTCCTTTCATTCAGTCAGTAGCTTCAAACATTTCTGGACGTTTTTCAATGGCAAAAATCAATGAATATTGTAAATACACAAACAGTAATATCTCCACATTGCAACGTGCAATTCTGAAATTTTTTGCTTTTTCCTGCTCCTCTTAGCATGATAAAGAAGATTCAAAGAGAGTGAGATGCCAGCTCTTTTCATTCAGTCAGTAGCTTCAAACATTTCTGGTATATGAATAACGATGTTTTTCAATGGCAAAAATCAATGAATATTGTAAATGCACACACAGTAATTTCTCCGCATTGCAAGGTGCAATTCTGAAATTTTTTGCTTTTTCCTGCTAATCCTGGCATGATAAAGATTCAAAGAGAGTGAGATGCCAGCTCCTTTCATTCAGTCAGTAGCTTCAAACATTTCTGGTATATGAATAACATGATGTTTTTCAATGGCAAAAATCAATGAATATTGTAAATGCACAAACAGTAATTTCTCCGCATTGCAATGTGCAATTCTGAAATTTTTTGCTTTTTCCAGCTAATCCTAGCATGATAAAGAAGATTCAAAGAGAGTGAGATGCCAGCTCCTTTCATTCAGTCAGTAGCTTCAAACATTTCTTGTATATGAATAACATGATGTTTTTCAATGGCAAAAATCAATGAATATTGTAAATGCACAGACAGTAATTTCTCCGCATTGCAATGTGCAATTCTGAAATTTTTTGCTTTTTCCTGCTAATCCTAGCATGATAAAGAAGATTCAAAGAGAGTGAGATGCCAGCTCCTTTCATTCAGTCAGTAGCTACAAACATTTCTGGACGTTTTTCAATGGCAAAAATCAATGAATATTGTAAATGCACAAACAGTAATATCTCCACATTGCAAGGTGCAATTCTGAAATTTTTTGCTTTTTCCTGCTAATCCTGACATGATAAAGAAGATTCAAAGAGAGTGAGATGCCAGCTCTTTTCATTGTCAGTAGCTTCAAACATTTCTGGTATATGAATAACATGTTTTTCAATGGCAAAAATCAATGAATATTGTAAATGCACAAACAGTAATATCTCCACATTGCAAGGTGCAATTCTGAAATTTTTTGCTTTTTCCTGCTAATCCTGGCATGATAAAGAAGATTCAAAGAGAGTGAGATGGCAGCTCTTTTCATTCAGTCAGTAGCTTCAAACATTTCTGGTATATGAATAACGATGTTTTTCAATGGCAAAAATCAATGAATATTGTAAATGCACACACAGTAATTTCTCCGCATTGCAAGGTGCAATTCTGAAATTTTTTGCTTTTTCCTGCTAATCCTAGCATGATAAAGAAGATTCAAAGAGAGTGAGATGCCAGCTCCTTTCATTCAGTCAGTAGCTTCAAACATTTCTGGACGTTTTTCAATGGCAAAAATCAATCAATATTGTAAATGCACAAACAGTAATATCTCCACATTGCAACGTGCAATTCTGAAATTTTTTGCTTTTTCCTGCTAATCCTAGCATGATAAAGAAGATTCAAAGAGAGTGAGATGCCAGCTCCTTTCATTCAGTCAGTAGCTTCAAACATTTCTGGACGTTTTTCAATGGCAAAAATCAATGAATATTGTAAATGCACAAACAGTAATATCTCCACATTGCAACGTGCAATTCTGAAATGTTTTGCTTTTTCCTGCTAATCCTGGCATGATAAAGAAGATTCAAAGAGAGTGAGATGCCAGCTCTTTTCATTCAGTCAGTAGCTTCAAACATTTCTGGTATATGAATAACGATGTTTTTCAATGGCAAAAATCAATGAATATTGTAAATGCACACACAGTAATTTCTCCGCATTGCAAGGTGCAATTCTGAAATTTTTTGCTTTTTCCTGCTAATCCTAGCATGATAAAGAAGATTCAAAGAGAGTGAGATGCCAGCTCCTTTCATTCAGTCAGTAGCTTCAAACATTTCTGGACGTTTTTCAATGGCAAAAATCAATGAATATTGTAAATGCACAAACAGTAATATCTCCACATTGCAAGGTGCAATTCTGAAATTTTTTGCTTTTTCCTGCTAATCCTGGCATGATAAAGAAGATTCAAAGAGAGTGAGATGCCAGCTCCCTTCATTCAGTCAGTAGCTTCAAACATTTCTGGTATATGAATAACATGTTTTTCAATGGCAAAAATCAATGAATATTGTAAATGCACAAACAGTAATATCTCCACATTGCAAGGTGCAATTCTGAAATTTTTTGCTTTTTCCTGCTAATCCTGGCATGATAAAGAAGATTCGAAGAGAGTGAGATGCCAGCTCTTTTCATTCAGTCAGTAGCTTCAAACATTTCTGGTATATGAATAACATGTTTTTCAATGGCAAAAATCAATGAATATTGTAAATGCACAAACAGTAATTTCTCCGCATTGCAAGGTGCAATTCTGAAATTTTTTGCTTTTTCCTGCTAATCCTAGCATGATAAAGAAGATTCAAAGAGAGTGAGATGCCAGCTCCTTTCATTCAGTCAGTAGCTTCAAACATTTCTGGACGTTTTTCAATGGCAAAAATCAATGAATATTGTAAATGCACAAACAGTAATATCTCCACATTGCAAGGTGCAATTCTGAAATTATTTGCTTTTTCCTGCTAATCCTAGCATGATAAAGAAGATTCAAAGAGAGTGAGATGCCAGCTCCTTTCATTCAGTCAGTAGCTTCAAACATTTCTGGACGTTTTTCAATGGCAAAAATCAATGAATATTGTAAATGCACAAACAGTAATATCTCCACATTGCAACGTGCAATTCTGAAATTTTTTGCTTTTTCCTGCTAATCCTGGCATGATAAAGAAGATTCAAAGAGAGTTAGATGCCAGCTCTTTTCATTCAGTCAGTAGCTTCAAACATTTCTGGTATATGAATAACATGTTTTTCAATGGCAAAAATCAATGAATATTGTAAATGCACAAACAGTAATATCTCCACATTGCAACGTGCAATTCTGAAATTTTTTGCTTTTTCCTGCTCCTCTTAGCATGATAAAGAAGATTCAAAGAGAGTGAGATGCCAGCTCTTTTCATTCAGTCAGTAGCTTCAAACATTTCTGGTATATGAATAACGATGTTTTTCAATGGCAAAAATCAATGAATATTGTAAATGCACACACAGTAATTTCTCCGCATTGCAAGGTGCAATTCTGAAATTTTTTGCTTTTTCCTGCTAATCCTGGCATGATAAAGATTCAAAGAGAGTGAGATGCCAGCTCTTTTCATTCAGTCAGTAGCTTCAAACATTTCTGGTATATGAATAACATGATGTTTTTCAATGGCAAAAATCAATGAATATTGTAAATGCACAAACAGTAATTTCTCCGCATTGCAAGGTGCAATTCTGAAATTTTTTGCTTTTTCCTGCTAATCCTAGCATGATAAAGAAGATTCAAAGAGAGTGAGATGCCAGCTCCTTTCATTCAGTCAGTAGCTTCAAACATTTCTGGACGTTTTTCAATGGCAAAAATCAATGAATATTGTAAATGCACAAACAGTAATATCTCCACATTGCAACGTGCAATTCTGAAATTTTTTGCTTTTTCCTGCTCCTCTTAGCATGATAAAGAAGATTCAAAGAGAGTGAGATGCCAGCTCTTTTCATTCAGTCAGTAGCTTCAAACATTTCTGGTATATGAATAACATGATGTTTTTCAATGGCAAAAATCAATGAATATCGTAAATGCACAAACAGTAATTTCTCCGCATTGCAAGGTGCAATTCTGAAATTTTTTGCTTTTTCCTGCTAATCCTAGCATGATAAAGAAGATTCAAAGAGAGTGAGATGCCAGCTCTTTTCATTCAGTCAGTAGCTTCAAACATTTCTGGATGTTTTTCAATGGCAAAAATCAATGAATATTGTAAATGCACAAACAGTAATATCTCCACATTGCAAGGTGCAATTCTGAAATTTTTTGCTTTTTCCTGCTAATCCTGGCATGATAAAGAAGATTCAAAGAGAGTGAGATGCCAGCTCTTTTCATTCAGTCAGTAGCTTCAATCATTTCTGGTATATGAATAACATGTTTTTCAATGGCAAAAATCAATGAATATTGTAAATGCACAAACAGTAATTTCTCCGCATTGCAAGGTGCAATTCTGAAATTTTTTGCTTTTTCCTGCTAATCCTAGCATGATAAAGAAGATTCAAAGAGAGTGAGATGCCAGCTCTTTTCATTCAGTCAGTAGCTTCAAACATTTCTGGACGTTTTTCAATGGCAAAAATCAATGAATATTGTAAATGCACAAACAGTAATATCTCCACATTGCAAGGTGCAATTCTGAAATTTTTTGCTTTTTCCTGCTAATCCTGGCATGATAAAGAAGATTCAAAGAGAGTGAGATGCCAGCTCTTTTCATTCAGTCAGTAGCTTCAAACATTTCTGGTATATGAATAACATGTTTTTCAATGGCAAAAATCAATGAATATTGTAAATGCACAAACAGTAATATCTCCACATTGCAACGTGCAATTCTGAAATTTTTTGCTTTTTCCTGCTCCTCTTAGCATGATAAAGAAGATTCAAAGAGAGTGAGATGCCAGCTCTTTTCATTCAGTCAGTAGCTTCAAACATTTCTGGACGTTTTTCAATGGCAAAAATCAATGAATATTGTAAATGCACAAACAGTAATTTCTCCGCATTGCAAGGTGCAATTCTGAAATTTTTTGCTTTTTCCTGCTAATCCTAGCATGATAAAGAAGATTCAAAGAGAGTGAGATGCCAGCTCCTTTCATTCAGTCAGTAGCTTCAAACATTTCTGGACGTTTTTCAATGGCAAAAATCAATGAATATTGTAAATGCACAAACAGTAATATCTCCACATTGCAACGTGCAATTCTGAAATTTTTTGCTTTTTCCTGCTAATCCTGGCATGATAAAGAAGATTCAAAGAGAGTGAGATGCCAGCTCTTTTCATTCAGTCAGTAGCTTCAAACATTTCTGGTATATGAATAACGATGTTTTTCAATGGCAAAAATCAATGAATATTGTAAATGCACAAACAGTAATATCTCCACATTGCAACGTGCAATTCTGAAATTTTTTGCTTTTTCCTGCTAATCCTGGCATGATAAAGAAGATTCAAAGAGAGTGAGATGCCAGCTCTTTTCATTCAGTCAGTAGCTTCAAACAATTCTGGTATATGAATAACGATGTTTTTCAATGGCAAAAATCAATGAATATTGTAAATGCACACACAGTAATTTCTCCGCATTGCAAGGTGCAATTCTGAAATTTTTTGCTTTTTCCTGCTAATCCTAGCATGATAAAGAAGATTCAAAGAGAGTGAGATGCCAGCTCCTTACATTCAGTCAGTAGCTTCAAACATTTCTGGACGTTTTTCAATGGCAAAAATCAATGAATATTGTAAATGCACAAACAGTAATATCTCCACATTGCAAGGTGCAATTCTGAAATTTTTTGCTTTTTCCTGCTAATCCTGGCATGATAAAGAAGATTCAAAGAGAGTGAGATGCCAGCTCTTTTCATTCAGTCAGTAGCTTCAAACATTTCTGGTATATGAATAACATGTTTTTCAATGGCAAAAATCAATGAATATTGTAAATGCACAAACAGTAATTTCTCCGCATTGCAAGGTGCAATTCTGAAATTTTTTGCTTTTTCCTGCTAATCCTAGCATGATAATGAAGATTCAAAGAGAGTGAGATGCCAGCTCCTTTCATTCAGTCAGTAGCTTCAAACATTTCTGGACGTTTTTCAATGGCAAAAATCAATGAATATTGTAAATGCACAAACAGTAATATCTCCACATTGCAAGGTGCAATTCTGAAATTTTTTGCTTTTTCCTGCTAATCCTAGCATGATAAAGAAGATTCAAAGAGAGTGAGATGCCAGCTCCTTTCATTCAGTCAGTAGCTTCAAACATTTCTGGACGTTTTTCAATGGCAAAAATCAATGAATATTGTAAATGCACAAACAGTAATATCTCCACATTGCAACGTGCAATTCTGAAATTTTTTGCTTTTTCCTGCTAATCCTGGCATGATAAAGAAGATTCAAAGAGAGTGAGATGCCAGCTCTTTTCATTCAGTCAGTAGCTTCAAACATTTCTGGTATATGAATAACATGTTTTTCAATGGCAAAAATCAATGAATATTGTAAATGCACAAACAGTAATATCTCCACATTGCAACGTGCAATTCTGAAATTTTTTGCTTTTTCCTGCTCCTCTTAGCATGATAAAGAAGATTCAAAGAGAGTGAGATGCCAGCTCTTTTCATTCAGTCAGTAGCTTCAAACATTTCTGGTATATGAATAACGATGTTTTTCAATGGCAAAAATCAATGAATATTGTAAATGCACACACAGTAATTTCTCCGCATTGCAAGGTGCAATTCTGAAATTTTTTGCTTTTTCCTGCTAATCCTAGCATGATAAAGAAGATTCAAAGAGAGTGAGATGCCAGCTCCTTTCATTCAGTCAGTAGCTTCAAACATTTCTGGACGTTTTTCAATGGCAAAAATCAATGAATATTGTAAATGCACAAACAGTAATATCTCCACATTGCAAGGTGCAATTCTGAAATTTTTTCCTTTTTCCTGCTAATCCTGGCATGATAAAGAAGATTCAAAGAGAGTGAGATGCCAGCTCTTTTCATTCAGTCAGTAGCTTCAAACATTTCTGGTATATGAATAACATGTTTTTCAATGGCAAAAATCAATGAATATTGTAAATGCACAAACAGTAATTTCTCCGCATTGCAAGGTGCAATTCTGAAATTTTTTGCTTTTTCCTGCTAATCCTAGCATGATAAAGAAGATTCAAAGAGAGTGAGATGCCAGCTCCTTTCATTCAGTCAGTAGCTTCAAACATTTCTGGACGTTTTTCAATGGCAAAAATCAATGAATATTGTAAATGCACAAACAGTAATATCTCCACATTGCAAGGTGCAATTCTGAAATTTTTTGCTTTTTCCTGCTAATCCTAGCATGATAAAGAAGATTCAAAGAGAGTGAGATGCCAGCTCCTTTCATTCAGTCAGTAGCTTCAAACATTTCTGGACGTTTTTCAATGGCAAAAATCAATGAATATTGTAAATGCACAAACAGTAATATCTCCACATTGCAACGTGCAATTCTGAAATTTTTTGCTTTTTCCTGCTAATCCTGGCATGATAAAGAAGATTCAAAGAGAGTGAGATGCCAGCTCTTTTCATTCAGTCAGTAGCTTCAAACATTTCTGGTATATGAATAACATGTTTTTCAATGGCAAAAATCAATGAATATTGTAAATGCACAAACAGTAATATCTCCACATTGCAACGTGCAATTCTGAAATTTTTTGCTTTTTCCTGCTCCTCTTAGCATGATAAAGAAGATTCAAAGAGAGTGAGATGCCAGCTCTTTTCATTCAGTCAGTAGCTTCAAACATTTCTGGTATATGAATAACGATGTTTTTCAATGGCAAAAATCAATGAATATTGTAAATGCACACACAGTAATTTCTCCGCATTGCAAGGTGCAATTCTGAAATTTTTTGCTTTTTCCTGCTAATCCTAGCATGATAAAGAAGATTCAAAGAGAGTGAGATGCCAGCTCCTTTCATTCAGTCAGTAGCTTCAAACATTTCTGGACGTTTTTCAATGGCAAAAATCAATGAATATTGTAAATGCACAAACAGTAATATCTCCACATTGCAAGGTGCAATTCTGAAATTTTTTGCTTTTTCCTGCTAATCCTGGCATGATAAAGAAGATTCAAAGAGAGTGAGATGCCAGCTCCTTTCATTCAGTCAGTAGCTTCAAACATTTCTGGACGTTTTTCAATGGCAAAAATCAAGGAATATTGTAAATGCACAAACAGTAATATCTCCACATTGCAACGTGCAATTCTGAAATTTTTTGCTTTTTCCTGCTAATCCTGGCATGATAAAGAAGATTCAAAGAGAGTGAGATGCCAGCTCTTTTCATTCAGTCAGTAGCTTCAAACATTTCTGGTATATGAATAACATGTTTTTCAATGGCAAAAATCAATGAATATTGTAAATGCACAAACAGTAATTTCTCCGCATTGCAAGGTGCAATTCTGAAATTTTTTGCTTTTTCCTGCTAATCCTAGCATGATAAAGAAGATTCAAAGAGAGTGAGATGCCAGCTCCTTTCATTCAGTCAGTAGCTTCAAACATTTCTGGACGTTTTTCAATGGCAAAAATCAATGAATATTGTAAATGCACAAAAAGTAATATCTCCACATTGCAAGGTGCAATTCTGAAATTTTTTGCTTTTTCCTGCTAATCCTAGCATGATAAAGAAGATTCAAAGAGAGTGAGATGCCAGCTCCTTTCATTCAGTCAGTAGCTTCAAACATTTCTGGACGTTTTTCAATGGCAAAAATCAATGAATATTGTAAATGCACAAACAGTAATATCTCCACATTGCAACGTGCAATTCTGAAATTTTTTGCTTTTTCCTGCTAATCCTGGCATGATAAAGAAGATTCAAAGAGAGTGAGATGCCAGTTCTTTTCATTCAGTCAGTAGCTTCAAACATTTCTGGTATATGAATAACGATGTTTTTCAATGGCAAAAATCAATGAATATTGTAAATGCACACACAGTAATTTCTCCGCATTGCAAGGTGCAATTCTGAAATTTTTTGCTTTTTCCTGCTAATCCTAGCATGATAAAGAAGATTCAAAGAGAGTGAGATGCCAGCTCCTTTCATTCAGTCAGTAGCTTCAAACATTTCTGGACGTTTTTCAATGGCAAAAATCAATGAATATTGTAAATGCACAAACAGTAATATCTCCACATTGCAACGTGCAATTCTGAAATTTTTTGCTTTTTCCTGCTCCTCTTAGCATGATAAAGAAGATTCAAAGAGAGTGAGATGCCAGCTCTTTTCATTCAGTCAGTAGCTTCAAACATTTCTGGTATATGAATAACATGATGTTTTTCAATGGCAAAAATCAATGAATATTGTAAATGCACAAACAGTATTTTCTCCGCATTGCAATGTGCAATTCTGAAATTTTTTGCTTTTTCCTGCTAATCCTAGCATGATAAAGAAGATTCAAAGAGAGTGAGATGCCAGCTCCTTTCATTCAGTCAGTAGCTTCAAACATTTCTGGACGTTTTTCAATGGCAAAAATCAATGAATATTGTAAATGCACAAACAGTAATATCTCCACATTGCAAGGTGCAATTCTGAAATTTTTTGCTTTTTCCTGCTAATCCTGGCATGATAAAGAAGATTCAAAGAGAGTGAGATGCCAGCTCCTTTCATTCAGTCAGTAGCTTCAAACATTTCTGGTATATGAATAACATGTTTTTCAATGGCAAAAATCAATGAATATTGTAAATGCACAAACAGTAATATCTCCACATTGCAAGGTGCAATTCTGAAATTTTTTGCTTTTTCCTGCTAATCCTGGCATGATAAAGAAGATTCAAAGAGAGTGAGATGCCAGCTCTTTTCATTCAGTCAGTAGCTTCAAACATTTCTGGTATATGAATAACGATGTTTTTCAATGGCAAAAATCAATGAATATTGTAAATGCACACACAGTAATTTCTCCGCATTGCAAGGTGCAATTCTGAAATTTTTTGCTTTTTCCTGCTAATCCTAGCATGATAAAGAAGATTCAAAGAGAGTGAGATGCCAGCTCCTTTCATTCAGTCAGTAGCTTCAAACATTTCTGGACGTTTTTCAATGGCAAAATTCAATGAATATTGTAAATGCACAAACAGTAATATCTCCACATTGCAAGGTGCAATTCTGAAATTTTTTGCTTTTTCCTGCTAATCCTGGCATGATAAAGAAGATTCAAAGAGAGTGAGATGCCAGCTCTTTTCATTCAGTCAGTAGCTTCAAACATTTCTGGTATATGAATAACATGATGTTTTTCAATGGCAAAAATCAATGAATATTGTAAATGCACCAACAGTAATTTCTCCGCATTGCAAGGTGCAATTCTGAAATTTTTTGCTTTTTCCTGCTAATCCTAGCATGATAAAGAAGATTCAAAGAGAGTGAGATGCCAGCTCCTTTCATTCAGTCAGTAGCTTCAAACATTTCTGGTATATGAATAACATGATGTTTTTCAATGGCAAAAATCAATGAATATTGTAAATGCACACACAGTAATTTCTCCGCATTGCAAGGTGCAATTCTGAAATTTTTTGCTTTTTCCTGCTAATCCTAGCATGATAAAGAAGATTCAAAGAGAGTGAGATGCCAGCTCCTTTCATTCAGTCAGTAGCTTCAAACATTTCTGGACGTTTTTCAATGGCAAAAATCAATGAATATTGTAAATGCACGAACAGTAATATCTCCACATTGCAAGGTGCAATTCTGAAATTTTTTGCTTTTTCCTTCTAATCCTGGCATGATAAAGAAGATTCAAAGAGAGTGAGATGCCAGCTCTTTTCATTCAGTCAGTAGCTTCAAACATTTCTGGTATATGAATAACATGATGTTTTTCAATGGCAAAAATCAATGAATATTGTAAATGCACACACAGTAATTTCTCCGCATTGCAAGGTGCAATTCTGAAATTTTTTGCTTTTTCCTGCTAATCCTAGCATGATAAAGAAGATTCAAAGAGAGTGAGATGCCAGCTCCTTTCATTCAGTCAGTAGCTTCAAACACTTCTGGACGTTTTTCAATGGCAAAAATCAATGAATATTGTAAATGCACGAACAGTAATATCTCCACATTGCAAGGTGCAATTCTGAAATTTTTTGCTTTCTCCTGCTAATCCTGGCATGATAAAGAAGATTCAAAGAGAGTGAGATGCCAGCTCTTTTCATTCAGTCAGTAGCTTCAAACATTTCTGGTATATGAATAACATGTTTTTCAATGGCAAAAATCAATGAATATTGTAAATGCACAAACAGTAATATCTCCACATTGGAAGGTGCAATTCTGAAATTTTTTGCTTTTTCCTGCTAATCCTGGCATGATAAAGAATATTCAAAGAGAGTGAGATGCCAGTTCTTTTCATTCAGTCAGTAGCTTCAAACATTTCTGGTATATGAATAACGATGTTTTTCAATGGCAAAAATCAATGAATATTGTAAATGCACACACAGTAATTTCTCCGCATTGCAAGGTGCAATTCTGAAATTTTTTGCTTTTTCCTGCTAATCCTAGCATGATAAAGAAGATTCAAAGAGAGTGAGATGCCAGCTCCTTTCATTCAGTCAGTAGCTTCAAACATTTCTGGACGTTTTTCAATGGCAAAAATCAATGAATATTGTAAATGCACAAACAGTAATATCTCCACATTGCAAGGTGCAATTCTGAAATTTTTTGCTTTTTCCTGCTAATCCTGGCATGATAAAGAAGATTCAAAGAGAGTGAGATGCCAGCTCTTTTCATTCAGTCAGTAGCTTCAAACATTTCTGGACGTTTTTCAATGGCAAAAATCAATGAATATTGTAAATGCACAAACAGTAATATCTCCACATTGCAAGGTGCAATTCTGAAATTTTTTGCTTTTTCCTGCTAATCCTGGCATGATAAAGAAGATTCAAAGAGAGTGAGATGCCAGCTCTTTTCATTCAGTCAGTAGCTTCAAACATTTCTGGTATATGAATAACATGTTTTTCAATGGCAAAAATCAATGAATATTGTAAATGCACAAACAGTAATATCTCCACATTGCAAGGTGCAATTCTGAAATTTTTTGCTTTTTCCTGCTAATCCTGGCATGATAAAGAAGATTCAATGAGAGTGAGATGCCAGCTCTTTTCATTCAGTCAGTAGCTTCAAACATTTCTGGTATATGAATAACGATGTTTTTCAATGGCAAAAATCAATGAATATTGTAAATGCACACACAGTAATTTCTCCGCATTGCAAGGTGCAATTCTGAAATTTTTTGCTTTTTCCTGCTAATCCTAGCATGATAAAGAAGATTCAAAGAGAGTGAGATGCCAGCTCCTTTCATTCAGTCAGTAGCTTCAAACATTTCTGGACGTTTTTCAATGGCAAAAATCAATGAATATTGTAAATGCACAAACAGTAATATCTCCACATTGCAAGGTGCAATTCTGAAATTTTTTGCTTTTTCCTGCTAATCCTGGCATGATAAAGAAGATTCAAAGAGAATGAGATGCCAGCTCTTTTCATTCAGTCAGTAGCTTCAAACATTTCTGGTATATGAATAACATGTTTTTCAATGGCAAAAATCAATGAATATAGTAAATGCACAAACAGTAATATCTCCACATTGCAACGTGCAATTCTGAAATTTTTTGCTTTTTCCTGCTCCTCTTAGCATGATAAAGAATATTCAAAGAGAGTGAGATGCCAGCTCTTTTCATTCAGTCAGTAGCTTCAAACATTTCTGGACGTTTTTCAATGGCAAAAATCAATGAATATTGTAAATGCACGAACAGTAATATCTCCACATTGCAAGGTGCAATTCTGAAATTTTTTGCTTTTTCCTGCTAATCCTGGCATGATAAAGAAGATTCAAAGAGAGTGAGATGCCAGCTCTTTTCATTCAGTCAGTAGCTTCAAACATTTCTGGTATATGAATAACGATGTTTTTCAATGGCAAAAATCAATGAATATTGTAAATGCACACACAGTAATTTCTCCGCATTGCAAGGTGCAATTCTGAAATTTTTTGCTTTTTCCTGCTAATCCTAGCATGATAAAGAAGATTCAAAGAGAGTGAGATGCCAGCTCCTTTCATTCAGTCAGTAGCTTCAAACATTTCTGGACGTTTTTCAATGGCAAAAATCAATGAATATTGTAAATGCACAAACAGTAATATCTCCACATTGCAAGGTGCAATTCTGAAATTTTTTGCTTTTTCCTGCTAATCCTGGCATGATAAAGAAGATTCAAAGAGAATGAGATGCCAGCTCTTTTCATTCAGTCAGTAGCTTCAAACATTTCTGGTATATGAATAACATGTTTTTCAATGGCAAAAATCAATGAATATTGTAAATGCACAAACAGTAATTTCTCCGCATTGCAAGGTGCAATTCTGAAATTTTTTGCTTTTTCCTGCTAATCCTAGCATGATAAAGAAGATTCAAAGAGAGTGAGATGCCAGCTCCTTTCATTCAGTCAGTAGCTACAAACATTTCTGGACGTTTTTCAATGGCAAAAATCAATGAATATTGTAAATGCACAAACAGTAATATCTCCACATTGCAAGGTGCAATTCTGAAATTTTTTGCTTTTTCCTGCTAATCCTGGCATGATAAAGAAGATTCAAAGAGAGTGAGATGCCAGCTCTTTTCATTCAGTCAGTAGCTTCAAACATTTCTGGTATATGAATAACATGTTTTTCAATGGCAAAAATCAATGAATATTGTAAATGCACAAACAGTAATATCTCCACATTGCAAGGTGCAATTCTGAAATTTTTTGCTTTTTCCTGCTAATCCTGGCATGATAAAGAAGATTCAAAGAGAGTGAGATGCCAGCTCTTTTCATTCAGTCAGTAGCTTCAAACATTTCTGGTATATGAATAACGATGTTTTTCAATGGCAAAAATCAATGAATATTGTAAATGCACACACAGTAATTTCTCCGCATTGCAAGGTGCAATTCTGAAATTTTTTGCTTTTTCCTGCTAATCCTAGCATGATAAAGAAGATTCAAAGAGAGTGAGATGCCAGCTCCTTTCATTCAGTCAGTAGCTTCAAACATTTCTGGACGTTTTTCAATGGCAAAAATCAATGAATATTGTAAATGCACAAACAGTAATATCTCCACATTGCAAGGTGCAATTCTGAAATTTTTTGCTTTTTCCTGCTAATCCTGGCATGATAAAGAAGATTCAAAGAGAGTGAGATGCCAGCTCTTTTCATTCAGTCAGTAGCTTCAAACATTTCTGGTATATGAATAACATGTTTTTCAATGGCAAAAATCAATGAATATTGTAAATGCACAAACAGTAATATCTCCACATTGCAAGGTGCAATTCTGAAATTTTTTGCTTTTTCCTGCTAATCCTGGCATGATAAAGAAGATTCAAAGAGAGTGAGATGCCAGCTCTTTTCATTCAGTCAGTAGCTTCAAACATTTCTGGTATATGAATAACGATGTTTTTCAATGGCAAAAATCAATGAATATTGTAAATGCACACACAGTAATTTCTCCGCATTGCAAGGTGCAATTCTGAAATTTTTTGCTTTTTCCTGCTAATCCTAGCATGATAAAGAAGATTCAAAGAGAGTGAGATGCCAGCTCCTTTCATTCAGTCAGTAGCTTCAAACATTTCTGGACGTTTTTCAATGGCAAAAATCAATGAATATTGTAAATGCACAAACAGTAATATCTCCACATTGCAAGGTGCAATTCTGAAATTTTTTGCTTTTTCCTGCTAATCCTGGCATGATAAAGAAGATTCAAAGAGAGTGAGATGCCAGCTCTTTTCATTCAGTCAGTAGCTTCAAACATTTCTGGTATATGAATAACATGTTTTTCAATGGCAAAAATCAATGAATATTGTAAATGCACAAATAGTAATATCTCCACATTGCAAGGTGCAATTCTGAAATTTTTTGCTTTTTCCTGCTAATCCTGGCATGATAAAGAAGATTCAAAGAGAGTGAGATGCCAGCTCTTTTCATTCAGTCAGTAGCTTCAAACATTTCTGGTATATGAATAACGATGTTTTTCAATGGCAAAAATCAATGAATATTGTAAATGCACACACAGTAATTTCTCCGCATTGCAAGGTGCAATTCTGAAATTTTTTGCTTTTTCCTGCTAATCCTAGCATGATAAAGAAGATTCAAAGAGAGTGAGATGCCAGCTCCTTTCATTCAGTCAGTAGCTTCAAACATTTCTGGACGTTTTTCAATGGCAAAAATCAATGAATATTGTAAATGCACAAACAGTAATATCTCCACATTGCAAGGTGCAATTCTGAAATTTTTTGCTTTTTCCTGCTAATCCTGGCATGATAAAGAAGATTCAAAGAGAATGAGATGCCAGCTCTTTTCATTCAGTCAGTAGCTTCAAACATTTCTGGTATATGAATAACATGTTTTTCAATGGCAAAAATCAATGAATATTGTAAATGCACAAACAGTAATATCTCCACATTGCAACGTGCAATTCTGAAATTTTTTGCTTTTTCCTGCTCCTCTTAGCATGATAAAGAAGATTCAAAGAGAGTGAGATGCCAGCTCTTTTCATTCAGTCAGTAGCTTCAAACATTTCTGGACGTTTTTCAATGGCAAAAATCAATGAATATTGTAAATGCACAAACAGTAATATCTCCACATTGCAAGGTGCAATTCTGAAATTTTTTGCTTTTTCCTGCTAATCCTGGCATGATAAAGAAGATTCAAAGAGAGTGAGATGCCAGCTCTTTTCATTCAGTCAGTAGCTTCAAACATTTCTGGTATATGAATAACATGTTTTTCAATGGCAAAAATCAATGAATATTGTAAATGCACAAACAGTAATTTCTCCGCATTGCAAGGTGCAATTCTGAAATTTTTTGCTTTTTCCTGCTAATCCTAGCATGATAAAGAAGATTCAAAGAGAGTGAGATGCCAGCTCCTTTCATTCAGTCAGTAGCTTCAAACATTTCTGGACGTTTTTCAATGGCAAAAATCAATGAATATTGTAAATGCACAAACAGTAATATCTCCACATTGCAAGGTGCAATTCTGAAATTTTTTGCTTTTTCCTGCTAATCCTGGCATGATAAAGAAGATTCAAAGAGAGTGAGATGCCAGCTCTTTTCATTCAGTCAGTAGCTTCAAACATTTTTGGTATATGAATAACATGTTTTTCAATGGCAAAAATCAATGAATATTGTAAATGCACAAACAGTAATATCTCCACATTGCAAGTTGCAATTCTGAAATTTTTTGCTTTTTCCTGCTAATCCTGGCATGATAAAGAAGATTCAAAGAGAGTGAGATGCCAGCTCTTTTCATTCAGTCTGTAGCTTCAAACATTTCTGGTATATGAATAACGATGTTTTTCAATGGCAAAAATCAATGAATATTGTAAATGCACACACAGTAATTTCTCCGCATTGCAAGGTGCAATTCTGAAATTTTTTGCTTTTTCCGGCTAATCCTAGCATGATAAAGAAGATTCAAAGAGAGTGAGATGCCAGCTCCTTTCATTCAGTCAGTAGCTTCAAACATTTCTGGACGTTTTTCAATGGCAAAAATCAATGAATATTGTAAATGCACAAACAGTAATATCTCCACATTGCAAGGTGCAATTCTGAAATTTTTTGCTTTTTCCTGCTAATCCTGGCATGATAAAGAAGATTCAAAGAGAGTGAGATGTCAGCTCTTTTCATTCAGTCAGTAGCTTCAAACATTTCTGGTATATGAATAACATGTTTTTCAATGGCAAAAATCAATGAATATTGTAAATGCACAAACAGTAATATCTCCACATTGCAAGGTGCAATTCTGAAATTTTTTGCTTTTTCCTGCTAATCCTGGCATGATAAAGAAGATTCAAAGAGAGTGAGATGCCAGCTCTTTTCATTCAGTCAGTAGCTTCAAACATTTCTGGTATATGAATAACATGATGTTTTTCAAAGGCAAAAATCAATGAATATTGTAAATGCACACACAGTAATTTCTCCGCATTGCAAGGTGCAATTCTGAAATTTTTTGCTTTTTCCTGCTAATCCTAGCATGATAAAGAAGATACAAAGAGAGTGAGATGCCAGCTCCTTTCATTCAGTCAGTAGCTTCAAACATTTCTGGACGTTTTTCAATGGCAAAAATCAATGAATATTGTAAATGCACAATCAGTAATATCTCCACATTGAAACGTGCAATTCTGAAATTTTTTGCTTTTTCCTGCTAATCCTGGCATGATAAAGAAGATTCAAAGAGAGTGAGATGCCAGCTCTTTTCATTCAGTCAGTAGCTTCAAACATTTCTGGAATATGAATAACATGATGTTTTTCAATGGCAAAAATCAATGAATATTGTAAATGCACAAACAGTAATTTCTCCGCATTGCAAGGTGCAATTCTGAAATTTTTTGCTTTTTCCTGCTAATCCTAGCATGATAAAGAAGATTCAAAGAGAGTGAGATGCCAGCTCCTTTCATTCAGTCAGTAGCTTCAAACATTTCTGGACGTTTTTCAATGGCAAAAATCAATGAATATTGTAAATGCACAAACAGTAATATCTCCACATTGCAAGGTGCAATTCTGAAATTTTTTGCTTTTTCCTGCTAATCCTGGCATGCTAAAAAGAAGATTCAAAGAGAGTGAGATGCCAGCTCTTTTCATTCAGTCAGTAGCTTCAAACATTTCTGGTATATGAATAACATGATGTTTTTCAATGGCAAAAATCAATGAATATTGTAAATGCACAAACAGTAATTTCTCCGCATTGCAAGGTGCAATTCTGAAATTTTTTGCTTTTTCCTGCTAATCCTAGCATGATAAAGAAGATTCAAAGAGAGTGAGATGCCAGCTCCTTTCATTCAGTCAGTAGCTTCAAACATTTCTGGACGTTTTTCAATGGCAAAAATCAATGAATATTGTAAATGCACAAACAGTAATATCTCCACATTGCAACGTGCAATTCTGAAATTTTTTGCTTTTTCCTGCTAATCCTGGCATGATAAAGAAGATTCAAAGAGAGTGAGATGCCAGCTTATTTCATTCAGTCAGTAGCTTCAAACATTTCTGGTATATGAATAACATGTTTTTCAATGGCAAAAATCAATGAATATTGTAAATGCACAAACAGTAATTTCTCCGCATTGCAAGGTGCAATTCTGAAATTTTTTGCTTTTTCCTGCTAATCCTAGCATGATAAAGAAGATTCAAAGAGAGTGAGATGCCAGCTCCTTTCATTCAGTCAGTAGCTTCAAACATTTCTGGACGTTTTTCAATGGCAAAAATCAATGAATATTGTAAATGCACAAACAGTAATATCTCCACATTGCAACGTGCAATTCTGAAATTTTTTGCTTTTTCCTGCTCCTCTTAGCATGATAAAGAAGATTCAAAGAGAGTGAGATGCCAGCTCTTTTCATTCAGTCAGTAGCTTCAAACATTTCTGGTATATGAATAACATGATGTTTTTCAATGGCAAAAATCAATGAATATTGTAAATGCACAAACAGTAATTTCTCCGCATTGCAAGGTGCAATTCTGAAATTTTTTGCTTTTTCCTGCTAATCCTAGCATGATAAAGAAGATTCAAAGAGAGTGAGATGCCAGCTCCTTTCATTCAGTCAGTAGCTTCAAACATTTCTGGACGTTTTTCAATGGCAAAAATCAATGAATATTGTAAATGCACAAACAGTAATTTCTCCGCATTGCAAGGTGCAATTCTGAAATTTTTTGCTTTTTCCTGCTAATCCTAGCATGATAAAGAAGATTCAAAGAGAGTGAGATGCCAGCTCCTTTCATTCAGTCAGTAGCTTCAAACATTTCTGGACGTTTTTCAATGGCAAAAATCAATGAATAATGTAAATGCACAAACAGTAATTTCTCCGCATTGCAAGGTGCAATTCTGAAATTTTTTGCTTTTTCCTGCTAATCCTAGCATGATAAAGAAGATTCAAAGAGAGTGAGATGCCAGCTCCTTTCATTCAGTCAGTAGCTTCAAACATTTCTGGACGTTTTTCAATGGCAAAAATCAATGAATATTGTAAATGCACAAACAGTAATATCTCCACATTGCAACGTGCAATTCTGAAATTTTTTGCTTTTTCCTGCTAATCCTGGCATGAAAAAGAAGATTCAAAGAGAGTGAGATGCCAGCTCTTTTCATTCAGTCAGTAGCTTCAAACATTTCTGGTATATGAATAACATGTTTTTCAATGGCAAAAATCAATGAATATTGTAAATGCACAAACAGTAATATCTCCACATTGCAACGTGCAATTCTGAAATTTTTTGCTTTTTCCTGCTCCTCTTAGCATGATAAAGAAGATTCAAAGAGAGTGAGATGCCAGCTCTTTTCATTCAGTCAGTAGCTTCAAACATTTCTGGACGTTTTTCAATGGCAAAAATCAATGAATATTGTAAATGCACAAACAGTAATATCTCCACATTGCAAGGTGCAATTCTGAAATTTTTTGCTTTTTCCTGCTAATCCTGGCATGATAAAGTAGATTCAAAGAGAGTGAGATGCCAGCTCTTTTCATTCAGTCAGTAGCTTCAAACATTTCTGGTATATGAATAACATGTTTTTCAATGGCAAAAATCAATGAATATTGTAAATGCACACACAGTAATTTCTCCGCATTGCAAGGTGCAATTCTGAATTTTTTTGCTTTTTCCTGCTAATCCTAGCATGATAAAGAAGATTCAAAGAGAGTGAGATGCCAGCTCCTTTCATTCAGTCAGTACCTTCAAACATTTCTGGACGTTTTTCAATGGCAAAAATCAATGAATATTGTAAATGCACAAACAGTAATATCTCCACATTGCAACGTGCAATTCTGAAATTTTTTTGCTTTTTCCTGCTCCTCTTAGCATGATAAAGAAGATTCAAAGAGAGTGAGATGCCAGCTCTTTTCATTCAGTCAGTAGCTTCAAACATTTCTGGTATATGAATAACATGATGTTTTTCAATGGCAAAAATCAATGAATATTGTAAATGCACAAACAGTAATTTCTCCGCATTGCAAGGTGCAATTCTGAAATTTTTTGCTTTTTCCTGCTAATCCTAGCATGATAAAGAAGATTCAAAGAGAGTGAGATGCCAGCTCCTTTCATTCAGTCAGTAGCTTCAAACATTTCTGGACGTTTTTCAATGGCAAAAATCAATGAATATTGTAAATGCACAAACAGTAATATCTCCACATTGCAACGTGCAATTCTGAAATTTTTTGCTTTTTCCTGCTCCTCTTAGCATGATAAAGAAGATTCAAAGAGAGTGAGATGCCAGCTCTTTTCATTCAGTCAGTAGCTTCAAACATTTCTGGTATATGAATAACATGATGTTTTTCAATGGCAAAAATCAATGAATATTGTAAATGCACAAACAGTAATTTCTCCGCATTGCAAGGTGCAATTCTGAAATTTTTTGCTTTTTCCTGCTAATCCTAGCATGATAAAGAAGATTCAAAGAGAGTGAGATGCCAGCTCCTTTCATTCAGTCAGTAGCTTCAAACATTTCTGGACGTTTTTCAATGGCAAAAATCAATGAATATTGTAAATGCACAAACAGTAATTTCTCCGCATTGCAAGGTGCAATTCTGAAATTTTTTGCTTTTTCCTGCTAATCCTAGCATGATAAAGAAGATTCAAAGAGAGTGAGATGCCAGCTCCTTTCATTCAGTCAGTAGCTTCAAACATTTCTGGACGTTTTTCAATGGCAAAAATCAATGAATATTGTAAATGCACAAACAGTAATATCTCCACATTGCAACGTGCAATTCTGAAATTTTTTGCTTTTTCCTGCTAATCCTGGCATGAAAAAGAAGATTCAAAGAGAGTGAGATGCCAGCTCTTTTCATTCAGTCAGTAGCTTCAAACATTTCTGGTATATGAATAACATGTTTTTCAATGGCAAAAATCAATGAATATTGTAAATGCACAAACAGTAATATCTCCACATTGCAACGTGCAATTCTGAAATTTTATGCTTTTTCCTGCTCCTCTTAGCATGATAAAGAAGATTCAAAGAGAGTGAGATGCCAGCTCTTTTCATTCAGTCAGTAGCTTCAAACATTTCTGGACGTTTTTCAATGGCAAAAATCAATGAATATTGTAAATGCACAAACAGTAATATCTCCACATTGCAAGGTGCAATTCTGAAATTTTTTGCTTTTTCCTGCTAATCCTGGCATGATAAAGAAGATTCAAAGAGAGTGAGATGCCAGCTCTTTTCATTCAGTCAGTAGCTTCAAACATTTCTGGTATATGAATAACATGTTTTTCAATGGCAAAAATCAATGAATATTGTAAATGCACAAACAGTAATATCTCCACATTGCAACGTGCAATTCTGAAATTTTTTGCTTTTTCCTGCTAATCCTGGCATGATAAAGAAGATTCAAAGAGAGTGAGATGCCAGCTCTTTTCATTCAGTCAGTAGCTTCAAACATTTCTGGTATATGAATAACATGATGTTTTTCAATGGCAAAAATCAATGAATATTGTAAATGCACAAACAGTAATTTCTCCGCATTGCAAGGTGCAATTCTGAAATTTTTTGCTTTTTCCTGCTAATCCTAGCATGATAAAGAAGATTCAAAGAGAGTGAGATGCCAGCTCCTTTCATTCAGTCAGTAGCTTCAAACATTTCTGGACGTTTTTCAATGGCAAAAATCAATGAATATTGCAAATGCACAAACAGTAATATCTCCACATTGCAACGTGCAATTCTGAAATTTTTTGCTTTTTCCTGCTAATCCTGGCATGATAAAGAAGATTCAAAGAGAGTGAGATGCCAGCTCTTTTCATTCAGTCAGTAGCTTCAAACATTTCTGGTATATGAATAACATGATGTTTTTCAATGGCAAAAATCAATGAATATTGTAAATGCACACACAGTAATTTCTCCGCATTGCAAGGTGCAATTCTGAAATTTTTTGCTTTTTCCTGCTAATCCTAGCATGATAAAGAAGATTCAATGAGAGTGAGATGCCAGCTCCTTTCATTCAGTCAGTAGCTTCAAACATTTCTGGACGTTTTTCAATGGCAAAAATCAATGAATATTGTAAATGCACAAACAGTAATATCTCCACATTGCAAGGTGCAATTCTGAAATTTTTTGCTTTTTCCTGCTAATCCTGGCATGATAAAGAAGATTCAAAGAGAGTGAGATGCCAGCTCTTTTCATTCAGTCAGTAGCTTCAAACATTTCTGGTATATGAATAACATGATGTTTTTCAATGGCAAAAATCAATGAATATTGTAAATGCACAAACAGTAATTTCTCCGCATTGCAAGGTGCAATTCTGAAATTTTTTGCTTTTTCCTGCTAATCCTAGCATGATAAAGAAGATTCAAAGAGAGTGAGATGCCAGCTCCTTTCATTCAGTCAGTAGCTTCAAACATTTCTGGACGTTTTTCAATGGCAAAAATCAATGAATATTGTAAATGCACAAACAGTAATATCTCCACATTGCAACGTGTAATTCTGAAATTTTTTGCTTTTTCCTGCTAATCCTAGCATGATAAAGAAGATTCAAAGAGAGTGAGATGCCAGCTCCTTTCATTCAGTCAGTAGCTTCAAACATTTCTGGACGTTTTTCAATGGCAAAAATCAATGAATATTGTAAATGCACAAACAGTAATATCTCCACATTGCAACGTGCAATTCTGAAATTTTTTGCTTTTTCCTGCTAATCCTGGCATGATAAAGAAGATTCAAAGAGAATGAGATGCCAGCTCTTTTCATTCAGTCAGTAGCTTCAAACATTTCTGGTATATGAATAACATGTTTTTCAATGGCAAAAATCAATGAATATAGTAAATGCACAAACAGTAATATCTCCACATTGCAACGTGCAATTCTGAAATTTTTTGCTTTTTCCTGCTCCTCTTAGCATGATAAAGAAGATTCAAAGAGAGTGAGATGCCAGCTCTTTTCATTCAGTCAGTAGCTTCAAACATTTCTGGACGTTTTTCAATGGCAAAAATCAATGAATATTGTAAATGCACGAACAGTAATATCTCCACATTGCAAGGTGCAATTCTGAAATTTTTTGCTTTTTCCTGCTAATCCTGGCATGATAAAGAAGATTCAAAGAGAGTGAGATGCCAGCTCTTTTCATTCAGTCAGTAGCTTCAAACATTTCTGGTATATGAATAACGATGTTTTTCAATGGCAAAAATCAATGAATATTGTAAATGCACACACAGTAATTTCTCCGCATTGCAAGGTGCAATTCTGAAATTTTTTGCTTTTTCCTGCTAATCCTAGCATGATAAAGAAGATTCAAAGAGAGTGAGATGCCAGCTCCTTTCATTCAGTCAGTAGCTTCAAACATTTCTGGACGTTTTTCAATGGCAAAAATCAATGAATATTGTAAATGCACAAACAGTAATATCTCCACATTGCAAGGTGCAATTCTGAAATTTTCTGCTTTTTCCTGCTAATCCTGGCATGATAAAGAAGATTCAAAGAGAGTGAGATGCCAGCTCTTTTCATTCAGTCAGTAGCTTCAAACATTTCTGGTATATGAATAACATGTTTTTCAATGGCAAAAATCAATGAATATTGTAAATGCACAAACAGTAATATCTCCACATTGCAAGGTGCAATTCTGAAATTTTTTGCTTTTTCCTGCTAATCCTGGCATGATAAAGAAGATTCAAAGAGAGTGAGATGCCAGCTCCTTTCATTCAGTCAGTAGCTTCAAACATTTCTGGACGTTTTTCAATGGCAAAAATCAATGAATATTGTAAATGCACAAACAGTAATATCTCCACATTGCAAGGTGCAATTCTGAAATTTTTTGCTTTTTCCTGCTAATCCTGGCATGATAAAGAAGATTCAAAGAGAGTGAGATGCCAGCTCTTTTCATTCAGTCAGTAGCTTCAAACATTTCTGGTATATGAATAACATGTTTTTCAATGGCAAAAATCAATGAATATTGTAAATGCACAAACAGTAATATCTCCACATTGCAAGGTGCAATTCTGAAATTTTTTGCTTTTTCCTGCTAATCCTGGCATGATAAAGAAGATTCAAAGAGAGTGAGATGCCAGCTCTTTTCATTCAGTCAGTAGCTTCAAACATTTCTGGTATATGAATAACATGATGTTTTTCAAAGGCAAAAATCAATGAATATTGTAAATGCACACACAGTAATTTCTCCGCATTGCAAGGTGCAACTCTGAAATTTTTTGCTTTTTCCTGCTAATCCTAGCATGATAAAGAAGATTCAAAGAGAGTGAGATGCCAGCTCCTTTCATTCAGTCAGTAGCTTCAAACATTTCTGGACGTTTTTCAATGGCAAAAATCAATGAATATTGTAAATGCACAAACAGTAATATCTCCACATTGCAACGTGCAATTCTGAAATTTTTTGCTTTTTCCTGCTAATCCTGGCATGATAAAGAAGATTCAAAGAGAGTGAGATGCCAGCTCTTTTCATTCAGTCAGTAGCTTCAAACATTTCTGGAATATGAATAACATGATGTTTTTCAATGGCAAAAATCAATGAATATTGTAAATGCACAAACAGTAATATCTCCACATTGCAAGGTGCAATTCTGAAATTTTTTTGCTTTTTCCTGCTAATCCTGGCATGATAAAGAAGATTCAAAGAGAGTGAGATGCCAGCTCTTTTCATTCAGTCAGTAGCTTCAAACATTTCTGGTATATGAATAACATGTTTTTCAATGGCAAAAATCAATGAATATTGTAAATGCACAAACAGTAATATCTCCACATTGCAAGGTGCAATTCTGAAATTTTTTGCTTTTTCCTGCTAATCCTGGCATGATAAAGAAGATTCAAAGAGAGTGAGATGCCAGCTCTTTTCATTCAGTCAGTAGCTTCAAACATTTCTGGTATATGAATAACGATGTTTTTCAATGGCAAAAATCAATGAATATTGTAAATGCACACACAGTAATTTCTCCGCATTGCAAGGTGCAATTCTGAAATTTTTTGCTTTTTCCTGCTAATCCTAGCATGATAAAGAAGATTCAAAGAGAGTGAGATGCCAGCTCCTTTCATTCAGTCAGTAGCTTCAAACATTTCTGGACGTTTTTCAATGGCAAAAATCAATGAATATTGTAAATGCACAAACAGTAATATCTCCACATTGCAAGGTGCAATTCTGAAATTTTTTGCTTTTTCCTGCTAATCCTGGCATGATAAAGAAGATTCAAAGAGAGTGAGATGCCAGCTCTTTTCATTCAGTCAGTAGCTTCAAACATTTCTGGTATATGAATAACATGTTTTTCAATGGCAAAAATCAATGAATATTGTAAATGCACAAACAGTAATATCTCCACATTGCAAGGTGCAATTCTGAAATTTTTTGCTTTTTCCTGCTAATCCTGGCATGATAAAGAAGATTCAAAGAGAGTGAGATGCCAGCTCTTTTCATTCAGTCAGTAGCTTCAAACATTTCTGGTATATGAATAACGATGTTTTTCAATGGCAAAAATCAATGAATATTGTAAATGCACACACAGTAATTTCTCCGCATTGCAAGGTGCAATTCTGAAATTTTTTGCTTTTTCCTGCTAATCCTAGCATGATAAAGAAGATTCAAAGAGAGTGAGATGCCAGCTCCTTTCATTCAGTCAGTAGCTTCAAACATTTCTGGACGTTTTTCAATGGCAAAAATCAATGAATATTGTAAATGCACAAACAGTAATATCTCCACATTGCAAGGTGCAATTCTGAAATTTTTTGCTTTTTCCTGCTAATCCTGGCATGATAAAGAAGATTCAAAGAGAATGAGATGCCAGCTCTTTTCATTCAGTCAGTAGCTTCAAACATTTCTGGTATATGAATAACATGTTTTTCAATGGCAAAAATCAATGAATATTGTAAATGCACAAACAGTAATATCTCCACATTGCAACGTGCAATTCTGAAATTTTTTGCTTTTTCCTGCTCCTCTTAGCATGATAAAGAAGATTCAAAGAGAGTGAGATGCCAGCTCTTTTCATTCAGTCAGTAGCTTCAAACATTTCTGGACGTTTTTCAATGGCAAAAATCAATGAATATTGTAAATGCACAAACAGTAATATCTCCACATTGCAAGGTGCAATTCTGAAATTTTTTGCTTTTTCCTGCTAATCCTGGCATGATAAAGAAGATTCAAAGAGAGTGAGATGCCAGCTCTTTTCATTCAGTCAGTAGCTTCAAACATTTCTGGTATATGAATAACATGTTTTTCAATGGCAAAAATCAATGAATATTGTAAATGCACAAACAGTAATTTCTCCGCATTGCAAGGTGCAATTCTGAAATTTTTTGCTTTTTCCTGCTAATCCTAGCATGATAAAGAAGATTCAAAGAGAGTGAGATGCCAGCTCCTTTCATTCAGTCAGTAGCTTCAAACATTTCTGGACGTTTTTCAATGGCAAAAATCAATGAATATTGTAAATGCACAAACAGTAATATCTCCACATTGCAAGGTGCAATTCTGAAATTTTTTGCTTTTTCCTGCTAATCCTGGCATGATAAAGAAGATTCAAAGAGAGTGAGATGCCAGCTCTTTTCATTCAGTCAGTAGCTTCAAACATTTCTGGTATATGAATAACGATGTTTTTCAATGGCAAAAATCAATGAATATTGTAAATGCACACACAGTAATTTCTCCGCATTGCAAGGTGCAATTCTGAAATTTTTTGCTTTTTCCGGCTAATCCTAGCATGATAAAGAAGATTCAAAGAGAGTGAGATGCCAGCTCCTTTCATTCAGTCAGTAGCTTCAAACATTTCTGGACGTTTTTCAATGGCAAAAATCAATGAAAATTGTAAATGCACAAACAGTAATATCTCCACATTGCAAGGTGCAATTCTGAAATGTTTTGCTTTTTCCTGCTAATCCTGGCATGATAAAGAAGATTCAAAGAGAGTGAGATGCCAGCTCTTTTCATTCAGTCAGTAGCTTCAAACATTTCTGGTATATGAATAACATGTTTTTCAATGGCAAAAATCAATGAATATTGTAAATGCACAAACAGTAATATCTCCACATTGCAAGGTGCAATTCTGAAATTTTTTGCTTTTTCCTGCTAATCCTGGCATGATAAAGAAGATTCAAAGAGAGTGAGATGCCAGCTCTTTTCATTCAGTCAGTAGCTTCAAACATTTCTGGTATATGAATAACATGATGTTTTTCAAAGGCAAAAATCAATGAATATTGCAAATGCACACACAGTAATTTCTCCGCATTGCAAGGTGCAATTCTGAAATTTTTTGCTTTTTCCTGCTAATCCTAGCATGATAAAGAAGATTCAAAGAGAGTGAGATGCCAGCTCCTTTCATTCAGTCAGTAGCTTCAAACATTTCTGGACGTTTTTCAATGGCAAAAATCAATGAATATTGTAAATGCACAAACAGTAATATCTCCACATTGCAACGTGCAATTCTGAAATTTTTTGCTTTTTCCTGCTAATCCTGGCATGATAAAGAAGATTCAAAGAGAGTGAGATGCCAGCTCTTTTCATTCAGTCAGTAGCTTCAAACATTTCTGGAATATGAATAACATGATGTTTTTCAATGGCAAAAATCAATGAATATTGTAAATGCACAAACAGTAATTTCTCCGCATTGCAAGGTGCAATTCTGAAATTTTTTGCTTTTTCCTGCTAATCCTAGCATGATAAAGAAGATTCAAAGAGAGTGAGATGCCAGCTCCTTTCATTCAGTCAGTAGCTTCAAACATTTCTGGACGTTTTTCAATGGCAAAAATCAATGAATATTGTAAATGCACAAACAGTAATATCTCCACATTGCAAGGTGCAATTCTGAAATTTTTTGCTTTTTCCTGCTAATCCTGGCATGCTAAAAAGAAGATTCAAAGAGAGTGAGATGCCAGCTCTTTTCATTCAGTCAGTAGCTTCAAACATTTCTGGTATATGAATAACATGATGTTTTTCAATGGCAAAAATCAATGAATATTGTAAATGCACAAACAGTAATTTCTCCGCATTGCAAGGTGCAATTCTGAAATTTTTTGCTTTTTCCTGCTAATCCTAGCATGATAAAGAAGATTCAAAGAGAGTGAGATGCCAGCTCCTTTCATTCAGTCAGTAGCTTCAAACATTTCTGGACGTTTTTCAATGGCAAAAATCAATGAATATTGTAAATGCACAAACAGTAATATCTCCACATTGCAACGTGTAATTCTGAAATTTTTTGCTTTTTCCTGCTAATCCTGGCATGATAAAGAAGATTCAAAGAGAGTGAGATGCCAGCTCTTTTCATTCAGTCAGTAGCTTCAAACATTTCTGGTATATGAATAACATGTTTTTCAATGGCAAAAATCAATGAATATTGTAAATGCACAAACAGTAATTTCTCCGCATTGCAAGGTGCAATTCTGAAATTTTTTGCTTTTTCCTGCTAATCCTAGCATGATAAAGAAGATTCAAAGAGAGTGAGATGCCAGCTCTTTTCATTCAGTCAGTAGCTTCAAACATTTCTGGTATATGAATAACATGTTTTTCAATGGCAAAAATCAATGAATATTGTAAATGCACACACAGTAATTTCTCCGCATTGCAAGGTGCAATTCTGAATTTTTTTGCTTTTTCCTGCTAATCCTAGCATGATAAAGAAGATTCAAAGAGAGTGAGATGCCAGCTACTTTCATTCAGTCAGTAGCTTCAAACATTTCTGGACGTTTTTCAATGGCAAAAATCAATGAATATTGTAAATGCACAAACAGTAATATCTCCACATTGCAACGTGCAATTCTGAAATTTTTTGCTTTTTCCTGCTCCTCTTAGCATGATAAAGAAGATTCAAAGAGAGTGAGATGCCAGCTCTTTTCATTCAGTCAGTAGCTTCAAACATTTCTGGTATATGAATAACATGATGTTTTTCAATGGCAAAAATCAATGAATATTGTAAATGCACAAACAGTAATTTCTCCGCATTGCAAGGTGCAATTCTGAAATTTTTTGCTTTTTCCTGCTAATCCTAGCATGATAAAGAAGATTCAAAGAGAGTGAGATGCCAGCTCCTTTCATTCAGTCAGTAGCTTCAAACATTTCTGGACGTTTTTCAATGGCAAAAATCAATGAATATTGTAAATGCACAAACAGTAATATCTCCACATTGCAACGTGCAATTCTGAAATTTTTTGCTTTTTCCTGCTCCTCTTAGCATGATAAAGAAGATTCAAAGAGAGTGAGATGCCAGCTCTTTTCATTCAGTCAGTAGCTTCAAACAATTCTGGTATATGAATAACATGATGTTTTTCAATGGCAAAAATCAATGAATATTGTAAATGCACAAACAGTAATTTCTCCGCATTGCAAAGTGCAATTCTGAAATTTTTTGCTTTTTCCTGCTAATCCTAGCATGATAAAGAAGATTCAAAGAGAGTGAGATGCCAGCTCCTTTCATTCAGTCAGTAGCTTCAAACATTTCTGGACGTTTTTCAATGGCAAAAATCAATGAATATTGTAAATGCACAAACAGTAATATCTCCACATTGCAACGTGCAATTCTGAAATTTTTTGCTTTTTCCTGCTAATCCTGGCATGAAAAAGAAGATTCAAAGAGAGTGAGATGCCAGCTCTTTTCATTCAGTCAGTAGCTTCAAACATTTCTGGTATATGAATAACATGTTTTTCAATGGCAAAAATCAATGAATATTGTAAATGCACAAACAGTAATATCTCCACACTGCAACGTGCAATTCTGAAATTTTTTGCTTTTTCCTGCTCCTCTTAGCATGATAAAGAAGATTCAAAGAGAGTGAGATGCCAGCTCTTTTCATTCAGTCAGTAGCTTCAAACATTTCTGGACATTTTTCAATGGCAAAAATCAATGAATATTGTAAATGCACAAACAGTAATATCTCCACATTGCAAGGTGCAATTCTGAAATTTTTTGCTTTTTCCTGCTAATCCTGGCATGATAAAGAAGATTCAAAGAGAGTGAGATGCCAGCTCTTTTCATTCAGTCAGTAGCTTCAAACATTTCTGGTATATGAATAACATGTTTTTCAATGGCAAAAATCAATGAATATTGTAAATGCACAAACAGTAATACCTCCACATTGCAACGTGCAATTCTGAAATTTTTTGCTTTTTCCTGCTAATCCTGGCATGATAAAGAAGATTCAAAGAGAGTGAGATGCCAGCTCTTTTCATTCAGTCAGTAGCTTCAAACATTTCTGGTATATGAATAACGATGTTTTTCAATGGCAAAAATCAATGAATATTGCAAATGCACACACAGTAATTTCTCCGCATTGCAAGGTGCAATTCTGAAATTTTTTGCTTTTTCCTGCTAATCCTAGCATGATAAAGAAGATTCAAAGAGAGTGAGATGCCAGCTCCTTTCATTCAGTCAGTAGCTTCAAACATTTCTGGACGTTTTTCAATGGCAAAAATCAATGAATATTGTAAATGCACAAACAGTAATATCTCCACATTGCAAGGTGCAATTCAGAAATTTTTTGCTTTTTCCTGCTAATCCTGGCATGATAAAGAAGATTCAAAGAGAGTGAGATGCCAGCTCTTTTCATTCAGGCAGTAGCTTCAAACATTTCTGGTATATGAATAACATGTTTTTCAATGGCAAAAATCAATGAATATTGTAAATGCACAAACAGTAATATCTCCACATTGCAAGGTGCAATTCTGAAATTTTTTGCTTTTTCCTGCTAATCCTGGCATGATAAAGAAGATTCAAAGAGAGTGAGATGCCAGCTCTTTTCATTCAGTCAGTAGCTTCAAACATTTCTGGTATATGAATAATGATGTTTTTCAATGGCAAAAATCAATGAATATAGTAAATGCACACACAGTAATTTCTCCGCATTGCAAGGTGCAATTCTGAAATTTTTTGCTTTTTCCTGCTAATCCTAGCATGATAAAGAAGATTCAAAGAGAGTGAGATGCCAGCTCCTTTCATTCAGTCAGTAGCTTCAAACATTTCTGGACGTTTTTCAATGGCAAAAATCAATGAATATTGTAAATGCACAAACAGTAATATCTCCACATTGCAAGGTGCAATTCTGAAATTTTTTGCTTTTTCCTGCTAATCCTGGCATGATAAAGAAGATTCAAAGAGAATGAGATGCCAGCTCTTTTCATTCAGTCAGTAGCTTCAAACATTTCTGGTATATGAATAACATGTTTTTCAATGGCAAAAATCAATGAATATTGTAAATGCACAAACAGTAATATCTCCACATTGCAACGTGCAATTCTGAAATTTTTTGCTTTTTCCTGCTCCTCTTAGCATGATAAAGAAGATTCAAAGAGAGTGAGATGCCAGCTCTTTTCATTCAGTCAGTAGCTTCAAACATTTCTGGAAGTTTTTCAATGGCAAAAATCAATGAATATTGTAAATGCACAAACAGTAATATCTCCACATTGCAAGGTGCAATTCTGAAATTTTTTGCTTTTTCCTGCTAATCCTGGCATGATAAAGAAGATTCAAAGAGAATGAGATGCCAGCTCTTTTCATTCAGTCAGTAGCTTCAAACATTTCTGGTATATGAATAACATGTTTTTCAATGGCAAAAATCAATGAATATTGTAAATGCACAAACAGTAATATCTCCACATTGCAACGTGCAATTCTGAAATTTTTTGCTTTTTCCTGCTCCTCTTAGCATGATAAAGAAGATTCAAAGAGAGTGAGATGCCAGCTCTTTTCATTCAGTCAGTAGCTTCAAACATTTCTGGTATATGAATAACGATGTTTTTCAATGGCAAAAATCAATGAATATTGTAAATGCACACACAGTAATTTCTCCGCATTGCAAGGTGCAATTCTGAAATTTTTTGCTTTTTCCTGCTAATCCTAGCATGATAAAGAAGATTCAAAGAGAGTGAGATGCCAGCTCCTTTCATTCAGTCAGTAGCTTCAAACATTTCTGGACGTTTTTCAATGGCAAAAATCAATGAATATTGTAAATGCACAAACAGTAATATCTCCACATTGCAACGTGCAATTCTGAAATTTTTTGCTTTTTCCTGCTAATCCTGGCATGATAAAGAAGATTCAAAGAGAGTGAGATGCCAGCTCTTTTCATTCAGTCAGTAGCTTCAAACATTTCTGGTATATGAATAACGATGTTTTTCAATGGCAAAAATCAATGAATATTGTAAATGCACACACAGTAATTTCTCCGCATTGCAAGGTGCAATTCTGAAATTTTTTGCTTTTTCCTGCTAATCCTAGCATGATAAAGAAGATTCAAAGAGAGTGAGATGCCAGCTCCTTTCATTCAGTCAGTAGCTTCAAACATTTCTGGACGTTTTTCAATGGCAAAAATCAATGAATATTGTAAATGCACAAACAGTAATATCTCCACATTGCAAGGTGCAATTCTGAAATTTTTTGCTTTTTCTTGCTAATCCTGGCATGATAAAGAAGATTCAAAGAGAATGAGATGCCAGCTCTTTTCATTCAGTCAGTAGCTTCAAACATTTCTGGTATATGAATAACATGTTTTTCAATGGCAAAAATCAATGAATATTGTAAATGCACAAACAGTAATATCTCCACATTGCAACGTGCAATTCTGAAATTTTTTGCTTTTTCCTGCTCCTCTTAGCATGATAAAGAAGATTCAAAGAGAGTGAGATGCCAGCTCTTTTCATTCAGTCAGTAGCTTCAAACATTTCTGGACGTTTTTCAATGGCAAAAATCAATGAATATTGTAAATGCACAAACAGGAATATCTCCACATTGCAAGGTGCAATTCTGAAATTTTTTGCTTTTTCCTGCTAATCCTGGCATGATAAAGAAGATTCAAAGAGAGTGAGATGCCAGCTCTTTTCATTCAGTCAGTAGCTTCAAACATTTCTGGTATATGAATAACATGTTTTTCAATGGCAAAAATCAATGAATATTGTAAATGCACAAACAGTAATTTCTCCGCATTGCAAGGTGCAATTCTGAAATTTTTTGCTTTTTCCTGCTAATCCTAGCATGATAAAGAAGATTCAAAGAGAGTGAGATGCCAGCTCCTTTCATTCAGTCAGTAGCTTCAAACATTTCTGGACGTTTTTCAATGGCAAAAATCAAAGAATATTGTAAATGCACAAACAGTAATATCTCCACATTGCAAGGTGCAATTCTGAAATTTTTTGCTTTTTCCTGCTAATCCTGGCATGATAAAGAAGATTCAAAGAGAGTGAGATGCCAGCTCTTTTCATTCAGTCAGTAGCTTCAAACATTTCTGGTATATGAATAACGATGTTTTTCAATGGCAAAAATCAATGAATTTTGTAAATGCACACACAGTAATTTCTCCGCATTGCAAGGTGCAATTCTGAAATTTTTTGCTTTTTCCTGCTAATCCTAGCATGATAAAGAAGATTCAAAGAGAGTGAGATGCCAGCTCCTTTCATTCAGTCAGTAGCTTCAAACATTTCTGGACGTTTTTCAATGGCAAAAATCAATGAATATTGTAAATGCACAAACAGTAATATCTCCACATTGCAAGGTGCAATTCTGAAATTTTTTGCTTTTTCCTGCTAATCCTGGCATGATAAAGAAGATTCAAAGAGAGTGAGATGCCAGCTCTTTTCATTCAGTCAGTAGCTTCAAACATTTCTGGTATATGAATAACATGTTTTTCAATGGCAAAAATCAATGAATATTGTAAATGCACAAACAGTAATATCTCCACATTGCAAGGTGCAATTCTGAAATTTTTTGCTTTTTCCTGCTAATCCTGGCATGATAAAGAAGATTCAAAGAGAGTGAGATGCCAGCTCTTTTCATTCAGTCAGTAGCTTCAAACATTTCTGGTATATGAATAACGATGTTTTTCAATGGCAAAAATCAATGAATATTGTAAATGCACACACAGTAATTTCTCCGCATTGCAAGGTGCAATTCTGAAATTTTTTGCTTTTTCCTGCTAATCCTAGCATGATAAAGAAGATTCAAAGAGAGTGAGATGCCAGCTCCTTTCATTCAGTCAGTAGCTTCAAACATTTCTGGACGTTTTTCAATGGCAAAAATCAATGAATATTGTAAATGCACAAACAGTAATATCTCCACATTGCAAGGTGCAATTCTGAAATTTTTTGCTTTTTCCTGCTAATCCTGGCATGATAAAGAAGATTCAAAGAGAATGAGATGCCAGCTCTTTTCATTCAGTCAGTAGCTTCAAACATTTCTGGTATATGAATAACATGTTTTTCAATGGCAAAAATCAATGAATATTGTAAATGCACAAACAGTAATATCTCCACATTGCAACGTGCAATTCTGAAATTTTTTGCTTTTTCCTGCTCCTCTTAGCATGATAAAGAAGATTCAAAGAGAGTGAGATGCCAGCTCTTTTCATTCAGTCAGTAGCTTCAAACATTTCTGGACGTTTTTCAATGGCAAAAATCAATGAATATTGTAAATGCACAAACAGTAATATCTCCACATTGCAAGGTGCAATTCTGAAATTTTTTGCTTTTTCCTGCTAATCCTGGCATGATAAAGAAGATTCAAAGAGAGTGAGATGCCAGCTCTTTTCATTCAGTCAGTAGCTTCAAACATTTCTGGTATATGAATAACATGTTTTTCAATGGCAAAAATCAATGAATATTGTAAATGCACAAACAGTAATTTCTCCGCATTGCAAGGTGCAATTCTGAAATTTTTTGCTTTTTCCTGCTAATCCTAGCATGATAAAGAAGATTCAAAGAGAGTGAGATGCCAGCTCCTTTCATTCAGTCAGTAGCTTCAAACATTTCTGGACGTTTTTCAATGGCAAAAATCAATGAATATTGTAAATGCACAAACAGTAATATCTCCACATTGCAAGGTGCAATTCTGAAATTTTTTGCTTTTTCCTGCTAATCCTGGCATGATAAAGAAGATTCAAAGAGAGTGAGATGCCAGCTCTTTTCATTCAGTCAGTAGCTTCAAACATTTCTGGTATATGAATAACGATGTTTTTCAATGGCAAAAATCAATGAATATTGTAAATGCACACACAGTAATTTCTCCGCATTGCAAGGTGCAATTCTGAAATTTTTTGCTTTTTCCGGCTAATCCTAGCATGATAAAGAAGATTCAAAGAGAGTGAGATGCCAGCTCCTTTCATTCAGTCAGTAGCTTCAAACATTTCTGGACGTTTTTCAATGGCAAAAATCAATGAATATTGTAAATGCACAAACAGTAATATCTCCACATTGCAAGGTGCAATTCTGAAATTTTTTGCTTTTTCCTGCTAATCCTGGCATGATAAAGAAGATTCAAAGAGAGTGAGATGCCAGCTCTTTTCATTCAGTCAGTAGCTTCAAACATTTCTGGTATATGAATAACATGTTTTTCAATGGCAAAAATCAATGAATATTGTAAATGCACAAACAGTAATATCTCCACATTGCAAGGTGCAATTCTGAAATTTTTTGCTTTTTCCTGCTAATCCTGGCATGATAAAGAAGATTCAAAGAGAGTGAGATGCCAGCTCTTTTCATTCAGTCAGTAGCTTCAAACATTTCTGGTATATGAATAACATGATGTTTTTCAAAGGCAAAAATCAATGAATATTGCAAATGCACACACAGTAATTTCTCCGCATTGCAAGGTGCAATTCTGAAATTTTTTGCTTTTTCCTGCTAATCCTAGCATGATAAAGAAGATTCAAAGAGAGTGAGATGCCAGCTCCTTTCATTCAGTCAGTAGCTTCAAACATTTCTGGACGTTTTTCAATGGCAAAAATCAATGAATATTGTAAATGCACAAACAGTAATATCTCCACATTGCAACGTGCAATTCTGAAATTTTTTGCTTTTTCCTGCTAATCCTGGCATGATAAAGAAGATTCAAAGAGAGTGAGATGCCAGCTCTTTTCATTCAGTCAGTAGCTTCAAACATTTCTGGTATATGAATAACATGTTTTTCAATGGCAAAAATCAATGAATATTGTAAATGCACAAACAGTAATATCTCCACATTGCAAGGTGCAATTCTGAAATTTTTTGCTTTTTCCTGCTAATCCTGGCATGATAAAGAAGATTCAAAGAGAGTGAGATGCCAGCTCTTTTCATTCAGTCAGTAGCTTCAAACATTTCTGGTATATGAATAACATGATGTTTTTCAAAGGCAAAAATCAATGAATATTGCAAATGCACACACAGTAATTTCTCCGCATTGCAAGGTGCAATTCTGAAATTTTTTGCTTTTTCCTGCTAATCCTAGCATGATAAAGAAGATTCAAAGAGAGTGAGATGCCAGCTCCTTTCATTCAGTCAGTAGCTTCAAACATTTCTGGACGTTTTTCAATGGCAAAAATCAATGAATATTGTAAATGCACAAACAGTAATATCTCCACATTGCAACGTGCAATTCTGAAATTTTTTGCTTTTTCCAGCTAATCCTGGCATGATAAAGAAGATTCAAAGAGAGTGAGATGCCAGCTCTTTTCATTCAGTCAGTAGCTTCAAACATTTCTGGAATATGAATAACATGATGTTTTTCAATGGCAAAAATCAATGAATATTGTAAATGCACAAACAGTAATTTCTCCGCATTGCAAGGTGCAATTCTGAAATTTTTTGCTTTTTCCTGCTAATCCTAGCATGATAAAGAAGATTCAAAGAGAGTGAGATGCCAGCTCCTTTCATTCAGTCAGTAGCTTCAAACATTTCTGGACGTTTTTCAATGGGAAAAATCAATGAATATTGTAAATGCACAAACAGTAATATCTCCACATTGCAAGGTGCAATTCTGAAATTTTTTGCTTTTTCCTGCTAATCCTGGCATGCTAAAAAGAAGATTCAAAGAGAGTGAGATGCCAGCTCTTTTCATTCAGTCAGTAGCTTCAAACATTTCTGGTATATGAATAACATGATGTTTTTCAATGGCAAAAATCAATGAATATTGTAAATGCACAAACAGTAATTTCTCCGCATTGCAAGGTGCAATTCTGAAATTTTTTGCTTTTTCCTGCTAATCCTAGCATGATAAAGAAGATTCAAAGAGAGTGAGATGCCAGCTCCTTTCATTCAGTCAGTAGCTTCAAACATTTCTGGACGTTTTTCAATGGCAAAAATCAATGAATATTGTAAATGCACAAACAGTAATATCTCCACATTGCAACGTGTAATTCTGAAATTTTTTGCTTTTTCCTGCTAATCCTGGCATGATAAAGAAGATTCAAAGAGAGTGAGATGCCAGCTCTTTTCATTCAGTCAGTAGCTTCAAACATTTCTGGTATATGAATAACATGTTTTTCAATGGCAAAAATCAATGAATATTGTAAATGCACAAACAGTAATTTCTCCGCATTGCAAGGTGCAATTCTGAAATTTTTTGCTTTTTCCTGCTAATCCTAGCATGATAAAGAAGATTCAAAGAGAGTGAGATGCCAGCTCTTTTCATTCAGTCAGTAGCTTCAAACATTTCTGGTATATGAATAACATGTTTTTCAATGGCAAAAATCAATGAATATTGTAAATGCACACACAGTAATTTCTCCGCATTGCAAGGTGCAATTCTGAATTTTTTTGCTTTTTCCTGCTAATCCTAGCATGATAAAGAAGATTCAAAGAGAGTGAGATGCCAGCTCCTTTCATTCAGTCAGTAGCTGCAAACATTTCTGGACGTTTTTCAATGGCAAAAATCAATGAATATTGTAAATGCACAAACAGTAATATCTCCACATTGCAATGTGCAATTCTGAAATTTTTTGCTTTTTCCTGCTCCTCTTAGCATGATAAAGAAGATTCAAAGAGAGTGAGATGCCAGCTCTTTTCATTCAGTCAGTAGCTTCAAACATTTCTGGTATATGAATAACATGATGTTTTTCAATGGCAAAAATCAATGAATATTGTAAATGCACAAACAGTAATTTCTCCGCATTGCAAGGTGCAATTCTGAAATTTTTTGCTTTTTCCTGCTAATCCTAGCATGATAAAGAAGATTCAAAGAGAGTGAGATGCCAGCTCCTTTCATTCAGTCAGTAGCTTCAAACATTTCTGGACGTTTTTCAATGGCAAAAATCAATGAATATTGTAAATGCACAAACAGTAATATCTCCACATTGCAACGTGCAATTCTGAAATTTTTTGCTTTTTCCTGCTCCTCTTAGCATGATAAAGAAGATTCAAAGAGAGTGAGATGCCAGCTCTTTTCATTCAGTCAGTAGCTTCAAACAATTCTGGTATATGAATAACATGATGTTTTTCAATGGCAAAAATCAATGAATATTGTAAATGCACAAACAGTAATTTCTCCGCATTGCAAAGTGCAATTCTGAAATTTTTTGCTTTTTCCTGCTAATCCTAGCATGATAAAGAAGATTCAAAGAGAGTGAGATGCCAGCTCCTTTCATTCAGTCAGTAGCTTCAAACATTTCTGGACGTTTTTCAATGGCAAAAATCAATGAATATTGTAAATGCACAAACAGTAATATCTCCACATTGCAACGTGCAATTCTGAAATTTTTTGCTTTTTCCTGCTAATCCTGGCATGAAAAAGAAGATTCAAAGAGAGTGAGATGCCAGCTCTTTTCATTCAGTCAGTAGCTTCAAACATTTCTGGTATATGAATAACATGTTTTTCAATGGCAAAAATCAATGAATATTGTAAATGCACAAACAGTAATATCTCCACACTGCAACGTGCAATTCTGAAATTTTTTGCTTTTTCCTGCTCCTCTTAGCATGATAAAGAAGATTCAAAGATAGTGAGATGCCAGCTCTTTTCATTCAGTCAGTAGCTTCAAACATTTCTGGACATTTTTCAATGGCAAAAATCAATGAATATTGTAAATGCACAAACAGTAATATCTCCACATTGCAAGGTGCAATTCTGAAATTTTTTGCTTTTTCCTGCTAATCCTGGCATGATAAAGAAGATTCAAAGAGAGTGAGATGCCAGCTCTTTTCATTCAGTCAGTAGCTTCAAACATTTCTGGTATATGAATAACATGTTTTTCAATGGCAAAAATCAATGAATATTGTAAATGCACAAACAGTAATATCTCCACATTGCAACGTGCAATTCTGAAATTTTTTGCTTTTTCCTGCTAATCCTGGCATGATAAAGAAGATTCAAAGAGAGTGAGATGCCAGCTCTTTTCATTCAGTCAGTAGCTTCAAACATTTCTGGTATATGAATAACGATGTTTTTCAATGGCAAAAATCAATGAATATTGTAAATGCACACACAGTAATTTCTCCGCATTGCAAGGTGCAATTCTGAAATTTTTTGCTTTTTCCTGCTAATCCTAGCATGATAAAGAAGATTCAAAGAGAGTGAGATGCCAGCTCCTTTCATTCAGTCAGTAGCTTCAAACATTTCTGGACGTTTTTCAATGGCAAAAATCAATGAATATTGTAAATGCACAAACAGTAATATCTCCACATTGCAAGGTGCAATTCTGAAATTTTTTGCTTTTTCCTGCTAATCCTGGCATGATAAAGAAGATTCAAAGAGAGTGAGATGCCAGCTCTTTTCATTCAGGCAGTAGCTTCAAACATTTCTGGTATATGAATAACATGTTTTTCAATGGCAAAAATCAATGAATATTGTAAATGCACAAACAGTAATATCTCCACATTGCAAGGTGCAATTCTGAAATTTTTTGCTTTTTCCTGCTAATCCTGGCATGATAAAGAAGATTCAAAGAGAGTGAGATGCCAGCTCTTTTCATTCAGTCAGTAGCTTCAAACATTTCTGGTATATGAATAACGATGTTTTTCAATGGCAAAAATCAATGAATATAGTAAATGCACACACAGTAATTTCTCCGCATTGCAAGGTGCAATTCTGAAATTTTTTGCTTTTTCCTGCTAATCCTAGCATGATAAAGAAGATTCAAAGAGAGTGAGATGCCAGCTCCTTTCATTCAGTCAGTAGCTTCAAACATTTCTGGACGTTTTTCAATGGCAAAAATCAATGAATATTGTAAATGCCCAAAAGTAATATCTCCACATTGCAAGGTGCAATTCTGAAATTTTTTGCTTTTTCCTGCTAATCCTGGCATGATAAAGAAGATTCAAAGAGAATGAGATGCCAGCTCTTTTCATTCAGTCAGTAGCTTCAAACATTTCTGGTATATGAATAACATGTTTTTCAATGGCAAAAATCAATGAATATTGTAAATGCACAAACAGTAATATCTCCACATTGCAACGTGCAATTCTGAAATTTTTTGCTTTTTCCTGCTCCTCTTAGCATGATAAAGAAGATTCAAAGAGAGTGAGATGCCAGCTCTTTTCATTCAGTCAGTAGCTTCAAACATTTCTGGACGTTTTTCAATGGCAAAAATCAATGAATATTGTAAATGCACAAACAGTAATATCTCCACATTGCAAGGTGCAATTCTGAAATTTTTTGCTTTTTCCTGCTAATCCTGGCATGATAAAGAAGATTCAAAGAGAATGAGATGCCAGCTCTTTTCATTCAGTCAGTAGCTTCAGACATTTCTGGTATATGAATAACATGTTTTTCAATGGCAAAAATCAATGAATATTGTAAATGCACAAACAGTAATATCTCCACATTGCAACGTGCAATTCTGAAATTTTTTGCTTTTTCCTGCTCCTCTTAGCATGATAAAGAAGATTCAAAGAGAGTGAGATGCCAGCTCTTTTCATTCAGTCCGTAGCTTCAAACATTTCTGGTATATGAATAACGATGTTTTTCAATGGCAAAAATCAATGAATATTGTAAATGCACACACAGTAATTTCTCCGCATTGCAAGGTGCAATTCTGAAATTTTTTGCTTTTTCCTGCTAATCCTAGCATGATAAAGAAGATTCAAAGAGAGTGAGATGCCAGCTCCTTTCATTCAGTCAGTAGCTTCAAACATTTCTGGACGTTTTTCAATGGCAAAAATCAATGAATATTGTAAATGCACAAACAGTAATATCTCCACATTGCAACGTGCAATTCTGAAATTTTTTGCTTTTTCCTGCTAATCCTGGCATGATAAAGAAGATTCAAAGAGAGTGAGATGCCAGCTCTTTTCATTCAGTCAGTAGCTTCAAACATTTCTGGTATATGAATAACGATGTTTTTCAATGGCAAAAATCAATGAATATTGTAAATGCACACACAGTAATTTCTCCGCATTGCAAGGTGCAATTCTGAAATTTTTTGCTTTTTCCTGCTAATCCTAGCATGATAAAGAAGATTCAAAGAGAGTGAGATGCCAGCTCCTTTCATTCAGTCAGTAGCTTCAAACATTTCTGGACGTTTTTCAATGGCAAAAATCAATGAATATTGTAAATGCACAAACAGTAATATCTCCACATTGCAAGGTGCAATTCTGAAATTTTTTGCTTTTTCCTGCTAATCCTGGCATGATAAAGAAGATTCAAAGAGAATGAGATGCCAGCTCTTTTCATTCAGTCAGTAGCTTCAAACATTTCTGGTATATGAATAACATGTTTTTCAATGGCAAAAATCAATGAATATTGTAAATGCACAAACAGTAATATCTCCACATTGCAACGTGCAATTCTGAAATTTTTTGCTTTTTCCTGCTCCTCTTAGCATGATAAAGAAGATTCAAAGAGAGTGAGATGCCAGCTCTTTTCATTCAGTCAGTAGCTTCAAACATTTCTGGACGTTTTTCAATGGCAAAAATCAATGAATATTGTAAATGCACAAACAGTAATATCTCCACATTGCAAGGTGCAATTCTGAAATTTTTTGCTTTTTCCTGCTAATCCTGGCATGATAAAGAAGATTCAAAGAGAGTGAGATGCCAGCTCTTTTCATTCAGTCAGTAGCTTCAAACATTTCTGGTATATGAATAACATGTTTTTCAATGGCAAAAATCAATGAATATTGTAAATGCACAAACAGTAATTTCTCCGCATTGCAAGGTGCAATTCTGAAATTTTTTGCTTTTTCCTGCTAATCCTAGCATGATAAAGAAGATTCAAAGAGAGTGAGATGCCAGCTCCTTTCATTCAGTCAGTAGCTTCAAACATTTCTGGACGTTTTTCAATGGCAAAAATCAATGAATATTGTAAATGCACAAACAGTAATATCTCCACATTGCAAGGTGCAATTCTGAAATTTTTTGCTTTTTCCTGCTAATCCTGGCATGATAAAGAAGATTCAAAGAGAGTGAGATGCCAGCTCTTTTCATTCAGTCAGTAGCTTCAAACATTTCTGGTATATGAATAACATGTTTTTCAATGGCAAAAATCAATGAATATTGTAAATGCACAAACAGTAATATCTCCACATTGCAAGGTGCAATTCTGAAATTTTTTGCTTTTTCCTGCTAATCCTGGCATGATAAAGAAGATTCAAAGAGAGTGAGATGCCAGCTCCTTTCATTCAGTCAGTAGCTTCAAACATTTCTGGACGTTTTTCAATGGCAAAAATCAATGAATATTGTAAATGCACAAACAGTAATATCTCCACATTGCAAGGTGCAATTCTGAAATTTTTTGCTTTTTCCTGCTAATCCTGGCATGATAAAGAAGATTCAAAGAGAGTGAGATGCCAGCTCTTTTCATTCAGTCAGTAGCTTCAAACATTTCTGGTATATGAATAACATGTTTTTCAATGGCAAAAATCAATGAATATTGTAAATGCACAAACAGTAATATCTCCACATTGCAAGGTGCAATTCTGAAATTTTTTGCTTTTTCCTGCTAATCCTGGCATGATAAAGAAGATTCAAAGAGAGTGAGATGCCAGCTCTTTTCATTCAGTCAGTAGCTTCAAACATTTCTGGTATATGAATAACATGATGTTTTTCAAAGGCAAAAATCAATGAATATTGTAAATGCACACACAGTAATTTCTCCGCATTGCAAGGTGCAATTCTGAAATTTTTTGCTTTTTCCTGCTAATCCTAGCATGATAAAGAAGATTCAAAGAGAGTGAGATGCCAGCTCCTTTCATTCAGTCAGTAGCTTCAAACATTTCTGGACGTTTTTCAATGGCAAAAATCAATGAATATTGTAAATGCACAAACAGTAATATCTCCACATTGCAACGTGCAATTCTGAAATTTTTTGCTTTTTCCTGCTAATCCTGGCATGATAAAGAAGATTCAAAGAGAGTGAGATGCCAGCTCTTTTCATTCAGTCAGTAGCTTCAAACATTTCTGGAATATGAATAACATGATGTTTTTCAATGGCAAAAATCAATGAATATTGTAAATGCACAAACAGTAATATCTCCACATTGCAAGGTGCAATTCTGAAATTTTTTGCTTTTTCCTGCTAATCCTGGCATGATAAAGAAGATTCAAAGAGAGTGAGATGCCAGCTCTTTTCATTCAGTCAGTAGCTTCAAACATTTCTGGTATATGAATAACATGTTTTTCAATGGCAAAAATCAATGAATATTGTAAATGCACAAACAGTAATATCTCCACATTGCAAGGTGCAATTCTGAAATTTTTTGCTTTTTCCTGCTAATCCTGGCATGATAAAGAAGATTCAAAGAGAGTGAGATGCCAGCTCTTTTCATTCAGTCAGTAGCTTCAAACATTTCTGGTATATGAATAACGATGTTTTTCAATGGCAAAAATCAATGAATATTGTAAATGCACACACAGTAATTTCTCCGCATTGCAAGGTGCAATTCTGAAATTTTTTGCTTTTTCCTGCTAATCCTAGCATGATAAAGAAGATTCAAAGAGAGTGAGATGCCAGCTCCTTTCATTCAGTCAGTAGCTTCAAACATTTCTGGACGTTTTTCAATGGCAAAAATCAATGAATATTGTAAATGCACAAACAGTAATATCTCCACATTGCAAGGTGCAATTCTGAAATTTTTTGCTTTTTCCTGCTAATCCTGGCATGATAAAGAAGATTCAAAGAGAGTGAGATGCCAGCTCTTTTCATTCAGTCAGTAGCTTCAAACATTTCTGGTATATGAATAACATGTTTTTCAATGGCAAAAATCAATGAATATTGTAAATGCACAAACAGTAATATCTCCACATTGCAAGGTGCAATTCTGAAATTTTTTGCCTTTTCCTGCTAATCCTGGCATGATAAAGAAGATTCAAAGAGAGTGAGATGCCAGCTCTTTTCATTCAGTCAGTAGCTTCAAACATTTCTGGTATATGAATAACGATGTTTTTCAATGGCAAAAATCAATGAATATTGTAAATGCACACACAGTAATTTCTCCGCATTGCAAGGTGCAATTCTGAAATTTTTTGCTTTTTCCTGCTAATCCTAGCATGATAAAGAAGATTCAAAGAGAGTGAGATGCCAGCTCCTTTCATTCAGTCAGTAGCTTCAAACATTTCTGGACGTTTTTCAATGGCAAAAATCAATGAATATTGTAAATGCACAAACAGTAATATCTCCACATTGCAAGGTGCAATTCTGAAATTTTTTGCTTTTTCCTGCTAATCCTGGCATGATAAAGAAGATTCAAAGAGAATGAGATGCCAGCTCTTTTCATTCAGTCAGTAGCTTCAAACATTTCTGGTATATGAATAACATGTTTTTCAATGGCAAAAATCAATGAATATTGTAAATGCACAAACAGTAATATCTCCATATTGCAACGTGCAATTCTGAAATTTTTTGCTTTTTCCTGCTCCTCTTAGCATGATAAAGAAGATTCAAAGAGAGTGAGATGCCAGCTCTTTTCATTCAGTCAGTAGCTTCAAACATTTCTGGACGTTTTTCAATGGCAAAAATCAATGAATATTGTAAATGCACAAACAGTAATATCTCCACATTGCAAGGTGCAATTCTGAAATTTTTTGCTTTTTCCTGCTAATCCTGGCATGATAAAGAAGATTCAAAGAGAGTGAGATGCCAGCTCTTTTCATTCAGTCAGTAGCTTCAAACATTTCTGGTATATGAATAACATGTTTTTCAATGGCAAAAATCAATGAATATTGTAAATGCACAAACAGTAATTTCTCCGCATTGCAAGGTGCAATTCTGAAATTTTTTGCTTTTTCCTGCTAATCCTAGCATGATAAAGAAGATTCAAAGAGAGTGAGATGCCAGCTCCTTTCATTCAGTCAGTAGCTTCAAACATTTCTGGACGTTTTTCAATGGCAAAAATCAATGAATATTGTAAATGCACAAACAGTAATATCTCCACATTGCAAGGTGCAATTCTGAAATTTTTTGCTTTTTCCTGCTAATCCTGGCATGATAAAGAAGATTCAAAGAGAGTGAGATGCCAGCTCTTTTCATTCAGTCAGTAGCTTCAAACATTTCTGGTATATGAATAACGATGTTTTTCAATGGCAAAAATCAATGAATATTGTAAATGCACACACAGTAATTTCTCCGCATTGCAAGGTGCAATTCTTAAATTTTTTGCTTTTTCCGGCTAATCCTAGCATGATAAAGAAGATTCAAAGAGAGTGAGATGCCAGCTCCTTTCATTCAGTCAGTAGCTTCAAACATTTCTGGACGTTTTTCAATGGCAAAAATCAATGAATATTGTAAATGCACAAACAGTAATATCTCCACATTGCAAGGTGCAATTCTGAAATTTTTTGCTTTTTCCTGCTAATCCTGGCATGATAAAGAAGATTTAAAGAGAGTGAGATGCCAGCTCTTTTCATTCAGTCAGTAGCTTCAAACATTTCTGGTATATGAATAACATGTTTTTCAATGGCAAAAATCAATGAATATTGTAAATGCACAAACAGTAATATCTCCACATTGCAAGGTGCAATTCTGAAATTTTTTGCTTTTTCCTGCTAATCCTGGCATGATAAAGAAGATTCAAAGAGAGTGAGATGCCAGCTCTTTTCATTCAGTCAGTAGCTTCAAACATTTCTGGTATATGAATAACATGATGTTTTTCAAAGGCAAAAATCAATGAATATTGCAAATGCACACACAGTAATTTCTCCGCATTGCAAGGTGCAATTCTGAAATTTTTTGCTTTTTCCTGCTAATCCTAGCATGATAAAGAAGATTCAAAGAGAGTGAGATGCCAGCTCCTTTCATTCAGTCAGTAGCTTCAAACATTTCTGGACGTTTTTCAATGGCAAAAATCAATGAATATTGTAAATGCACAAACAGTAATATCTCCAAATTGCAACGTGCAATTCTGAAATTTTTTGCTTTTTCCTGCTAATCCTGGCATGATAAAGAAGATTCAAAGAGAGTGAGATGCCAGCTCTTTTCATTCAGTCAGTAGCTTCAAACATTTCTGGAATATGAATAACATGATGTTTTTCAATGGCAAAAATCAATGAATATTGTAAATGCACAAACAGTAATTTCTCCGCATTGCAAGGTGCAATTCTGAAATTTTTTGCTTTTTCCTGCTAATCCTAGCATGATAAAGAAGATTCAAAGAGAGTGAGATGCCAGCTCCTTTCATTCAGTCAGTAGCTTCAAACATTTCTGGACGTTTTTCAATGGCAAAAATCAATGAATATTGTAAATGCACAAACAGTAATATCTCCACATTGCAAGGTGCAATTCTGAAATTTTTTGCTTTTTCCTGCTAATCCTGGCATGCTAAAAAGAAGATTCAAAGAGAGTGAGATGCCAGCTCTTTTCATTCAGTCAGTAGCTTCAAACATTTCTGGTATATGAATAACATGATGTTTTTCAATGGCAAAAATCAATGAATATTGTAAATGCACAAACAGTAATTTCTCCGCATTGCAAGGTGCAATTCTGAAATTTTTTGCTTTTTCCTGCTAATCCTAGCATGATAAAGAAGATTCAAAGAGAGTGAGATGCCAGCTCCTTTCATTCAGTCAGTAGCTTCAAACATTTCTGGACGTTTTTCAATGGCAAAAATCAATGAATATTGTAAATGCACAAACAGTAATATCTCCACATTGCAACGTGTAATTCTGAAATTTTTTGCTTTTTCCTGCTAATCCTGGCATGATAAAGAAGATTCAAAGAGAGTGAGATGCCAGCTCTTTTCATTCAGTCAGTAGCTTCAAACATTTCTGGTATATGAATAACATGTTTTTCAATGGCAAAAATCAATGAATATTGTAAATGCACAAACAGTAATTTCTCCGCATTGCAAGGTGCAATTCTGAAATTTTTTGCTTTTTCCTGCTAATCCTAGCATGATAAAGAAGATTCAAAGAGAGTGAGATGCCAGCTCTTTTCATTCAGTCAGTAGCTTCAAACATTTCTGGTATATGAATAACATGTTTTTCAATGGCAAAAATCAATGAATATTGTAAATGCACACACAGTAATTTCTCCGCATTGCAAGGTGCAATTCTGAATTTTTTTGCTTTTTCCTGCTAATCCTAGCATGATAAAGAAGATTCAAAGAGAGTGAGATGCCAGCTCTTTTCATTCAGTCAGTAGCTTCAAACATTTCTGGTATATGAATAACATGTTTTTCAATGGCAAAAATCAATGAATATTGTAAATGCACAAACAGTAATTTCTCCGCATTGCAAGGTGCAATTCTGAAATTTTTTGCTTTTTCCTGCTAATCCTAGCATGATAAAGAAGATTCAAAGAGAGTGAGATGCCAGCTCCTTTCATTCAGTCAGTAGCTTCAAACATTTCTGGACGTTTTTCAATGGCAAAAATCAATGAATATTGTAAATGCACAAACAGTAATATCTCCACATTGCAACGTGCAATTCTGAAATTTTTTGCTTTTTCCTGCTCCTCTTAGCATGATAAAGAAGATTCAAAGAGAGTGAGATGCCAGCTCTTTTCATTCAGTCAGTAGCTTCAAACAATTCTGGTATATGAATAACATGATGTTTTTCAATGGCAAAAATCAATGAATATTATAAATGCACAAACAGTAATTTCTCCGCATTGCAAAGTGCAATTCTGAAATTTTTTGCTTTTTCCTGCTAATCCTAGCATGATAAAGAAGATTCAAAGAGAGTGAGATGCCAGCTCCTTTCATTCAGTCAGTAGCTTCAAACATTTCTGGACGTTTTTCAATGGCAAAAATCAATGAATATTGTAAATGCACAAACAGTAATATCTCCACATTGCAACGTGCAATTCTGAAATTTTTTGCTTTTTCCTGCTAATCCTGGCATGAAAAAGAAGATTCAAAGAGAGTGAGATGCCAGCTCTTTTCATTCAGTCAGTAGCTTCAAACATTTCTGGTATATGAATAACATGTTTTTCAAGGGCAAAAATCAATGAATATTGTAAATGCACAAACAGTAATATCTCCACACTGCAACGTGCAATTCTGAAATTTTTTGCTTTTTCCTGCTCCTCTTAGCATGATAAAGAAGATTCAAAGAGAGTGAGATGCCAGCTCTTTTCATTCAGTCAGTAGCTTCAAACATTTCTGGACATTTTTCAATGGCAAAAATCAATGAATATTGTAAATGCACAAACAGTAATATCTCCACATTGCAAGGTGCAATTCTGAAATTTTTTGCTTTTTCCTGCTAATCCTGGCATGATAAAGAAGATTCAAAGAGAGTGAGATGCCAGCTCTTTTCATTCAGTCAGTAGCTTCAAACATTTCTGGTATATGAATAACATGTTTTTCAATGGCAAAAATCAATGAATATTGTAAATGCACAAACAGTAATATCTCCACATTGCAACGTGCAATTCTGAAATTTTTTGCTTTTTCCTGCTAATCCTGGCATGATAAAGAAGATTCAAAGAGAGTGAGATGCCAGCTCTTTTCATTCAGTCAGTAGCTTCAAACATTTCTGGTATATGAATAACGATGTTTTTCAATGGCAAAAATCAATGAATATTGTAAATGCACACACAGTAATTTCTCCGCATTGCAAGGTGCAATTCTGAAATTTTTTGCTTTTTCCTGCTAATCCTAGCATGATAAAGAAGATTCAAAGAGAGTGAGATGCCAGCTCCTTTCATTCAGTCAGTAGCTTCAAACATTTCTGGACGTTTTTCAATGGCAAAAATCAATGAATATTGTAAATGCACAAACAGTAATATCTCCACATTGCAAGGTGCAATTCTGAAATTTTTTGCTTTTTCCTGCTAATCCTGGCATGATAAAGAAGATTCAAAGAGAGTGAGATGCCAGCTCTTTTCATTCAGGCAGTAGCTTCAAACATTTCTGGTATATGAATAACATGTTTTTCAATGGCAAAAATCAATGAATATTGTAAATGCAAAAAGAGTAATATCTCCACATTGCAAGGTGCAATTCTGAAATTTTTTGCTTTTTCCTGCTAATCCTGGCATGATAAAGAAGATTCAAAGAGAGTGAGATGCCAGCTCTTTTCATTCAGTCAGTAGCTTCAAACATTTCTGGTATATGAATAACGATGTTTTTCAATGGCAAAAATCAATGAATATAGTAAATTCACACACAGTAATTTCTCCGCATTGCAAGGTGCAATTCTGAAATTTTTTGCTTTTTCCTGCTAATCCTAGCATGATAAAGAAGATTCAAAGAGAGTGAGATGCCAGCTCCTTTCATTCAGTCAGTAGCTTCAAACATTTCTGGACGTTTTTCAATGGCAAAAATCAATGAATATTGTAAATGCACAAACAGTAATATCTCCACATTGCAAGGTGCAATTCTGAAATTTTTTGCTTTTTCCTGCTAATCCTGGCATGATAAAGAAGATTCAAAGAGAGTGAGATGCCAGCTCTTTTCATTCAGTCAGTAGCTTCAAACATTTCTGGTATATGAATAACATGATGTTTTTCAAAGGCAAAAATCAATGAATATTGCAAATGCACACACAGTAATTTCTCCGCATTGCAAGGTGCAATTCTGAAATTTTTTGCTTTTTCCTGCTAATCCTAGCATGATAAAGAAGATTCAAAGAGAGTGAGATGCCAGCTCCTTTCATTCAGTCAGTAGCTTCAAACATTTCTGGACGTTTTTCAATGGCAAAAATCAATGAATATTGTAAATGCACAAACAGTAATATCTCCAAATTGCAACGTGCAATTCTGAAATTTTTTGCTTTTTCCTGCTAATCCTGGCATGATAAAGAAGATTCAAAGAGAGTGAGATGCCAGCTCTTTTCATTCAGTCAGTAGCTTCAAACATTTCTGGAATATGAATAACATGATGTTTTTCAATGGCAAAAATCAATGAATATTGTAAATGCACAAACAGTAATTTCTCCGCATTGCAAGGTGCAATTCTGAAATTTTTTGCTTTTTCCTGCTAATCCTAGCATGATAAAGAAGATTCAAAGAGAGTGAGATGCCAGCTCCTTTCATTCAGTCAGTAGCTTCAAACATTTCTGGACGTTTTTCAATGGCAAAAATCAATGAATATTGTAAATGCACAAACAGTAATATCTCCACATTGCAAGGTGCAATTCTGAAATTTTTTGCTTTTTCCTGCTAATCCTGGCATGCTAAAAAGAAGATTCAAAGAGAGTGAGATGCCAGCTCTTTTCATTCAGTCAGTAGCTTCAAACATTTCTGGTATATGAATAACATGATGTTTTTCAATGGCAAAAATCAATGAATATTGTAAATGCACAAACAGTAATTTCTCCGCATTGCAAGGTGCAATTCTGAAATTTTTTGCTTTTTCCTGCTAATCCTAGCATGATAAAGAAGATTCAAAGAGAGTGAGATGCCAGCTCCTTTCATTCAGTCAGTAGCTTCAAACATTTCTGGACGTTTTTCAATGGCAAAAATCAATGAATATTGTAAATGCACAAACAGTAATATCTCCACATTGCAACGTGTAATTCTGAAATTTTTTGCTTTTTCCTGCTAATCCTGGCATGATAAAGAAGATTCAAAGAGAGTGAGATGCCAGCTCTTTTCATTCAGTCAGTAGCTTCAAACATTTCTGGAATATGAATAACATGATGTTTTTCAATGGCAAAAATCAATGAATATTGTAAATGCACAAACAGTAATTTCTCCGCATTGCAAGGTGCAATTCTGAAATTTTTTGCTTTTTCCTGCTAATCCTAGCATGATAAAGAAGATTCAAAGAGAGTGAGATGCCAGCTCCTTTCATTCAGTCAGTAGCTTCAAACATTTCTGGACGTTTTTCAATGGCAAAAATCAATGAATATTGTAAATGCACAAACAGTAATATCTCCACATTGCAAGGTGCAATTCTGAAATTTTTTGCTTTTTCCTGCTAATCCTGGCATGCTAAAAAGAAGATTCAAAGAGAGTGAGATGCCAGCTCTTTTCATTCAGTCAGTAGCTTCAAACATTTCTGGTATATGAATAACATGATGTTTTTCAATGGCAAAAATCAATGAATATTGTAAATGCACAAACAGTAATTTCTCCGCATTGCAAGGTGCAATTCTGAAATTTTTTGCTTTTTCCTGCTAATCCTAGCATGATAAAGAAGATTCAAAGAGAGTGAGATGCCAGCTCCTTTCATTCAGTCAGTAGCTTCAAACATTTCTGGACGTTTTTCAATGGCAAAAATCAATGAATATTGTAAATGCACAAACAGTAATATCTCCACATTGCAAGGTGCAATTCTGAAATTTTTTGCTTTTTCCTGCTAATCCTGGCATGCTAAAAAGAAGATTCAAAGAGAGTGAGATGCCAGCTCTTTTCATTCAGTCAGTAGCTTCAAACATTTCTGGTATATGAATAACATGATGTTTTTCAATGGCAAAAATCAATGAATATTGTAAATGCACAAACAGTAATTTCTCCGCATTGCAAGGTGCAATTCTGAAATTTTTTGCTTTTTCCTGCTAATCCTAGCATGATAAAGAAGATTCAAAGAGAGTGAGATGCCAGCTCCTTTCATTCAGTCAGTAGCTTCAAACATTTCTGGTATATGAATAACATGTTTTTCAATGGCAAAAATCAATGAATATTGTAAATGCACACACAGTAATTTCTCCGCATTGCAAGGTGCAATTCTGAATTTTTTTGCTTTTTCCTGCTAATCCTAGCATGATAAAGAAGATTCAAAGAGAGTGAGATGCCAGCTCTTTTCATTCAGTCAGTAGCTTCAAACATTTCTGGTATATGAATAACATGTTTTTCAATGGCAAAAATCAATGAATATTGTAAATGCACACACAGTAATTTCTCCGCATTGCAAGGTGCAATTCTGAATTTTTTTGCTTTTTCCTGCTAATCCTAGCATGATAAAGAAGATTCAAAGAGAGTGAGATGCCAGCTCCTTTCATTCAGTCAGTAGCTTCAAACATTTCTGGACGTTTTTCAATGGCAAAAATCAATGAATATTGTAAATGCACAAACAGTAATATCTCCACATTGCAACGTGCAATTCTGAAATTTTTTGCTTTTTCCTGCTCCTCTTAGCATGATAAAGAAGATTCAAAGAGAGTGAGATGCCAGCTCTTTTCATTCAGTCAGTAGCTTCAAACATTTCTGGTATATGAATAACATGATGTTTTTCAATGGCAAAAATCAATGAATATTGTAAATGCACAAACAGTAATTTCTCCGCATTGCAAGGTGCAATTCTGAAATTTTTTGCTTTTTCCTGCTAATCCTAGCATGATAAAGAAGATTCAAAGAGAGTGAGATGCCAGCTCCTTTCATTCAGTCAGTAGCTTCAAACATTTCTGGACGTTTTTCAATGGCAAAAATCAATGAATATTGTAAATGCACAAACAGTAATATCTCCACATTGCAACGTGCAATTCTGAAATTTTTTGCTTTTTCCTGCTCCTCTTAGCATGATAAAGAAGATTCAAAGAGAGTGAGATGCCAGCTCTTTTCATTCAGTCAGTAGCTTCAAACAATTCTGGTATATGAATAACATGATGTTTTTCAATGGCAAAAATCAATGAATATTATAAATGCACAAACAGTAATTTCTCCGCATTGCAAAGTGCAATTCTGAAATTTTTTGCTTTTTCCTGCTAATCCTAGCATGATAAAGAAGATTCAAAGAGAGTGAGATGCCAGCTCCTTTCATTCAGTCAGTAGCTTCAAACATTTCTGGACGTTTTTCAATGGCAAAAATCAATGAATATTGTAAATGCACAAACAGTAATATCTCCACATTGCAACGTGCAATTCTGAAATTTTTTGCTTTTTCCTGCTAATCCTGGCATGAAAAAGAAGATTCAAAGAGAGTGAGATGCCAGCTCTTTTCATTCAGTCAGTAGCTTCAAACATTTCTGGTATATGAATAACATGTTTTTCAAGGGCAAAAATCAATGAATATTGTAAATGCACAAACAGTAATATCTCCACACTGCAACGTGCAATTCTGAAATTTTTTGCTTTTTCCTGCTCCTCTTAGCATGATAAAGAAGATTCAAAGAGAGTGAGATGCCAGCTCTTTTCATTCAGTCAGTAGCTTCAAACATTTCTGGACATTTTTCAATGGCAAAAATCAATGAATATTGTAAATGCACAAACAGTAATATCTCCACATTGCAAGGTGCAATTCTGAAATTTTTTGCTTTTTCCTGCTAATCCTGGCATGATAAAGAAGATTCAAAGAGAGTGAGATGCCAGCTCTTTTCATTCAGTCAGTAGCTTCAAACATTTCTGGTATATGAATAACATGTTTTTCAATGGCAAAAATCAATGAATATTGTAAATGCACAAACAGTAATATCTCCACATTGCAACGTGCAATTCTGAAATTTTTTGCTTTTTCCTGCTAATCCTGGCATGATAAAGAAGATTCAAAGAGAGTGAGATGCCAGCTCTTTTCATTCAGTCAGTAGCTTCAAACATTTCTGGTATATGAATAACGATGTTTTTCAATGGCAAAAATCAATGAATATTGTAAATGCACACACAGTAATTTCTCCGCATTGCAAGGTGCAATTCTGAAATTTTTTGCTTTTTCCTGCTAATCCTAGCATGATAAAGAAGATTCAAAGAGAGTGAGATGCCAGCTCCTTTCATTCAGTCAGTAGCTTCAAACATTTCTGGACGTTTTTCAATGGCAAAAATCAATGAATATTGTAAATGCACAAACAGTAATATCTCCACATTGCAAGGTGCAATTCTGAAATTTTTTGCTTTTTCCTGCTAATCCTGGCATGATAAAGAAGATTCAAAGAGAGTGAGATGCCAGCTCTTTTCATTCAGGCAGTAGCTTCAAACATTTCTGGTATATGAATAACATGTTTTTCAATGGCAAAAATCAATGAATATTGTAAATGCAAAAAGAGTAATATCTCCACATTGCAAGGTGCAATTCTGAAATTTTTTGCTTTTTCCTGCTAATCCTGGCATGATAAAGAAGATTCAAAGAGAGTGAGATGCCAGCTCTTTTCATTCAGTCAGTAGCTTCAAACATTTCTGGTATATGAATAACGATGTTTTTCAATGGCAAAAATCAATGAATATAGTAAATTCACACACAGTAATTTCTCCGCATTGCAAGGTGCAATTCTGAAATTTTTTGCTTTTTCCTGCTAATCCTAGCATGATAAAGAAGATTCAAAGAGAGTGAGATGCCAGCTCCTTTCATTCAGTCAGTAGCTTCAAACATTTCTGGACGTTTTTCAATGGCAAAAATCAATGAATATTGTAAATGCACAAACAGTAATATCTCCACATTGCAAGGTGCAATTCTGAAATTTTTGCTTTTTCCTGCTAATCCTGGCATGATAAAGAAGATTCAAAGAGAATGAGATGCCAGCTCTTTTCATTCAGTCAGTAGCTTCAAACATTTCTGGTATATGAATAACATGTTTTTCAATGACAAAAATCAATGAATATTGTAAATGCACAAACAGTAATATCTCCACATTGCAACGTGCAATTCTGAAATTTTTTGCTTTTTCCTGCTCCTCTTAGCATGATAAAGAAGATTCAAAGAGAGTGAGATGCCAGCTCTTTTCATTCAGTCAGTAGCTTCAAACATTTCTGGACGTTTTTCAATGGCAAAAATCAATGAATATTGTAAATGCACAAACAGTAATATCTCCACATTGCAAGGTGCAATTCTGAAATTTTTTGCTTTTTCCTGCTAATCCTGGCATGATAAAGAAGATTCAAAGAGAGTGAGATGCCAGCTCTTTTCATTCAGTCAGTAGCTTCAAACATTTCTGGTATATGAATAACATGTTTTTCAATGGCAAAAATCAATGAATATTGTAAATGCACAAACAGTAATATCTCCACACTGCAACGTGCAATTCTGAAATTTTTTGCTTTTTCCTGCTCCTCTTAGCATGATAAAGAAGATTCAAAGAGAGTGAGATGCCAGCTCTTTTCATTCAGTCAGTAGCTTCAAACATTTCTGGACATTTTTCAATGGCAAAAATCAATGAATATTGTAAATGCACAAACAGTAATATCTCCACATTGCAAGGTGCAATTCTGAAATTTTTTGCTTTTTCCTGCTAATCCTGGCATGATAAAGAAGATTCAAAGAGAGTGAGATGCCAGCTCTTTTCATTCAGTCAGTAGCTTCAAACATTTCTGGTATATGAATAACATGTTTTTCAATGGCAAAAATCAATGAATATTGTAAATGCACAAACAGTAATATCTCCACATTGCAACGTGCAATTCTGAAATTTTTTGCTTTTTCCTGCTAATCCTGGCATGATAAAGAAGATTCAAAGAGAGTGAGATGCCAGCTCTTTTCATTCAGTCAGTAGCTTCAAACATTTCTGGTATATGAATAACGATGTTTTTCAATGGCAAAAATCAATGAATATTGTAAATGCACACACAGTAATTTCTCCGCATTGCAAGGTGCAATTCTGAAATTTTTTGCTTTTTCCTGCTAATCCTAGCATGATAAAGAAGATTCAAAGAGAGTGAGATGCCAGCTCCTTTCATTCAGTCAGTAGCTTCAAACATTTCTGGACGTTTTTCAATGGCAAAAATCAATGAATATTGTAAATGCACAAACAGTAATATCTCCACATTGCAACGTGCAATTCTGAAATTTTTTGCTTTTTCCTGCTAATCCTGGCATGATAAAGAAGATTCAAAGAGAGTGAGATGCCAGCTCTTTTCATTCAGTCAGTAGCTTCAAACATTTCTGGAATATGAATAACATGATGTTTTTCAATGGCAAAAATCAATGAATATTGTAAATGCACAAACAGTAATTTCTCCGCATTGCAAGGTGCAATTCTGAAATTTTTTGCTTTTTCCTGCTAATCCTAGCATGATAAAGAAGATTCAAAGAGAGTGAGATCCCAGCTCCTTTCATTCAGTCAGTAGCTTCAAACATTTCTGGACGTTTTTCAATGGCAAAAATCAATGAATATTGTAAATGCACAAACAGTAATATCTCCACATTGCAAGGTGCAATTCTGAAATTTTTTGCTTTTTCCTGCTAATCCTGGCATGCTAAAAAGAAGATTCAAAGAGAGTGAGATGCCAGCTCTTTTCATTCAGTCAGTAGCTTCAAACATTTCTGGTATATGAATAACATGATGTTTTTCAATGGCAAAAATCAATGAATATTGTAAATGCACAAACAGTAATTTCTCCGCATTGCAAGGTGCAATTCTGAAATTTTTTGCTTTTTCCTGCTAATCCTAGCATGATAAAGAAGATTCAAAGAGAGTGAGATGCCAGCTCCTTTCATTCAGTCAGTAGCTTCAAACATTTCTGGACGTTTTTCAATGGCAAAAATCAATGAATATTGTAAATGCACAAACAGTAATATCTCCACATTGCAACGTGTAATTCTGAAATTTTTTGCTTTTTCCTGCTAATCCTGGCATGATAAAGAAGATTCAAAGAGAGTGAGATGCCAGCTCTTTTCATTCAGTCAGTAGCTTCAAACATTTCTGGTATATGAATAACATGTTTTTCAATGGCAAAAATCAATGAATATTGTAAATGCACAAACAGTAATTTCTCCGCATTGCAAGGTGCAATTCTGAAATTTTTTGCTTTTTCCTGCTAATCCTAGCATGATAAAGAAGATTCAAAGAGAGTGAGATGCCAGCTCTTTTCATTCAGTCAGTAGCTTCAAACATTTCTGGTATATGAATAACATGTTTTTCAATGGCAAAAATCAATGAATATTGTAAATGCACACACAGTAATTTCTCCGCATTGCAAGGTGCAATTCTGAATTTTTTTGCTTTTTCCTGCTAATCCTAGCATGATAAAGAAGATTCAAAGAGAGTGAGATGCCAGCTCCTTTCATTCAGTCAGTAGCTTCAAACATTTCTGGACGTTTTTCAATGGCAAAAATCAATGAATATTGTAAATGCACAAACAGTAATATCTCCACATTGCAACGTGCAATTCTGAAATTTTTTGCTTTTTCCTGCTCCTCTTAGCATGATAAAGAAGATTCAAAGAGAGTGAGATGCCAGCTCTTTTCATTCAGTCAGTAGCTTCAAACATTTCTGGTATATGAATAACATGATGTTTTTCAATGGCAAAAATCAATGAATATTGTAAATGCACAAACAGTAATTTCTCCGCATTGCAAGGTGCAATTCTGAAATTTTTTGCTTTTTCCTGCTAATCCTAGCATGATAAAGAAGATTCAAAGAGAGTGAGATGCCAGCTCCTTTCATTCAGTCAGTAGCTTCAAACATTTCTGGACGTTTTTCAATGGCAAAAATCAATGAATATTGTAAATGCACAAACAGTAATATCTCCACATTGCAACGTGCAATTCTGAAATTTTTTGCTTTTTCCTGCTCCTCTTAGCATGATAAAGAAGATTCAAAGAGAGTGAGATGCCAGCTCTTTTCATTCAGTCAGTAGCTTCAAACAATTCTGGTATATGAATAACATGATGTTTTTCAATGGCAAAAATCAATGAATATTATAAATGCACAAACAGTAATTTCTCCGCATTGCAAAGTGCAATTCTGAAATTTTTTGCTTTTTCCTGCTAATCCTAGCATGATAAAGAAGATTCAAAGAGAGTGAGATGCCAGCTCCTTTCATTCAGTCAGTAGCTTCAAACATTTCTGGACGTTTTTCAATGGCAAAAATCAATGAATATTGTAAATGCACAAACAGTAATATCTCCACATTGCAACGTGCAATTCTGAAATTTTTTGCTTTTTCCTGCTAATCCTGGCATGAAAAAGAAGATTCAAAGAGAGTGAGATGCCAGCTCTTTTCATTCAGTCAGTAGCTTCAAACATTTCTGGTATATGAATAACATGTTTTTCAAGGGCAAAAATCAATGAATATTGTAAATGCACAAACAGTAATATCTCCACACTGCAACGTGCAATTCTGAAATTTTTTGCTTTTTCCTGCTCCTCTTAGCATGATAAAGAAGATTCAAAGAGAGTGAGATGCCAGCTCTTTTCATTCAGTCAGTAGCTTCAAACATTTCTGGACATTTTTCAATGGCAAAAATCAATGAATATTGTAAATGCACAAACAGTAATATCTCCACATTGCAAGGTGCAATTCTGAAATTTTTTGCTTTTTCCTGCTAATCCTGGCATGATAAAGAAGATTCAAAGAGAGTGAGATGCCAGCTCTTTTCATTCAGTCAGTAGCTTCAAACATTTCTGGTATATGAATAACATGTTTTTCAATGGCAAAAATCAATGAATATTGTAAATGCACAAACAGTAATATCTCCACATTGCAACGTGCAATTCTGAAATTTTTTGCTTTTTCCTGCTAATCCTGGCATGATAAAGAAGATTCAAAGAGAGTGAGATGCCAGCTCTTTTCATTCAGTCAGTAGCTTCAAACATTTCTGGTATATGAATAACGATGTTTTTCAATGGCAAAAATCAATGAATATTGTAAATGCACACACAGTAATTTCTCCGCATTGCAAGGTGCAATTCTGAAATTTTTTGCTTTTTCCTGCTAATCCTAGCATGATAAAGAAGATTCAAAGAGAGTGAGATGCCAGCTCCTTTCATTCAGTCAGTAGCTTCAAACATTTCTGGACGTTTTTCAATGGCAAAAATCAATGAATATTGTAAATGCACAAACAGTAATATCTCCACATTGCAAGGTGCAATTCTGAAATTTTTTGCTTTTTCCTGCTAATCCTGTCATGATAAAGAAGATTCAAAGAGAGTGAGATGCCAGCTCTTTTCATTCAGGCAGTAGCTTCAAACATTTCTGGTATATGAATAACATGTTTTTCAATGGCAAAAATCAATGAATATTGTAAATGCAAAAAGAGTAATATCTCCACATTGCAAGGTGCAATTCTGAAATTTTTTGCTTTTTCCTGCTAATCCTGGCATGATAAAGAAGATTCAAAGAGAGTGAGATGCCAGCTCTTTTCATTCAGTCAGTAGCTTCAAACATTTCTGGTATATGAATAACGATGTTTTTCAATGGCAAAAATCAATGAATATAGTAAATTCACACACAGTAATTTCTCCGCATTGCAAGGTGCAATTCTGAAATTTTTTGCTTTTTCCTGCTAATCCTAGCATGATAAAGAAGATTCAAAGAGAGTGAGATGCCAGCTCCTTTCATTCAGTCAGTAGCTTCAAACATTTCTGGACGTTTTTCAATGGCAAAAATCAATGAATATTGTAAATGCACAAACAGTAATATCTCCACATTGCAAGGTGCAATTCTGAAATTTTTGCTTTTTCCTGCTAATCCTGGCATGATAAAGAAGATTCAAAGAGAATGAGATGCCAGCTCTTTTCATTCAGTCAGTAGCTTCAAACATTTCTGGTATATGAATAACATGTTTTTCAATGACAAAAATCAATGAATATTGTAAATGCACAAACAGTAATATCTCCACATTGCAACGTGCAATTCTGAAATTTTTTGCTTTTTCCTGCTCCTCTTAGCATGATAAAGAAGATTCAAAGAGAGTGAGATGCCAGCTCTTTTCATTCAGTCAGTAGCTTCAAACATTTCTGGACGTTTTTCAATGGCAAAAATCAATGAATATTGTAAATGCACAAACAGTAATATCTCCACATTGCAAGGTGCAATTCTGAAATTTTTTGCTTTTTCCTGCTAATCCTGGCATGATAAAGAAGATTCAAAGAGAGTGAGATGCCAGCTCTTTTCATTCAGTCAGTAGCTTCAAACATTTCTGGTATATGAATAACATGTTTTTCAATGGCAAAAATCAATGAATATTGTAAATGCACAAACAGTAATTTCTCCGCATTGCAAGGTGCAATTCTGAAATTTTTTGCTTTTTCCTGCTAATCCTAGCATGATAAAGAAGATTCAAAGAGAGTGAGATGCCAGCTCCTTTCATTCAGTCAGTAGCTTCAAACATTTCTGGACGTTTTTCAATGGCAAAAATCAATGAATATTGCAAATGCACAAACAGTAATATCTCCACATTGCAAGGTGCAATTCTGAAATTTTTTGCTTTTTCCTGCTAATCCTGGCATGATAAAGAAGATTCAAAGAGAGTGAGATGCCAGCTCTTTTCATTCAGTCAGTAGCTTCAAACATTTCTGGTATATGAATAACATGTTTTTCAATGGCAAAAATCAATGAATATTGTAAATGCACAAACAGTAATATCTCCACATTGCAAGGTGCAATTCTGAAATTTTTTGCTTTTTCCTGCTAATCCTGGCATGATAAAGAAGATTCAAAGAGAGTGAGATGCCAGCTCTTTTCATTCAGTCAGTAGCTTCAAACATTTCTGGTATATGAATAACGATGTTTTTCAATGGCAAAAATCAATGAATATTGTAAATGCACACACAGTAATTTCTCCGCATTGCAAGGTGCAATTCTGAAATTTTTTGCTTTTTCCGGCTAATCCTAGCATGATAAAGAAGATTCAAAGAGAGTGAGATGCCAGCTCCTTTCATTCAGTCAGTAGCTTCAAACATTTCTGGACGTTTTTCAATGGCAAAAATCAATGAATATTGTAAATGCACAAACAGTAATATCTCCACATTGCAAGGTGCAATTCTGAAATTTTTTGCTTTTTCCTGCTAATCCTGGCATGATAAAGAAGATTCAAAGAGAGTGAGATGCCAGCTCTTTTCATTCAGTCAGTAGCTTCAAACATTTCTGGTATAAGAATAACATGTTTTTCAATGGCAAAAATCAATGAATATTGTAAATGCACAAACAGTAATATCTCCACATTGCAAGGTGCAATTCTGAAATTTTTTGCTTTTTCCTGCTAATCCTGGCATGATAAAGAAGATTCAAAGAGAGTGAGATGCCAGCTCTTTTCATTCAGTCAGTAGCTTCAAACATTTCTGGTATATGAATAACATGATGTTTTTCAAAGGCAAAAATCAATGAATATTGTAAATGCACACACAGTAATTTCTCCGCATTGCAAGGTGCAATTCTGAAATTTTTTGCTTTTTCCTGCTAATCCTAGCATGATAAAGAAGATTCAAAGAGAGTGAGATGCCAGCTCCTTTCATTCAGACAGTAGCTTCAAACATTTCTGGACGTTTTTCAATGGCAAAAATCAATGAATATTGTAAATGCACAAACAGTAATATCTCCACATTGCAACGTGCAATTCTGAAATTTTTTGCTTTTTCCTGCTAATCCTGGCATGATAAAGAAGATTCAAAGAGAGTGAGATGCCAGCTCTTTTCATTCAGTCAGTAGCTTCAAACATTTCTGGAATATGAATAACATGATGTTTTTCAATGGCAAAAATCAATGAATATTGTAAATGCACAAACAGTAATATCTCCACATTGCAAGGTGCAATTCTGAAATTTTTTGCTTTTTCCTGCTAATCCTGGCATGATAAAGAAGATTCAAAGAGAGTGAGATGCCAGCTCTTTTCATTCAGTCAGTAGCTTCAAACATTTCTGGTATATGAATAACATGTTTTTCAATGGCAAAAATCAATGAATATTGTAAATGCACAAACAGTAATATCTCCACATTGCAAGGTGCAATTCTGAAATTTTTTGCTTTTTCCTGCTAATCCTGGCATGATAAAGAAGATTCAAAGAGAGTGAGATGCCAGCTCTTTTCATTCAGTCAGTAGCTTCAAACACATCTGGTATATGAATAACGATGTTTTTCAATGGCATAAATCAATGAATATTGAAAATGCACACACAGTAATTTCTCCGCATTGCAAGGTGCAATTCTGAAATTTTTTGCTTTTTCCTGCTAATCCTAGCATGATAAAGAAGATTCAAAGAGAGTGAGATGCCAGCTCCTTTCATTCAGTCAGTAGCTTCAAACATTTCTGGACGTTTTTCAATGGCAAAAATCAATGAATATTGTAAATGCACAAACAGTAATATCTCCACATTGCAAGGTGCAATTCTGAAATTTTTTGCTTTTTCCTGCTAATCCTGGCATGATAAAGAAGATTCAAAGAGAGTGAGATGCCAGCTCTTTTCATTCAGTCAGTAGCTTCAAACATTTCTGGTATATGAATAACATGTTTTTCAATGGCAAAAATCAATGAATATTGTAAATGCACAAACAGTAATATCTCCACATTGCAAGGTGCAATTCTGAAATTTTTTGCTTTTTCCTGCTAATCCTGGCATGATAAAGAAGATTCAAAGAGAGTGAGATGCCAGCTCTTTTCATTCAGTCAGTAGCTTCAAACATTTCTGGTATATGAATAACGATGTTTTTCAATGGCAAAAATCAATGAATATTGTAAATGCACACACAGTAATTTCTCCGCATTGCAAGGTGCAATTCTGAAATTTTTTGCTTTTTCCTGCTAATCCTAGCATGATAAAGAAGATTCAAAGAGAGTGAGATGCCAGCTCCTTTCATTCAGTCAGTAGCTTCAAACATTTCTGGACGTTTTTCAATGGCAAAAATCAATGAATATTGTAAATGCACAAACAGTAATATCTCCACATTGCAAGGTGCAATTCTGAAATTTTTTGCTTTTTCCTGCTAATCCTGGCATGATAAAGAAGATTCAAAGAGAATGAGATGCCAGCTCTTTTCATTCAGTCAGTAGCTTCAAACATTTCTGGTATATGAATAACATGTTTTTCAATGGCAAAAATCAATGAATATTGTAAATGCACAAACAGTAATATCTCCACATTGCAAGGTGCAATTCTGAAATTTTTTGATTTTTCCTGCTAATCCTGGCATGATAAAGAAGATTCAAAGAGAGTGAGATGCCAGCTCTTTTCATTCAGTCAGTAGCTTCAAACATTTCTGGTATATGAATAACGATGTTTTTCAATGGCAAAAATCAATGAATATTGTAAATGCACACACAGTAATTTCTCCGCATTGCAAGGTGCAATTCTGAAATTTTTTGCTTTTTCCGGCTAATCCTAGCATGATAAAGAAGATTCAAAGAGAGTGAGATACCAGCTCCTTTCATTCAGTCAGTAGCTTCAAACATTTCTGGACGTTTTTCAATGGCAAAAATCAATGAATATTGTAAATGCACAAACAGTAATATCTCCACATTGCAAGGTGCAATTCTGAAATTTTTTGCTTTTTCCTGCTAATCCTGGCATGATAAAGAAGATTCAAAGAGAGTGAGATGCCAGCTCTTTTCATTCAGTCAGTAGCTTCAAACATTTCTGGTATATGAATAACATGTTTTTCAATGGCAAAAATCAATGAATATTGTAAATGCACAAACAGTAATATCTCCACATTGCAAGGTGCAATTCTGAAATTTTTTGCTTTTTCCTGCTAATCCTGGCATGATAAAGAAGATTCAAAGAGAGTGAGATGCCAGCTCTTTTCATTCAGTCAGTAGCTTCAAACACATCTGGTATATGAATAACGATGTTTTTCAATGGCATAAATCAATGAATATTGAAAATGCACACACAGTAATTTCTCCGCATTGCAAGGTGCAATTCTGAAATTTTTTGCTTTTTCCTGCTAATCCTAGCATGATAAAGAAGATTCAAAGAGAGTGAGATGCCAGCTCCTTTCATTCAGTCAGTAGCTTCAAACATTTCTGGACGTTTTTCAATGGCAAAAATCAATGAATATTGTAAATGCACAAACAGTAATATCTCCACATTGCAAGGTGCAATTCTGAAATTTTTTGCTTTTTCCTGCTAATCCTGGCATGATAAAGAAGATTCAAAGAGAGTGAGATGCCAGCTCTTTTCATTCAGTCAGTAGCTTCAAACATTTCTGGTATATGAATAACATGTTTTTCAATGGCAAAAATCAATGAATATTGTAAATGCACAAACAGTAATATCTCCACATTGCAAGGTGCAATTCTGAAATTTTTTGCTTTTTCCTGCTAATCCTGGCATGATAAAGAAGATTCAAAGAGAGTGAGATGCCAGCTCTTTTCATTCAGTCAGTAGCTTCAAACATTTCTGGTATATGAATAACGATGTTTTTCAATGGCAAAAATCAATGAATATTGTAAATGCACACACAGTAATTTCTCCGCATTGCAAGGTGCAATTCTGAAATTTTTTGCTTTTTCCTGCTAATCCTAGCATGATAAAGAAGATTCAAAGAGAGTGAGATGCCAGCTCCTTTCATTCAGTCAGTAGCTTCAAACATTTCTGGACGTTTTTCAATGGCAAAAATCAATGAATATTGTAAATGCACAAACAGTAATATCTCCACATTGCAAGGTGCAATTCTGAAATTTTTTGCTTTTTCCTGCTAATCCTGGCATGATAAAGAAGATTCAAAGAGAATGAGATGCCAGCTCTTTTCATTCAGTCAGTAGCTTCAAACATTTCTGGTATATGAATAACATGTTTTTCAATGGCAAAAATCAATGAATATTGTAAATGCACAAACAGTAATATCTCCACATTGCAAGGTGCAATTCTGAAATTTTTTGATTTTTCCTGCTAATCCTGGCATGATAAAGAAGATTCAAAGAGAGTGAGATGCCAGCTCTTTTCATTCAGTCAGTAGCTTCAAACATTTCTGGTATATGAATAACGATGTTTTTCAATGGCAAAAATCAATGAATATTGTAAATGCACACACAGTAATTTCTCCGCATTGCAAGGTGCAATTCTGAAATTTTTTGCTTTTTCCGGCTAATCCTAGCATGATAAAGAAGATTCAAAGAGAGTGAGATACCAGCTCCTTTCATTCAGTCAGTAGCTTCAAACATTTCTGGACGTTTTTCAATGGCAAAAATCAATGAATATTGTAAATGCACAAACAGTAATATCTCCACATTGCAAGGTGCAATTCTGAAATTTTTTGCTTTTTCCTGCTAATCCTGGCATGATAAAGAAGATTCAAAGAGAGTGAGATGCCAGCTCTTTTCATTCAGTCAGTAGCTTCAAACATTTCTGGTATATGAATAACATGTTTTTCAATGGCAAAAATCAATGAATATTGTAAATGCACAAACAGTAATATCTCCACATTGCAAGGTGCAATTCTGAAATTTTTTGCTTTTTCCTGCTAATCCTGGCATGATAAAGAAGATTCAAAGAGAGTGAGATGCCAGCTCTTTTCATTCAGTCAGTAGCTTCAAACATTTCTGGTATATGAATAACGATGTTTTTCAATGGCAAAAATCAATGAATATTGTAAATGCACACACAGTAATTTCTCCGCATTGCAAGGTGCAATTCTGAAATTTTTTGCTTTTTCCTGCTAATCCTAGCATGATAAAGAAGATTCAAAGAGAGTGAGATGCCAGCTCCTTTCATTCAGTCAGTAGCTTCAAACATTTCTGGACGTTTTTCAATGGCAAAAATCAATGAATATTGTAAATGCACAAACAGTAATATCTCCACATTGCAAGGTGCAATTCTGAAATTTTTTGCTTTTTCCTGCTAATCCTGGCATGATAAAGAAGATTCAAAGAGAATGAGATGCCAGCTCTTTTCATTCAGTCAGTAGCTTCAAACATTTCTGGTATATGAATAACATGTTTTTCAATGGCAAAAATCAATGAATATTGTAAATGCACAAACAGTAATATCTCCACATTGCAACGTGCAATTCTGAAATTTTTTGCTTTTTCCTGCTCCTCTTAGCATGATAAAGAAGATTCAAAGAGAGTGAGATGCCAGCTCTTTTCATTCAGTCAGTAGCTTCAAACATTTCTGGACGTTTTTCAATGGCAAAAATCAATGAATATTGTAAATGCACAAACAGTAATATCTCCACATTGCAAGGTGCAATTCTGAAATTTTTTGCTTTTTCCTGCTAATCCTGGCATGATAAAGAAGATTCAGAGAGAGTGAGATGCCAGCTCTTTTCATTCAGTCAGTAGCTTCAAACATTTCTGGTATATGAATATCATGTTTTTCAATGGCAAAAATCAATGAATATTGTAAATGCACAAACAGTAATTTCTCCGCATTGCAAGGTGCAATTCTGAAATTTTTTGCTTTTTCCTGCTAATCCCAGCATGATAAAGAAGATTCAAAGAGAGTGAGATGCCAGCTCCTTTCATTCAGTCAGTAGCTTCAAACATTTCTGGACGTTTTTCAATGGCAAAAATCAATGAATATTGTAAATGCACAAACAGTAATATCTCCACATTGCAAGGTGCAATTCTGAAATTTTTTGCTTTTTCCTGCTAATCCTGGCATGATAAAGAAGATTCAAAGAGAGTGAGATGCCAGCTCTTTTCATTCAGTCAGTAGCTTCAAACATTTCTGGTATATGAATAACATGTTTTTCAATGGCAAAAATCAATGAATATTGTAAATGCACAAACAGTAATATCTCCACATTGCAAGGTGCAATTCTGAAATTTTTTGCTTTTTCCTGCTAATCCTGGCATGATAAAGAAGATTCAAAGAGAGTGAGATGCCAGCTCTTTTCATTCAGTCAGTAGCTTCAAACATTTCTGGTATATGAATAACGATGTTTTTCAATGGCAAAAATCAATGAATATTGTAAATGCACACACAGTAATTTCTCCGCATTGCAAGGTGCAATTCTGAAATTTTTTGCTTTTTCCGGCTAATTCTAGCATGATAAAGAAGATTCAAAGAGAGTGAGATGCCAGCTCCTTTCATTCAGTCAGTAGCTTCAAACATTTCTGGACGTTTTTCAATGGCAAAAATCAATGAATATTGTAAATGCACAAACAGTAATATCTCCACATTGCAAGGTGCAAATCTGCAATTTTTTGCTTTTTCCTGCTAATCCTGGCATGATAAAGAAGATTCAAAGAGAGTGAGATGCCAGCTCTTTTCATTCAGTCAGTAGCTTCAAACATTTCTGGTATATGAATAACATGTTTTTCAATGGCAAAAATCAATGAATATTGTAAATGCACAAACAGTAATATCTCCACATTGCAAGGTGCAATTCTGAAATTTTTTGCTTTTTCCTGCTCCTCTTAGCATGATAAAGAAGATTCAAAGAGAGTGAGATGCCAGCTCTTTTCATTCAGTCAGTAGCTTCAAACAATTCTGGTATATGAATAACATGATGTTTTTCAATGGCAAAAATCAATGAATATTATAAATGCACAAACAGTAATTTCTCCGCATTGCAAAGTGCAATTCTGAAATTTTTTGCTTTTTCCTGCTAATCCTAGCATGATAAAGAAGATTCAAAGAGAGTGAGATGCCAGCTCCTTTCATTCAGTCAGTAGCTTCAAACATTTCTGGACGTTTTTCAATGGCAAAAATCAATGAATATTGTAAATGCACAAACAGTAATATCTCCACATTGCAAGGTGCAATTCTGAAATTTTTTGCTTTTTCCTGCTAATCCTGGCATGATAAAGAAGATTCAAAGAGAGTGAGATGCCAGCTCTTTTCATTCAGTCAGTAGCTTCAAACATTTCTGGTATATGAATAACATGTTTTTCAATGGCAAAAATCAATGAATATTGTAAATGCACAAACAGTAATATCTCCACATTGCAAGGTGCAATTCTGAAATTTTTTGCTTTTTCCTGCTAATCCTGGCATGATAAAGAAGATTCAAAGAGAGTGAGATGCCAGCTCTTTTCATTCAGTCAGTAGCTTCAAACACATCTGGTATATGAATAACGATGTTTTTCAATGGCATAAATCAATGAATATTGAAAATGCACACACAGTAATTTCTCCGCATTGCAAGGTGCAATTCTGAAATTTTTTGCTTTTTCCTGCTAATCCTAGCATGATAAAGAAGATTCAAAGAGAGTGAGATGCCAGCTCCTTTCATTCAGTCAGTAGCTTCAAACATTTCTGGACGTTTTTCAATGGCAAAAATCAATGAATATTGTAAATGCACAAACAGTAATATCTCCACATTGCAAGGTGCAATTCTGAAATTTTTTGCTTTTTCCTGCTAATCCTGGCATGATAAAGAAGATTCAAAGAGAGTGAGATGCCAGCTCTTTTCATTCAGTCAGTAGCTTCAAACATTTCTGGTATATGAATAACATGTTTTTCAATGGCAAAAATCAATGAATATTGTAAATGCACAAACAGTAATATCTCCACATTGCAAGGTGCAATTCTGAAATTTTTTGCTTTTTCCTGCTAATCCTGGCATGATAAAGAAGATTCAAAGAGAGTGAGATGCCAGCTCTTTTCATTCAGTCAGTAGCTTCAAACATTTCTGGTATATGAATAACGATGTTTTTCAATGGCAAAAATCAATGAATATTGTAAATGCACACACAGTAATTTCTCCGCATTGCAAGGTGCAATTCTGAAATTTTTTGCTTTTTCCTGCTAATCCTAGCATGATAAAGAAGATTCAAAGAGAGTGAGATGCCAGCTCCTTTCATTCAGTCAGTAGCTTCAAACATTTCTGGACGTTTTTCAATGGCAAAAATCAATGAATATTGTAAATGCACAAACAGTAATATCTCCACATTGCAAGGTGCAATTCTGAAATTTTTTGCTTTTTCCTGCTAATCCTGGCATGATAAAGAAGATTCAAAGAGAATGAGATGCCAGCTCTTTTCATTCAGTCAGTAGCTTCAAACATTTCTGGTATATGAATAACATGTTTTTCAATGGCAAAAATCAATGAATATTGTAAATGCACAAACAGTAATATCTCCACATTGCAAGGTGCAATTCTGAAATTTTTTGATTTTTCCTGCTAATCCTGGCATGATAAAGAAGATTCAAAGAGAGTGAGATGCCAGCTCTTTTCATTCAGTCAGTAGCTTCAAACATTTCTGGTATATGAATAACGATGTTTTTCAATGGCAAAAATCAATGAATATTGTAAATGCACACACAGTAATTTCTCCGCATTGCAAGGTGCAATTCTGAAATTTTTTGCTTTTTCCGGCTAATCCTAGCATGATAAAGAAGATTCAAAGAGAGTGAGATACCAGCTCCTTTCATTCAGTCAGTAGCTTCAAACATTTCTGGACGTTTTTCAATGGCAAAAATCAATGAATATTGTAAATGCACAAACAGTAATATCTCCACATTGCAAGGTGCAATTCTGAAATTTTTTGCTTTTTCCTGCTAATCCTGGCATGATAAAGAAGATTCAAAGAGAGTGAGATGCCAGCTCTTTTCATTCAGTCAGTAGCTTCAAACATTTCTGGTATATGAATAACATGTTTTTCAATGGCAAAAATCAATGAATATTGTAAATGCACAAACAGTAATATCTCCACATTGCAAGGTGCAATTCTGAAATTTTTTGCTTTTTCCTGCTAATCCTGGCATGATAAAGAAGATTCAAAGAGAGTGAGATGCCAGCTCTTTTCATTCAGTCAGTAGCTTCAAACATTTCTGGTATATGAATAACGATGTTTTTCAATGGCAAAAATCAATGAATATTGTAAATGCACACACAGTAATTTCTCCGCATTGCAAGGTGCAATTCTGAAATTTTTTGCTTTTTCCTGCTAATCCTAGCATGATAAAGAAGATTCAAAGAGAGTGAGATGCCAGCTCCTTTCATTCAGTCAGTAGCTTCAAACATTTCTGGACGTTTTTCAATGGCAAAAATCAATGAATATTGTAAATGCACAAACAGTAATATCTCCACATTGCAAGGTGCAATTCTGAAATTTTTTGCTTTTTCCTGCTAATCCTGGCATGATAAAGAAGATTCAAAGAGAATGAGATGCCAGCTCTTTTCATTCAGTCAGTAGCTTCAAACATTTCTGGTATATGAATAACATGTTTTTCAATGGCAAAAATCAATGAATATTGTAAATGCACAAACAGTAATATCTCCACATTGCAACGTGCAATTCTGAAATTTTTTGCTTTTTCCTGCTCCTCTTAGCATGATAAAGAAGATTCAAAGAGAGTGAGATGCCAGCTCTTTTCATTCAGTCAGTAGCTTCAAACATTTCTGGACGTTTTTCAATGGCAAAAATCAATGAATATTGTAAATGCACAAACAGTAATATCTCCACATTGCAAGGTGCAATTCTGAAATTTTTTGCTTTTTCCTGCTAATCCTGGCATGATAAAGAAGATTCAGAGAGAGTGAGATGCCAGCTCTTTTCATTCAGTCAGTAGCTTCAAACATTTCTGGTATATGAATATCATGTTTTTCAATGGCAAAAATCAATGAATATTGTAAATGCACAAACAGTAATTTCTCCGCATTGCAAGGTGCAATTCTGAAATTTTTTGCTTTTTCCTGCTAATCCCAGCATGATAAAGAAGATTCAAAGAGAGTGAGATGCCAGCTCCTTTCATTCAGTCAGTAGCTTCAAACATTTCTGGACGTTTTTCAATGGCAAAAATCAATGAATATTGTAAATGCACAAACAGTAATATCTCCACATTGCAAGGTGCAATTCTGAAATTTTTTGCTTTTTCCTGCTAATCCTGGCATGATAAAGAAGATTCAAAGAGAGTGAGATGCCAGCTCTTTTCATTCAGTCAGTAGCTTCAAACATTTCTGGTATATGAATAACATGTTTTTCAATGGCAAAAATCAATGAATATTGTAAATGCACAAACAGTAATATCTCCACATTGCAAGGTGCAATTCTGAAATTTTTTGCTTTTTCCTGCTAATCCTGGCATGATAAAGAAGATTCAAAGAGAGTGAGATGCCAGCTCTTTTCATTCAGTCAGTAGCTTCAAACATTTCTGGTATATGAATAACGATGTTTTTCAATGGCAAAAATCAATGAATATTGTAAATGCACACACAGTAATTTCTCCGCATTGCAAGGTGCAATTCTGAAATTTTTTGCTTTTTCCGGCTAATTCTAGCATGATAAAGAAGATTCAAAGAGAGTGAGATGCCAGCTCCTTTCATTCAGTCAGTAGCTTCAAACATTTCTGGACGTTTTTCAATGGCAAAAATCAATGAATATTGTAAATGCACAAACAGTAATATCTCCACATTGCAAGGTGCAAATCTGCAATTTTTTGCTTTTTCCTGCTAATCCTGGCATGATAAAGAAGATTCAAAGAGAGTGAGATGCCAGCTCTTTTCATTCAGTCAGTAGCTTCAAACATTTCTGGTATATGAATAACATGTTTTTCAATGGCAAAAATCAATGAATATTGTAAATGCACAAACAGTAATATCTCCACATTGCAAGGTGCAATTCTGAAATTTTTTGCTTTTTCCTGCTCCTCTTAGCATGATAAAGAAGATTCAAAGAGAGTGAGATGCCAGCTCTTTTCATTCAGTCAGTAGCTTCAAACAATTCTGGTATATGAATAACATGATGTTTTTCAATGGCAAAAATCAATGAATATTATAAATGCACAAACAGTAATTTCTCCGCATTGCAAAGTGCAATTCTGAAATTTTTTGCTTTTTCCTGCTAATCCTAGCATGATAAAGAAGATTCAAAGAGAGTGAGATGCCAGCTCCTTTCATTCAGTCAGTAGCTTCAAACATTTCTGGACGTTTTTCAATGGCAAAAATCAATGAATATTGTAAATGCACAAACAGTAATATCTCCACATTGCAACGTGCAATTCTGAAATTTTTTGCTTTTTCCTGCTAATCCTGGCATGAAAAAGAAGATTCAAAGAGAGTGAGATGCCAGCTCTTTTCATTCAGTCAGTAGCTTCAAACATTTCTGGTATATGAATAACATGTTTTTCAATGGCAAAAATCAATGAATATTGTAAATGCACAAACAGTAATATCTCCACACTGCAACGTGCAATTCTGAAATTTTTTGCTTTTTCCTGCTCCTCTTAGCATGATAAAGAAGATTCAAAGAGAGTGAGATGCCAGCTCTTTTCATTCAGTCAGTAGCTTCAAACATTTCTGGACATTTTTCAATGGCAAAAATCAATGAATATTGTAAATGCACAAACAGTAATATCTCCACATTGCAAGGTGCAATTCTGAAATTTTTTGCTTTTTCCTGCTAATCCTGGCATGATAAAGAAGATTCAAAGAGAGTGAGATGCCAGCTCTTTTCATTCAGTCAGTAGCTTCAAACATTTCTGGTATATGAATAACATGTTTTTCAATGGCAAAAATCAATGAATATTGTAAATGCACAAACAGTAATATCTCCACATTGCAACGTGCAATTCTGAAATTTTTTGCTTTTTCCTGCTAATCCTGGCATGATAAAGAAGATTCAAAGAGAGTGAGATGCCAGCTCTTTTCATTCAGTCAGTAGCTTCAAACATTTCTGGTATATGAATAACGATGTTTTTCAATGGCAAAAATCAATGAATATTGTAAATGCACACACAGTAATTTCTCCGCATTGCAAGGTGCAATTCTGAAATTTTTTGCTTTTTCCTGCTAATCCTAGCATGATAAAGAAGATTCAAAGAGAGTGAGATGCCAGCTCCTTTCATTCAGTCAGTAGCTTCAAACATTTCTGGACGTTTTTCAATGGCAAAAATCAATGAATATTGTAAATGCACAAACAGTAATATCTCCACATTGCAAGGTGCAATTCTGAAATTTTTTGCTTTTTCCTGCTAATCCTGGCATGATAAAGAAGATTCAAAGAGAGTGAGATGCCAGCTCTTTTCATTCAGGCAGTAGCTTCAAACATTTCTGGTATATGAATAACATGTTTTTCAATGGCAAAAATCAATGAATATTGTAAATGCAAAAAGAGTAATATCTCCACATTGCAAGGTGCAATTCTGAAATTTTTTGCTTTTTCCTGCTAATCCTGGCATGATAAAGAAGATTCAAAGAGAGTGAGATGCCAGCTCTTTTCATTCAGTCAGTAGCTTCAAACATTTCTGGTATATGAATAACGATGTTTTTCAATGGCAAAAATCAATGAATATAGTAAATGCACACAGTAATTTCTCCGCATTGCAAGGTGCAATTCTGAAATTTTTTGCTTTTTCCTGCTAATCCTAGCATGATAAAGAAGATTCAAAGAGAGTGAGATGCCAGCTCCTTTCATTCAGTCAGTAGCTTCAAACATTTCTGGACGTTTTTCAATGGCAAAAATCAATGAATATTGTAAATGCACAAACAGTAATATCTCCACATTGCAAGGTGCAATTCTGAAATTTTTGCTTTTTCCTGCTAATCCTGGCATGATAAAGAAGATTCAAAGAGAATGAGATGCCAGCTCTTTTCATTCAGTCAGTAGCTTCAAACATTTCTGGTATATGAATAACATGTTTTTCAATGGCAAAAATCAATGAATATTGTAAATGCACAAACAGTAATATCTCCACATTGCAACGTGCAATTCTGAAATTTTTTGCTTTTTCCTGCTCCTCTTAGCATGATAAAGAAGATTCAAAGAGAGTGAGATGCCAGCTCTTTTCATTCAGTCAGTAGCTTCAAACATTTCTGGACGTTTTTCAATGGCAAAAATCAATGAATATTGTAAATGCACAAACAGTAATATCTCCACATTGCAAGGTGCAATTCTGAAATTTTTTGCTTTTTCCTGCTAATCCTGGCATGATAAAGAAGATTCAAAGAGAGTGAGATGCCAGCTCTTTTCATTCAGTCAGTAGCTTCAAACATTTCTGGTATATGAATAACATGTTTTTCAATGGCAAAAATCAATGAATATTGTAAATGCACAAACAGTAATTTCTCCGCATTGCAAGGTGCAATTCTGAAATTTTTTGCTTTTTCCTGCTAATCCTAGCATGATAAAGAAGATTCAAAGAGAGTGAGATGCCAGCTCCTTTCATTCAGTCAGTAGCTTCAAACATTTCTGGACGTTTTTCAATGGCAAAATTCAATGAATATTGCAAATGCACAAACAGTAATATCTCCACATTGCAAGGTGCAATTCTGAAATTTTTTGCTTTTTCCTGCTAATCCTGGCATGATAAAGAAGATTCAAAGAGAGTGAGATGCCAGCTCTTTTCATTCAGTCAGTAGCTTCAAACATTTCTGGTATATGAATAACATGTTTTTCAATGGCAAAAATCAATGAATATTGTAAATGCACAAACAGTAATATCTCCACATTGCAAGGTGCAATTCTGAAATTTTTTGCTTTTTCCTGCTAATCCTGGCATGATAAAGAAGATTCAAAGAGAGTGAGATGCCAGCTCTTTTCATTCAGTCAGTAGCTTCAAACATTTCTGGTATATGAATAACGATGTTTTTCAATGGCAAAAATCAATGAATATTGTAAATGCACACACAGTAATTTCTCCGCATTGCAAGGTGCAATTCTGAAATTTTTTGCTTTTTCCGGCTAATCCTAGCATGATAAAGAAGATTCAAAGAGAGTGAGATGCCAGCTCCTTTCATTCAGTCAGTAGCTTCAAACATTTCTGGACGTTTTTCAATGGCAAAAATCAATGAATATTGTAAATGCACAAACAGTAATATCTCCACATTGCAAGGTGCAATTCTGAAATTTTTTGCTTTTTCCTGCTAATCCTGGCATGATAAAGAAGATTCAAAGAGAGTGAGATGCCAGCTCTTTTCATTCAGTCAGTAGCTTCAAACATTTCTGGTATAAGAATAACATGTTTTTCAATGGCAAAAATCAATGAATATTGTAAATGCACAAACAGTAATATCTCCACATTGCAAGGTGCAATTCTGAAATTTTTTGCTTTTTCCTGCTAATCCTGGCATGATAAAGAAGATTCAAAGAGAGTGAGATGCCAGCTCTTTTCATTCAGTCAGTAGCTTCAAACATTTCTGGTATATGAATAACATGATGTTTTTCAAAGGCAAAAATCAATGAATATTGTAAATGCACACACAGTAATTTCTCCGCATTGCAAGGTGCAATTCTGAAATTTTTTGCTTTTTCCTGCTAATCCTAGCATGATAAAGAAGATTCAAAGAGAGTGAGATGCCAGCTCCTTTCATTCAGACAGTAGCTTCAAACATTTCTGGACGTTTTTCAATGGCAAAAATCAATGAATATTGTAAATGCACAAACAGTAATATCTCCACATTGCAACGTGCAATTCTGAAATTTTTTGCTTTTTCCTGCTAATCCTGGCATGATAAAGAAGATTCAAAGAGAGTGAGATGCCAGCTCTTTTCATTCAGTCAGTAGCTTCAAACATTTCTGGAATATGAATAACATGATGTTTTTCAATGGCAAAAATCAATGAATATTGTAAATGCACAAACAGTAATATCTCCACATTGCAAGGTGCAATTCTGAAATTTTTTGCTTTTTCCTGCTAATCCTGGCATGATAAAGAAGATTCAAAGAGAGTGAGATGCCAGCTCTTTTCATTCAGTCAGTAGCTTCAAACATTTCTGGTATATGAATAACATGTTTTTCAATGGCAAAAATCAATGAATATTGTAAATGCACAAACAGTAATATCTCCACATTGCAAGGTGCAATTCTGAAATTTTTTGCTTTTTCCTGCTAATCCTGGCATGATAAAGAAGATTCAAAGAGAGTGAGATGCCAGCTCTTTTCATTCAGTCAGTAGCTTCAAACATTTCTGGTATATGAATAACGATGTTTTTCAATGGCAAAAATCAATGAATATTGTAAATGCACACACAGTAATTTCTCCGCATTGCAAGGTGCAATTCTGAAATTTTTTGCTTTTTCCTGCTAATCCTAGCATGATAAAGAAGATTCAAAGAGAGTGAGATGCCAGCTCCTTTCATTCAGTCAGTAGCTTCAAACATTTCTGGACGTTTTTCAATGGCAAAAATCAATGAATATTGTAAATGCACAAACAGTAATATCTCCACATTGCAAGGTGCAATTCTGAAATTTTTTGCTTTTTCCTGCTAATCCTGGCATGATAAAGAAGATTCAAAGAGAGTGAGATGCCAGCTCTTTTCATTCAGTCAGTAGCTTCAAACATTTCTGGTATATGAATAACATGTTTTTCAATGGCAAAAATCAATGAATATTGTAAATGCACAAACAGTAATATCTCCACATTGCAAGGTGCAATTCTGAAATTTTTTGCTTTTTCCTGCTAATCCTGGCATGATAAAGAAGATTCAAAGAGAGTGAGATGCCAGCTCTTTTCATTCAGTCAGTAGCTTCAAACATTTCTGGTATATGAATAACGATGTTTTTCAATGGCAAAAATCAATGAATATTGTAAATGCACACACAGTAATTTCTCCGCATTGCAAGGTGCAATTCTGAAATTTTTTGCTTTTTCCTGCTAATCCTAGCATGATAAAGAAGATTCAAAGAGAGTGAGATGCCAGCTCCTTTCATTCAGTCAGTAGCTTCAAACATTTCTGGACGTTTTTCAATGGCAAAAATCAATGAATATTGTAAATGCACAAACAGTAATATCTCCACATTGCAAGGTGCAATTCTGAAATTTTTTGCTTTTTCCTGCTAATCCTGGCATGATAAAGAAGATTCAAAGAGAATGAGATGCCAGCTCTTTTCATTCAGTCAGTAGCTTCAAACATTTCTGGTATATGAATAACATGTTTTTCAATGGCAAAAATCAATGAATATTGTAAATGCACAAACAGTAATATCTCCACATTGCAACGTGCAATTCTGAAATTTTTTGCTTTTTCCTGCTCCTCTTAGCATGATAAAGAAGATTCAAAGAGAGTGAGATGCCAGCTCTTTTCATTCAGTCAGTAGCTTCAAACATTTCTGGACGTTTTTCAATGGCAAAAATCAATGAATATTGTAAATGCACAAACAGTAATATCTCCACATTGCAAGGTGCAATTCTGAAATTTTTTGCTTTTTCCTGCTAATCCTGGCATGATAAAGAAGATTCAAAGAGAGTGAGATGCCAGCTCTTTTCATTCAGTCAGTAGCTTCAAACATTTCTGGTATATGAATAACATGTTTTTCAATGGCAAAAATCAATGAATATTGTAAATGCACAAACAGTAATTTCTCCGCATTGCAAGGTGCAATTCTGAAATTTTTTGCTTTTTCCTGCTAATCCTAGCATGATAAAGAAGATTCAAAGAGAGTGAGATGCCAGCTCCTTTCATTCAGTCAGTAGCTTCAAACATTTCTGGACGTTTTTCAATGGCAAAAATCAATGAATATTGTAAATGCACAAACAGTAATATCTCCACATTGCAAGGTGCAATTCAGAAATTTTTTGCTTTTTCCTGCTAATCCTGGCATGATAAAGAAGATTCAAAGAGAGTGAGATGCCAGCTCTTTTCATTCAGTCAGTAGCTTCAAACATTTCTGGTATATGAATAACATGTTTTTCAATGGCAAAAATCAATGAATATTGTAAATGCACAAACAGTAATATCTCCACATTGCAAGGTGCAATTCTGAAATTTTTTGATTTTTCCTGCTAATCCTGGCATGATAAAGAAGATTCAAAGAGAGTGAGATGCCAGCTCTTTTCATTCAGTCAGTAGCTTCAAACATTTCTGGTATATGAATAACGATGTTTTTCAATGGCAAAAATCAATGAATATTGTAAATGCACACACAGTAATTTCTCCGCATTGCAAGGTGCAATTCTGAAATTTTTTGCTTTTTCCGGCTAATCCTAGCATGATAAAGAAGATTCAAAGAGAGTGAGATACCAGCTCCTTTCATTCAGTCAGTAGCTTCAAACATTTCTGGACGTTTTTCAATGGCAAAAATCAATGAATATTGTAAATGCACAAACAGTAATATCTCCACATTGCAAGGTGCAATTCTGAAATTTTTTGCTTTTTCCTGCTAATCCTGGCATGATAAAGAAGATTCAAAGAGAGTGAGATGCCAGCTCTTTTCATTCAGTCAGTAGCTTCAAACATTTCTGGTATATGAATAACATGTTTTTCAATGGCAAAAATCAATGAATATTGTAAATGCACAAACAGTAATATCTCCACATTGCAAGGTGCAATTCTGAAATTTTTTGCTTTTTCCTGCTAATCCTGGCATGATAAAGAAGATTCAAAGAGAGTGAGATGCCAGCTCTTTTCATTCAGTCAGTAGCTTCAAACATTTCTGGTATATGAATAACGATGTTTTTCAATGGCAAAAATCAATGAATATTGTAAATGCACACACAGTAATTTCTCCGCATTGCAAGGTGCAATTCTGAAATTTTTTGCTTTTTCCTGCTAATCCTAGCATGATAAAGAAGATTCAAAGAGAGTGAGATGCCAGCTCCTTTCATTCAGTCAGTAGCTTCAAACATTTCTGGACGTTTTTCAATGGCAAAAATCAATGAATATTGTAAATGCACAAACAGTAATATCTCCACATTGCAAGGTGCAATTCTGAAATTTTTTGCTTTTTCCTGCTAATCCTGGCATGATAAAGAAGATTCAAAGAGAATGAGATGCCAGCTCTTTTCATTCAGTCAGTAGCTTCAAACATTTCTGGTATATGAATAACATGTTTTTCAATGGCAAAAATCAATGAATATTGTAAATGCACAAACAGTAATATCTCCACATTGCAACGTGCAATTCTGAAATTTTTTGCTTTTTCCTGCTCCTCTTAGCATGATAAAGAAGATTCAAAGAGAGTGAGATGCCAGCTCTTTTCATTCAGTCAGTAGCTTCAAACATTTCTGGACGTTTTTCAATGGCAAAAATCAATGAATATTGTAAATGCACAAACAGTAATATCTCCACATTGCAAGGTGCAATTCTGAAATTTTTTGCTTTTTCCTGCTAATCCTGGCATGATAAAGAAGATTCAAAGAGAGTGAGATGCCAGCTCTTTTCATTCAGTCAGTAGCTTCAAACATTTCCTGTATATGAATATCATGTTTTTCAATGGCAAAAATCAATGAATATTGTAAATGCACAAACAGTAATTTCTCCGCATTGCAAGGTGCAATTCTGAAATTTTTTGCTTTTTCCTGCTAATCCTAGCATGATAAAGAAGATTCAAAGAGAGTGAGATGCCAGCTCCTTTCATTCAGTCAGTAGCTTCAAACATTTCTGGACGTTTTTCAATGGCAAAAATCAATGAATATTGTAAATGCACAAACAGTAATATCTCCACATTGCAAGGTGCAATTCTGAAATTTTTTGCTTTTTCCTGCTAATCCTGGCATGATAAAGAAGATTCAAAGAGAGTGAGATGCCAGCTCTTTTCATTCAGTCAGTAGCTTCAAACATTTCTGGTATATGAATAACATGTTTTTCAATGGCAAAAATCAATGAATATTGTAAATGCACAAACAGTAATATCTGCACATTGCAAGGTGCAATTCTGAAATTTTTTGCTTTTTCCTGCTAATCCTGGCATGATAAAGAAGATTCAAAGAGAGTGAGATGCCAGCTCTTTTCATTCAGTCAGTAGCTTCAAACATTTCTGGTATATGAATAACATGATGTTTTTCAAAGGCAAAAATCAATGAATATTGTAAATGCACACACAGTAATTTCTCCGCATTGCAAGGTGCAATTCTGAAATTTTTTGCTTTTTCCTGCTAATCCTAGCATGATAAAGAAGATTCAAAGAGAGTGAGATGCCAGCTCCTTTCATTCAGTCAGTAGCTTCAAACATTTCTGGACGTTTTTCAATGGCAAAAATCAATGAATATTGTAAATGCACAAACAGTAATATCTCCACATTGCAAGGTGCAATTCTGAAATTTTTTGCTTTTTCCTGCTAATCCTGGCATGATAAAGAAGATTCAAAGAGAGTGAGATGCCAGCTCTTTTCATTCAGTCAGTAGCTTCAAACATTTCTGGAATATGAATAACATGATGTTTTTAAATGGCAAAAATCAATGAATATTGTAAATGCACAAACAGTAATTTCTCCGCATTGCAAGGTGCAATTCTGAAATTTTTTGCTTTTTCCTGCTAATCCTAGCATGATAAAGAAGATTCAAAGAGAGTGAGATGCCAGCTCCTTTCATTCAGTCAGTAGCTTCAAACATTTATGGACGTTTTTCAATGGCAAAAATCAATGAATATTGTAAATGCACAAACAGTAATATCTCCACATTGCAAGGTGCAATTCTGAAATTTTTTGCTTTTTCCTGCTAATCCTGGCATGCTAAAAAGAAGATTCAAAGAGAGTGAGATGCCAGCTCTTTTCATTCAGTCAGTAGCTTCAAACATTTCTGGTATATGAATAACATGATGTTTTTCAATGGCAAAAATCAATGAATATTGTAAATGCACAAACAGTAATTTCTCCGCATTGCAAGGTGCAATTCTGAAATTTTTTGCTTTTTCCTGCTAATCCTAGCATGATAAAGAAGATTCAAAGAGAGTGAGATGCCAGCTCCTTTCATTCAGTCAGTAGCTTCAAACATTTCTGGACGTTTTTCAATGGCAAAAATCAATGAATATTGTAAATGCACAAACAGTAATATCTCCACATTGCAACGTGTAATTCTGAAATTTTTTGCTTTTTCCTGCTAATCCTGGCATGATAAAGAAGATTCAAAGAGAGTGAGATGCCAGCTCTTTTCATTCAGTCAGTAGCTTCAAACATTTCTGGTATATGAATAACATGTTTTTCAATGGCAAAAATCAATGAATATTGTAAATGCACAAACAGTAATTTCTCCGCATTGCAAGGTGCAATTCTGAAATTTTTTGCTTTTTACTGCTAATCCTAGCATGATAAAGAAGATTCAAAGAGAGTGAGATGCCAGCTCTTTTCATTCAGTCAGTAGCTTCAAACATTTCTGGTATATGAATAACATGTTTTTCAATGGCAAAAATCAATGAATATTGTAAATGCACACACAGTAATTTCTCCGCATTGCAAGGTGCAATTCTGAATTTTTTTGCTTTTTCCTGCTAATCCTAGCATGATAAAGAAGATTCAAAGAGAGTGAGATGCCAGCTCCTTTCATTCAGTCAGTAGCTTCAAACATTTCTGGACGTTTTTCAATGGCAAAAATCAATGAATATTGTAAATGCACAAACAGTAATATCTCCACATTGCAACGTGCAATTCTGAAATTTTTTGCTTTTTCCTGCTCCTCTTAGCATGATAAAGAAGATTCAAAGAGAGTGAGATGCCAGCTCTTTTCATTCAGTCAGTAGCTTCAAACATTTCTGGTATATGAATAACATGATGTTTTTCAATGGCAAAAATCAATGAATATTGTAAATGCACAAACAGTAATTTCTCCGCATTGCAAGGTGCAATTCTGAAATTTTTTGCTTTTTCCTGCTAATCCTAGCATGATAAAGAAGATTCAAAGAGAGTGAGATGCCAGCTCCTTTCATTCAGTCAGTAGCTTCAAACATTTCTGGACGTTTTTCAATGGCAAAAATCAATGAATATTGTAAATGCACAAACAGTAATATCTCCACATTGCAACGTGCAATTCTGAAATTTTTTGCTTTTTCCTGCTCCTCTTAGCATGATAAAGAAGATTCAAAGAGAGTGAGATGCCAGCTCTTTTTATTCAGTCAGTAGCTTCAAACATTTCTGGTATATGAATAACATGATGTTTTTCAATGGCAAAAATCAATGAATATTGTAAATGCACAAACAGTAATTTCTCCGCATTGCAAGGTGCAATTCTGAAATTTTTTGCTTTTTCCTGCTAATCCTAGCATGATAAAGAAGATTCAAAGAGAGTGAGATGCCAGCTCCTTTCATTCAGTCAGTAGCTTCAAACATTTCGGGACGTTTTTCAATGGCAAAAATCAATGAATATTGTAAATGCACAAACAGTAATATCTCCACATTGCAAGGTGCAATTCTGAAATTTTTTGCTTTTTCCTGCTAATCCTGGCATGAAAAAGAAGATTCAAAGAGAGTGAGATGCCAGCTCTTTTCATTCAGTCAGTAGCTTCAAACATTTCTGGTATATGAATAACATGTTTTTCAATGGCAAAAATCAATGAATATTGTAAATGCACAAACAGTAATATCTCCACACTGCAACGTGCAATTCTGAAATTTTTTGCTTTTTCCTGCTCCTCTTAGCATGATAAAGAAGATTCAAAGAGAGTGAGATGCCAGCTCTTTTCATCCAGTCAGTAGCTTCAAACATTTCTGGACGTTTTTCAATGGCAAAAATCAATGAATATTGTAAATGCACAAACAGTAATATCTCCACATTGCAAGGTGCAATTCTGAAATTTTTTGCTTTTTCCTGCTAATCCTGGCATGATAAAGAAGATTCAAAGAGAGTGAGATGCCAGCTCTTTTCATTCAGTCAGTAGCTTCAAACATTTCTGGTATATGAATAACATGTTTTTCAATGGCAAAAATCAATGAATTTTGTAAATGCACAAACAGTAATATCTCCACATTGCAACGTGCAATTCTGAAATTTTTTGCTTTTTCCTGCTAATCCTGGCATGATAAAGAAGATTCAAAGAGAGTGAGATGCCAGCTCTTTTCATTCAGTCAGTAGCTTCAAACATTTCTGGTATATGAATAACATGATGTTTTTCAATGGCAAAAATCAATGAATATTGTAAATGCACAAACAGTAATTTCTCCGCATTGCAAGGTGCAATTCTGAAATTTTTTGCTTTTTCCTGCTAATCCTAGCATGATAAAGAAGATTCAAAGAGAGTGAGATGCCAGCTCCTTTCATTCAGTCAGTAGCTTCAAACATTTCTGGACGTTTTTCAATGGCAAAAATCAATGAATATTGCAAATGCACAAACAGTAATATCTCCACATTGCAACGTGCAATTCTGAAATTTTTTGCTTTTTCCTGCTAATCCTGGCATGATAAAGAAGATTCAAAGAGAGTGAGATGCCAGCTCTTTTCATTCAGTCAGTAGCTTCAAACATTTCTGGTATATGAATACCATGATGTTTTTCAATGGCAAAAATCAATGAATATTGTAAATGCACAAACAGTAATTTCTCCACATTGCAAGGTGCAATTCTGAAATTTTTTGCTTTTTCCTGCTAATCCTAGCATGATAAAGAAGATTCAAAGAGAGTGAGATGCCAGCTCCTTTCATTCAGTCAGTAGCTTCAAACATTTCTGGATGTTTTTCAATGGCAAAAATCAATGAATATTGTAAATGCACAAACAGTAATATCTCCACATTGCAACGTGTAATTCTGAAATTTTTTGCTTTTTCCTGCTAATCCTGGCATGATAAAGAAGATTCAAAGAGAGTGAGATGCCAGCTCTTTTCATTCAGTCAGTAGCTTCAAACATTTCTGGTATATGAATAACATGTTTTTCAATGGCAAAAATCAATGAATATTGTAAATGCACACACAGTAATTTCTCCGCATTGCAAGGTGCAATTCTGAAATTTTTTGCTTTTTCCTGCTAATCCTAGCATGATAAAGAAGATTCAAAGAGAGTGAGATGCCAGCTCCTTTCATTCAGTCAGTAGCTTCAAACATTTCTGGACGTTTTTCAATGGCAAAAATCAATGAATATTGTAAATGCACAAACAGTAATATCTCCACATTGCAACGTGCAATTCTGAAATTTTTTGCTTTTTCCTGCTAATCCTGGCATGATAAAGAAGATTCAAAGAGAGTGAGATGCCAGCTCTTTTCATTAAGTCAGTAGCTTCAAACATTTCTGGTATATGAATAACATGATGTTTTTCAATGGCAAAAATCAATGAATATTGTAAATGCACAAACAGTAATTTCTCCGCATTGCAAGGTGCAATTCTGAAATTTTTTGCTGTTTCCTGCTAATCCTAGCATGATAAAGAAGATTCAAAGAGAGTGAGATGCCAGCTCCTTTCATTCAGTCAGTAGCTTCAAACATTTCTGGACGTTTTTCAATGGCAAAAATCAATGAATATTGTAAATGCACAAACAGTAATATCTCCACATTGCAACGTGCAATTCTGAAATTTTTTGCTTTTTCCTGCTAATCCTGGCATGATAAAGAAGATTCAAAGAGAGTGAGATGCCAGCTCTTTTCATTCAGTCAATAGCTTCAAACATTTCTGGTATATGAATAACATGATGTTTTTCAATGGCAAAAATCAATGAATATTGTAAATGCACAAACAGTAATTTCTCCGCATTGCAAGGTGCAATTCTGAAATTTTTTGCTTTTTCCTGCTAATCCTAGCATGATAAAGAAGATTCAAAGAAAGTGAGATGCCAGCTCTTTTCATTCAGTCAGTAGCTTCAAACATTTCTGGACGTTTTTCAATGGCAAAAATCAATGAATATTGTAAATGCACAAACAGTAATATCTCCACATTGCAAGGTGCAATTCTGAAATTTTTTGCTTTTTCCTGCTAATCCTGGCATGATAAAGAAGATTCAAAGAGAGTGAGATGCCAGCTCTTTTCATTCAGTCAGTAGCTTCAAACATTTCTGGTATATGAATAACATGTTTTTCAATGGCAAAAATCAATGAATATTGTAAATGCACAAACAGTAATTTCTCCGCATTGCAAGGTGCAATTCTGAAATTTTTTGCTTTTTCCTGCTAATCCTAGCATGATAAAGAAGATTCAAAGAGAGTGAGATGCCAGCTCCTTTCATTCAGTCAGTAGCTTCAAACATTTCTGGACGTTTTTCAATGGCAAAAATCAATGAATATTGTAAATGCACAAACATTAATATCTCCACATTGCAAGGTGCAATTCTGAAATTTTTTGCTTTTTCCTGCTAATCCTGGCATGATAAAGAAGATTCAAAGAGAGTGAGATGCCAGCTCTTTTCATTCAGTCAGTAGCTTCAAACATTTCTGGTATATGAATAACATGTTTTTCAATGGCAAAAATCAATGAATATTGTAAATGCACAAACTGTAATATCTCCACATTGCAACGTGCAATTCTGAAATTTTTTGCTTTTTCCTGCTCCTCTTAGCATGATAAAGAAGATTCAAAGAGAGTGAGATGCCAGCTCTTTTCATTCAGTCAGTAGCTTCAAACATTTCTGGACGTTTTTCAATGGCAAAAATCAATGAATATTGTAAATGCACAAACAGTAATTTCTCCGCATTGCAAGGTGCAATTCTGAAATTTTTTGCTTTTTCCTGCTAATCCTAGCATGATAAAGAAGATTCAAAGAGAGTGAGATGCCAGCTCCTTTCATTCAGTCAGTAGCTTCAAACATTTCTGGACGTTTTTCAATGGCAAAAATCAATGAATATTGTAAATGCACAAACAGTAATATCTCCACATTGCAACGTGCAATTCTGAAATTTTTTGCTTTTTCCTGCTAATCCTGGCATGATAAAGAAGATTCAAAGAGAGTGAGATGCCAGCTCTTTTCATTCAGTCAGTAGCTTCAAACATTTCTGGTATATGAATAACGATGTTTTTCAATGGCAAAAATCAATGAATATTGTAAATGCACAAACAGTAATATCTCCACATTGCAACGTGCAATTCTGAAATTTTTTGCTTTTTCCTGCTAATCCTGGCATGATAAAGAAGATTCAAAGAGAGTGAGATGCCAGCTCTTTTCATTCAGTCAGTAGCTTCAAACATTTCTGGTATATGAATAACGATGTTTTTCAATGGCAAAAATCAATGAATATTGTAAATGCACACACAGTAATTTCTCCGCATTGCAAGGTGCAATTCTGAAATTTTTTGCTTTTTCCTGCTAATCCTAGCATGATAAAGAAGATTCAAAGAGAGTGAGATGCCAGCTCCTTTCATTCAGTCAGTAGCTTCAAACATTTCTGGACGTTTTTCAATGGCAAAAATCAATGAATATTGTAAATGCTCAAACAGTAATATCTCCACATTGCAAGGTGCAATTCTGAAATTTTTTTCTTTTTCCTGCTAATCCTGGCATGATAAAGAAGATTCAAAGAGAGTGAGATGCCAGCTCTTTTCATTCAGTCAGTAGCTTCAAACATTTCTGGTATATGAATAACATGTTTTTCAATGGCAAAAATCAATGAATATTGCAAATGCACAAACAGTAATTTCTCCGCATTGCAAGGTGCAATTCTGAAATTTTTTGCTTTTTCCTGCTAATCCTAGCATGATAAAGAAGATTCAAAGAGAGTGAGATGCCAGCTCCTTTCATTCAGTCAGCAGCTTCAAACATTTCTGGACGTTTTTCAATGGCAAAAATCAATGAATATTGTAAATGCACAAACAGTAATATCTCCACATTGCAACGTGCAATTCTGAAATTGTTTGCTTTTTCCTGCTAATCCTGGCATGATAAAGAAGATTCAAAGAGAGTGAGATGCCAGCTCTTTTCATTCAGTCAGTAGCTTCAAACATTTCTGGTATATGAATAACATGTTTTTCAATGGCAAAAATCAATGAATATTGTAAATGCACAAACAGTAATATCTCCACATTGCAACGTGCAATTCTGAAATTTTTTGCTTTTTCCTGCTCCTCTTAGCATGATAAAGAAGATTCAAAGAGAGTGAGATGCCAGCTCTTTTCATTCAGTCAGTAGCTTCAAACATTTCTGGACGTTTTTCAATGGCAAAAATCAATGAATATTGTAAATGCACAAACAGTAATTTCTCCGCATTGCAAGGTGCAATTCTGAAATTTTTTGCTTTTTCCTGCTAATCCTAGCATGATAAAGAAGATTCAAAGAGAGTGAGATGCCAGCTCTTTTCATTCAGTCAGTAGCTTCAAACATTTCTGGACGTTTTTCAATGGCAAAAATCAATGAATATTGTAAATGCACAAACAGTAATATCTCCACATTGCAACGTGCAATTCTGAAATTTTTTGCTTTTTCCTGCTAATCCTGGCATGATAAAGAAGATTCAAAGAGAGTGAGATGCCAGCTCTTTTCATTCAGTCAGTAGCTTCAAACATTTCTGGTATATGAATAACGATGTTTTTCAATGGCAAAAATCAATGAATATTGTAAATGCACAAACAGTAATATCTCCACATTGCAACGTGCAATTCTGAATTTTTTTGCTTTTTCCTGCTAATCCTGGCATGATAAAGAAGATTCAAAGAGAGTGAGATGCCAGCTCTTTTCATTCAGTCAGTAGCTTCAAACATTTCTGGTATATGAATAACGATGTTTTTCAATGGCAAAAATCAATGAATATTGTAATGCACACACAGTAATTTCTCCGCATTGCAAGGTGCAATTCTGAAATTTTTTGCTTTTTCCTGCTAATCCTAGCATGATAAAGAAGATTCAAAGAGAGTGAGATGCCAGCTCCTTTCATTCAGTCAGTAGCTTCAAACATTTCTGGACGTTTTTCAATGGCAAAAATCAATGAATATTGTAAATGCACAAACAGTAATATCTCCACATTGCAAGGTGCAATTCTGAAATTTTTTGCTTTTTCCTGCTAATCCTGGCATGATAAAGAAGATTCAAAGAGAGTGAGATGCCAGCTCTTTTCATTCAGTCAGTAGCTTCAAACATTTCTGGTATATGAATAACATGTTTTTCAATGGCAAAAATCAATGAATATTGTAAATGCACAAACAGTAATTTCTCCGCATTGCAAGGTGCAATTCTGAAATTTTTTGCTTTTTCCTGCTAATCCTAGCATGATAAAGAAGATTCAAAGAGAGTGAGTTGCCAGCTCCTTTCATTCAGTCAGTAGCTTCAAACATTTCTGGACGTTTTTCAATGGCAAAAATCAATGAATATTGTAAATGCACAAACAGTAATATCTCCACATTGCAAGGTGCAATTCTGAAATTTTTTGCTTTTTCCTGCTAATCCTAGCATGATAAAGAAGATTCAAAGAGAGTGAGATGCCAGCTCCTTTCATTCAGTCAGTAGCTTCAAACATTTCTGGACGTTTTTCAATGGCAAAAATCAATGAATATTGTAAATGCACAAACAGTAATATCTCCACATTGCAACGTGCAATTCTGAAATTTTTTGCTTTTTCCTGCTAATCCTGGCATGATAAAGAAGATTCAAAGAGAGTGAGATGCCAGCTCTTTTCATTCAGTCAGTAGCTTCAAACATTTCTGGTATATGAATAACATGTTTTTCAATGGCAAAAATCAATGAATATTGTAAATGCACAAACAGTAATTTCTCCGCATTGCAAGGTGCAATTCTGAAATTTTTTGCTTTTTCCTGCTAATCCTAGCATGATAAAGAAGATTCAAAGAGAGTGAGATGCCAGCTCCTTTCATTCAGTCAGTAGCTTCAAACATTTCTGGACGTTTTTCAATGGCAAAAATCAATGAATATTGTAAATGCACAAACAGTAATATCTCCACATTGCAAGGTGCAAATCTGAAATTTTTTGCTTTTTCCTGCTAATCCTAGCATGATAAAGAAGATTCAAAGAGAGTGAGATGCCAGCTCCTTTCATTCAGTCAGTAGCTTCAAACATTTCTGGACGTTTTTCAATGGCAAAAATCAATGAATATTGTAAATGCACAAACAGTAATATCTCCACATTGCAACGTGCAATTCTGAAATTTTTTGCTTTTTCCTGCTAATCCTGGCATGATAAAGAAGATTCAAAGAGAGTGAGATACCAGCTCTTTTCATTCAGTCAGTAGCTTCAAACATTTCTGGTATATGAATAACGATGTTTTTCAATGGCAAAAATCAATGAATATTGTAAATGCACACACAGTAATTTCTCCGCATTGCAAGGTGCAATTCTGAAATTTTTTGCTTTTTCCTGCTAATCCTAGCATGATAAAGAAGATTCAAAGAGAGTGAGATGCCAGCTCCTTTCATTCAGTCAGTAGCTTCAAACATTTCTGGACGTTTTTCAATGGCAAAAATCAATGAATATTGTAAATGCACACACAGTAATTTCTCCGCATTGCAAGGTGCAATTCTGAAATTTTTTGCTTTTTCCTGCTAATCCTAGCATGATAAAGAAGATTCAAAGAGAGTGAGATGCCAGCTCCTTTCATTCAGTCAGTAGCTTCAAACATTTCTGGACGTTTTTCAATGGCAAAAATCAATGAATATTGTAAATGCACAAACAGTAATATCTCCACATTGCAAGGTGCAATTCTGAAATTTTTTGCTTTTTCCTGCTAATCCTGGCATGATAAAGAAGATTCAAAGAGAGTGAGATGCCAGCTCTTTTCATTCAGTCAGTAGCTTCAAACATTTCTGGTATATGAATAACATGTTTTTCAATGGCAAAAATCAATGAATATTGTAAATGCACAAACAGTAATTTCTCCGCATTGCAAGGTGCAATTCTGAAATTTTTTGCTTTTTCCTGCTAATCCTAGCATGATAAAGAAGATTCAAAGAGAGTGAGATGCCAGCTCCTTTCATTCAGTCTGTAGCTTCAAACATTTCTGGACGTTTTTCAATGGCAAAAATCAATGAATATTGTAAATGCACAAACAGTAATATCTCCACATTGCAAGGTGCAATTCTGAAATTTTTTGCTTTTTCCTGCTAATCCTAGCATGATAAAGAAGATTCAAAGAGAGTGAGATGCCGGCTCCTTTCATTCAGTCAGTAGCTTCAAACATTTCTGGACGTTTTTCAATGGCAAAAATCAATGAATATTGTAAATGCACAAACAGTAATATCTCCACATTGCAACGTGCAATTCTGAAATTTTTTGCTTTTTCCTGCTCCTCTTAGCATGATAAAGAAGATTCAAAGAGAGTGAGATGCCAGCTCTTTTCATTCAGTCAGTAGCTTCAAACATTTCTGGACGTTTTTCAATGGCAAAAATCAATGAATATTGTAAATGCACAAACAGTAATTTCTCCGCATTGCAAGGTGCAATTCTGAAATTTTTTGCTTTTTCCTGCTAATCCTAGCATGATAAAGAAGATTCAAAGAGAGTGAGATGCCAGCTCTTTTCATTCAGTCAGTAGCTTCAAACATTTCTGGACGTTTTTCAATGGCAAAAATCAATGAATATTGTAAATGCACAAACAGTAATATCTCCACATTGCAACGTGCAATTCTGAAATTTTTTGCTTTTTCCTGCTAATCCTGGCATGATAAAGAAGATTCAAAGAGAGTGAGATGCCAGCTCTTTTCATTCAGTCAGTAGCTTCAAACATTTCTGGTATATGAATAACGATGTTTTTCAATGGCAAAAATCAATGAATATTGTAAATGCACAAACAGTAATATCTCCACATTGCAACGTGCAATTCTGAATTTTTTTGCTTTTTCCTGCTAATCCTGGCATGATAAAGAAGATTCAAAGAGAGTGAGATGCCAGCTCTTTTCATTCAGTCAGTAGCTTCAAACATTTCTGGTATATGAATAACGATGTTTTTCAATGGCAAAAATCAATGAATATTGTAATGCACACACAGTAATTTCTCCGCATTGCAAGGTGCAATTCTGAAATTTTTTGCTTTTTCCTGCTAATCCTAGCATGATAAAGAAGATTCAAAGAGAGTGAGATGCCAGCTCCTTTCATTCAGTCAGTAGCTTCAAACATTTCTGGACGTTTTTCAATGGCAAAAATCAATGAATATTGTAAATGCACAAACAGTAATATCTCCACATTGCAAGGTGCAATTCTGAAATTTTTTGCTTTTTCCTGCTAATCCTGGCATGATAAAGAAGATTCAAAGAGAGTGAGATGCCAGCTCTTTTCATTCAGTCAGTAGCTTCAAACATTTCTGGTATATGAATAACATGTTTTTCAATGGCAAAAATCAATGAATATTGTAAATGCACAAACAGTAATTTCTCCGCATTGCAAGGTGCAATTCTGAAATTTTTTGCTTTTTCCTGCTAATCCTAGCATGATAAAGAAGATTCAAAGAGAGTGAGTTGCCAGCTCCTTTCATTCAGTCAGTAGCTTCAAACATTTCTGGACGTTTTTCAATGGCAAAAATCAATGAATATTGTAAATGCACAAACAGTAATATCTCCACATTGCAAGGTGCAATTCTGAAATTTTTTGCTTTTTCCTGCTAATCCTAGCATGATAAAGAAGATTCAAAGAGAGTGAGATGCCAGCTCCTTTCATTCAGTCAGTAGCTTCAAACATTTCTGGACGTTTTTCAATGGCAAAAATCAATGAATATTGTAAATGCACAAACAGTAATATCTCCACATTGCAACGTGCAATTCTGAAATTTTTTGCTTTTTCCTGCTAATCCTGGCATGATAAAGAAGATTCAAAGAGAGTGAGATGCCAGCTCTTTTCATTCAGTCAGTAGCTTCAAACATTTCTGGTATATGAATAACATGTTTTTCAATGGCAAAAATCAATGAATATTGTAAATGCACAAACAGTAATTTCTCCGCATTGCAAGGTGCAATTCTGAAATTTTTTGCTTTTTCCTGCTAATCCTAGCATGATAAAGAAGATTCAAAGAGAGTGAGATGCCAGCTCCTTTCATTCAGTCAGTAGCTTCAAACATTTCTGGACGTTTTTCAATGGCAAAAATCAATGAATATTGTAAATGCACAAACAGTAATATCTCCACATTGCAAGGTGCAAATCTGAAATTTTTTGCTTTTTCCTGCTAATCCTAGCATGATAAAGAAGATTCAAAGAGAGTGAGATGCCAGCTCCTTTCATTCAGTCAGTAGCTTCAAACATTTCTGGACGTTTTTCAATGGCAAAAATCAATGAATATTGTAAATGCACAAACAGTAATATCTCCACATTGCAACGTGCAATTCTGAAATTTTTTGCTTTTTCCTGCTAATCCTGGCATGATAAAGAAGATTCAAAGAGAGTGAGATACCAGCTCTTTTCATTCAGTCAGTAGCTTCAAACATTTCTGGTATATGAATAACGATGTTTTTCAATGGCAAAAATCAATGAATATTGTAAATGCACACACAGTAATTTCTCCGCATTGCAAGGTGCAATTCTGAAATTTTTTGCTTTTTCCTGCTAATCCTAGCATGATAAAGAAGATTCAAAGAGAGTGAGATGCCAGCTCCTTTCATTCAGTCAGTAGCTTCAAACATTTCTGGACGTTTTTCAATGGCAAAAATCAATGAATATTGTAAATGCACACACAGTAATTTCTCCGCATTGCAAGGTGCAATTCTGAAATTTTTTGCTTTTTCCTGCTAATCCTAGCATGATAAAGAAGATTCAAAGAGAGTGAGATGCCAGCTCCTTTCATTCAGTCAGTAGCTTCAAACATTTCTGGACGTTTTTCAATGGCAAAAATCAATGAATATTGTAAATGCACAAACAGTAATATCTCCACATTGCAAGGTGCAATTCTGAAATTTTTTGCTTTTTCCTGCTAATCCTGGCATGATAAAGAAGATTCAAAGAGAGTGAGATGCCAGCTCTTTTCATTCAGTCAGTAGCTTCAAACATTTCTGGTATATGAATAACATGTTTTTCAATGGCAAAAATCAATGAATATTGTAAATGCACAAACAGTAATTTCTCCGCATTGCAAGGTGCAATTCTGAAATTTTTTGCTTTTTCCTGCTAATCCTAGCATGATAAAGAAGATTCAAAGAGAGTGAGATGCCAGCTCCTTTCATTCAGTCTGTAGCTTCAAACATTTCTGGACGTTTTTCAATGGCAAAAATCAATGAATATTGTAAATGCACAAACAGTAATATCTCCACATTGCAAGGTGCAATTCTGAAATTTTTTGCTTTTTCCTGCTAATCCTAGCATGATAAAGAAGATTCAAAGAGAGTGAGATGCCGGCTCCTTTCATTCAGTCAGTAGCTTCAAACATTTCTGGACGTTTTTCAATGGCAAAAATCAATGAATATTGTAAATGCACAAACAGTAATATCTCCACATTGCAACGTGCAATTCTGAAATTTTTTGCTTTTTCCTGCTAATCCTGGCATGATAAAGAAGATTCAAAGAGAGTGAGATGCCAGCTCTTTTCATTCAGTCAGTAGCTTCAAACATTTCTGGTATATGAATAACATGTTTTTCAATGGCAAAAATCAATGAATATTGTAAATGCACAAACAGTAATATCTCCACATTGCAACGTGCAATTCTGAAATTTTTTGCTTTTTCCTGCTAATCCTGGCATGATAAAGAAGATTCAAAAAGAGTGAGATGCCAGCTCTTTTCATTCAGTCAGTAGCTTCAAACATTTCTGGTATATGAATAACGTGTTTTTCAATGGCAAAAATCAATGAATATTGTAAATGCACACACAGTAATTTCTCCGCATTGCAAGGTGCAATTCTGAAATTTTTTGCTTTTTCCTGCTAATCCTAGCATGATAAAGAAGATTCAAAGAGAGTGAGATGCCAGCTCCTTTCATTCAGTCAGTAGCTTCAAACATTTCTGGACGTTTTTCAATGGCAAAAATCAATGAATATTGTAAATGCACAAACAATAATATCTCCACATTGCAAGGTGCAATTCTGAAATTTTTTGCTTTTTCCTGCTAATCCTGGCATGATAAAGAAGATTCAAAGAGAGTGAGATGCCAGCTCTTTTCATTCAGTCAGTAGCTTCAAACATTTCTGGTATATGAATAACATGCTTTTCAATGGCAAAAATCAATGAATATTGTAAATGCACAAACAGTAATTTCTCCGCATTGCAAGGTGCAATTCTGAAATTTTTTGCTTTTTCCTGCTAATCCTAGCATGATAAAGAAGATTCAAAGAGAGTGAGATGCCAGCTCCTTTCATTCAGTCAGTAGCTTCAAACATTTCTGGACGTTTTTCAATGGCAAAAATCAATGAATATTGTAAATGCACAAACAGTAATATCTCCACATTGCAAGGTGCAATTCTGAAATTTTTTGCTTTTTCCTGCTAATCCTAGCATGATAAAGAAGATTCAAAGAGAGTGAGATGCCAGCTCCTTTCATTCAGTCAGTAGCTTCAAACATTTCTGGATGTTTTTCAATGGCAAAACTCAATGAATATTGTAAATGCACAAACAGTAATATCTCCACATTGCAACGTGCAATTCTGAAATTTTTTGCTTTTTCCTGCTAATCCTGGCATGATAAAGAAGATTCAAAGAGAGTGAGATGCCAGCTCTTTTCATTCAGTCAGTAGCTTCAAACATTTCTGGTATATGAATAACGATGTTTTTCAATGGCAAAAATCAATGAATATTGTAAATGCACACACAGTAATTTCTCCGCATTGCAAGGTGCAATTCTGAAATTTTTTGCTTTTTCCTGCTAATCCTAGCATGATAAAGAAGATTCAAAGAGAGTGAGATGCCAGCTCCTTTCATTCAGTCAGTAGCTTCAAACATTTCTGGACGTTTTTCAATGGCAAAAATCAATGAATATTGTAAATGCACAAACAGTAATATCTCCACATTGCAACGTGCAATTCTGAAATTTTTTGCTTTTTCCTGCTCCTCTTAGCATGATAAAGAAGATTCAAAGAGAGTGAGATGCCAGCTCTTTTCATTCAGTCAGTAGCTTCAAACATTTCTGGTATATGAATAACATGATGTTTTTCAATGGCAAAAATCAATGAATATTGTAAATGCACACACAGTAATTTCTCCGCATTGCAAGGTGCAATTCTGAAATTTTTTGCTTTTTCCTGCTAATCCTAGCATGATAAAGAAGATTCAAAGAGAGTGAGATGCCAGCTCCTTTCATTCAGTCAGTAGCTTCAAACATTTCTGGACGTTTTTCAATGGCAAAAATCAATGAATATTGTAAATGCACAAACAGTAATATCTCCACATTGCAAGGTGCAATTCTGAAATTTTTTGCTTTTTCCTGCTAATCCTAGCATGATAAAGAAGATTCAAAGAGAGTGAGATGCCAGCTCCTTTCATTCAGTCAGTAGCTTCAAACATTTCTGGACGTTTTTCAATGGCAAAAATCAATGAATATTGTAAATGCACAAACAGTAATATCTCCACATTGCAACGTGCAATTCTGAAATTTTTTGCTTTTTCCTGCTAATCCTGGCATGATAAAGAAGATTCAAAGAGAGTGAGATGCCAGCTCTTTTCATTCAGTCAGTAGCTTCAAACATTTCTGGTATATGAATAACATGATGTTTTTCAATGGCAAAAATCAATGAATATTGTAAATGCACACACAGTAATTTCTCCGCATTGCAAGGTGCAATTCTGAAATTTTTTGCTTTTTCCTGCTAATCCTAGCATGATAAAGAAGATTCAAAGAGAGTGAGATGCCAGCTCCTTTCATTCAGTCAGTAGCTTCAAACATTTCTGGACGTTTTTCAATGGCAAAAATCAATGAATATTGTAAATGCACAAACAGTAATATCTCCACATTGCAAGGTGCAATTCTGAAATTTTTTGCTTTTTCCTGCTAATCCTAGCATGATAAAGAAGATTCAAAGAGAGTGAGATGCCAGCTCCTTTCATTCAGTCAGTAGCTTCAAACATTTCTGGACGTTTTTCAATGGCAAAAATCAATGAATATTGTAAATGCACAAACAGTAATATCTCCGCATTGCAACGTGCAATTCTGAAATTTTTTGCTTTTTCCTGCTAATCCTGGCATGATAAAGAAGATTCAAAGAGAGTGAGATGCCAGCTCTTTTCATTCAGTCAGTAGCTTCAAACATTTCTGGTATATGAATAGCGATGTTTTTCAATGGCAAAAATCAATGAATATTGTAAATGCACACACAGTAATTTCTCCGCATTGCAAGGTGCAATTCTGAAATTTTTTGCTTTTTCCTGCTAATCCTAGCATGATAAAGAAGATTCAAAGAGAGTGAGATGCCAGCTCCTTTCATTCAGTCAGTAGCTTCAAACATTTCTGGACGTTTTTCAATGGCAAAAATCAATGAATATTGTAAATGCACAAACAGTAATATCTCCACATTGCAACGTGCAATTCTGAAATTTTTTGCTTTTTCCTGCTCCTCTTAGCATGATAAAGAAGATTCAAAGAGAGTGAGATGCCAGCTCTTTTCATTCAGTCAGTAGCTTCAAACATTTCTGGTATATGAATAACATGATGTTTTTCAATGGCAAAAATCAATGAATATTGTAAATGCACACACAGTAATTTCTCCGCATTGCAAGGTGCAATTCTGAAATTTTTTGCTTTTTCCTGCTAATCCTAGCATGATAAAGAAGATTCAAAGAGAGTGAGATGCCAGCTCCTTTCATTCAGTCAGTAGCTTCAAACATTTCTGGACGTTTTTCAATGGCAAAAATCAATGAATATTGTAAATGCACAAACAGTAATATCTCCACATTGCAAGGTGCAATTCTGAAATTTTTTGCTTTTTCCTGCTAATCCTAGCATGATAAAGAAGATTCAAAGAGAGTGAGATGCCAGCTCCTTTCATTCAGTCAGTAGCTTCAAACATTTCTGGACGTTTTTCAATGGCAAAAATCAATGAATATTGTAAATGCACAAACAGTAATATCTCCACATTGCAACGTGCAATTCTGAAATTTTTTGCTTTTTCCTGCTAATCCTGACATGATAAAGAAGATTCAAAGAGAGTGAGATGCCAGCTCTTTTCATTCAGTCAGCAGCTTCAAACATTTCTGGTATATGAATAACATGTTTTTCAATGGCAAAAATCAATGAATATTGTAAATGCACAAACAGTAATTTCTCCGCATTGCAAGGTGCAATTCTGAAATTTTTTGCTTTTTCCTGCTAATCCTAGCATGATAAAGAAGATTCAAAGAGAGTGAGATGCCAGCTCCTTTCATTCAGTCAGTAGCTTCAAACATTTCTGGACGTTTTTCAATGGCAAAAATCAATGAATATTGTAAATGCACAAACAATAATATCTCCACATTGCAAGGTGCAATTCTGAAATTTTTTGCTTTTTCCTGCTAATCCTAGCATGATAAAGAAGATTCAAAGAGAGTGAGATGCCAGCTCCTTTCATTCAGTCAGTAGCTTCAAACATTTCTGGACGTTTTTCAATGGCAAAAATCAATGAATATTGTAAATGCACAAACAGTAATATCTCCACATTGCAACGTGCAATTCTGAAATTTTTTGCTTTTTCCTGCTAATCCTGGCATGATAAAGAAGATTCAAAGAGAGTGAGATGCCAGCTCTTTTCATTCAGTCAGTAGCTTCAAACATTTCTGGTATATGAATAACGATGTTTTTCAATGGCAAAAATCAATGAATATTGTAAATGCACACACAGTAATTTCTCCGCATTGCAAGGTGCAATTCTGAAATGTTTTGCTTTTTCCTGCTAATCCTAGCATGATAAAGAAGATTCAAAGAGAGTGAGATGCCAGCTCCTTTCATTCAGTCAGTAGCTTCAAACATTTCTGGACGTTTTTCAATGGCAAAAATCAATGAATATTGTAAATGCACAAACAGTAATATCTCCACATTGCAACGTGCAATTCTGAAATTTTTTGCTTTTTCCTGCTCCTCTTAGCATGATAAAGAAGATTCAAAGAGAGTGAGATGCCAGCTCTTTTCATTCAGTCAGTAGCTTCAAACATTTCTGGTATATGAATAACATGATGTTTTTCAATGGCAAAAATCAATGAATATTGTAAATGCACAAACAGTAATTTCTCCGCATTGCAATGTGCAATTCTGAAATTTTTTGCTTTTTCCTGCTAATCCTAGCATGATAAAGAAGATTCAAAGACAGTGAGATGCCAGCTCCTTTCATTCAGTCAGTATCTTCAAACATTTCTGGACGTTTTTCAATGGCAAAAATCAATGAATATTGTAAATGCACAAACAGTAATATCTCCACATTGCAAGGTGCAATTCTGAAATTTTTTGCTTTTTCCTGCTAATCCTGGCATGATAAAGAAGATTCAAAGAGAGTGAGATGCCAGCTCTTTTCATTCAGTCAGTAGCTTCAAACATTTCTGGTATATGAATAACATGTTTTTCAATGGCAAAAATCAATGAATATTGTAAATGCACACACAGTAATTTCTCCGCATTGCAAGGTGCAATTCTGAAATTTTTTGCTTTTTCCTGCTAATCCTAGCATGATAAAGAAGATTCAAAGAGAGTGAGATGCCAGCTCCTTTCATTCAGTCAGTAGCTTCAAACATTTCTGGACGTTTTTCAATGGCAAAAATCAATGAATATTGTAAATGCACAAACAGTAATATCTCCACATTGCAACGTGCAATTCTGAAATTTTTTGCTTTTTCCTGCTAATCCTGGCATGATAAAGAAGATTCAAAGAGAGTGAGATGCCAGCTCTTTTCATTCAGTCAGTAGCTTCAAACATTTCTGGTATATGAATAACGATGTTTTTCAATGGCAAAAATCAATGAATATTGTAAATGCACACACAGTAATTTCTCCGCATTGCAAGGTGCAATTCTGAAATTTTTTGCTTTTTCCTGCTAATCCTAGCATGATAAAGAAGATTCAAAGAGAGTGAGATGCCAGCTCCTTTCATTCAGTCAGTAGCTTCAAACATTTCTGGTATATGAATAACATGATGTTTTTCAATGGCAAAAATCAATGAATATTGTAAATGCACAAACAGTAATTTCTCCGCATTGCAAGGTGCAATTCTGAAATTTTTTGCTTTTTCCTGCTAATCCTGGCATGATAAAGAAGATTCAAAGAGAGTGAGATGCCAGCTCTTTTCATTCAGTCAGTAGCTTCAAACATTTCTGGACATTTTTCAATGGCAAAAATCAATGAATATTGTAAATGCACAAACAGTAATATCTCCACATTGCAAGGTGCAATTCTGAAATTTTTTGCTTTTTCCTGCTAATCCTAGCATGATAAAGAAGATTCAAAGAGAGTGAGATGCCAGCTCTTTTCATTCAGTCAGTAGCTTCAAACATTTCTGGTATATGAATAACATGTTTTTCAATGGCAAAAATCAATGAATATTGTAAATGCACAAACAGTAATATCTCCACATTGCAACATGCAATTCTGAAATTTTTTGCTTTTTCCTGCTCCTCTTAGCATGATAAAGAAGATTCAAAGAGAGTGAGATGCCAGCTCTTTTCATTCAGTCAGTAGCTTCAAACATTTCTGGTATATGAATAACATGATGTTTTTCAATGGCAAAAATCAATGAATATTGTAAATGCACAAACAGTAATATCTCCACATTGCAACGTGCAATTCTGAAATTTTTTGCTTTTTCCTGCTAATCCTGGCATGATAAAGAAGATTCAAAGAGAGTGAGATGCCAGCTCTTTTCATTCAGTCAGTAGCTTCAAACATTTCTGGTATATGAATAACGATGTTTTTCAATGGCAAAAATCAATGAATATTGTAAATGCACAAACAGTAATATCTCCACATTGCAACGTGCAATTCTGAAATTTTTTGCTTTTTCCTGCTAATCCTGGCATGATAAAGAAGATTCAAAGAGAGTGAGATGCCAGCTCTTTTCATTCAGTCTGTAGCTTCAAACATTTCTGGTATATGAATAACGATGTTTTTCAATGGCAAAAATCAATGAATATTGTAAATGCACACACAGTAATTTCTCCGCATTGCAAGGTGCAATTCTGAAATTTTTTGCTTTTTCCTGCTAATCCTAGCATGATAAAGAAGATTCAAAGAGAGTGAGATGCCAGCTCCTTTCATTCAGTCAGTAGCTTCAAACATTTCTGGACGTTTTTCAATGGCAAAAATCAATGAATATTGTAAATGCACAAACAGTAATATCTCCACATTGCAAGGTGCAATTCTGAAATTTTTTGCTTTTTCCTGCTAATCCTGGCATGATAAAGAAGATTCAAAGAGAGTGAGATGCCAGCTCTTTTCATTCAGTCAGTAGCTTCAAACATTTCTGGTATATGAATAACGTTTTTCAATGGCAAAAATCAATGAATATTGTAAAAGCACAAACAGTAATTTCTCCGCATTGCAAGGTGCAATTCTGAAATTTTTTGCTTTTTCCTGCTAATCCTAGCATGATAAAGAAGATTCAAAGAGAGTGAGATGCCAGCTCCTTTCATTCAGTCAGTAGCTTCAAACATTTCTGGACGTTTTTCAATGGCAAAAATCAATGAATATTGTAAATGCACAAACAGTAATATCTCCACATTGCAAGGTGCAATTCTGAAATTTTTTGCTTTTTCCTGCTAATCCTGGCATGATAAAGAAGATTCAAAGAGAGTGAGATGCCAGCTCTTTTCATTCAGTCAGTAGCTTCAAACATTTCTGGTATATGAATAACGTTTTTCAATGGCAAAAATCAATGAATATTGTAAATGCACAAACAGTAATATCTCCACATTGCAAGGTGCAATTCTGAAATTTTTTGCTTTTTCCTGCTAATCCTGGCATGATAAAGAAGATTCAAAGAGAGTGAGATGCCAGCTCTTTTCATTCAGTCAGTAGCTTCAAACATTTCTGGTATATGAATAACGTTTTTCAATGGCAAAAATCAATGAATATTGTAAAAGCACAAACAGTAATTTCTCCGCATTGCAAGGTGCAATTCTGAAATTTTTTGCTTTTTCCTGCTAATCCTAGCATGATAAAGAAGATTCAAAGAGAGTGAGATGCCAGCTCCTTTCATTCAGTCAGTAGCTTCAAACATTTCTGGACGTTTTTCAATGGCAAAAATCAATGAATATTGTAAATGCACAAACAGTAATATCTCCACATTGCAAGGTGCAATTCTGAAATTTTTTGCTTTTTCCTGCTAATCCTGGCATGATAAAGAAGATTCAAAGAGAGTGAGATGCCAGCTCTTTTCATTCAGTCAGTAGCTTCAAACATTTCTGGTATATGAATAACGTTTTTCAATGGCAAAAATCAATGAATATTGTAAATGCACAAACAGTAATTTCTCCGCATTGCAAGGTGCAATTCTGAAATTTTTTGCTTTTTCCTGCTAATCCTAGCATGATAAAGAAGATTCAAAGAGAGTGAGATGCCAGCTCCTTTCATTCAGTCAGTAGCTTCAAACATTTCTGGTATATGAATAACATGTTTTTCAATGGCAAAAATCAATGAATATTGTAAATGCACAAACAGTAATTTCTCCGCATTGCAAGGTGCAATTCTGAAATTTTTTGCTTTTTCCTGCTAATCCTATCATGATAAAGAAGATTCAAAGAGAGTGAGATGCCAGCTCCTTTCATTCAGTCAGTAGCTTCAAACATTTCTGGTATATGAATAACATGTTTTTCAATGGCAAAAATCAATGAATATTGTAAATGCACAAACAGTAATATCTCCACATTGCAAGGTGCAATTCTGAAATTTTTTGCTTTTTCCTGCTAATCCTGGCATGATAAAGAAGATTCAAAGAGAGTGGGATGCCAGCTCTTTTCATTCAGTCAGTAGCTTCAAACATTTCTGGTATATGAATAACGATGTTTTTCAATGGCAAAAATCAATGAATATTGTAAATGCACACACAGTAATTTCTCCGCATTGCAAGGTGCAATTCTGAAATTTTTTGCTTTTTCCTGCTAATCCTAGCATGATAAAGAAGATTCAAAGAGAGTGAGATGCCAGCTCCTTTCATTCAGTCAGTAGCTTCAAACATTTCTGGACGTTTTTCAATGGCAAAAATCAATGAATATTGTAAATGCACAAACAGTAATATCTCCACATTGCAACGTGCAATTCTGAAATTTTTTGCTTTTTCCTGCTAATCCTGGCATGATAAAGAAGATTCAAAGAGAGTGAGATGCCAGCTCTTTTCATTCAGTCAGTAGCTTCAAACATTTCTGGTATATGAATAACATGTTTTTCAATGGCAAAAATCAATGAATATTGTAAATGCACACACAGTAATTTCTCCGCATTGCAAGGTGCAATTCTGAAATTTTTTGCTTTTTCCTGCTAATCCTAGCATGATAAAGAAGATTCAAAGAGAGTGAGATGCCAGCTCCTTTCATTCAGTCAGTAGCTTCAAACATTTCTGGTATATGAATAACGATGTTTTTCAATGGCAAAAATCAATGAATATTGTAAATGCACAAACAGTAATTTCTCCGCATTGCAAGGTGCAATTCTGAAATTTTTTGCTTTTTCCTGCTAATCCTAGCATGATAAAGAAGATTCAAAGAGAGTGAGATGCCAGCTCCTTTCATTCAGTCAGTAGCTTCAAACATTTCTGGACGTTTTTCAATGGCAAAAATCAATGAATATTGTAAATGCACAAACAGTAATTTCTACGCATTGCAAGGTGCAATTCTGAAATTTTTTGCTTTTTCCTGCTAATCCTAGCATGATAAAGAAGATTCAAAGAGAGTGAGATGCCAGCTCTTTTCATTCAGTCAGTAGCTTCAAACATTTCTGGACGTTTTTCAATGGCAAAAATCAATGATTATTGTAAATGCACAAACAGTAATATCTCCACATTGCAAGGTGCAATTCTGAAATTTTTTGCTTTTTCCTGCTAATCCTGGCATGATAAAGAAGATTCAAAGAGAGTGAGATGCCAGCTTCTTTCATTCAGTCAGTAGCTTCAAACATTTCTGGTATATGAATAACATGTTTTTCAATGGCAAAAATCAATGAATATTGTAAATGCACAAACAGTAATTTCTCCGCATTGCAAGGTGCAATTCTGAAATTTTTTACTTTTTCCTGCTAATCCTAGCATGATAAAGAAGATTCAAAGAGAGTGAGATGCCAGCTCCTTTCATTCAGTCAGTAGCTTCAAACATTTCTGGACGTTTTTCAATGGCAAAAATCAATGAATATTGTAAATGCACAAACAGTAATATCTCCACATTGCAAGGTGCAATTCTGAAATTTTTTGCTTTTTCCTGCTAATCCTGGCATGATAAAGAAGATTCAAAGAGAGTGAGATGCCAGCTCTTTTCATTCAGTCAGTAGCTTCAAACATTTCTGGTATATGAATAACGTTTTTCAATGGCAAAAATCAATGAATATTGTAAATGCACAAACAGTAATTTCTCCGCATTGCAAGGTGCAATTCTGAAATTTTTTGCTTTTTCCTGCTAATCCTAGCATGATAAAGAAGATTCAAAGAGAGTGAGATGCCAGCTCCTTTCATTCAGTCAGTAGCTTCAAACATTTCTGGTATATGAATAACATGTTTTTCAATGGCAAAAATCAATGAATATTGTAAATGCACAAACAGTAATTTCTCCGCATTGCAAGGTGCAATTCTGAAATTTTTTGCTTTTTCCTGCTAATCCTATCATGATAAAGAAGATTCAAAGAGAGTGAGATGCCAGCTCCTTTCATTCAGTCAGTAGCTTCAAACATTTCTGGTATATGAATAACATGTTTTTCAATGGCAAAAATCAATGAATATTGTAAATGCACAAACAGTAATATCTCCACATTGCAAGGTGCAATTCTGAAATTTTTTGCTTTTTCCTGCTAATCCTGGCATGATAAAGAAGATTCAAAGAGAGTGGGATGCCAGCTCTTTTCATTCAGTCAGTAGCTTCAAACATTTCTGGTATATGAATAACGATGTTTTTCAATGGCAAAAATCAATGAATATTGTAAATGCACACACAGTAATTTCTCCGCATTGCAAGGTGCAATTCTGAAATTTTTTGCTTTTTCCTGCTAATCCTAGCATGATAAAGAAGATTCAAAGAGAGTGAGATGCCAGCTCCTTTCATTCAGTCAGTAGCTTCAAACATTTCTGGACGTTTTTCAATGGCAAAAATCAATGAATATTGTAAATGCACAAACAGTAATATCTCCACATTGCAACGTGCAATTCTGAAATTTTTTGCTTTTTCCTGCTAATCCTGGCATGATAAAGAAGATTCAAAGAGAGTGAGATGCCAGCTCTTTTCATTCAGTCAGTAGCTTCAAACATTTCTGGTATATGAATAACATGTTTTTCAATGGCAAAAATCAATGAATATTGTAAATGCACACACAGTAATTTCTCCGCATTGCAAGGTGCAATTCTGAAATTTTTTGCTTTTTCCTGCTAATCCTAGCATGATAAAGAAGATTCAAAGAGAGTGAGATGCCAGCTCCTTTCATTCAGTCAGTAGCTTCAAACATTTCTGGTATATGAATAACGATGTTTTTCAATGGCAAAAATCAATGAATATTGTAAATGCACAAACAGTAATTTCTCCGCATTGCAAGGTGCAATTCTGAAATTTTTTGCTTTTTCCTGCTAATCCTAGCATGATAAAGAAGATTCAAAGAGAGTGAGATGCCAGCTCCTTTCATTCAGTCAGTAGCTTCAAACATTTCTGGACGTTTTTCAATGGCAAAAATCAATGAATATTGTAAATGCACAAACAGTAATTTCTACGCATTGCAAGGTGCAATTCTGAAATTTTTTGCTTTTTCCTGCTAATCCTAGCATGATAAAGAAGATTCAAAGAGAGTGAGATGCCAGCTCTTTTCATTCAGTCAGTAGCTTCAAACATTTCTGGACGTTTTTCAATGGCAAAAATCAATGATTATTGTAAATGCACAAACAGTAATATCTCCACATTGCAAGGTGCAATTCTGAAATTTTTTGCTTTTTCCTGCTAATCCTGGCATGATAAAGAAGATTCAAAGAGAGTGAGATGCCAGCTTCTTTCATTCAGTCAGTAGCTTCAAACATTTCTGGTATATGAATAACATGTTTTTCAATGGCAAAAATCAATGAATATTGTAAATGCACAAACAGTAATTTCTCCGCATTGCAAGGTGCAATTCTGAAATTTTTTACTTTTTCCTGCTAATCCTAGCATGATAAAGAAGATTCAAAGAGAGTGAGATGCCAGCTCCTTTCATTCAGTCAGTAGCTTCAAACATTTCTGGACGTTTTTCAATGGCAAAAATCAATGAATATTGTAAGTGCACAAACAGTAATATCTCCACATTGCAAGGTGCAATTCTGAAATTTTTTGCTTTTTCCTGCTAATCCTGGCATGATAAAGAAGATTCAAAGAGAGTGAGATGCCAGCTCTTTTCATTCAGTCAGTAGCTTCAAACATTTCTGGACGTTTTTCAATGGCAAAAATCAATGAATATTGTAAATGCACAAACAGTAATATCTCCACATTGCAAGGTGCAATTCTGAAATTTTTTGCTTTTTCCTGCTAATCCTGGCATGATAAAGAAGATTCAAAGAGAGTGAGATGCCAGCTCCTTTCATTCAGTCAGTAGCTTCAAACATTTCTGGTATATGAATAACATGTTTTTCAATGGCAAAAATCAATGAATATTGTAAATGCACAAACAGTAATTTCTCCGCATTGCAAGGTGCAATTCTGAAATTTTTTGCTTTTTCCTGCTAATCCTAGCATGATAAAGAAGATTCAAAGAGAGTGAGATGCCAGCTCCTTTCATTCAGTCAGTAGCTTCAAACATTTCTGGACGTTTTTCAATGGCAAAAATCAATGAATATTGTAAATGCACAAACAGTAATATCTCCACATTGCAAGGTGCAATTCTGAAATTTTTTGCTTTTTCCTGCTAATCCTGGCATGATAAAGAAGATTCAAAGAGAGTGAGATGCCAGCTCTTTTCATTCAGTCAGTAGCTTCAAACATTTCTGGACATTTTTCAATGGCAAAAATCAATGAATATTGTAAATGCACAAACAGTAATATCTCCACATTGCAAGGTGCAATTCTGAAATTTTTTGCTTTTTCCTGCTAATCCTGGCATAATAAAGAAGATTCAAAGAGAGTGAGATGCCAGCTCTTTTCATTCAGTCAGTAGCTTCAAACATTTCTGGTATATGAATAACATGTTTTTCAATGGCAAAAATCAATGAATATTGTAAATGCACAAACAGTAATTTCTCCGCATTGCAAGGTGCAATTCTGAAATTTTTTGCTTTTTCCTGCTAATCCTAGCATGATAAAGAAGATTCAAAGAGAGTGAGATGCCAGCTCTTTTCATTCAGTCAGTAGCTTCAAACATTTCTGGACGTTTTTCAATGGCAAAAATCAATGAATATTGTAAATGCACAAACAGTAATTTCTCCGCATTGCAAGGTGCAATTCTGAAATTTTTTGCTTTTTCCTGCTAATCCTAGCATGATAAAGAAGATTCAAAGAGAGTGAGATGCCAGCTCTTTTCATTCAGTCAGTAGCTTCAAACATTTCTGGACGTTTTTCAATGGCAAAAATCAATGAATATTGTAAATGCACAAACAGTAATATCTCCACATTGCAAGGTGCAATTCTGAAATTTTTTGCTTTTTCCTGCTAATCCTGGCATGATAAAGAAGATTCAAAGAGAGTGAGATGCCAGCTCCTTTCATTCAGTCAGTAGCTTCAAACATTTCTGGTATATGAATAACATGTTTTTCAATGGCAAAAATCAATGAATATTGTAAATGCACAAACAGTAATTTCTCTGCATTGCAAGGTGCAATTCTGAAATTTTTTGCTTTTTCCTGCTAATCCTAGCATGATAAAGAAGATTCAAAGAGAGTGAGATGCCAGCTCCTTTCATTCAGTCAGTAGCTTCAAACATTTCTGGACGTCTTTCAATGGCAAAAATCAATGAATATTGTAAATGCACAAATAGTAATATCTCCACATTGCAAGGTGCAATTCTGAAATTTTTTGCTTTTTCCTGCTAATCCTGGCATGATAAAGAAGATTTAAAGAGAGTGAGATGCCAGCTCTTTTCATTCAGTCAGTAGCTTCAAACATTTCTGGACGTTTTTCAATGGCAAAAATCAATGAATATTGTAAATGCACAAACAGTAATATCTCCACATTGCAAGGTGCAATTCTGAAATTTTTTGCTTTTTCCTGCTAATCCTGGCATGATAAAGAAGATTCAAAGAGAGTGAGATGCCAGCTCCTTTCATTCAGTCAGTAGCTTCAAACATTTCTGGTATATGAATAACATGTTTTTCAATGGCAAAAATCAATGAATATTGTAAATGCACAAACAGTAATTTCTCCGCATTGCAAGGTGCAATTCTGAAATTTTTTGCTTTTTCCTGCTAATCCTAGCATGATAAAGAAGATTCAAAGAGAGTGAGATGCCAGCTCCTTTCATTCAGTCAGTAGCTTCAAACATTTCTGGACGTTTTTCAATGGCAAAAATCAATGAATATTGTAAATGCACAAACAGTAATATCTCCACATTGCAAGGTGCAATTCTGAAATTTTTTGCTTTTTCCTGCTAATCCTGGCATGATAAAGAAGATTCAAAGAGAGTGAGATGCCAGCTCTTTTCATTCAGTCAGTAGCTTCAAACATTTCTGGTATATGAATAACATGTTTTTCAATGGCAAAAATCAATGAATATTGTAAATGCACAAACAGTAATTTCTCCGCATTGCAAGGTGCAATTCTGAAATTTTTTGCTTTTTCCTGCTAATACTTGCATGATAAAGAAGATTCAAAGAGAGTGAGATGCCAGCTCCTTTCATTCAGTCAGTAGCTTCAAACATTTCTGGTATATGAATAAAGATGTTTTTCAATGGCAAAAATCAATGAATATTGTAAATGCACACACAGTAATTTCTCCGCATTGCAAGGTGCAATTCTGAAATTTTTTGCTTTTTCCTGCTAATCCTAGCATGATAAAGAAGATTCAAAGAGAGTGAGATGCCAGCTCCTTTCATTCAGTCAGTAGCTTCAAACATTTCTGGACGTTTTTCAATGGCAAAAATCAATGAATATTGTAAATGCACAAACAGTAATTTCTCCACATTGCAAGGTGCAATTCTGAAATTTTTTGCTTTTTCCTGCTAATCCTGGCATGATAAAGAAGATTCAAAGAGAGTGAGATGCCAGATCTTTTCATTCAGTCAGCAGCTTCAAACATTTCTGGTATATGAATAACATGTTTTTCAATGGCAAAAATCAATGAATATTGTAAATGCACAAACAGTAATATCTCCACATTGCAAGGTGCAATTCTGAAATTTTTTGCTTTTTCCTGCTAATCCTGGCATGATAAAGAAGATTCAAAGAGAGTGAGATGCCAGCTCTTTTCATTCAGTCAGTAGCTTCAAACATTTCTGGTATATGAATAATATGATGTTTTTCAATGGCAAAAATCAATAAATATTGTAAATGCACACACAGTAATTTCTCCGCATTGCAAGGTGCAATTCTGAAATTTTTTGCTTTTTCCTGCTAATCCTAGCATGATAAAGAAGATTCAAAGAGAGTGAGATGCCAGCTCCTTTCATTCAGTCAGTAGCTTCAAACATTTCTGGACGTTTTTCAATGGCAAAAATCAATGAATATTGTAAATGCACAAACAGTAATATCTCCACATTGCAAGGTGCAATTCTGAAATTTTTTGCTTTTTCCTGCTAATCCTGGCATGATAAAGAAGATTCAAAGAGAGTGAGATGCCAGCTCTTTTCATTCAGTCAGTAGCTTCAAACATTTCTGGTATATGAATAACGATGTTTTTCAATGGCAAAAATCAATGAATATTGTAAATGCACACACAGTAATTTCTCCGCATTGCAAGGTGCAATTCTGAAATTTTTTGCTTTTTTCCTGCTAATCCTAGCATGATAAAGATTCAAAGAGAGTGAGATGCCAGCTCCTTTCATTCAGTCAGTAGCTTCAAACATTTCTGGATGTTTTTCAATGGCAAAAATCAATGAATATTGTAAATGCACAAACAGTAATATCTCCACATTGCAAGGTGCAATTCTGAAATTTTTTGCTTTTTCCTGCTAATCCTGGCATGATAAAGAAGATTCAAAGAGAGTGAGATGCCAGCTCTTTTCATTCAGTCAGTAGCTTCAAACATTTCTGGTATATGAATAACATGTTTTTCAATGGCAAAAATCAATGAATATTGTAAATGCACAAACAGTAATTTCTCCGCATTGCAAGGTGCAATTCTGAAATTTTTTGCTTTTTCCTGCTAATCCTAGCATGATAAAGAAGATTCAAAGAGAGTGAGATGCCAGCTCCTTTCATTCAGTCAGTAGCTTCAAACATTTCTGGACGTTTTTCAATGGCAAAAATCAATGAATATTGTAAATGCACAAACAGTAATATCTCCACATTGCAAGGTGCAATTCTGAAATTTTTTGCTTTTTCCTGCTAATCCTGGCATGATAAAGAAGATTCAAAGAGAGTGAGATGCCAGCTCTTTTCATTCAGTCAGTAGCTTCAAACATTTCTGGACGTTTTTCAATGGCAAAAATCAATGAATATTGTAAATGCACAAACAGTAATATCTCCACATTGCAAGGTGCAATTCTGAAATTTTTTGCTTTTTCCTGCTAATCCTGGCATGATAAAGAAGATTCAAAGAGAGTGAGATGCCAGCTCTTTTCATTCAGTCAGTAGCTTCAAACATTTCTGGTATATGAATAACATGTTTATCAATGGCAAAAATCAATGAATATTGTAAATGCACAAACAGTAATTTCTCCGCATTGCAAGGTGCAATTCTGAAATTTTTTGCTTTTTCCTGCTAATCCTAGCATGATAAAGAAGATTCAAAGAGAGTGAGATGCCAGCTCTTTTCATTCAGTCAGTAGCTTCAAACATTTCTGGACGTTTTTCAATGGCAAAAATCAATGAATATTGTAAATGCACAAACAGTAATTTCTCCGCATTGCAAGGTGCAATTCTGAAATTTTTTGCTTTTTCCTGCTAATCCTAGCATGATAAAGAAGATTCAAAGAGAGTGAGATGCCAGCTCTTTTCATTCAGTCAGTAGCTTCAAACATTTCTGGACGTTTTTCAATGGCAAAAATCAATGAATATTGTAAATGCACAAACAGTAATATCTCCACATTGCAAGGTGCAATTCTGAAATTTTTTGCTTTTTCCTGCTAATCCTGGCATGATAAAGAAGATTCAAAGAGAGTGAGATGCCAGCTCCTTTCATTCAGTCAGTAGCTTCAAACATTTCTGGTATATGAATAACATGTTTTTCAATGGCAAAAATCAATGAATATTGTAAATGCACAAACAGTAATTTCTCCGCATTGCAAGGTGCAATTCTGAAATTTTTTGCTTTTTCCTGCTAATCCTAGCATGATAAAGAAGATTCAAAGAGAGTGAGATGCCAGCTCCTTTCATTCAGTCAGTAGCTTCAAACATTTCTGGACGTTTTTCAATGGCAAAAATCAATGAATATTGTAAATGCACAAACAGTAATATCTCCACATTGCAAGGTGCAATTCTGAAATTTTTTGCTTTTTCCTGCTAATCCTGGCATGATAAAGAAGATTCAAAGAGAGTGAGATGCCTGCTCTTTTCATTCAGTCAGTGGCTTCAAACATTTCTGGTATATGAATAACATGTTTTTCAATGGCAAAAATCAATGAATATTGTAAATGCACAAACAGTAATTTCTCCGCATTGCAAGGTGCAATTCTGAAATTTTTTGCTTTTTCCTGCTAATACTTGCATGATAAAGAAGATTCAAAGAGAGTGAGATGCCAGCTCCTTTCATTCAGTCAGTAGCTTCAAACATTTCTGGTATATGAATAACGATGTTTTTCAATGGCAAAAATCAATGAATATTGTAAATGCACACACAGTAATTTCTCCGCATTGCAAGGTGCAATTCTGAAATTTTTTGCTTTTTCCTGCTAATCCTAGCATGATAAAGAAGATTCAAAGAGAGTGAGATGCCAGCTCCTTTCATTCAGTCAGTAGCTTCAAACATTTCTGGACGTTTTTCAATGGCAAAAATCAATGAATATTGTAAATGCACAAACAGTAATTTCTCCACATTGCAAGGTGCAATTCTGAAATTTTTTGCTTTTTCCTGCTAATCCTGGCATGATAAAGAAGATTCAAAGAGAGTGAGATGCCAGCTCTTTTCATTCAGTCAGTAGCTTCAAACATTTCTGGTATATGAATGACATGTTTTTCAATGGCAAAAATCAATGAATATTGTAAATGCACAAACAGTAATATCTCCACATTGCAAGGTGCAATTCTGAAATTTTTTGCTTTTTCCTGCTAATCCTGGCATGATAAAGAAGATTCAAAGAGAGTGAGATGCCAGCTCTTTTCATTCAGTCAGTAGCTTCAAACATTTCTGGTATATGAATAATATGATGTTTTTCAATGGCAAAAATCAATAAATATTGTAAATGCACACACAGTAATTTCTCCGCATTGCAAGGTGCAATTCTGAAATTTTTTGCTTTTTCCTGCTAATCCTAGCATGATAAAGAAGATTCAAAGAGAGTGAGATGCCAGCTCCTTTCATTCAGTCAGTAGCTTCAAACATTTCTGGACGTTTTTCAATGGCAAAAATCAATGAATATTGTAAATGCACAAACAGTAATATCTCCACATTGCAAGGTGCAATTCTGAAATTTTTTGCTTTTTCCTGTTAATCCTGGCATGATAAAGAAGATTCAAAGAGAGTGAGATGCCAGCTCTTTTCATTCAGTCAGTAGCTTCAAACATTTCTGGTATATGAATAACATGTTTTTCAATGGCAAAAATCAATGAATATTGTAAATGCACAAACAGTAATATCTCCACATTGCAAGGTGCAATTCTGAAATTTTTTGCTTTTTCCTGCTAATCCTGGCATGATAAAGAAGATTCAAAGAGAGTGAGATGCCAGCTCTTTTCATTCAGTCAGTAGCTTCAAACATTTCTGGTATATGAATAACGATGTTTTTCAATGGCAAAAATCAATGAATATTGTAAATGCACACACAGTAATTTCTCCGCATTGCAAGGTGCAATTCTGAAATTTTTTGCTTTTTCCTGCTAATCCTAGCATGATAAAGATTCAAAGAGAGTGAGATGCCAGCTCCTTTCATTCAGTCAGTAGCTTCAAACATTTCTGGATGTTTTTCAATGGCAAAAATCAATGAATATTGTAAATGCACAAACAGTAATATCTCCACATTGCAAGGTGCAATTCTGAAATTTTTTGCTTTTTCCTGCTAATCCTGGCATGATAAAGAAGATTCAAAGAGAGTGAGATGCCAGCTCTTTTCATTCAGTCAGTAGCTTCAAACATTTCTGGTATATGAATAACATGTTTTTCAATGGCAAAAATCAATGAATATTGTAAATGCACAAACAGTAATTTCTCCGCATTGCAAGGTGCAATTCTGAAATTTTTTGCTTTTTCCTGCTAATCCTAGCATGATAAAGAAGATTCAAAGAGAGTGAGATGCCAGCTCCTTTCATTCAGTCAGTAGCTTCAAACATTTCTGGACGTTTTTCAATGGCAAAAATCAATGAATATTGTAAATGCACAAACAGTAATATCTCCACATTGCAAGGTGCAATTCTGAAATTTTATGCTTTTTCCTGCTAATCCTGGCATGATAAAGAAGATTCAAAGAGAGTGAGATGCCAGCTCTTTTCATTCAGTCAGTAGCTTCAAACATTTCTGGTATATGAATAACATGTTTTTCAATGGCAAAAATCAATGAATATTGTAAATGCACAAACAGTAATTTCTCCGCATTGCAAGGTGCAATTCTGAAATTTTTTGCTTTTTCCTGCTAATCCTAGCATGATAAAGAAGATTCAAAGAGAGTGAGATGCCAGCTCCTTTCATTCAGTCAGTAGCTTCAAACATTTCTGGACGTTTTTCAATGGCAAAAATCAATGAATATTGTAAATGCACAAACAGTAATATCTCCACATTGCAAGGTGCAATTCTGAAATTTTTTGCTTTTTCCTGCTAATCCTGGCATGATAAAGAAGATTCAAAGAGAGTGAGATGCCAGCTCTTTTCATTCAGTCAGTAGCTTCAAACATTTCTGGTATATGAATAACATGTTTTTCAATGGCAAAAATCAATGAATATTGTAAATGCACAAACAGTAATTTCTCCGCATTGCAAGGTGAAATTCTGAAATTTTTTGCTTTTTCCTGCTAATCCTAGCATGATAAAGAAGTTTCAAAGAGAGTGAGATGCCAGCTCCTTTCATTCAGTCAGTAGCTTCAAACATTTCTGGTATATGAATAACATGATGTTTTTCAATGGCAAAAATCAATGAATATTGTAAATGCACAAACAGTAATTTCTCCGCATTGCAATGTGCAATTCTGAAATTTTTTGCTTTTTCCTGCTAATCCTAGCATGATAAAGAAGATTCAAAGAGAGTGAGATGCCAGCTCCTTTCATTCAGTCAGTAGCTTCAAACATTTCTGGACGTTTTTCAATGGCAAAAATCAATGAATATTGTAAATACACAAACAGTAATATCTCCACATTGCAACGTGCAATTCTGAAATTTTTTGCTTTTTCCTGCTCCTCTTAGCATGATAAAGAATATTCAAAGAGAGTGAGATGCCAGCTCTTTTCATTCAGTCAGTAGCTTCAAACATTTCTGGTATATGAATAACGATGTTTTTCAATGGCAAAAATCAATGAATATTGTAAATGCCCAAACAGTAATTTCTCCGCATTGCAAGGTGCAATTCTGAAATTTTTTGCTTTTTCCTGCTAATCCTAGCATGATAAAGAAGATTCAAAGAGAGTGAGATGCTAGCTCCTTTCATTCAGTCAGTAGCTTCAAACATTTCTGGACGTTTTTCAATGGCAAAAATCAATGAATATTGTAAATGCACAAACAGTAATATCTCCGCATTGCAAGGTGCAATTCTGAAATGTTTTGCTTTTTCCTGCTAATCCTGGCATGATAAAGAAGATTCAAAGAGAGTGAGATGCCAGCTCCTTTCATTCAGTCAGTAGCTTCAAACATTTCTGGTATATGAATAACATGATGTTTTTCAATGGCAAAAATCAATGAATATTGTAAATGCACAAACAGTAATTTCTCCGCATTGCAATGTGCAATTCTGAAATTTTTTGCTTTTTCCGGCTAATCCTAGCATGATAAAGAAGATTCAAAGAGAGTGAGATGCCAGCTCCTTTCATTCAGTCAGTAGCTTCAAACATTTCTGGACGTTTTTCAATGGCAAAAATCAATGAATATTGTAAATGCACAAACAGTAATATCTCCACATTGCAAGGTGCAATTCTGAAATTTTTTGCTTTTTCCTGCTAATCCTGGCATGATAAAGAAGATTCAAAGAGAGTGAGATGCCAGCTCTTTTCATTCAGTCAGTAGCTTCAAACATTTCTGGTATATGAATAACATGTTTTTCAATGGCAAAAATCAATGAATATTGTAAATGCACAAACAGTAATTTCTCCGCATTGCAAGGTGCAATTCTGAATTTTTTTGCTTTTTCCTGCTAATCCTAGCATGATAAAGAAGATTCAAAGAGAGTGAGATGCCAGCTCCTTTCATTCAGTCAGTAGCTTCAAACATTTCTGGTATATGAATAACATGATGTTTTTCAATGGCAAAAATCAATGAATATTGTAAATGCACAAACAGTAATTTCTCCGCATTGCAATGTGCAATTCTGAAATTTTTTGCTTTTTCCTGCTAATCCTAGCATGATAAAGAAGATTCAAAGAGAGTGAGATGCCAGCTCCTTTCATTCAGTCAGTAGCTTCAAACATTTCTGGACGTGTTTCAATGGCAAAAATCAATGAATATTGTAAATGCACAAACAGTAATATCTCCACATTGCAAGGTGCAATTCTGAAATTTTTTGCTTTTTCCTGCTAATCCTAGCATGATAAAGAAGATTCAAAGAGAGTGAGATGCCAGCTCCTTTCATTCAGTCAGTAGCTTCAAACATTTCTGGACGTTTTTCAATGGCAAAAATCAATGAATATTGTAAATACACAAACAGTAATATCTCCACATTGCAACGTGCAATTCTGAAATTTTTTGCTTTTTCCTGCTCCTCTTAGCATGATAAAGAATATTCAAAGAGAGTGAGATGCCAGCTCTTTTCATTCAGTCAGTAGCTTCAAACATTTCTGGTATATGAATAACGATGTTTTTCAATGGCAAAAATCAATGAATATTGTAAATGCCCAAACAGTAATTTCTCCGCATTGCAAGGTGCAATTCTGAAATTTTTTGCTTTTTCCTGCTAATCCTAGCATGATAAAGAAGATTCAAAGAGAGTGAGATGCTAGCTCCTTTCATTCAGTCAGTAGCTTCAAACATTTCTGGACGTTTTTCAATGGCAAAAATCAATGAATATTGTAAATGCACAAACAGTAATATCTCCGCATTGCAAGGTGCAATTCTGAAATGTTTTGCTTTTTCCTGCTAATCCTGGCATGATAAAGAAGATTCAAAGAGAGTGAGATGCCAGCTCCTTTCATTCAGTCAGTAGCTTCAAACATTTCTGGTATATGAATAACATGATGTTTTTCAATGGCAAAAATCAATGAATATTGTAAATGCACAAACAGTAATTTCTCCGCATTGCAATGTGCAATTCTGAAATTTTTTGCTTTTTCCAGCTAATCCTAGCATGATAAAGAAGATTCAAAGAGAGTGAGATGCCAGCTCCTTTCATTCAGTCAGTAGCTTCAAACATTTCTGGACGTTTTTCAATGGCAAAAATCAATGAATATTGTAAATGCACAAACAGTAATATCTCCACATTGCAAGGTGCAATTCTGAAATTTTTTGCTTTTTCCTGCTAATCCTGGCATGATAAAGAAGATTCAAAGAGAGTGAGATGCCAGCTCTTTTCATTCAGTCAGTAGCTTCAAACATTTCTGGTATATGAATAACATGTTTTTCAATGGCAAAAATCAATGAATATTGTAAATGCACAAACAGTAATTTCTCCGCATTGCAAGGTGCAATTCTGAATTTTTTTGCTTTTTCCTGCTAATCCTAGCATGATAAAGAAGATTCAAAGAGAGTGAGATGCCAGCTCCTTTCATTCAGTCAGTAGCTTCAAACATTTCTGGTATATGAATAACATGATGTTTTTCAATGGCAAAAATCAATGAATATTGTAAATGCACAAACAGTAATTTCTCCGCATTGCAATGTGCAATTCTGAAATTTTTTGCTTTTTCCTGCTAATCCTAGCATGATAAAGAAGATTCAAAGAGAGTGAGATGCCAGCTCCTTTCATTCAGTCAGTAGCTTCAAACATTTCTGGACGTGTTTCAATGGCAAAAATCAATGAATATTGTAAATGCACAAACAGTAATATCTCCACATTGCAAGGTGCAATTCTGAAATTTTTTGCTTTTTCCTGCTAATCCTGGCATGATAAAGAAGATTCAAAGAGAGTGAGATGCCAGCTCTTTTCATTCAGTCAGTAGCTTCAAACATTTCTGGTATATGAATAACATGTTTTTCAATGGCAAAAATCAATGAATATTGTAAATGCACAAACAGTAATTTCTCCGCATTGCAAGCTGCAATTCTGAAATTTTTTGCTTTTTCCTGCTAATCCTAGCATGATAAAGAAGATTCAAATAGAGTGAGATGCTAGCTCCTTTCATTCAGTCAGTAGCTTCAAACATTTCTGGACGTTTTTCAATGGCAAAATTCAATGAATATTGTAAATGCACAAACAGTAATATCTCCGCATTGCAAGGTGCAATTCTGAAATTTTTTGCTTTTTCCTGCTAATCCTGGCATGATAAAGAAGATTCAAAGAGAGTGAGATGCCAGCTCCTTTCATTCAGTCAGTAGCTTCAAACATTTCTGGTATATGAATAACATGATGTTTTTCAATGGCAAAAATCAATGAATATTGTAAATGCACAAACAGTAATTTCTCCGCATTGCAATGTGCAATTCTGAAATTTTTTGCTTTTTCCAGCTAATCCTAGCATGATAAAGAAGATTCAAAGAGAGTGAGATGCCAGCTCCTTTCATTCAGTCAGTAGCTTCAAACATTTCTGGACGTTTTTCAATGGCAAAAATCAATGAATATTGTAAATGCACAAACAGTAATATCTCCACATTGCAAGGTGCAATTCTGAAATTTTTTGCTTTTTCCTGCTAATCCTGGCATGATAAAGAAGATTCAAAGAGAGTGAGATGCCAGCTCTTTTCATTCAGTCAGTAGCTTCAAACATTTCTGGTATATGAATAACATGTTTTTCAATGGCAAAAATCAATGAATATTGTAAATGCACAAACAGTAATTTCTCCGCATTGCAAGGTGCAATTCTGAAATTTTTTGCTTTTTCCTGCTAATCCTAGCATGATAAAGAAGATTCAAAGAGAGTGAGATGCCAGCTCCTTTCATTCAGTCAGTAGCTTCAAACATTTCTGGTATATGAATAACATGATGTTTTTCAATGGCAAAAATCAATGAATATTGTAAATGCACAAACAGTAATTTCTCCGCATTGCAATGTGCAATTCTGAAATTTTTTGCTTTTTCCTGCTAATCCTAGCATGATAAAGAAGATTCAAAGAGAGTGAGATGCCAGCTCCTTTCATTCAGTCAGTAGCTTCAAACATTTCTGGACGTTTTTCAATGGCAAAAATCAATGAATATTGTAAATGCACAAACAGTAATATCTCCACATTGCAAGGTGCAATTCTGAAATTTTTTGCTTTTTCCTGCTAATCCTGGCATGATAAAGAAGATTCAAAGAGAGTGAGATGCCAGCTCTTTTCATTCAGTCAGTAGCTTCAAACATTTCTGGTATATGAATAACATGTTTTTCAATGGCAAAAATCAATGAATATTGTAAATGCACAAACAGTAATATCTCCACATTGCAAGGTGCAATTCTGAAATTTTTTGCTTTTTCCTGCTAATCCTGGCATGATAAAGAATATTCAAAGAGAGTGAGATGCCAGCTCTTTTCATTCAGTCAGTAGCTTCAAACATTTCTGGTATATGAATAACGATGTTTTTCAATGGCAAAAATCAATGAATATTGTAAATGCACACACAGTAATTTCTCCGCATTGCAAGGTGCAATTCTGAAATTTTTTGCTTTTTCCTGCTAATCCTAGCATGATAAAGAAGATTCAAAGAGAGTGAGATGCCAGCTCCTTTCATTCAGTCAGTAGCTTCAAACATTTCTGGACGTTTTTCAATGGCAAAAATCAATGAATATTGTAAATGCACAAACAGTAATATCTCCACATTGCAACGTGCAATTCTGAAATTTTTTGCTTTTTCCTGCTAATCCTGGCATGATAAAGAAGATTCAAAGAGAGTGAGATGCCAGCTCTTTTCATTCAGTCAGTAGCTTCAAACATTTCTGGTATATGAATAACATGTTTTTCAATGGCAAAAATCAATGAATATTGTAAATGCACAAACAGTAATTTCTCCGCATTGCAAGGTGCAATTCTGAAATTTTTTGCTTTTTCCTGCTAATCCTAGCATGATAAAGAAGATTCAAAGAGAGTGAGATGCCAGCTCCTTTCATTCAGTCAGTAGCTTCAAACATTTCTGGACGTTTTTCAATGGCAAAAATCAATGAATATTGTAAATGCACAAACAGTAATATCTCCACATTGCAAGGTGCAATTCTGAAATTTTTTGCTTTTTCCTGCTAATCCTGGCATGATAAAGAAGATTCAAAGAGAGTGAGATGCCAGCTCTTTTCATTCAGTCAGTAGCTTCAAACATTTCTGGTATATGAATAACATGTTTTTCAATGGCAAAAATCAATGAATATTGTAAATGCACAAACAGTAATTTCTCCGCATTGCAAGGTGCAATTCTGAATTTTTTTGCTTTTTCCTGCTAATCCTAGCATGATAAAGAAGATTCAAAGAGAGTGTGATGCCAGCTCCTTTCATTCAGTCAGTAGCTTCAAACATTTCTGGTATATGAATAACATGATGTTTTTCAATGGCAAAAATCAATGAATATTGTAAATGCACAAACAGTAATTTCTCCGCATTGCAAGGTGCAATTCTGAAATTTTTTGCTTTTTCCTGCTAATCCTAGCATGATAAAGAAGATTCAAAGAGAGTGAGATGCCAGCTCCTTTCATTCAGCCAGTAGCTTCAAACATTTCTGGTATATGAATAACATGATGTTTTTCAATGGCAAAAATCAATGAATATTGTAAATGCACACACAGTAATTTCTCCGCATTGCAAGGTGCAATTCTGAAATTTTTTGCTTTTTCCTGCTAATCCTAGCATGATAAAGAAGATTCAAAGAGAGTGAGGTGCCAGCTCCTTTCATTCAGTCAGTAGCTTCAAACATTTCTGGTATATGAATAACATGATGTTTTTCAATGGCAAAAATCAATGAATATTGTAAATGCACACACAGTAATTTCTCCGCATTGCAAGGTGCAATTCTGAAATTTTTTGCTTTTTCCTGCTAATCCTAGCATGATAAAGAAGATTCAAAGAGAGTGAGATGCCAGCTCCTTTCATTCAGTCAGTAGCTTCAAACATTTCTGGACGTTTTTCAATGGCAAAAATCAATGAATATTGTAAATGCACAAACAGTAATATCTCCACACTGCAAGGTGCAATTCTGAAATTTTTTGCTTTTTCCTGCTAATCCTGGCATGATAAAGAAGATTCAAAGAGAGTGAGATGCCAGCTCTTTTCATTCAGTCAGTAGCTTCAAACATTTCTGGTATATGAATAACGATGTTTTTCAATGGCAAAAATCAATGAATATTGTAAATGCACACACAGTAATTTCTCCGCATTGCAAGGTGCAATTCTGAAATTTTTTGCTTTTTCCTGCTAATCCTAGCATGATAAAGAAGATTCAAAGAGAGTGAGATGCCAGCTCCTTTCATTCAGTCAGTAGCTTCAAACATTTCTGGTATATGAATAACATGATGTTTTTCAATGGCAAAAATCAATGAATATTGTAAATGCACAAACAGTAATTTCTCCGCATTGCAAGGTGCAATTCTGAAATTTTTTGCTTTTTCCTGCTAATCCTAGCATGATAAAGAAGATTCAAAGAGAGTGAGATGCCAGCTCCTTTCATTCAGTCAGTAGCTTCAAACATTTCTGGACGTTTTTCAATGGCAAAAATCAATGAATATTGTAAATGCACAAACATTAATATCTCCACATTGCAACGTGCAATTCTGAAATTTTTTGCTTTTTCCTGCTAATCCTGGCATGATAAAGAAGATTCAAAGAGAGTGAGGTGCCAGCTCTTTTCATTCAGTCAGTAGCTTCAAACATTTCTGGTATATGAATAACGATGTTTTTCAATGGCAAAAATCAATGAATATTGTAAATGCACACACAGTAATTTCTCCGCATTGCAAGGTGCAATTCTGAAATTTTTTGCTTTTTCCTGCTAATCCTAGCATGATAAAGAAGATTCAAAGAGAGTGAGATGCCAGCTCCTTTCATTCAGTCAGTAGCTTCAAACATTTCTGGTATATGAATAACATGATGTTTTTCAATGGCAAAAATCAATGAATATTGTAAATGCACAAACAGTAATTTCTCCGCATTGCAAGGTGCAATTCTGAAATTTTTTGCTTTTTCCTGCTAATCCTAGCATGATAAAGAAGATTCAAAGAGAGTGAGATGCCAGCTCCTTTCATTCAGTCAGTAGCTTCAAACATTTCTGGACGTTTTTCAATGGCAAAAATCAATGAATATTGTAAATGCACAAAAAGTAATATCTCCACATTGCAAGGTGCAATTCTGAAATTTTTTGCTTTTTCCTGCTAATCCTGGCATGATAAAGAAGATTCAAAGAGAGTGAGATGCCAGCTCTTTTCATTCAGTCAGTAGCTTCAAATATTTCTGGTATATGAATAACATGTTTTTCAATGGCAAAAATCAATGAATATTGTAAATGCACAAACAGTAATTTCTCCGCATTGCAAGGTGCAATTCTGAAATTTTTTGCTTTTTCCTGCTAATCCTAGCATGATAAACAAGATTCAAAGAGAGTGAGATGCCAGCTCCTTTCATTCAGTCAGTAGCTTCAAACATTTCTGGTATATGAATAACATGATGTTTTTCAATGGCAAAAATCAATGAATATTGTAAATGCACAAACAGTAATTTCTCCGCATTGCAATGTGCAATTCTGAAATTTTTTGCTTTTTCCTGCTAATCCTAGCATGATAAAGAAGATTCAAAGAGAGTGAGATGCCAGCTCCTTTCATTCAGTCAGTAGCTTCAAACATTTCTGGACGTTTTTCAATGGCAAAAATCAATGAATATTGTAAATGCACAAACAGTAATATCTCCACATTGCAAGGTGCAATTCTGAAATTTTTTGCTTTTTCCTGCTAATCCTGGCATGATAAAGAAGATTCAAAGAGAGTGAGATGCCAGCTCTTTTCATTCAGTCAGTAGCTTCAAACATTTCTGGTATATGAATAACATGTTTTTCAATGGCAAAAATCAATGAATATTGTAAATGCACAAACAGTAATTTCTCCGCATTGCAAGGTGCAATTCTGAAATTTTTTGCTTTTTCCTGCTAATCCTAGCATGATAAAGAAGATTCAAAGAGAGTGAGATGCCAGCTCCTTTCATTCAGTCAGTAGCTTCAAACATTTCTGGTATATGAATAACATGATGTTTTTCAATGGCAAAAATCAATGAATATTGTAAATGCACACACAGTAATTTCTCCGCATTGCAAGGTGCAATTCTGAAATTTTTTGCTTTTTCCTGCTAATCCTGGCATGATAAAGAAGATTCAAAGAGAGTGAGATGCCAGCTCTTTTCATTCAGTCAGTAGCTTCAAACATTTCTGGACGTTTTTCAATGGCAAAAATCAATGAATATTGTAAATGCACAAACAGTAATATCTCCACATTGCAAGGTGCAATTCTGAAATTTTTTGCTTTTTCCTGCTAATCCTGGCATGATAAAGAAGATTCAAAGAGAGTGAGATGCCAGCTCTTTTCATTCAGTCAGTAGCTTCAAACATTTCTGGTATATGAATAATGATGTTTTTCAATGGCAAAAATCAATGAATATTGTAAATGCACACACAGTAATTTCTCCGCATTGCAAGGTGCAATTCTGAAATTTTTTGCTTTTTCCTGCTAATCCTAGCATGATAAAGAAGATTCAAAGAGAGTGAGATGCCAGCTCCTTTCATTCAGTCAGTAGCTTCAAACATTTCTGGACGTTTTTCAATGGCAAAAATCAATGAATATTGTAAATGCACAAACAGTAATATCTCCACATTGCAAGGTGCAATTCTGAAATTTTTTGTTTTTCCTGCTAATCCTGGCATGATAAAGAAGATTCAAAGAGAGTGAGATGCCAGCTCTTTTCATTCAGTCAGTAGCTTCAAACATTTCTGGTATATGAATAACATGTTTTTTAATGGCAAAAATCAATGAATATTGTAAATGCACAAACAGTAATATCTCCACATTGCAAGGTGCAATTCTGAAATTTTTTGCTTTTTCCTGCTAATCCTGGCATGATAAAGAAGATTCAAAGAGAGTGAGATGCCAGCTCTTTTCATTCAGTCAGTAGCTTCAAACATTTCTGGTATATGAATAACGATGTTTTTCAATGGCAAAAATCAATGAATATTGTAAATGCACACACAGTAATTTCTCCGCATTGCAAGGTGCAATTCTGAAATTTTTTGCTTTTTCCTGCTAATCCTAGCATGATAAAGAAGATTCAAAGAGAGTGAGATGCCAGCTCCTTTCATTCAGTCAGTAGCTTCAAACATTTCTGGACGTTTTTCAATGGCAAAAATCAATGAATATTGTAAATGCACACACAGTAATTTCTCCGCATTGCAAGGTGCAATTCTGAAATTTTTTGCTTTTTCCTGCTAATCCTAGCATGATAAAGAAGATTCAAAGAGAGTGAGATGCCAGCTCCTTTCATTCAGTCAGTAGCTTCAAACATTTCTGGACGTTTTTCAATGGCAAAAATCAATGAATATTGTAAATGCACAAACAGTAATATCTCCACATTGCAAGGTGCAATTCTGAAATTTTTTGCTTTTTCCTGCTAATCCTGGCATGATAAAGAAGATTCAAAGAGAGTGAGATGCCAGCTCTTTTCATTCAGTCAGTAGCTTCAAACATTTCTGGTATATGAATAACATGTTTTTCAATGGCAAAAATCAATGAATATTGTAAATGCACAAACAGTAATTTCTCCGCATTGCAAGGTGCAATTCTGAAATTTTTTGCTTTTTCCTGCTAATCCTAGCATGATAAAGAAGATTCAAAGAGAGTGAGATGCCAGCTCCTTTCATTCAGTCAGTAGCTTCAAACATTTCTGGACGTTTTTCTATGGCAAAAATCAATGAATATTGTAAATGCACAAACAGTAATATCTCCACATTGCAACGTGCAATTCTGAAATTTTTTGCTTTTTCCTGCTAATCCTGGCATGATAAAGAAGATTCAAAGAGAGTGAGATGCCAGCTCTTTTCATTCAGTCAGTAGCTTCAAACATTTCTGGTATATGAATAACGATGTTTTTCAATGGCAAAAATCAATGAATATTGTAAATGCACACACAGTAATTTCTCCGCATTGCAAGGTGCAATTCTGAAATTTTTTGCTTTTTCCTGCTAATCCTAGCATGATAAGGAAGATTCAAAGAGAGTGAGATGCCAGCTCCTTTCATTCAGTCAGTAGCTTCAAACATTTCTGGTATATGAATAACATGATGTTTTTCAATGGCAAAAATCAATGAATATTGTAAATGCACAAACAGTAATTTCTCCGCATTGCAAGGTGCAATTCTGAAATTTTTTGCTTTTTCCTGCTAATCCTAGCATGATAAAGAAGATTCAAAGAGAGTGAGATGCCAGCTCCTTTCATTCAGTCAGTAGCTTCAAACATTTCTGGACGTTTTTCAATGGCAAAAATCAATGAATATTGTAAATGCACAAACAGTAATATCTCCACATTGCAAGGTGCAATTCTGAAATTTTTTGCTTTTTCCTGCTAATCCTGGCATGATAAAGAAGATTCAAAGAGAGTGAGATGCCAGCTCTTTTCATTCAGTCAGTAGCTTCAAACATTTCTGGTATATGAATAACATGTTTTTCAATGGCAAAAATCAATGAATATTGTAAATGCACAAACAGTAATTTCTCCGCATTGCAAGGTGCAATTCTGAAATTTTTTGCTTTTTCCTGCTAATCCTAGCATGATAAAGAAGATTCAAAGAGAGTGAGATGCCAGCTCCTTTCATTCAGTCAGTAGCTTCAAACATTTCTGGTATATGAATAACATGATGTTTTTCAATGGCAAAAATCAATGAATATTGTAAATGCACAAACAGTAATTTCTCCGCATTGCAATGTGCAATTCTGAAATTTTTTGCTTTTTCCTGCTAATCCTAGCATGATAAAGAAGATTCAAAGAGAGTGAGATGCCAGCTCCTTTCATTCAGTCAGTAGCTTCAAACATTTCTGGACGTTTTTCAATGGCAAAAATCAATGAATATTGTAAATGCACAAACAGTAATATCTCCACATTGCAAGGTGCAATTCTGAAATTTTTTGCTTTTTCCTGCTAATCCTGGCATGATAAAGAAGATTCAAAGAGAGTGAGATGCCAGCTCTTTTCATTCAGTCAGTAGCTTCAAACATTTCTGGTATATGAATAACATGTTTTTCAATGGCAAAAATCAATGAATATTGTAAATGCACAAACAGTAATTTCTCCGCATTGCAAGGTGCAATTCTGAAATTTTTTGCTTTTTCCTGCTAATCCTAGCATGATAAAGAAGATTCAAAGAGAGTGAGATGCCAGCTCCTTTCATTCAGTCAGTAGCTTCAAACATTTCTGGTATATGAATAACATGATGTTTTTCAATGGCAAAAATCAATGAATATTGTAAATGCACACACAGTAATTTCTCCGCATTGCAAGGTGCAATTCTGAAATTTTTTGCTTTTTCCAGCTAATCCTAGCATGATAAAGAAGATTCAAAGAGAGTGAGATGCCAGCTCCTTTCATTCAGTCAGTAGCTTCAAACATTTCTGGACGTTTTTCAATGGCAAAAATCAATGAATATTGTAAATGCACAAACAGTAATATCTCCACATTGCAAGGTGCAATTCTGAAATTTTTTGCTTTTTCCTGCTAATACTGGCATGATAAAGAAGATTCAAAGAGAGTGAGATGCCAGCTCTTTTCATTCAGTCAGTAGCTTCAAACATTTCTGGTATATGAATAACGATGTTTTTCAATGGCAAAAATCAATGAATATTGTAAATGCACACACAGTGATTTCTCCGCATTGCAAGGTGCAATTCTGAAATTTTTTGCTTTTTCCTGCTAATCCTAGCATGATAAAGAAGATTCAAAGAGAGTGAGATGCCAGCTCCTTTCATTCAGTCAGTAGCTTCAAACATTTCTGGACGTTTTTCAATGGCAAAAATCAATGAATATTGTAAATGCACAAACAGTAATATCTCCACATTGCAAGGTGCAATTCTGAAATTTTTTGCTTTTTCCTGCTAATCCTGGCATGATAAAGAAGATTCAAAGAGAGTGAGATGCCAGCTCTTTTCATTCAGTCAGTAGCTTCAAACATTTCTGGTATATGAATAATATGTTTTTCAATGGCAAAAATCAATGAATATTGTAAATGCACAAACAGTAATATCTCCACATTGCAAGGTGCAATTTTGAAATTTTTTGCTTTTTCCTGCTAATCCTGGCATGATAAAGAAGATTCAAAGAGAGTGAGATGCCAGCTCTTTTCATTCAGTCAGTAGCTTCAAACATTTCTGGTATATGAATAACGATGTTTTTCAATGGCAAAAATCAATGAATATTGTAAATGCACACACAGTAATTTCTCCGCATTGCAAGGTGCAATTCTGAAATTTTTTGCTTTTTCCTGCTAATCCTAGCATGATAAAGAAGATTCAAAGAGAGTGAGATGCCAGCTCCTTTCATTAAGTCAGTAGCTTCAAACATTTCTGGACGTTTTTCAATGGCAAAAATCAATGAATATTGTAAATGCACACACAGTAATTTCTCCGCATTGCAAGGTGCAATTCTGAAATTTTTTGCTTTTTCCTGCTAATCCTAGCATGATAAAGAAGATTCAAAGAGAGTGAGATGCCAGCTCCTTTCATTCAGTCAGTAGCTTCAAACATTTCTGGACGTTTTTCAATGGCAAAAATCAATGAATATTGTAAATGCACAAACAGTAATATCTCCACATTGCAAGGTGCAATTCTGAAATTTTTTGCTTTTTCCTGCTAATCCTGGCATGATAAAGAAGATTCAAAGAGAGTGAGATGCCAGCTCTTTTCATTCAGTCAGTAGCTTCAAACATTTCTGGTATATGAATAACATGATGTTTTTCAATGGCAAAAATCAATGAATATTGTAAATGCACACACAGTAATTTCTCCGCATTGCAAGGTGCAATTCTGAAATTTTTTGCTTTTTCCTGCTAATCCTAGCATGATAAAGAAGATTCAAAGAGAGTGAGATGCCAGCTCCTTTCATTCAGTCAGTAGCTTCAAACATTTCTGGACGTTTTTCAATGGCAAAAATCAATGAATATTGTAAATGCACAAACAGTAATATCTCCACATTGCAAGGTGCAATTCTGAAATTTTTTGCTTTTTCCTGCTAATCCTGGCATGATAAAGAAGATTCAAAGAGAGTGAGATGCCAGCTCTTTTCATTCAGTCAGTAGCTTCAAACATTTCTGGTATATGAATAACATGTTTTTCAATGGCAAAAATCAATGAATATTGTAAATGCACACACAGTAATTTCTCCGCATTGCAAGGTGCAATTCTGAAATTTTTTGCTTTTTCCTGCTAATCCTAGCATGATAAAGAAGATTCAAAGAGAGTGAGATGCCAGCTCCTTTCATTCAGTCAGTAGCTTCAAACATTTCTGGTATATGAATAACATGATGTTTTTCAATGGCAAAAATCAATGAATATTGTAAATGCACACACAGTAATTTCTCCGCATTGCAAGGTGCAATTCTGAAATTTTTTGCTTTTTCCTGCTAATCCTAGCATGATAAAGAAGATTCAAAGAGAGTGAGATGCCAGCTCCTTTCATTCAGTCAGTAGCTTCAAACATTTCTGGACGTTTTTCAATGGCAAAAATCAATGAATATTGTAAATGCACACACAGTAATTTCTCCGCATTGCAAGGTGCAATTCTGAAATTTTTTGCTTTTTCCTGCTAATCCTAGCATGATAAAGAAGATTCAAAGAGAGTGAGATGCCAGCTCCTTTCATTCAGTCAGTAGCTTCAAACATTTCTGGACGTTTTTCAATGGCAAAAATCAATGAATATTGTAAATGCACAAACAGTAATATCTCCACATTGCAAGGTGCAATTCTGAAATTTTTTGCTTTTTCCTGCTAATCCTGGCATGATAAAGAAGATTCAAAGAGAGTGAGATGCCAGCTCTTTTCATTCAGTCAGTAGCTTCAAACATTTCTGGTATATGAATAACATGATGTTTTTCAATGACAAAAATCAATGAATATTGTAAATGCACACACAGTAATTTCTCCGCATTGCAAGGTGCAATTCTGAAATTTTTTGCTTTTTCCTGCTAATCCTAGCATGATAAAGAAGATTCAAAGAGAGTGAGATGCCAGCTCCTTTCATTCAGTCAGTAGCTTCAAACATTTCTGGACGTTTTTCAATGGCAAAAATCAATGAATATTGTAAATGCACAAACAGTAATATCTCCACATTGCAAGGTGCAATTCTGAAATTTTTTGCTTTTTCCTGCTAATCCTGGCATGATAAAGAAGATTCAAAGAGAGTGAGATGCCAGCTCTTTTCATTCAGTCAGTAGCTTCAAACATTTCTGGTATATGAATAACATGTTTTTCAATGGCAAAAATCAATGAATATTGTAAATGCACAAACAGTAATTTCTCCGCATTGCAAGGTGCAATTCTGAAATTTTTTGCTTTTTCCTGCTAATCCTAGCATGATAAAGAAGATTCAAAGAGAGTGAGATGCCAGCTCCTTTCATTCAGTCAGTAGCTTCAAACATTTCTGGACGTTTTTCAATGGCAAAAATCAATGAATATTGTAAATGCACAAACAGTAATATCTCCACATTGCAAGGTGCAATTCTGAAATTTTTTGCTTTTTCCTGCTAATCCTGGCATGATAAAGAAGATTCAAAGAGAGTGAGATGCCAGCTCTTTTCATTCAGTCAGTAGCTTCAAACATTTCTGGTATATGAATAACCTGTTTTTCAATGGCAAAAATCAATGAATATTGTAAATGCACACACAGTAATTTCTCCGCATTGCAAGGTGCAATTCTGAAATTTTTTGCTTTTTCCTGCTAATCCTAGCATGATAAAGAAGATTCAAAGAGAGTGAGATGCCAGCTCCTTTCATTCAGTCAGTAGCTTCAAACATTTCTGGACGTTTTTCAATGGCAAAAATCAATGAATATTGTAAATGCACAAACAGTAATATCTCCACATTGCAAGGTGCAATTCTGAAATTTTTTGCTTTTTCCTGCTAATCCTGGCATGATAAAGAAGATTCAAAGAGAGTGAGATGCCAGCTCTTTTCATTCAGTCAGTAGCTTCAAACATTTCTGGTATATGAATAACGATGTTTTTCAATGGCAAAAATCAATGAATATTGTAAATGCACACACAGTAATTTCTCCGCATTGCAAGGTGCAATTCTGAAATTTTTTGCTTTTTCCTGCTAATCCTAGCATGATAAAGAAGATTCAAAGAGAGTGAGATGCCAGCTCCTTTCATTCAGTCAGTAGCTTCAAACATTTCTGGACGTTTTTCAATGGCAAAAATCAATGAATATTGTAAATGCACAAACAGTAATATCTCCACATTGCAAGGTGCAATTCTGAAATTTTTTGCTTTTTCCTGCTAATAATGGCATGATAAAGAAGATTCAAAGAGAGTGAGATGCCAGCTCTTTTCATTCAGTCAGTAGCTTCAAACATTTCTGGTATATGAATAACATGTTTTTCAATGGCAAAAATCAATGAATATTGTAAATGCACAAACAGTAATATCTCCACATTGCAAGGTGCAATTCTGAAATTTTTTGCTTTTTCCTGCTAATCCTGGCATGATAAAGAAGATTCAAAGAGAGTGAGATGCCAGCTCTTTTCATACAGTCAGTAGCTTCAAACATTTCTGGTATATGAATAACATGTTTTTCAATGGCAAAAATCAATGAATATTGTAAATGCACAAACAGTAATATCTCCACATTGCAAGGTGCAATTCTGAAATTTTTTGCTTTTTCCTGCTAATCCTGGCATGATAAAGAAGATTCAAAGAGAGTGAGATGCCAGCTCTTTTCATACAGTCAGTAGCTTCAAACATTTCTGGTATATGAATAACGATGTTTTTCAATGGCAAAAATCAATGAATATTGTAAATGCACACACAGTAATTTCTCCGCATTGCAAGGTGCAATTCTGAAATTTTTTGCTTTTTCCTGCTAATCCTAGCATGATAAAGAAGATTCAAAGAGAGTGAGATGCCAGCTCCTTTCATTCAGTCAGTAGCTTCAAACATTTCTGGACGTTTTTCAATGGCAAAAATCAATGAATATTGTAAATGCACAAACAGTAATATCTCCACATTGCAAGGTGCAATTCTGAAATTTTTTGCTTTTTCCTGCTAATCCTGGCATGATAAAGAAGATTCAAAGAGAGTGAGATGCCAGCTCTTTTCATTCAGTCAGTAGCTTCAAACATTTCTGGTATATGAATAACATGATGTTTTTCAATGACAAAAATCAATGAATATTGTAAATGCACACACAGTAATTTCTCCGCATTGCAAGGTGCAATTCTGAAATTTTTTGCTTTTTCCTGCTAATCCTAGCATGATAAAGAAGATTCAAAGAGAGTGAGATGCCAGCTCCTTTCATTCAGTCAGTAGCTTCAAACATTTCTGGACGTTTTTCAATGGCAAAAATCAATGAATATTGTAAATGCACAAACAGTAATATCTCCACATTGCAAGGTGCAATTCTGAAATTTTTTGCTTTTTCCTGCTAATCCTGGCATGATAAAGAAGATTCAAAGAGAGTGAGATGCCAGCTCTTTTCATTCAGTCAGTAGCTTCAAACATTTCTGGTATATGAATAACATGTTTTTCAATGGCAAAAATCAATGAATATTGTAAATGCACAAACAGTAATTTCTCCGCATTGCAAGGTGCAATTCTGAAATTTTTTGCTTTTTCCTGCTAATCCTAGCATGATAAAGAAGATTCAAAGAGAGTGAGATGCCAGCTCCTTTCATTCAGTCAGTAGCTTCAAACATTTCTGGACGTTTTTCAATGGCAAAAATCAATGAATATTGTAAATGCACAAACAGTAATATCTCCACATTGCAAGGTGCAATTCTGAAATTTTTTGCTTTTTCCTGCTAATCCTGGCATGATAAAGAAGATTCAAAGAGAGTGAGATGCCAGCTCTTTTCATTCAGTCAGTAGCTTCAAACATTTCTGGTATATGAATAACATGTTTTTCAATGGCAAAAATCAATGAATATTGTAAATGCACACACAGTAATTTCTCCGCATTGCAAGGTGCAATTCTGAAATTTTTTGCTTTTTCCTGCTAATCCTAGCATGATAAAGAAGATTCAAAGAGAGTGAGATGCCAGCTCCTTTCATTCAGTCAGTAGCTTCAAACATTTCTGGACGTTTTTCAATGGCAAAAATCAATGAATATTGTAAATGCACAAACAGTAATATCTCCACATTGCAAGGTGCAATTCTGAAATTTTTTGCTTTTTCCTGCTAATCCTGGCATGATAAAGAAGATTCAAAGAGAGTGAGATGCCAGCTCTTTTCATTCAGTCAGTAGCTTCAAACATTTCTGGTATATGAATAACGATGTTTTTCAATGGCAAAAATCAATGAATATTGTAAATGCACACACAGTAATTTCTCCGCATTGCAAGGTGCAATTCTGAAATTTTTTGCTTTTTCCTGCTAATCCTAGCATGATAAAGAAGATTCAAAGAGAGTGAGATGCCAGCTCCTTTCATTCAGTCAGTAGCTTCAAACATTTCTGGACGTTTTTCAATGGCAAAAATCAATGAATATTGTAAATGCACAAACAGTAATATCTCCACATTGCAAGGTGCAATTCTGAAATTTTTTGCTTTTTCCTGCTAATAATGGCATGATAAAGAAGATTCAAAGAGAGTGAGATGCCAGCTCTTTTCATTCAGTCAGTAGCTTCAAACATTTCTGGTATATGAATAACATGTTTTTCAAAGGCAAAAATCAATGAATATTGTAAATGCACAAACAGTAATATCTCCACATTGCAAGGTGCAATTCTGAAATTTTTTGCTTTTTCCTGCTAATCCTGGCATGATAAAGAAGATTCAAAGAGAGTGAGATGCCAGCTCTTTTCATACAGTCAGTAGCTTCAAACATTTCTGGTATATGAATAACGATGTTTTTCAATGGCAAAAATCAATGAATATTGTAAATGCACACACAGTAATTTCTCCGCATTGCAAGGTGCAATTCTGAAATTTTTTGCTTTTTCCTGCTAATCCTAGCATGATAAAGAAGATTCAAAGAGAGTGAGATGCCAGCTCCTTTCATTCAGTCAGTAGCTTCAAACATTTCTGGTATATGAATAACATGATGTTTTTCAATGGCAAAAATCAATGAATATTGTAAATGCACACACAGTAATTTCTCCGCATTGCAAGGTGCAATTCTGAAATTTTTTGCTTTTTCCTGCTAATCCTAGCATGATAAAGAAGATTCAAAGAGAGTGAGATGCCAGCTCCTTTCATTCAGTCAGTAGCTTCAAACATTTCTGGACGTTTTTCAATGGCAAAAATCAATGAATATTGTAAATGCACACACAGTAATTTCTCCGCATTGCAAGGTGCAATTCTGAAATTTTTTGCTTTTTCCTGCTAATCCTAGCATGATAAAGAAGATTCAAAGAGAGTGAGATGCCAGCTCCTTTCATTCAGTCAGTAGCTTCAAACATTTCTGGACGTTTTTCAATGGCAAAAATCAATGAATATTGTAAATGCACAAACAGTAATATCTCCACATTGCAAGGTGCAATTCTGAAATTTTTTGCTTTTTCCTGCTAATCCTGGCATGATAAAGAAGATTCAAAGAGAGTGAGATGCCAGCTCTTTTCATTGAGTCAGTAGCTTCAAACATTTCTGGTATATGAATAACATGATGTTTTTCAATGACAAAAATCAATGAATATTGTAAATGCACACACAGTAATTTCTCCGCATTGCAAGGTGCAATTCTGAAATTTTTTGCTTTTTCCTGCTAATCCTAGCATGATAAAGAAGATTCAAAGAGACTGAGATGCCAGCTCCTTTCATTCAGTCAGTAGCTTCAAACATTTCTGGACGTTTTTCAATGGCAAAAATCAATGAATATTGTAAATGCACAAACAGTAATATCTCCACATTGCAAGGTGCAATTCTGAAATTTTTTGCTTTTTCCTGCTAATCCTGGCATGATAAAGAAGATTCAAAGAGAGTGAGATGCCAGCTCTTTTCATTCAGTCAGTAGCTTCAAACATTTCTGGTATATGAATAACATGTTTTTCAATGGCAAAAATCAATGAATATTGTAAATGCACAAACAGTAATTTCTCCGCATTGCAAGGTGCAATTCTGAAATTTTTTGCTTTTTCCTGCTAATCCTAGCATGATAAAGAAGATTCAAAGAGAGTGAGATGCCAGCTCCTTTCATTCAGTCAGTAGCTTCAAACATTTCTGGACGTTTTTCAATGGCAAAAATCAATGAATATTGTAAATGCACAAACAGTAATATCTCCACATTGCAAGGTGCAATTCTGAAATTTTTTGCTTTTTCCTGCTAATCCTGGCATGATAAAGAAGATTCAAAGAGAGTGAGATGCCAGCTCTTTTCATTCAGTCAGTAGCTTCAAACATTTCTGGTATATGAATAACATGTTTTTCAATGGCAAAAATCAATGAATATTGTAAATGCACACACAGTAATTTCTCCGCATTGCAAGGTGCAATTCTGAAATTTTTTGCTTTTTCCTGCTAATCCTAGCATGATAAAGAAGATTCAAAGAGAGTGAGATGCCAGCTCCTTTCATTCAGTCAGTAGCTTCAAACATTTCTGGACGTTTTTCAATGGCAAAAATCAATGAATATTGTAAATGCACAAACAGTAATATCTCCACATTGCAAGGTGCAATTCTGAAATTTTTTGCTTTTTCCTGCTAATCCTGGCATGATAAAGAAGATTCAAAGAGAGTGAGATGCCAGCTCTTTTCATTCAGTCAGTAGCTTCAAACATTTCTGGTATATGAATAACGATGTTTTTCAATGGCAAAAATCAATGAATATTGTAAATGCACACACAGTAATTTCTCCGCATTGCAAGGTGCAATTCTGAAATTTTTTGCTTTTTCCTGCTAATCCTAGCATGATAAAGAAGATTCAAAGAGAGTGAGATGCCAGCTCCTTTCATTCAGTCAGTAGCTTCAAACATTTCTGGACGTTTTTCAATGGCAAAAATCAATGAATATTGTAAATGCACAAACAGTAATATCTCCACATTGCAAGGTGCAATTCTGAAATTTTTTGCTTTTTCCTGCTAATAATGGCATGATAAAGAAGATTCAAAGAGAGTGAGATGCCAGCTCTTTTCATTCAGTCAGTAGCTTCAAACATTTCTGGTATATGAATAACATGTTTTTCAATGGCAAAAATCAATGAATATTGTAAATGCACAAACAGTAATATCTCCACATTGCAAGGTGCAATTCTGAAATTTTTTGCTTTTTCCTGCTAATCCTGGCATGATAAAGAAGATTCAAAGAGAGTGAGATGCCAGCTCTTTTCATACAGTCAGTAGCTTCAAACATTTCTGGTATATGAATAACGATGTTTTTCAATGGCAAAAATCAATGACTATTGTAAATGCACACACAGTAATTTCTCCGCATTGCAAGGTGCAATTCTGAAATTTTTTGCTTTTTCCTGCTAATCTTAGCATGATAAAGAAGATTCAAAGAGAGTGAGATGCCAGCTCCTTTCATTCAGTCAGTAGCTTCAAACATTTCTGGACGTTTTTCAATGGCAAAAATCAATGAATATTGTAAATGCACACACAGTAATTTCTCCGCATTGCAAGGTGCAATTCTGAAATTTTTTGCTTTTTCCTGCTAATCCTAGCATGATAAAGAAGATTCAAAGAGAGTGAGATGCCAGCTCCTTTCATTCAGTCAGTAGCTTCAAACATTTCTGGACGTTTTTCAATGGCAAAAATCAATGAATATTGTAAATGCACAAACAGTAATATCTCCACATTGCAAGGTGCAATTCTGAAATTTTTTGCTTTTTCCTGCTAATCCTGGCATGATAAAGAAGATTCAAAGAGAGTGAGATGCCAGCTCTTTTCATTCAGTCAGTAGCTTCAAACATTTCTGGTATATGAATAACATGTTTTTCAATGGCAAAAATCAATGAATATTGTAAATGCACACACAGTAATTTCTCCGCATTGCAAGGTGCAATTCTGAAATTTTTTGCTTTTTCCTGCTAATCCAAGCATGATAAAGAAGATTCAAAGAGAGTGAGATGCCAGCTCCTTTCATTCAGTCAGTAGCTTCAAACATTTCTGGACGTTTTTCAATGGCAAAAATCAATGAATATTGTAAATGCACAAACAGTAATATCTCCACATTGCAAGGTGCAATTCTGAAATTTTTTGCTTTTTCCTGCTAATCCTGGCATGATAAAGAAGATTCAAAGAGAGTGAGATGCCAGCTCTTTTCATTCAGTCAGTAGCTTCAAACATTTCTGGTATATGAATAACGATGTTTTTCAATGGCAAAAATCAATGAATATTGTAAATGCACACACAGTAATTTCTCCGCATTGCAAGGTGCAATTCTGAAATTTTTTGCTTTTTCCTGCTAATCCTAGCATGATAAAGAAGATTCAAAGAGAGTGAGATGCCAGCTCCTTTCATTCAGTCAGTAGCTTCAAACATTTCTGGACGTTTTTCAATGGCAAAAATCAATGAATATTGTAAATGCACAAACAGTAATATCTCCACATTGCAAGGTGCAATTCTGAAATTTTTTGCTTTTTCCTGCTAATCCTGGCATGATAAAGAAGATTCAAAGAGAGTGAGATGCCAGCTCTTTTCATTCAGTCAGTAGCTTCAAACATTTCTGGTATATGAATAACATGTTTTTCAATGGCAAAAATCAATGAATATTGTAAATGCACAAACAGTAATATCTCCACATTGCAAGGTGCAATTCTGAAATTTTTTGCTTTTTCCTGCTAATCCTGGCATGATAAAGAAGATTCAAAGAGAGTGAGATGCAAGCTCTTTTCATTCAGTCAGTAGCTTCAAACATTTCTGGTATATGAATAACGATGTTTTTCAATGGCAAAAATCAATGAATATTGTAAATGCACACACAGTAATTTCTCCGCATTGCAAGGTGCAATTCTGAAATTTTTTGCTTTTTCCTGCTAATCCTAGCATGATAAAGAAGATTCAAAGAGAGTGAGATGCCAGGTCCTTTCATTCAGTCAGTAGCTTCAAACATTTCTGGACGTTTTTCAATGGCAAAAATCAATGAATATTGTAAATGCACACACAGTAATTTCTCCGCATTGCAAGGTGCAATTCTGAAATTTTTTGCTTTTTCCTGCTAATCCTAGCATGATAAAGATTCAAAGAGAGTGAGATGCCAGCTCCTTTCATTCAGTCAGTAGCTTCAAACATTTCTGGACGTTTTTCAATGGCAAAAATCAATGAATATTGTAAATGCACAAACAGTAATATCTCCACATTGCAAGGTGCAATTCTGAAATTTTTTGCTTTTTCCTGCTAATCCTGGCATGATAAAGAAGATTCAAAGAGAGTGAGATGCCAGATCTTTTCATTCAGTCAGTAGCTTCAAACATTTCTGGTATATGAATAACATGATGTTTTTCAATGGCAAAAATCAATGAATATTGTAAATGCACACACAGTAATTTCTCCGCATTGCAAGGTGCAATTCTGAAATTTTTTGCTTTTTCCTGCTAATCCTAGCATGATAAAGAAGATTCAAAGAGAGTGAGATGCCAGCTCCTTTCATTCAGTCAGTAGCTTCAAACATTTCTGGACGTTTTTCAATGGCAAAAATCAATGAATATTGTAAATGCACAAACAGTAATATCTCCACATTGCACGGTGCAATTCTGAAATTTTTTGCTTTTTCCTGCTAATCCTGGCATGATAAAGAAGATTCAAAGAGAGTGAGATGCCAGCTCTTTTCATTCAGTCAGTAGCTTCAAACATTTCTGGTATATGAATAACATGTTTTTCAATGGCAAAAATCAATGAATATTGTAAATGCACAAACAGTAATTTCTCCGCATTGCAAGGTGCAATTCTGAAATTTTTTGCTTTTTCCTGCTAATCCTAGCATGATAAAGAAGATTCAAAGAGAGTGAGATGCCAAGCTCCTTTCATTCAGTCAGTAGCTTCAAACATTTCTGGTATATGAATAACATGATGTTTTTCAATGGCAAAAATCAATGAATATTGTAAATGCACAAAGAGTAATTTCTCCGCATTGCAATGTGCAATTCTGAAATTTTTTGCTTTTTCCTGCTAATCCTAGCATGATAAAGAAGATTCAAAGAGAGTGAGATGCCAGCTCCTTTCATTCAGTCAGTAGCTTCAAACATTTCTGGACGTTTTTCAATGGCAAAAATCAATGAATATTGTAAATGCACAAACAGTAATATCTCCACATTGCAACGTGCAATTCTGAAATTTTTTGCTTTTTCCTGCTAATCCTGGCATGATAAAGAAGATTCAAAGAGAGTGAGATGCCAGCTCTTTTCATTCAGTCAGTAGCTTCAAACATTTCTGGTATATGAATAACATGTTTTTCAATGGCAAAAATCAATGAATATTGTAAATGCACACACAGTAATTTCTCCGCATTGCAAGGTGCAATTCTGAAATTTTTTGCTTTTTCCTGCTAATCCAAGCATGATAAAGAAGATTCAAAGAGAGTGAGATGCCAGCTCCTTTCATTCAGTCAGTAGCTTCAAACATTTCTGGACGTTTTTCAATGGCAAAAATCAATGAATATTGTAAATGCACAAACAGTAATATCTCCACATTGCAAGGTGCAATTCTGAAATTTTTTGCTTTTTCCTGCTAATCCTGGCATGATAAAGAAGATTCAAAGAGAGTGAGATGCCAGCTCTTTTCATTCAGTCAGTAGCTTCAAACATTTCTGGTATATGAATAACGATGTTTTTCAATGGCAAAAATCAATGAATATTGTAAATGCACACACAGTAATTTCTCCGCATTGCAAGGTGCAATTCTGAAATTTTTTGCTTTTTCCTGCTAATCCTAGCATGATAAAGAAGATTCAAAGAGAGTGAGATGCCAGCTCCTTTCATTCAGTCAGTAGCTTCAAACATTTCTGGACGTTTTTCAATGGCAAAAATCAATGAATATTGTAAATGCACAAACAGTAATATCTCCACATTGCAAGGTGCAATTCTGAAATTTTTTGCTTTTTCCTGCTAATCCTGGCATGATAAAGAAGATTCAAAGAGAGTGAGATGCCAGCTCTTTTCATTCAGTCAGTAGCTTCAAACATTTCTGGTATATGAATAACATGTTTTTCAATGGCAAAAATCAATGAATATTGTAAATGCACAAACAGTAATATCTCCACATTGCAAGGTGCAATTCTGAAATTTTTTGCTTTTTCCTGCTAATCCTGGCATGATAAAGAAGATTCAAAGAGAGTGAGATGCCAGCTCTTTTCATTCAGTCAGTAGCTTCAAACATTTCTGGTATATGAATAACGATGTTTTTCAATGGCAAAAATCAATGAATATTGTAAATGCACACACAGTAATTTCTCCGCATTGCAAGGTGCAATTCTGAAATTTTTTGCTTTTTCCTGCTAATCCTAGCATGATAAAGAAGATTCAAAGAGAGTGAGATGCCAGGTCCTTTCATTCAGTCAGTAGCTTCAAACATTTCTGGACGTTTTTCAATGGCAAAAATCAATGAATATTGTAAATGCACACACAGTAATTTCTCCGCATTGCAAGGTGCAATTCTGAAATTTTTTGCTTTTTCCTGCTAATCCTAGCATGATAAAGATTCAAAGAGAGTGAGATGCCAGCTCCTTTCATTCAGTCAGTAGCTTCAAACATTTCTGGACGTTTTTCAATGGCAAAAATCAATGAATATTGTAAATGCACAAACAGTAATATCTCCACATTGCAAGGTGCAATTCTGAAATTTTTTGCTTTTTCCTGCTAATCCTGGCATGATAAAGAAGATTCAAAGAGAGTGAGATGCCAGATCTTTTCATTCAGTCAGTAGCTTCAAACATTTCTGGTATATGAATAACATGATGTTTTTCAATGGCAAAAATCAATGAATATTGTAAATGCACACACAGTAATTTCTCCGCATTGCAAGGTGCAATTCTGAAATTTTTTGCTTTTTCCTGCTAATCCTAGCATGATAAAGAAGATTCAAAGAGAGTGAGATGCCAGCTCCTTTCATTCAGTCAGTAGCTTCAAACATTTCTGGACGTTTTTCAATGGCAAAAATCAATGAATATTGTAAATGCACAAACAGTAATATCTCCACATTGCACGGTGCAATTCTGAAATTTTTTGCTTTTTCCTGCTAATCCTGGCATGATAAAGAAGATTCAAAGAGAGTGAGATGCCAGCTCTTTTCATTCAGTCAGTAGCTTCAAACATTTCTGGTATATGAATAACATGTTTTTCAATGGCAAAAATCAATGAATATTGTAAATGCACAAACAGTAATTTCTCCGCATTGCAACGTGCAATTCTGAAATTTTTTGCTTTTTCCTGCTAATCCTAGCATGATAAAGAAGATTCAAAGAGAGTGAGATGCCAAGCTCCTTTCATTCAGTCAGTAGCTTCAAACATTTCTGGTATATGAATAACATGATGTTTTTCAATGGCAAAAATCAATGAATATTGTAAATGCACAAACAGTAATTTCTCCGCATTGCAATGTGCAATTCTGAAATTTTTTGCTTTTTCCTGCTAATCCTAGCATGATAAAGAAGATTCAAAGAGAGTGAGATGCCAGCTCCTTTCATTCAGTCAGTAGCTTCAAACATTTCTGGACGTTTTTCAATGGCAAAAATCAATGAATATTGTAAATGCACAAACAGTAATATCTCCACATTGCAACGTGCAATTCTGAAATTTTTTGCTTTTTCCTGCTAATCCTGGCATGATAAAGAAGATTCAAAGAGAGTGAGATGCCAGCTCTTTTCATTCAGTCAGTAGCTTCAAACATTTCTGGTATATGAATAACATGATTTTCAATGGCAAAAATCAATGAATATTGTAAATGCACACACAGTAATTTCTACGCATTGCAAGGTGCAATTCTGAAATTTTTTGCTTTTTCCTGCTAATCCTAGCATGATAAAGAAGATTCAAAGAGAGTGAGATGCCAGCTCCTTTCATTCAGTCAGTAGCTTCAAACATTTCTGGACGTTTTTCAATGGCAAAAATCAATGAATATTGTAAATGCACAAACAGTAATATCTCCACATTGCAAGGTGCAATTCTGAAATTTTTTGCTTTTTCCTGCTAATCCTGGCATGACAAAGAAGATTCAAAGAGAGTGAGATGCCAGCTCTTTTCATTCAGTCAGTAGCTTCAAACATTTCTGGTATATGAATAACATGTTTTTCAATGGCAAAAATCAATGAATATTGTAAATGCACACACAGTAATTTCTCCGCATTGCAAGGTGCAATTCTGAAATTTTTTGCTTTTTCCTGCTAATCCTAGCATGATAAAGAAGATTCAAAGAGAGTGAGATGCCAGCTCCTTTCATTCAGTCAGTAGCTTCAAACATTTCTGGACGTTTTTCAATGGCAAAAATCAATGAATATTGTAAATGCACAAACAGTAATATCTCCACATTGCAAGGTGCAATTCTGAAATTTTTTGCTTTTTCCTGCTAATCCTGGCATGATAAAGAAGATTCAAAGAGAGTGAGATGCCAGCTCTTTTCATTCAGTCAGTAGCTTCAAACATTTCTGGTATATGAATAACGATGTTTTTCAATGGCAAAAATCAATGAATATTGTAAATGCACACACAGTAATTTCTCCGCATTGCAAGGTGCAATTCTGAAATTTTTTGCTTTTTCCTGCTAATCCTAGCATGATAAAGAAGATTCAAAGAGAGTGAGATGCCAGCTCCTTTCATTCAGTCAGTAGCTTCAAACATTTCTGGACGTTTTTCAATGGCAAAAATCAATGAATATTGTAAATGCACAAACAGTAATATCTCCACATTGCAAGGTGCAATTCTGAAATTTTTTGCTTTTTCCTGCTAATCCTGGCATGATAAAGAAGATTCAAAGAGAGTGAGATGCCAGCTCTTTTCATTCAGTCAGTAGCTTCAAACATTTCTGGTATATGAATAACATGTTTTTCAATGGCAAAAATCAATGAATATTGTAAATGCACAAACAGTAATATCTCCACATTGCAAGGTGCAATTCTGAAATTTTTTGCTTTTTCCTGCTAATCCTGGCATGATAAAGAAGATTCAAAGAGAGTGAGATGCCAGCACTTTTCATTCAGTCAGTAGCTTCAAACATTTCTGGTATATGAATAACGATGTTTTTCAATGGCAAAAATCAATGAATATTGTAAATGCACACACAGTAATTTCTCCGCATTGCAAGGTGCAATTCTGAATTTTTTTGCTTTTTCCTGCTAATCCTAGCATGATAAAGAAGATTCAAAGAGAGTGAGATGCCAGCTCCTTTCATTCAGTCAGTAGCTTCAAACATTTCTGGACGTTTTTCAATGGCAAAAATCAATGAATATTGTAAATGCACACACAGTAATTTCTCCGCATTGCAAGGTGCAATTCTGAAATTTTTTGCTTTTTCCTGCTAATCCTAGCATGATAAAGAAGATTCAAAGAGAGTGAGATGCCAGCTCCTTTCATTCAGTCAGTAGCTTCAAACATTTCTGGACGTTTTTCAATGGCAAAAATCAATGAATATTGTAAATGCACAAACAGTAATATCTCCACATTGCAAGGTGCAATTCTGAAATTTTTTGCTTTTTCCTGCTAATCCTGGCATGATAAAGAAGATTCAAAGAGAGTGAGATGCCAGCTCTTTTCATTCAGTCAGTAGCTTCAAACATTTCTGGTATATGAATAACGATGTTTTTCAATGGCAAAAATCAATGAATATTGTAAATGCACACACAGTAATTTCTCCGCATTGCAAGGTGCAATTCTGAAATTTTTTGCTTTTTCCTGCTAATCCTAGCATGATAAAGAAGATTCAAAGAGAGTGAGATGCCAGCTCCTTTCATTCAGTCAGTAGCTTCAAACATTTCTGGACGTTTTTCAATGGCAAAAATCAATGAATATTGTAAATGCACAAACAGTAATATCTCCACATTGCAAGGTGCAATTCTGAAATTTTTTGCTTTTTCCTGCTAATCCTGGCATGATAAAGAAGATTCAAAGAGAGTGAGATGCCAGCTCTTTTCATTCAGTCAGTAGCTTCAAACATTTCTGGTATATGAATAACATGTTTTTCAATGGCAAAAATCAATGAATATTGTAAATGCACAAACAGTAATATCTCCACATTGCAAGGTGCAATTCTGAAATTTTTTGCTTTTTCCTGCTAATCCTGGCATGATAAAGATAATTCAAAGAGAGTGAGATGCCAGCACTTTTCATTCAGTCAGTAGCTTCAAACATTTCTGGTATATGAATAACGATGTTTTTCAATGGCAAAAATCAATGAATATTGTAAATGCACACACAGTAATTTCTCCGCATTGCAAGGTGCAATTCTGAATTTTTTTGCTTTTTCCTGCTAATCCTAGCATGATAAAGAAGATTCAAAGAGAGTGAGATGCCAGCTCCTTTCATTCAGTCAGTAGCTTCAAACATTTCTGGACGTTTTTCAATGGCAAAAATCAATGAATATTGTAAATGCACACACAGTAATTTCTCCGCATTGCAAGGTGCAATTCTGAAATTTTTTGCTTTTTCCTGCTAATCCTAGCATGATAAAGAAGATTCAAAGAGAGTGAGATGCCAGCTCCTTTCATTCAGTCAGTAGCTTCAAACATTTCTGGACGTTTTTCAATGGCAAAAATCAATGAATATTGTAAATGCACAAACAGTAATATCTCCACATTGCAAGGTGCAATTCTGAAATTTTTTGCTTTTTCCTGCTAATCCTGGCATGATAAAGAAGATTCAAAGAGAGTGAGATGTCAGCTCTTTTCATTCAGTCAGTAGCTTCAAACATTTCTGGTATATGAATAACATGATGTTTTTCAATGGCAAAAATCAATGAATATTGTAAATGCACACACAGTAATTTCTCTGCATTGCAAGGTGCAATTCTGAAATTTTTTGCTTTTTCCTGCTAATCCTAGCATGATAAAGAAGATTCAAAGAGAGTGAGATGCCAGCTCCTTTCATTCAGTCAGTAGCTTCAAACATTTCTGGACGTTTTTCAATGGCAAAAATCAATGAATATTGTAAATGCACAAACAGTAATATCTCCACATTGCAAGGTGCAATTCTGAAATTTTTTGCTTTTTCCTGCTAATCCTGGCATGATAAAGAAGATTCAAAGAGAGTGAGATGCCAGCTCGTTTCATTCAGTCAGTAGCTTCAAACATTTCTGGTATATGAATAACATGTTTTTCAATGGCAAAAATCAATGAATATTGTAAATGCACAAACAGTAATATCTCCACATTGCAAGGTGCAATTCTGAAATTTTTTGCTTTTTCCTGCTAATCCTGGCATGATAAAGAAGATTCAAAGAGAGTGAGATGCCAGCTCTTTTCATTCAGTCAGTAGCTTCAAACATTTCTGGTATATGAATAACATGATGTTTTTCAATGGCAAAAATCAATGAATATTGTAAATGCACACACAGTAATTTCTCCGCATTGCAAGGTGCAATTCTGAAATTTTTTGCTTTTTCCTGCTAATCCTAGCATGATAAAGAAGATTCAAAGAGAGTGAGATGCCAGCTCCTTTCATTCAGTCAGTAGCTTCAAACATTTCTGGACGTTTTTCAATGGCAAAAATCAATGAATATTGTAAATGCACAAACAGTAATATCTCCACATTGCAACGTGCAATTCTGAAATTTTTTGCTTTTTCCTGCTAATCCTGGCATGATAAAGAAGATTCAAAGAGAGTGAGATGCCAGCTCTTTTCATTCAGTCAGTAGCTTCAAACATTTCTGGTATATGAATAACATGATGTTTTTCAAAGGCAAAAATCAATGAATATTGTAAATGCACAAACAGTAATTTCTCCGCATTGCAAGGTGCAATTCTGAAATTTTTTGCTTTTTCCTGCTAATCCTAGCATGATAAAGAAGATTCAAAGAGAGTGAGATGCCAGCTCCTTTCATTAAGTCAGTAGCTTCAAACATTTCTGGACGTTTTTCAATGGCAAAAATCAATGAATATTGTAAATGCACACACAGTAATTTCTCCGCATTGCAAGGTGCAATTCTGAAATTTTTTGCTTTTTCCTGCTAATCCTAGCATGATAAAGAAGATTCAAAGAGAGTGAGATGCCAGCTCCTTTCATTCAGTCAGGAGCTTCAAACATTTCTGGACGTTTTTCAATGGCAAAAATCAATGAATATTGTAAATGCACAAACAGTAATATCTCCACATTGCAACGTGCAATTCTGAAATTTTTTGCTTTTTCCTTCTCCTCTTAGCATGATAAAGAAGATTCAAAGAGAGTGAGATGCCAGCTCTTTTCATTCAGTCAGTAGCTTCAAACATTTCTGGTATATGAATAACATGATGTTTTTCAATGGCAAAAATCAATGAATATTGTAAATGCACAAACAGTAATATCTCCACATTGCAACGTGCAATTCTGAAATTTTTGCTTTTTCCTGCTCCTCTTAGCATGATAAAGAAGATTCAAAGAGAGTGAGATGCCAGCTCTTTTCATTCAGTCAGTAGCTTCAAACATTTCTGGACGTTTTTCAATGGCAAAAATCAATGAATATTGTAAATGCACAAACAGTAATATCTCCACATTGCAAGGTGCAATTCTGAAATTTTTTGCTTTTTCCTGCTAATACTGGCATGATAAAGAAGATTCAAAGAGAGTGAGATGCCAGCTCTTTTCATTCAGTCAGCAGCTTCAAACATTTCTGGTATATGAATAACATGTTTTTCAATGGCAAAAATCAATGAATATTGTAAATGCACAAACAGTAATTTCTCCGCATTGCAAGGTGCAATTCTGAAATTTTTTGCTTTTTCCTGCTAATCCTAGCATGATAAAGAAGATTCAAAGAGAGTGAGATGCCAGCTCCTTTCATTCAGTCAGTAGCTTCAAACATTTCTGGACGTTTTTCAATGGCAAAAATCAATGAATATTGTAAATGCACAAACAGTAATATCTCCACATTGCAAGGTGCAATTCTGAAATTTTTTGCTTTTTCCTGCTAATCCTGGCATGATAAAGAAGATTCAAAGAGAGTGAGATGCCAGCTCTTTTCATTCAGTCAGTAGCTTCAAACATTTCTGGTATATGAATAACGTTTTTCAATGGCAAAAATCAATGAATATTGTAAATGCACAAACAGTAATATCTCCACATTGCAACGTGCAATTCTGAAATTTTTTGCTTTTTCCTGCTCCTCTTAGCATGATAAAGAAGATTCAAAGAGAGTGAGATGCCAGCTCTTTTCATTCAGTCAGTAGCTTCAAACATTTCTGGACGTTTTTCAATGGCAAAAATCAATGAATATTGTAAATGCACAAACAGTAATTTCTCCGCATTGCAAGGTGCAATTCTGAAATTTTTTGCTTTTTCCTGCTAATCCTAGCATGATAAAGAAGATTCAAAGAGAGTGAGATGCCAGCTCCTTTCATTCAGTCAGTAGCTTCAAACATTTCTGGACGTTTTTCAATGGCAAAAATCAATGAATATTGTAAATGCACAAACAGTAATATCTCCACATTGCAACGTGCAATTCTGAAATTTTTTGCTTTTTCCTGCTAATCCTGGCATGATAAAGAAGATTCAAAGAGAGTGAGATGCCAGCTCTTTTCATTCAGTCAGTAGCTTCAAACATTTCTGGTATATAAATAACGATGTTTTTCAATGGCAAAAATCAATGAATATTGTAAATGCACAAACACTAATATCTCCACATTGCAACGTGCAATTCTGAAATTTTTTGCTTTTTCCTGCTAATCCTGGCATGATAAAGAAGATTCAAAGAGAGTGAGATGCCAGCTCTTTTCATTCAGTCAGTAGCTTCAAACATTTCTGGTATATGAATAACGATGTTTTTCAATGGCAAAAATCAATGAATATTGTAAATGCACACACAGTAATTTCTCCGCATTGCAAGGTGCAATTCTGAAATTTTTTGCTTTTTCCTGCTAATCCTAGCATGATAAAGAACATTCAAAGAGAGTGAGATGCCAGCTCCTTTCATTCAGTCAGTAGCTTCAAACATTTCTGGACGTTTTTCAATGGCAAAAATCAATGAATATTGTAAATGCACAAACAGTAATATCTCCACATTGCAAGGTGCAATTCTGAAATTTTTTGCTTTTTCCTGCTAAACCTGGCATGATAAAGAAGATTCAAAGAGAGTGAGATGCCAGCTCTTTTCATTCAGTCAGTAGCTTCAAACATTTCTGGTATATGAATAACATGTTTTTCAATGGCAAAAATCAATGAATATTGTAAATGCACAAACAGTAATTTCTCCGCATTGCAAGGTGCAATTCTGAAATTTTTTGCTTTTTCCTGCTAATCCTAGCATGATAAAGAAGATTCAAAGAGAGTGAGATGCCAGCTCATTTCATTCAGTCAGTAGCTTCAAACATTTCTGGACGTTTTTCAATGGCAAAAATCAATGAATATTGTAAATGCACAAACAGTAATATCTCCACATTGCAAGGTGCAATTCTGAAATTTTTTGCTTTTTCTTGCTAATCCTAGCATGATAAAGAAGATTCAAAGAGAGTGAGATGCCAGCTCCTTTCATTCAGTCAGTAGCTTCAAACATTTCTGGACGTTTTTCAATGGCAAAAATCAATGAATATTGTAAATGCACAAACAGTAATATCTCCACATTGCAACGTGCAATTCTGAAATTTTTTGCTTTTTCCTGCTAATCCTGGCATGATAAAGAAGATTCAAAGAGAGTGAGATGCCAGCTCTTTTCATTCAGTCAGTAGCTTCAAACATTTCAGGTATATGAATAACATGTTTTTCAATGGCAAAAATCAATGAATATTGTAAATGCACAAACAGTAATTTCTCCGCATTGCAAGGTGCAATTCTGAAATTTTTTGCTTTTTCCTGCTAATCCTAGCATGATAAAGAAGATTCAAAGAGAGTGAGATGCCAGCTCCTTTCATTCAGTCAGTAGCTTCAAACATTTCTGGACGTTTTTCAATGGCAAAAATCAATGAATATTGTAAATGCACAAACAGTAATATCTCCACATTGCAAGGTGCAATTCTGAAATTTTTTGCTTTTTCCTGCTAATCCTGGCATGATAAAGAAGATTCAAAGAGAGTGAGATGCCAGCTCTTTTCATTCAGTCAGTAGCTTCAAACATTTCTGGTATATGAATAACATGTTTTTCAATGGCAAAAATCAATGAATATTGTAAATGCACAAACAGTAATTTCTCCGCATTGCAAGGTGCAATTCTGAAATTTTTTGCTTTTTCCTGCTAATCCTAGCATGATAAAGAAGATTCAAAGAGAGTGAGATGCCAGCTCCTTTCATTCAGTCAGTAGCTTCAAACATTTCTGGTAAATGAATAACGATGTTTTTCAATGGCAAAAATCAATGAATATTGTAAATGCACACACAGTAATTTCTCCGCATTGCAAGGTGCAATTCTGAATTTTTTTGCTTTTTCCTGCTAATCCTAGCATGATAAAGAAGATTCAAAGAGAGTGAGATGCCAGCTCCTTTCATTCAGTCAGTAGCTTCAAACATTTCTGGATGTTTTTCAATGGCAAAAATCAATGAATATTGTAAATGCACAAACAGTAATATCTCCACATTGCAAGGTGCAATTCTGAAATTTTTTGTTTTTTCCTGCTAATCCTGGCATGATAAAGAAGATTCAAAGAGAGTGAGATGCCAGCTCTTTTCATTCAGTCAGTAGCTTCAAACATTTCTGGTATATGAATAACATGTTTTTCAATGGCAAAAATCAATGAATATTGTAAATGCACAAACAGTAATTTCTCCGCATTGCAAGGTGCAATTCTGAAATTTTTTGCTTTTTCCTGCTAATCCTAGCATGATAAAGAAGATTCAAAGAGAGTGAGATGCCAGCTCCTTTCATTCAGTCAGTAGCTTCAAACATTTCTGGACGTTTTTCAATGGCAAAAATCAATGAATATTGTAAATGCACAAACAGTAATATCTCCACATTGCAACGTGCAATTCTGAAATTTTTTGCTTTTTCCTGCTAATCCTGGCATGATAAAGAAGATTCAAAGAGAGTGAGATGCCAGCTCTTTTCATTCAGTCAGTAGCTTCAAACATTTCTGGTATATGAATAACATGTTTTTCAATGGCAAAAATCAATGAATATTGTAAATGCACAAACAGTAATTTCTCCGCATTGCAAGGTGCAATTCTGAAATTTTTTGCTTTTTCCTGCTAATCCTAGCATGATAAAGAAGATTCAAAGAGAGTGAGATGCCAGCTCCTTTCATTCAGTCAGTAGCTTCAAACATTTCTGGACGTTTTTCAATGGCAAAAATCAATGAATATTGTAAATGCACAAACAGTAATATCTCCACATTGCAAGGTGCAATTCTGAAATTTTTTGCTTTTTCCTGCTAATCCTAGCATGATAAAGAAGATTCAAAGAGAGTGAGATGCCAGCTCCTTTCATTCAGTCAGTAGCTTCAAACATTTCTGGACGTTTTTCAATGGCAAAAATCAATGAATATTGTAAATGCACAAACAGTAATATCTCCACATTGCAATGTGCAATTCTGAAATTTTTTGCTTTTTCCTGCTAATCCTGGCATGATAAAGAAGATTCAAAGAGAGTGAGATGCCAGCTCTTTTCATTCAGTCAGTAGCTTCAAACATTTCTGGTGTATGAATAACATGTTTTTCAATGGCAAAAATCAATGAATATTGTAAATGCACACACAGTAATTTCTCCGCATTGCAAGGTGCAATTCTGAAATTTTTTGCTTTTTCCTGCTAATCCTAGCATGATAAAGAAGATTCAAAGAGAGTGAGATGCCAGCTCCTTTCATTCAGTCAGTAGCTTCAAACATTTCTGGACGTTTTTCAATGGCAAAAATCAATGAATATTGTAAATGCACAAACAGTAATATCTCCACATTGCAAGGTGCAATTCTGAAATTTTTTGCTTTTTCCTGCTAATCCTGGCATGATAAAGAAGATTCAAAGAGAGTGAGATGCCAGCTCCTTTCATTCAGTCAGTAGCTTCAAACATTTCTGGACGTTTTTCAATGGCAAAAATCAATGAATATTGTAAATGCACAAACAGTAATATCTCCACATTGCAACGTGCAATTCTGAAATTTTTTGCTTTTTCCTGCTAATCCTGGCATGATAAAGAAGATTCAAAGAGAGTGAGATGCCAGCTCTTTTCATTCAGTCAGTAGCTTCAAACATTTCTGGTATATGAATAACATGTTTTTCAATGGCAAAAATCAATGAATATTGTAAATGCACACACAGTAATTTCTCCGCATTGCAAGGTGCAATTCTGAAATTTTTTGCTTTTTCCTGCTAATCCTAGCATGATAAAGAAGATTCAAAGAGAGTGAGATGCCAGCTCCTTTCATTCAGTCAGTAGCTTCAAACATTTCTGGACGTTTTTCAATGGCAAAAATCAATGAATATTGTAAATGCACAAACAGTAATATCTCCACATTGCAAGGTGCAATTCTGAAATTTTTTGCTTTTTCCTGCTAATCCTGGCATGATAAAGAAGATTCAAAGAGAGTGAGATGCCAGCTCTTTTCATTCAGTCAGTAGCTTCAAACATTTCTGGTATATGAATAACGATGTTTTTCAATGGCAAAAATCAATGAATATTGTAAATGCACACACAGTAATTTCTCCGCATTGCAAGGTGCAATTCTGAAATTTTTTGCTTTTTCCTGCTAATCCTAGCATGATAAAGAAGATTCAAAGAGAGTGAGATGCCAGCTCCTTTCATTCAGTCAGTAGCTTCAAACATTTCTGGACCTTTTTTCAATGGCAAAAATCAATGAATATTGTAAATGCACAAACAGTAATATCTCCACATTGCAAGGTGCAATTCTGAAATTTTTTGCTTTTTCCTGCTAATCCTGGCATGATAAAGAAGATTCAAAGAGAGTGAGATGCCAGCTCTTTTCATTCAGTCAGTAGCTTCAAACATTTCTGGTATATGAATAACATGTTTTTCAATGGCAAAAATCAATGAATATTGTAAATGCACAAACAGTAATATCTCCACATTGCAAGGTGCAATTCTGAAATTTTTTGCTTTTTCCTGCTAATCCTGGCATGATAAAGAAGATTCAAAGAGAGTGAGATGCCAGCTCTTTTCATTCAGTCAGTAGCTTCAAACATTTCTGGTATATGAATAACGATGTTTTTCAATGGCAAAAATCAATGAATATTGTAAATGCTCACACAGTAATTTCTCCGCATTGCAAGGTGCAATTCTGAAATTTTTTGCTTTTTCCTGCTAATCCTAGCATGATAAAGAAGATTCAAAGAGAGTGAGATGCCAGCTCCTTTCATTCAGTCAGTAGCTTCAAACATTTCTGGACGTTTTTCAATGGCAAAAATCAATGAATATTGTAAATGCACACACAGTAATTTCTCCGCATTGCAAGGTGCAATTCTGAAATTTTTTGCTTTTTCCTGCTAATCCTAGCATGATAAAGAAGATTCAAAGAGAGTGAGATGCCAGCTCCTTTCATTCAGTCAGTAGCTTCAAACATTTCTGGACGTTTTTCAATGGCAAAAATCAATGAATATTGTAAATGCACACACAGTAATTTCTCCGCATTGCAAGGTGCAATTCTGAAATTTTTTGCTTTTTCCTGCTAATCCTAGCATGATAAAGAAGATTCAAAGAGAGTGAGATGCCAGCTCCTTTCATTCAGTCAGTAGCTTCAAACATTTCTGGACGTTTTTCAATGGCAAAAATCAATGAATATTGTAAATGCACAAACAGTAATATCTCCACATTGCAACGTGCAATTCTGAAATTTTTTGCTTTTTCCTGCTCCTCTTAGCATGATAAAGAAGATTCAAAGAGAGTGAGATGCCAGCTCTTTTCATTCAGTCAGTAGCTTCAAACATTTCTGGACGTTTTTCAATGGCAAAAATCAATGAATATTGTAAATGCACAAACAGTAATATCTCCACATTGCAAGGTGCAATTCTGAAATTTTTTGTTTTTTCCTGCTAATCCTGGCATGATAAAGAAGATTCAAAGAGAGTGAGATGCCAGCTCTTTTCATTCAGTCAGTAGCTTCAAACATTTCTGGTATATGAATAACATGTTTTTCAATGGCAAAAATCAATGAATATTGTAAATGCACAAACAGTAATTTCTCCGCATTGCAAGGTGCAATTCTGAAATTTTTTGCTTTTTCCTGCTAATCCTAGCATGATAAAGAAGATTCAAAGAGAGTGAGATGCCAGCTCCTTTCATTCAGTCAGTAGCTTCAAACATTTCTGGACGTTTTTCAATGGCAAAAATCAATGAATATTGTAAATGCACAAACAGTAATATCTCCACATTGCAACGTGCAATTCTGAAATTTTTTGCTTTTTCCTGCTAATCCTGGCATGATAAAGAAGATTCAAAGAGAGTGAGATGCCAGCTCTTTTCATTCAGTCAGTAGCTTCAAACATTTCTGGTATATGAATAACATGTTTTTCAATGGCAAAAATCAATGAATATTGTAAATGCACAAACAGTAATTTCTCCGCATTGCAAGGTGCAATTCTGAAATTTTTTGCTTTTTCCTGCTAATCCTAGCATGATAAAGAAGATTCAAAGAGAGTGAGATGCCAGCTCCTTTCATTCAGTCAGTAGCTTCAAACATTTCTGGACGTTTTTCAATGGCAAAAATCAATGAATATTGTAAATGCAATAACAGTAATATCTCCACATTGCAAGGTGCAATTCTGAAATTTTTTGCTTTTTCCTGCTAATCCTAGCATGATAAAGAAGATTCAAAGAGAGTGAGATGCCAGCTCCTTTCATTCAGTCAGTAGCTTCAAACATTTCTGGACGTTTTTCAATGGCAAAAATCAATGAATATTGTAAATGCACAAACAGTAATATCTCCACATTGCAATGTGCAATTCTGAAATTTTTTGCTTTTTCCTGCTAATCCTGGCATGATAAAGAAGATTCAAAGAGAGTGAGATGCCAGCTCTTTTCATTCAGTCAGTAGCTTCAAACATTTCTGGTGTATGAATAACATGTTTTTCAATGGCAAAAATCAATGAATATTGTAAATGCACACACAGTAATTTCTCCGCATTGCAAGGTGCAATTCTGAAATTTTTTGCTTTTTCCTGCTAATCCTAGCATGATAAAGAAGATTCAAAGAGAGTGAGATGCCAGCTCCTTTCATTCAGTCAGTAGCTTCAAACATTTCTGGACGTTTTTCAATGGCAAAAATCAATGAATATTGTAAATGCACAAACAGTAATATCTCCACATTGCAAGGTGCAATTCTGAAATTTTTTGCTTTTTCCTGCTAATCCTGGCATGATAAAGAAGATTCAAAGAGAGTGAGATGCCAGCTCCTTTCATTCAGTCAGTAGCTTCAAACATTTCTGGACGTTTTTCAATGGCAAAAATCAATGAATATTGTAAATGCACAAACAGTAATATCTCCACATTGCAACGTGCAATTCTGAAATTTTTTGCTTTTTCCTGCTAATCCTGGCATGATAAAGAAGATTCAAAGAGAGTGAGATGCCAGCTCTTTTCATTCAGTCAGTAGCTTCAAACATTTCTGGTATATGAATAACATGTTTTTCAATGGCAAAAATCAATGAATATTGTAAATGCACACACAGTAATTTCTCCGCATTGCAAGGTGCAATTCTGAAATTTTTTGCTTTTTCCTGCTAATCCTAGCATGATAAAGAAGATTCAAAGAGAGTGAGATGCCAGCTCCTTTCATTCAGTCAGTAGCTTCAAACATTTCTGGACGTTTTTCAATGGCAAAAATCAATGAATATTGTAAATGCACAAACAGTAATATCTCCACATTGCAAGGTGCAATTCTGAAATTTTTTGCTTTTTCCTGCTAATCCTGGCATGATAAAGAAGATTCAAAGAGAGTGAGATGCCAGCTCTTTTCATTCAGTCAGTAGCTTCAAACATTTCTGGTATATGAATAACGATGTTTTTCAATGGCAAAAATCAATGAATATTGTAAATGCACACACAGTAATTTCTCCGCATTGCAAGGTGCAATTCTGAAATTTTTTGCTTTTTCCTGCTAATCCTAGCATGATAAAGAAGATTCAAAGAGAGTGAGATGCCAGCTCCTTTCATTCAGTCAGTAGCTTCAAACATTTCTGGACCTTTTTTCAATGGCAAAAATCAATGAATATTGTAAATGCACAAACAGTAATATCTCCACATTGCAAGGTGCAATTCTGAAATTTTTTGCTTTTTCCTGCTAATCCTGGCATGATAAAGAAGATTCAAAGAGAGTGAGATGCCAGCTCTTTTCATTCAGTCAGTAGCTTCAAACATTTCTGGTATATGAATAACATGTTTTTCAATGGCAAAAATCAATGAATATTGTAAATGCACAAACAGTAATATCTCCACATTGCAAGGTGCAATTCTGAAATTTTTTGCTTTTTCCTGCTAATCCTGGCATGATAAAGAAGATTCAAAGAGAGTGAGATGCCAGCTCTTTTCATTCAGTCAGTAGCTTCAAACATTTCTGGTATATGAATAACGATGTTTTTCAATGGCAAAAATCAATGAATATTGTAAATGCTCACACAGTAATTTCTCCGCATTGCAAGGTGCAATTCTGAAATTTTTTGCTTTTTCCTGCTAATCCTAGCATGATAAAGAAGATTCAAAGAGAGTGAGATGCCAGCTCCTTTCATTCAGTCAGTAGCTTCAAACATTTCTGGACGTTTTTCAATGGCAAAAATCAATGAATATTGTAAATGCACACACAGTAATTTCTCCGCATTGCAAGGTGCAATTCTGAAATTTTTTGCTTTTTCCTGCTAATCCTAGCATGATAAAGAAGATTCAAAGAGAGTGAGATGCCAGCTCCTTTCATTCAGTCAGTAGCTTCAAACATTTCTGGACGTTTTTCAATGGCAAAAATCAATGAATATTGTAAATGCACACACAGTAATTTCTCCGCATTGCAAGGTGCAATTCTGAAATTTTTTGCTTTTTCCTGCTAATCCTAGCATGATAAAGAAGATTCAAAGAGAGTGAGATGCCAGCTCCTTTCATTCAGTCAGTAGCTTCAAACATTTCTGGACGTTTTTCAATGGCAAAAATCAATGAATATTGTAAATGCACAAACAGTAATATCTCCACATTGCAACGTGCAATTCTGAAATTTTTTGCTTTTTCCTGCTCCTCTTAGCATGATAAAGAAGATTCAAAGAGAGTGAGATGCCAGCTCTTTTCATTCAGTCAGTAGCTTCAAACATTTCTGGACGTTTTTCAATGGCAAAAATCAATGAATATTGTAAATGCACAAACAGTAATTTCTCCGCATTGCAAGGTGCAATTCTGAAATTTTTTGCTTTTTCCTGCTAATCCTGGCATGATAAAGAAGATTCAAAGAGAGTGAGTTGCCAGCTCTTTTCATTCAGTCAGTAGCTTCAAACATTTCTGTTATATGAATAACATGTTTTTCAATGGCAAAAATCAATGAATATTGTAAATGCACAAACAGTAATATCTCCACATTGCAAGGTGCAATTCTGAAATTTTTTGCTTTTTCCTGCTAATCCTGGCATGATAAAGAAGATTCAAAGAGAGTGAGATGCCAGCTCTTTTCATTCAGTCAGTAGCTTCAAACATTTCTGGTATATGAATAACGATGTTTTTCAATGGCAAAAATCAATGAATATTGTAAATGCTCACACAGTAATTTCTCCGCATTGCAAGGTGCAATTCTGAAATTTTTTGCTTTTTCCTGCTAATCCTAGCATGATAAAGAAGATTCAAAGAGAGTGAGATGCCAGCTCCTTTCATTCAGTCAGTAGCTTCAAACATTTCTGGACGTTTTTCAATGGCAAAAATCAATGAATATTGTAAATGCACACACAGTAATTTCTCCGCATTGCAAGGTGCAATTCTGAAATTTTTTGCTTTTTCCTGCTAATCCTAGCATGATAAAGAAGATTCAAAGAGAGTGAGATGCCAGCTCCTTTCATTCAGTCAGTAGCTTCAAACATTTCTGGACGTTTTTCAATGGCAAAAATCAATGAATATTGTAAATGCACAAACAGTAATATCTCCACATTGCAACGTGCAATTCTGAAATTTTTTGCTTTTTCCTGCTCCTCTTAGCATGATAAAGAAGATTCAAAGAGAGTGAGATGCCAGCTCTTTTCATTCAGTCAGTAGCTTCAAACATTTCTGGACGTTTTTCAATGGCAAAAATCAATGAATATTGTAAATGCACAAACAGTAATTTCTCCGCATTGCAAGGTGCAATTCTGAAATTTTTTGCTTTTTCCTGCTAATCCTAGCATGATAAAGAAGATTCAAAGAGAGTGAGATGCCAGCTCCTTTCATTCAGTCAGTAGCTTCAAACATTTCTGGACGTTTTTCAATGGCAAAAATCAATGAATATTGTAAATGCACAAACAGTAATATCTCCACATTGCAACGTGCAATTCTGAAATTTTTTGCTTTTTCCTGCTAATCCTGGCATGATAAATAAGATTCAAAGAGAGTGAGATGCCAGCTCTTTTCATTCAGTCAGTAGCTTCAAACATTTCTGGTATATGAATAACGATGTTTTTCAATGGCAAAAATCAATGAATATTGTAAATGCACACACAGTAATTTCTCCGCATTGCAAGGTGCAATTCTGAAATTTTTTGCTTTTTCCTGCTAATCCTAGCATGATAAAGAAGATTCAAAGAGAGTGAGATGCCAGCTCCTTTCATTCAGTCAGTAGCTTCAAACATTTCTGGACGTTTTTCAATGGCAAAAATCAATGAATATTGTAAATGCACAAACAGTAATATCTCCACATTGCAAGGTGCAATTCTGAAATTTTTTGCTTTTTCCTGCTAATCCTGGCATGATAAAGAAGATTCAAAGAGAGTGAGATGCCAGCTCTTTTCATTCAGTCAGTAGCTTCAAACATTTCTGGTATATGAATAACATGTTTTTCAATGGCAAAAATCAATGAATATTGTAAATGCACAAACAGTAATTTCTCCGCATTGCAAGGTGCAATTCTGAAATTTTTTGCTTTTTCCTGCTAATCCTAGCATGATAAAGAAGATTCAAAGAGAGTGAGATGCCAGCTCCTTTCATTCAGTCAGTAGCTTCAAACATTTCTGGTATATGAATAACGATGTTTTTCAATGGCAAAAATCAATGAATATTGTAAATGCACACACAGTAATTTCTCCGCATTGCAAGGTGCAATTCTGAAATTTTTTGCTTTTTCCTGCTAATCCTAGCATGATAAAGAAGATTCAAAGAGAGTGAGATGCCAGCTCCTTTCATTCAGTCAGTAGCTTCAAACATTTCTGGACGTTTTTCAATGGCAAAAATCAATGAATATTGTAAATGCACAAACAGTAATATCTCCACATTGCAAGGTGCAATTCTGAAATTTTTTGCTTTTTCCTGCTAATCCTGGCATGATAAAGAAGATTCAAAGAGAGTGAGATGCCAGCTCTTTTCATTCAGTCAGTAGCTTCAAACATTTCTGGTATATGAATAACGATGTTTTTCAATGGCAAAAATCAATGAATATTGTAAATGCACACACAGTAATTTCTCCGCATTGCAAGGTGCAATTCTGAAATTTTTTGCTTTTTCCTGCTAATCCTAGCATGATAAAGAAGATTCAAAGAGAGTGAGATGCCAGCTCCTTTCATTCAGTCAGTAGCTTCAAACATTTCTGGACGTTTTTCAATGGCAAAAATCAATGAATATTGTAAATGCACAAACAGTAATATCTCCACATTGCAAGGTGCAATTCTGAAATTTTTTGCTTTTTCCTGCTAATCCTGGCATGATAAAGAAGATTCAAAGAGAGTGAGATGCCAGCTCTTTTCATTCAGTCAGTAGCTTCAAACATTTCTGGTATATGAATAACGATGTTTTTCAATGGCAAAAATCAATGAATATTGTAAATGCACACACAGTAATTTCTCCGCATTGCAAGGTGCAATTCTGAAATTTTTTGCTTTTTCCTGCTAATCCTAGCATGATAAAGAAGATTCAAAGAGAGTGAGATGCCAGCTCCTTTCATTCAGTCAGTAGCTTCAAACATTTCTGGACGTTTTTCAATGGCAAAAATCAATGAATATTGTAAATGCACAAACAGTAATATCTCCACATTGCAAGGTGCAATTCTGAAATTTTTTGCTTTTTCCTGCTAATCCTGGCATGATAAAGAAGATTCAAAGAGAGTGAGATGCCAGCTCTTTTCATTCAGTCAGTAGCTTCAAACATTTCTGGTATATGAATAACATGTTTTTCAATGGCAAAAATCAATGAATATTGTAAATGCACAAACAGTAATTTCTCCGCATTGCAAGGTGCAATTCTGAAATTTTTTGCTTTTTCCTGCTAATCCTAGCATGATAAAGAATATTCAAAGAGAGTGAGATGCCAGCTCCTTTCATTCAGTCAGTAGCTTCAAACATTTCTGGTATATGAATAACGATGTTTTTCAATGGCAAAAATCAATGAATATTGTAAATGCACACACAGTAATTTCTCCGCATTGCAAGGTGCAATTCTGAAATTTTTTGCTTTTTCCTGCTAATCCTAGCATGATAAAGAAGATTCAAAGAGAGTGAGATGCCAGCTCCTTTCATTCAGTCAGTAGCTTCAAACATTTCTGGACGTTTTTCAATGGCAAAAATCAATGAATATTGTAAATGCACAAACAGTAATATCTCCACATTGCAAGGTGCAATTCTGAAATTTTTTGCTTTTTCCTGCTAATCCTGGCATGATAAAGAAGATTCAAAGAGAGTGAGATGCCAGCTCTTTTCATTCAGTCAGTAGCTTCAAACATTTCTGGTATATGAATAACATGTTTTTCAATGGCAAAAATCAATGAATATTGTAAATGCACAAACAGTAATTTCTCCGCATTGCAAGGTGCAATTCTGAAATTTTTTGCTTTTTCCTGCTAATCCTAGCATGATAAAGAAGATTCAAAGAGAGTGAGATGCCAGCTCCTTTCATTCAGTCAGTAGCTTCAAACATTTCTGGACGTTTTTCAATGGCAAAAATCAATGAATATTGTAAATGCATAAACAGTAATATCTCCACATTGCAAGGTGCAATTCTGAAATTTTTTGCTTTTTCCTGCTAATCCTAGCATGATAAAGAAGATTCAAAGAGAGTGAGATGCCAGCTCCTTTCATTCAGTCAGTAGCTTCAAACATTTCTGGACGTTTTTCAATGGCAAAAATCAATGAATATTGTAAATGCACAAACAGTAATATCTCCACATTGCAAGGTGCAATTCTGAAATTTTTTGCTTTTTCCTGCTAATCCTAGCATGATAAAGAAGATTCAAAGAGAGTGAGATGCCAGCTCCTTTCATTCAGTCAGTAGCTTCAAACATTTCTGGACGTTTTTCAATGGCAAAAATCAATGAATATTGTAAATGCACAAACAGTAATATCTCCACATTGCAACGTGCAATTCTGAAATTTTTTGCTTTTTCCTGCTAATCCTGGCATGATAAAGAAGATTCAAAGAGAGTGAGATGCCAGCTCTTTTCATTCAGTCAGTAGCTTCAAACATTTCTGGTATATGAATAACATGTTTTTCAATGGCAAAAATCAATGAATATTGTAAATGCACACACAGTAATTTCTCCGCATTGCAAGGTGCAATTCTGAAATTTTTTGCTTTTTCCTGCTAATCCTAGCATGATAAAGAAGATTCAAAGAGAGTGAGATGCCAGCTCCTTTCATTCAGTCAGTAGCTTCAAACATTTCTGGACGTTTTTCAATGGCAAAAATCAATGAATATTGTAAATGCACAAACAGTAATATCTCCACATTGCAAGGTGCAATTCTGAAATTTTTTGCTTTTTCCTGCTAATCCTGGCATGATAAAGAAGATTCAAAGAGAGTGAGATGCCAGCTCCTTTCATTCAGTCAGTAGCTTCAAACATTTCTGGACGTTTTTCAATGGCAAAAATCAATGAATATTGTAAATGCACAAACAGTAATATATCCACATTGCAACGTGCAATTCTGAAATTTTTTGCTTTTTCCTGCTAATCCTGGCATGATAAAGAAGATTCAAAGAGAGTGAGATGCCAGCTCTTTTCATTCAGTCAGTAGCTTCAAACATTTCTGGTATATGAATAACATGTTTTTCAATGGCAAAAATCAATGAATATTGTAAATGCACACACAGTAATTTCTCCGCATTGCAAGGTGCAATTCTGAAATTTTTTGCTTTTTCCTGCTAATCCTAGCATGATAAAGAAGATTCAAAGAGAGTGAGATGCCAGCTCCTTTCATTCAGTCAGTAGCTTCAAACATTTCTGGACGTTTTTCAATGGCAAAAATCAATGAATATTGTAAATGCACAAACAGTAATATCTCCACATTGCAAGGTGCAATTCTGAAATTTTTTGCTTTTTCCTGCTAATCCTGGCATGATAAAGAAGATTCAAAGAGAGTGAGATGCCAGCTCTTTTCATTCAGTCAGTAGCTTCAAACATTTCTGGTATATGAATAACGATGTTTTTCAATGGCAAAAATCAATGAATATTGTAAATGCACACACAGTAATTTCTCCGCATTGCAAGGTGCAATTCTGAAATTTTTTGCTTTTTCCTGCTAATCCTAGCATGATAAAGAAGATTCAAAGAGAGTGTGATGCCAGCTCCTTTCATTCAGTCAGTAGCTTCAAACATTTCTGGACCTTTTTTCAATGGCAAAAATCAATGAATATTGTAAATGCACAAACAGTAATATCTCCACATTGCAAGGTGCAATTCTGAAATTTTTTGCTTTTTCCTGCTAATCCTGGCATGATAAAGAAGATTCAAAGAGAGTGAGATGCCAGCTCTTTTCATTCAGTCAGTAGCTTCAAACATTTCTGGTATATGAATAACATGTTTTTCAATGGCAAAAATCAATGAATATTGTAAATGCACAAAAAGTAATATCTCCACATTGCAAGGTGCAATTCTGAAATTTTTTGCTTTTTCCTACTAATCCTGGCATGATAAAGAAGATTCAAAGAGAGTGAGATGCCAGCTCTTTTCATTCAGTCAGTAGCTTCAAACATTTCTGGTATATGAATAACGATGTTTTTCAATGGCAAAAATCAATGAATATTGTAAATGCTCACACAGTAATTTCTCCGCATTGCAAGGTGCAATTCTGAAATTTTTTGCTTTTTCCTGCTAATCCTAGCATGATAAAGAAGATTCAAAGAGAGTGAGATGCCAGCTCCTTTCATTCAGTCAGTAGCTTCAAACATTTCTGGACGTTTTTCAATGGCAAAAATCAATGAATATTGTAAATGCACACACAGTAATTTCTCCGCATTGCAAGGTGCAATTCTGAAATTTTTTGCTTTTTCCTGCTAATCCTAGCATGATAAAGAAGATTCAAAGAGAGTGAGATGCCAGCTCCTTTCATTCAGTCAGTAGCTTCAAACATTTCTGGACGTTTTTCAATGGCAAAAATCAATGAATATTGTAAATGCACAAACAGTAATATCTCCACATTGCAAGGTGCAATTCTGAAATTTTTTGCTTTTTCCTGCTAATCCTGGCATGATAAAGAAGATTCAAAGAGAGTGAGATGCCAGCTCTTTTCATTCAGTCAGTAGCTTCAAACATTTCTGGTATATGAATAACATGATGTTTTTCAATGGCAAAAATCAATGAATATTGTAAATGCACACACAGTAATTTCTCCGCATTGCAAGGTGCAATTCTGAAATTTTTTGCTTTTTCCTGCTAATCCTAGCATGATAAAGAAGATTCAAAGAGAGTGAGATGCCAGCTCCTTTCATTCAGTCAGTAGCTTCAAACATTTCTGGACGTTTTTCAATGGCAAAAATCAATGAATATTGTAAATGCACAAACAGTAATATCTCCACATTGCAAGGTGCAATTCTGAAATTTTTTGCTTTTTCCTACTAATCCTGGCATGATAAAGAAGATTCAAAGAGAGTGAGATGCCAGCTCTTTTCATTCAGTCAGTAGCTTCAAACATTTCTGGTATATGAATAACGATGTTTTTCAATGGCAAAAATCAATGAATATTGTAAATGCTCACACAGTAATTTCTCCGCATTGCAAGGTGCAATTCTGAAATTTTTTGCTTTTTCCTGCTAATCCTAGCATGATAAAGAAGATTCAGAGAGTGAGATGCCAGCTCCTTTCATTCAGTCAGTAGCTTCAAACATTTCTGGACGTTTTTCAATGGCAAAAATCAATGAATATTGTAAATGCACACACAGTAATTTCTCCGCATTGCAAGGTGCAATTCTGAAATTTTTTGCTTTTTCCTGCTAATCCTAGCATGATAAAGAAGATTCAAAGAGAGTGAGATGCCAGCTCCTTTCATTCAGTCAGTAGCTTCAAACATTTCTGGACGTTTTTCAATGGCAAAAATCAATGAATATTGTAAATGCACAAACAGTAATATCTCCACATTGCAAGGTGCAATTCTGAAATTTTTTGCTTTTTCCTGCTAATCCTGGCATGATAAAGAAGATTCAAAGAGAGTGAGATGCCAGCTCTTTTCATTCAGTCAGTAGCTTCAAACATTTCTGGTATATGAATAACATGATGTTTTTCAATGGCAAAAATCAATGAATATTGTAAATGCACACACAGTAATTTCTCCGCATTGCAAGGTGCAATTCTGAAATTTTTTGCTTTTTCCTGCTAATCCTAGCATGATAAAGAAGATTCAAAGAGAGTGAGATGCCAGCTCCTTTCATTCAGTCAGTAGCTTCAAACATTTCTGGACGTTTTTCAATGGCAAAAATCAATGAATATTGTAAATGCACAAACAGTAATATCTCCACATTGCAAGGTGCAATTCTGAAATTTTTTGCTTTTTCCTGCTAATCCTGGCATGATAAAGAAGATTCAAAGAGAGTGAGATGCCAGCTCGTTTCATTCAGTCAGTAGCTTCAAACATTTCTGGTATATGAATAACATGTTTTTCAATGGCAAAAATCAATGAATATTGTAAATGCACAAACAGTAATATCTCCACATTGCAAGGTGCAATTCTGAAATTTTTTGCTTTTTCCTGCTAATCCTGGCATGATAAAGAAGATTCAAAGAGAGTGAGATGCCAGCTATTTTCATTCAGTCAGTAGCTTCAAACATTTCTGGTATATGAATAACATGATGTTTTTCAATGGCAAAAATCAATGAATATTGTAAATGCACACACAGTAATTTCTCCGCATTGCAAGGTGCAATTCTGAAATTTTTTGCTTTTTCCTGCTAATCCTAGCATGATAAAGAAGATTCAAAGAGAGTGAGATGCCAGCTCCTTTCATTCAGTCAGTAGCTTCAAACATTTCTGGACGTTTTTCAATGGCAAAAATCAATGAATATTGTAAATGCACAAACAGTAATATCTCCACATTGCAAGGTGCAATTCTGAAATTTTTTGCTTTTTCCTGCTAATCCTGGCATGATAAAGAAGATTCAAAGAGAGTGAGATGCCAGCTCTTTTCATTCAGTCAGTAGCTTCAAACATTTCTGGTATATGAATAACATGATGTTTTTCAATGGCAAAAATCAATGAATATTGTAAATGCACAAACAGTAATTTCTCCGCATTGCAAGGTGCAATTCTGAAATTTTTTGCTTTTTCCTGCTAATCCTAGCATGATAAAGAAGATTCAAAGAGAGTGAGATGCCAGCTCCTTTCATTCAGTCAGTAGCTTCAAACATTTCTGGACGTTTTTCAATGGCAAAAATCAATGAATATTGTAAATGCACAAACAGTAATATCTCCACATTGCAACGTGCAATTCTGAGATTTTTTGCTTTTTCCTGCTCCTCTTAGCATGATAAAGAAGATTCAAAGAGAGTGAGATGCCAGCTCTTTTCATTCAGTCAGTAGCTTCAAACATTTCTGGTATATGAATAACATGATGTTTTTCAATGGCAAAAATCAATGAATATTGTAAATGCACAAACAGTAATTTCTCCGCATTGCAAGGTGCAATTCTGAAATTTTTTGCTTTTTCCTGCTAATCCTAGCATGATAAAGAAGATTCAAAGAGAGTGAGATGCCATCTCCTTTCATTCAGTCAGTAGCTTCAAACATTTCTGGACGTTTTTCAATGGCAAAAATCAATGAATATTGTAAATGCACAAACAGTAATATCTCCACATTGCAAGGTGCAATTCTGAAATTTTTTGCTTTTTCCTGCTAATCCTGGCATGATAAAGAAGATTCAAAGAGAGTGAGATGCCAGCTCGTTTCATTCAGTCAGTAGCTTCAAACATTTCTGGTATATGAATAACATGTTTTTCAATGGCAAAAATCAATGAATATTGTAAATGCACAAACAGTAATATCTCCACATTGCAAGGTGCAATTCTGAAATTTTTTGCTTTTTCCTGCTAATCCTGGCATGATAAAGAAGATTCAAAGAGAGTGAGATGCCAGCTCTTTTCATTCAGTCAGTAGCTTCAAACATTTCTGGTATATGAATAACATGATGTTTTTCAATGGCAAAAATCAATGAATATTGTAAATGCACACCCAGTAATTTCTCCGCATTGCAAGGTGCAATTCTGAAATTTTTTGCTTTTTCCTGCTAATCCTAGCATGATAAAGAAGATTCAAAGAGAGTGAGATGCCAGCTCCTTTCATTCAGTCAGTAGCTTCAAACATTTCTGGACGTTTTTCAATGGCAAAAATCAATGAATATTGTAAATGCACAAACAGTAATATCTCCACATTGCAACGTGCAATTCTGAAATTTTTTGCTTTTTCCTGCTAATCCTGGCATGATAAAGAAGATTCAAAGAGAGTGAGATGCCAGCTCTTTTCATTCAGTCAGTAGCTTCAAACATTTCTGGTATATGAATAACATGATGTTTTTCAATGGCAAAAATCAATGAATATTGTAAATGCACAAACAGTAATTTCTCCGCATTGCAAGGTGCAATTCTGAAATTTTTTGCTTTTTCCTGCTAATCCTAGCATGATAAAGAAGATTCAAAGAGAGTGAGATGCCAGCTCCTTTCATTCAGTCAGTAGCTTCAAACATTTCTGGACGTTTTTCAATGGCAAAAATCAATGAATATTGTAAATGCACAAACAGTAATATCTCCACATTGCAACGTGCAATTCTGAGATTTTTTGCTTTTTCCTGCTCCTCTTAGCATGATAAAGAAGATTCAAAGAGAGTGAGATGCCAGCTCTTTTCATTCAGTCAGTAGCTTCAAACATTTCTGGTATATGAATAACATGATGTTTTTCAATGGCAAAAATCAATGAATATTGTAAATGCACAAACAGTAATTTCTCCGCATTGCAAGGTGCAATTCTGAAATTTTTTGCTTTTTCCTGCTAATCCTAGCATGATAAAGAAGATTCAAAGAGAGTGAGATGCCATCTCCATTCATTCAGTCAGTAGCTTCAAACATTTCTGGACGTTTTTCAATGGCAAAAATCAATGAATATTGTAAATGCACAAACAGTAATATCTCCACATTGCAACGTGCAATTCTGAAATTTTTTGCTTTTTCCTGCTAATCCTGGCATGATAAAGAAGATTCAAAGAGAGTGAGATGCCAGCTCTTTTCATTCAGTCAGTAGCTTCAATCATTTCTGGTATATGAATAACATGTTTTTCAATGGCAAAAATCAATGAATGTTGTAAATGCACAAACAGTAATATCTCCACATTGCAACGTGCAATTCTGAAATTTTTTGCTTTTTCCTGCTCCTCTTAGCATGATAAAGAAGATTCAAAGAGAGTGAGATGCCAGCTCTTTTCATTCAGTCAGTAGCTTCAAACATTTCTGGACGTTTTTCAATGGCAAAAATCAATGAATATTGTAAATGCACAAACAGTAATATCTCCACATTGCAAGGTGCAATTCTGAAATTTTTTGCTTTTTCCTGCTAATCCTGGCATGATAAAGAATATTCAAAGAGAGTGAGATGCCAGCTCTTTTCATTCAGTCAGTAGCTTCAAACATTTCTGGTATATGAATAACATGTTTTTCAATGGCAAAAATCAATGAATATTGTAAATGCACAAACAGTAATTTCTCCGCATTGCAAGGTGCAATTCTGAAATTTTTTGCTTTTTCCTGCTAATCCTAGCATGATAAAGAAGATTCAAAGAGAGTGAGATGCCAGCTCCTTTCATTCAGTCAGTAGCTTCAAACATTTCTGGACGTTTTTCAATGGCAAAAATCAATGAATATTGTAAATGCACAAACAGTAATATCTCCACATTGCAACGTGCAATTCTGAAATTTTTTGCTTTTTCCTGCTAATCCTGGCATGATAAAGAAGATTCAAAGAGAGTGAGATGCCAGCTCTTTTCATTCAGTCAGTAGCTTCAAACATTTCTGGTATATGAATAACATGTTTTTCAATGGCAAAAATCAATGAATATTGTAAATGCACAAACAGTAATATCTCCACATTGCAACGTGCAATTCTGAAATTTTTTGCTTTTTCCTGCTCCTCTTAGCATGATAAAGAAGATTCAAAGAGAGTGAGATGCCAGCTCTTTTCATTCAGTCAGTAGCTTCAAACATTTCTGGACGTTTTTCAATGGCAAAAATCAATGAATATTGTAAATGCACAAACAGTAATTTCTCCGCATTGCAAGGTGCAATTCTGAAATTTTTTGCTTTTTCCTGCTAATCCTAGCATGATAAAGAAGATTCAAAGAGAGTGAGATGCCAGCTCCTTTCATTCAGTCAGTAGCTTCAAACATTTCTGGACGTTTTTCAATGGCAAAAATCAATGAATATTGTAAATGCACAAACAGTAATATCTCCACATTGCAACGTGCAATTCTGAAATTTTTTGCTTTTTCCTGCTAATCCTGGCATGATAAAGAAGATTCAAAGAGAGTGAGATGCCAGCTCCTTTCATTCAGTCAGTAGCTTCAAACATTTCTGGACGTTTTTCAATGGCAAAAATCAATGAATATTGTAAATGCACAAACAGTAATATCTCCACATTGCAAGGTGCAATTCTGAAATTTTTTGCTTTTTCCTGCTAATCCTGGCATGATAAAGAAGATTCAAAGAGAGTGAGATGCCAGCTCGTTTCATTCAGTCAGTAGCTTCAAACATTTCTGGTATATGAATAACATGTTTTTCAATGGCAAAAATCAATGAATATTGTAAATGCACAAACAGTAATATCTCCACATTGCAAGGTGCAATTCTGAAATTTTTTGCTTTTTCCTGCTAATCCTGGCATGATAAAGAAGATTCAAAGAGAGTGAGATGCCAGCTCTTTTCATTCAGTCAGTAGCTTCAAACATTTCTGGTATATGAATAACATGTTTTTCAATGGCAAAAATCAATGAATATTGTAAATGCACACACAGTAATTTCTCCGCATTGCAAGGTGCAATTCTGAAATTTTTTGCTTTTTCCTGCTAATCCTAGCATGATAAAGAAGATTCAAAGAGAGTGAGATGCCAGCTCCTTTCATTCAGTCAGTAGCTTCAAACATTTCTGGACGTTTTTCAATGGCAAAAATCAATGAATATTGTAAATGCACAAACAGTAATATCTCCACATTGCAAGGTGCAATTCTGAAATTTTTTGCTTTTTCCTGCTAATCCTGGCATGATAAAGAAGATTCAAAGAGAGTGAGATGCCAGCTCTTTTCATTCAGTCAGTAGCTTCAAACATTTCTGGTATATGAATAACATGATGTTTTTCAATGGCAAAAATCAATGAATATTGTAAATGCACACACAGTAATTTCTCCGCATTGCAAGGTGCAATTCTGAAATTTTTTGCTTTTTCCTGCTAATCCTAGCATGATAAAGAAGATTCAAAGAGAGTGAGATGCCAGCTCCTTTCATTCAGTCAGTAGCTTCAAACATTTCTGGACGTTTTTCAATGGCAAAAATCAATGAATATTGTAAATGCACAAACAGTAATATCTCCACATTGCAAGGTGCAATTCTGAAATTTTTTGCTTTTTCCTACTAATCCTGGCATGATAAAGAAGATTCAAAGAGAGTGAGATGCCAGCTCTTTTCATTCAGTCAGTAGCTTCAAACATTTCTGGTATATGAATAACGATGTTTTTCAATGGCAAAAATCAATGAATATTGTAAATGCTCACACAGTAATTTCTCCGCATTGCAAGGTGCAATTCTGAAATTTTTTGCTTTTTCCTGCTAATCCTAGCATGATAAAGAAGATTCAGAGAGTGAGATGCCAGCTCCTTTCATTCAGTCAGTAGCTTCAAACATTTCTGGACGTTTTTCAATGGCAAAAATCAATGAATATTGTAAATGCACACACAGTAATTTCTCCGCATTGCAAGGTGCAATTCTGAAATTTTTTGCTTTTTCCTGCTAATCCTAGCATGATAAAGAAGATTCAAAGAGAGTGAGATGCCAGCTCCTTTCATTCAGTCAGTAGCTTCAAACATTTCTGGACGTTTTTCAATGGCAAAAATCAATGAATATTGTAAATGCACAAACAGTAATATCTCCACATTGCAAGGTGCAATTCTGAAATTTTTTGCTTTTTCCTGCTAATCCTGGCATGATAAAGAAGATTCAAAGAGAGTGAGATGCCAGCTCTTTTCATTCAGTCAGTAGCTTCAAACATTTCTGGTATATGAATAACATGATGTTTTTCAATGGCAAAAATCAATGAATATTGTAAATGCACACACAGTAATTTCTCCGCATTGCAAGGTGCAATTCTGAAATTTTTTGCTTTTTCCTGCTAATCCTAGCATGATAAAGAAGATTCAAAGAGAGTGAGATGCCAGCTCCTTTCATTCAGTCAGTAGCTTCAAACATTTCTGGACGTTTTTCAATGGCAAAAATCAATGAATATTGTAAATGCACAAACAGTAATATCTCCACATTGCAAGGTGCAATTCTGAAATTTTTTGCTTTTTCCTGCTAATCCTGGCATGATAAAGAAGATTCAAAGAGAGTGAGATGCCAGCTCGTTTCATTCAGTCAGTAGCTTCAAACATTTCTGGTATATGAATAACATGTTTTTCAATGGCAAAAATCAATGAATATTGTAAATGCACAAACAGTAATATCTCCACATTGCAAGGTGCAATTCTGAAATTTTTTGCTTTTTCCTGCTAATCCTGGCATGATAAAGAAGATTCAAAGAGAGTGAGATGCCAGCTATTTTCATTCAGTCAGTAGCTTCAAACATTTCTGGTATATGAATAACATGATGTTTTTCAATGGCAAAAATCAATGAATATTGTAAATGCACACACAGTAATTTCTCCGCATTGCAAGGTGCAATTCTGAAATTTTTTGCTTTTTCCTGCTAATCCTAGCATGATAAAGAAGATTCAAAGAGAGTGAGATGCCAGCTCCTTTCATTCAGTCAGTAGCTTCAAACATTTCTGGACGTTTTTCAATGGCAAAAATCAATGAATATTGTAAATGCACAAACAGTAATATCTCCACATTGCAAGGTGCAATTCTGAAATTTTTTGCTTTTTCCTGCTAATCCTGGCATGATAAAGAAGATTCAAAGAGAGTGAGATGCCAGCTCTTTTCATTCAGTCAGTAGCTTCAAACATTTCTGGTATATGAATAACATGATGTTTTTCAATGGCAAAAATCAATGAATATTGTAAATGCACACACAGTAATTTCTCCGCATTGCAAGGTGCAATTCTGAAATTTTTTGCTTTTTCCTGCTAATCCTAGCATGATAAAGAAGATTCAAAGAGAGTGAGATGCCAGCTCCTTTCATTCAGTCAGTAGCTTCAAACATTTCTGGACGTTTTTCAATGGCAAAAATCAATGAATATTGTAAATGCACAAACAGTAATATCTCCACATTGCAAGGTGCAATTCTGAAATTTTTTGCTTTTTCCTGCTAATCCTGGCATGATAAAGAAGATTCAAAGAGAGTGAGATGCCAGCTCGTTTCATTCAGTCAGTAGCTTCAAACATTTCTGGTATATGAATAACATGTTTTTCAATGGCAAAAATCAATGAATATTGTAAATGCACAAACAGTAATATCTCCACATTGCAAGGTGCAATTCTGAAATTTTTTGCTTTTTCCTGCTAATCCTGGCATGATAAAGAAGATTCAAAGAGAGTGAGATGCCAGCTCTTTTCATTCAGTCAGTAGCTTCAAACATTTCTGGTATATGAATAACATGATGTTTTTCAATGGCAAAAATCAATGAATATTGTAAATGCACACACAGTAATTTCTCCGCATTGCAAGGTGCAATTCTGAAATTTTTTACTTTTTCCTGCTAATCCTAGCATGATAAAGAAGATTCAAAGAGAGTGAGATGCCAGCTCCTTTCATTCAGTCAGTAGCTTCAAACATTTCTGGACGTTTTTCAATGGCAAAAATCAATGAATATTGTAAATGCACAAACAGTAATATCTCCACATTGCAAGGTGCAATTCTGAAATTTTTTGCTTTTTCCTGCTAATCCTGGCATGATAAAGAAGATTCAAAGAGAGTGAGATGCCAGCTCGTTTCATTCAGTCAGTAGCTTCAAACATTTCTGGTATATGAATAACATGTTTTTCAATGGCAAAAATCAATGAATATTGTAAATGCACAAACAGTAATATCTCCACATTGCAAGGTGCAATTCTGAATTTTTTTGCTTTTTCCTGCTAATCCTGGCATGATAAAGAAGATTCAAAGAGAGTGAGATGCCAGCTCTTTTCATTCAGTCAGTAGCTTCAAACATTTCTGGTATATGAATAACATGATGTTTTTCAATGGCAAAAATCAATGAATATTGTAAATGCACACACAGTAATTTCTCCGCATTGCAAGGTGCAATTCTGAAATTTTTTGCTTTTTCCTGCTAATCCTAGCATGATAAAGAAGATTCAAAGAGAGTGAGATGCCAGCTCCTTTCATTCAGTCAGTAGCTTCAAACATTTCTGGACGTTTTTCAATGGCAAAAATCAATGAATATTGTAAATGCACAAACAGTAATATCTCCACATTGCAACGTGCAATTCTGAAATTTTTTGCTTTTTCCTGCTAATCCTGGCATGATAAAGAAGATTCAAAGAGAGTGAGATGCCAGCTCTTTTCATTCAGTCAGTAGCTTCAAACATTTCTGGTATATGAATAACATGATGTTTTTCAATGGCAAAAATCAATGAATATTGTAAATGCACAAACAGTAATTTCTCCGCATTGCAAGGTGCAATTCTGAAATTTTTTGCTTTTTCCTGCTAATCCTAGCATGATAAAGAAGATTCAAAGAGAGTGAGATGCCAGCTCCTTTCATTCAGTCAGTAGCTTCAAACATTTCTGGACGTTTTTCAATGGCAAAAATCAATGAATATTGTAAATGCACAAACAGTAATATCTCCACATTGCAACGTGCAATTCTGAGATTTTTTGCTTTTTCCTGCTCCTCTTAGCATGATAAAGAAGATTCAAAGAGAGTGAGATGCCAGCTCTTTTCATTCAGTCAGTAGCTTCAAACATTTCTGGTATATGAATAACATGATGTTTTTCAATGGCAAAAATCAATGAATATTGTAAATGCACAAACAGTAATTTCTCCGCATTGCAAGGTGCAATTCTGAAATTTTTTGCTTTTTCCTGCTAATCCTAGCATGATAAAGAAGATTCAAAGAGAGTGAGATGCCATCTCCTTTCATTCAGTCAGTAGCTTCAAACATTTCTGGACGTTTTTCAATGGCAAAAATCAATGAATATTGTAAATGCACAAACAGTAATATCTCCACATTGCAAGGTGCAATTCTGAAATTTTTTGCTTTTTCCTGCTAATCCTGGCATGATAAAGAAGATTCAAAGAGAGTGAGATGCCAGCTCGTTTCATTCAGTCAGTAGCTTCAAACATTTCTGGTATATGAATAACATGTTTTTCAATGGCAAAAATCAATGAATATTGTAAATGCACAAACAGTAATATCTCCACATTGCAAGGTGCAATTCTGAAATTTTTTGCTTTTTCCTGCTAATCCTGGCATGATAAAGAAGATTCAAAGAGAGTGAGATGCCAGCTCTTTTCATTCAGTCAGTAGCTTCAAACATTTCTGGTATATGAATAACATGATGTTTTTCAATGGCAAAAATCAATGAATATTGTAAATGCACACCCAGTAATTTCTCCGCATTGCAAGGTGCAATTCTGAAATTTTTTGCTTTTTCCTGCTAATCCTAGCATGATAAAGAAGATTCAAAGAGAGTGAGATGCCAGCTCCTTTCATTCAGTCAGTAGCTTCAAACATTTCTGGACGTTTTTCAATGGCAAAAATCAATGAATATTGTAAATGCACAAACAGTAATATCTCCACATTGCAACGTGCAATTCTGAAATTTTTTGCTTTTTCCTGCTAATCCTGGCATGATAAAGAAGATTCAAAGAGAGTGAGATGCCAGCTCTTTTCATTCAGTCAGTAGCTTCAAACATTTCTGGTATATGAATAACATGATGTTTTTCAATGGCAAAAATCAATGAATATTGTAAATGCACAAACAGTAATTTCTCCGCATTGCAAGGTGCAATTCTGAAATTTTTTGCTTTTTCCTGCTAATCCTAGCATGATAAAGAAGATTCAAAGAGAGTGAGATGCCAGCTCCTTTCATTCAGTCAGTAGCTTCAAACATTTCTGGACGTTTTTCAATGGCAAAAATCAATGAATATTGTAAATGCACAAACAGTAATATCTCCACATTGCAACGTGCAATTCTGAGATTTTTTGCTTTTTCCTGCTCCTCTTAGCATGATAAAGAAGATTCAAAGAGAGTGAGATGCCAGCTCTTTTCATTCAGTCAGTAGCTTCAAACATTTCTGGTATATGAATAACATGATGTTTTTCAATGGCAAAAATCAATGAATATTGTAAATGCACAAACAGTAATTTCTCCGCATTGCAAGGTGCAATTCTGAAATTTTTTGCTTTTTCCTGCTAATCCTAGCATGATAAAGAAGATTCAAAGAGAGTGAGATGCCATCTCCATTCATTCAGTCAGTAGCTTCAAACATTTCTGGACGTTTTTCAATGGCAAAAATCAATGAATATTGTAAATGCACAAACAGTAATATCTCCACATTGCAACGTGCAATTCTGAAATTTTTTGCTTTTTCCTGCTAATCCTGGCATGATAAAGAAGATTCAAAGAGAGTGAGATGCCAGCTCTTTTCATTCAGTCAGTAGCTTCAATCATTTCTGGTATATGAATAACATGTTTTTCAATGGCAAAAATCAATGAATGTTGTAAATGCACAAACAGTAATATCTCCACATTGCAACGTGCAATTCTGAAATTTTTTGCTTTTTCCTGCTCCTCTTAGCATGATAAAGAAGATTCAAAGAGAGTGAGATGCCAGCTCTTTTCATTCAGTCAGTAGCTTCAAACATTTCTGGACGTTTTTCAATGGCAAAAATCAATGAATATTGTAAATGCACAAACAGTAATATCTCCACATTGCAAGGTGCAATTCTGAAATTTTTTGCTTTTTCCTGCTAATCCTGGCATGATAAAGAATATTCAAAGAGAGTGAGATGCCAGCTCTTTTCATTCAGTCAGTAGCTTCAAACATTTCTGGTATATGAATAACATGTTTTTCAATGGCAAAAATCAATGAATATTGTAAATGCACAAACAGTAATTTCTCCGCATTGCAAGGTGCAATTCTGAAATTTTTTGCTTTTTCCTGCTAATCCTAGCATGATAAAGAAGATTCAAAGAGAGTGAGATGCCAGCTCCTTTCATTCAGTCAGTAGCTTCAAACATTTCTGGACGTTTTTCAATGGCAAAAATCAATGAATATTGTAAATGCACAAACAGTAATATCTCCACATTGCAACGTGCAATTCTGAAATTTTTTGCTTTTTCCTGCTAATCCTGGCATGATAAAGAAGATTCAAAGAGAGTGAGATGCCAGCTCTTTTCATTCAGTCAGTAGCTTCAAACATTTCTGGTATATGAATAACATGTTTTTCAATGGCAAAAATCAATGAATATTGTAAATGCACAAACAGTAATATCTCCACATTGCAACGTGCAATTCTGAAATTTTTTGCTTTTTCCTGCTCCTCTTAGCATGATAAAGAAGATTCAAAGAGAGTGAGATGCCAGCTCTTTTCATTCAGTCAGTAGCTTCAAACATTTCTGGACGTTTTTCAATGGCAAAAATCAATGAATATTGTAAATGCACAAACAGTAATTTCTCCGCATTGCAAGGTGCAATTCTGAAATTTTTTGCTTTTTCCTGCTAATCCTAGCATGATAAAGAAGATTCAAAGAGAGTGAGATGCCAGCTCCTTTCATTCAGTCAGTAGCTTCAAACATTTCTGGACGTTTTTCAATGGCAAAAATCAATGAATATTGTAAATGCACAAACAGTAATATCTCCACATTGCAACGTGCAATTCTGAAATTTTTTGCTTTTTCCTGCTAATCCTGGCATGATAAAGAAGATTCAAAGAGAGTGAGATGCCAGCTCCTTTCATTCAGTCAGTAGCTTCAAACATTTCTGGACGTTTTTCAATGGCAAAAATCAATGAATATTGTAAATGCACAAACAGTAATATCTCCACATTGCAAGGTGCAATTCTGAAATTTTTTGCTTTTTCCTGCTAATCCTGGCATGATAAAGAAGATTCAAAGAGAGTGAGATGCCAGCTCGTTTCATTCAGTCAGTAGCTTCAAACATTTCTGGTATATGAATAACATGTTTTTCAATGGCAAAAATCAATGAATATTGTAAATGCACAAACAGTAATATCTCCACATTGCAAGGTGCAATTCTGAAATTTTTTGCTTTTTCCTGCTAATCCTGGCATGATAAAGAAGATTCAAAGAGAGTGAGATGCCAGCTCTTTTCATTCAGTCAGTAGCTTCAAACATTTCTGGTATATGAATAACATGTTTTTCAATGGCAAAAATCAATGAATATTGTAAATGCACACACAGTAATTTCTCCGCATTGCAAGGTGCAATTCTGAAATTTTTTGCTTTTTCCTGCTAATCCTAGCATAATAAAGAAGATTCAAAGAGAGTGAGATGCCAGCTCCTTTCATTCAGTCAGTAGCTTCAAACATTTCTGGACGTTTTTCAATGGCAAAAATCAATGAATATTGTAAATGCACAAACAGTAATATCTCCACATTGAAAGGTGCAATTCTGAAATTTTTTGCTTTTTCCTGCTAATCCTGGCATGATAAAGAAGATTCAAAGAGAGTGAGATGCCAGCTCTTTTCATTCAGTCAGTAGCTTCAAACATTTCTGGTATATGAATAACATGTTTTTCAATGGCAAAAATCAATGAATATTGTAAATGCACAAACAGTAATTTCTCCGCATTGCAAGGTGCAATTCTGAAATTTTTTGCTTTTTCCTGCTAATCCTAGCATGATAAAGAAGATTCAAAGAGAGTGAGATGCCAGCTCCTTTCATTCAGTCAGTAGCTTCAAACATTTCTGGACGTTTTTCAATGGCAAAAATCAATGAATATTGTAAATGCACAAACAGTAATATCTCCACATTGCAAGGTGCAATTCTGAAATTTTTTGCTTTTTCCTGCTAATCCTAGCATGATAAAGAAGATTCAAAGAGAGTGAGATGCCAGCTCCTTTCATTCAGTCAGTAGCTTCAAACATTTCTGGACGTTTTTCAATGGCAAAAATCAATGAATATTGTAAATGCACAAACAGTAATATCTCCACATTGCAACGTGCAATTCTGAAATTTTTTGCTTTTTCCTGCTAATCCTGGCATGATAAAGAAGATTCAAAGAGAGTGAGATGCCAGCTCTTTTCATTCAGTCAGTAGCTTCAAACATTTCTGGTATATGAATAACATGTTTTTCAATGGCAAAAATCAATGAATATTGTAAATGCACAAACAGTAATTTCTCCGCATTGCAAGGTGCAATTCTGAAATTTTTTGCTTTTTCCTGCTAATCCTAGCATGATAAAGAAGATTCAAAGAGAGTGAGATGCCAGCTCCTTTCATTCAGTCAGTAGCTTCAAACATTTCTGGACGTTTTTCAATGGCAAAAATCAATGAATATTGTAAATGCACAAACAGTAATATCTCCACATTGCAAGGTGCAATTCTGAAATTTTTTGCTTTTTCCTGCTAATCCTAGCATGATAAAGAAGATTCAAAGAGAGTGAGATGCCAGCTCCTTTCATTCAGTCAGTAGCTTCAAACATTTCTGGACGTTTTTCAATGGCAAAAATCAATGAATATTGTAAATGCACAAACAGTAATATCTCCACATTGCAACGTGCAATTCTGAAATTTTTTGCTTTTTCCTGCTAATCCTGGCATGATAAAGAAGATTCAAAGAGAGTGAGATGCCAGCTCTTTTCATTCAGTCAGTAGCTTCAAACATTTCTGGTATATGAATAACGATGTTTATCAATGGCAAAAATCAATGAATATTGTAAATGCACACACAGTAATTTCTCCGCATTGCAAGGTGCAATTCTGAAATTTTTTGCTTTTTCCTGCTAATCCTAGCATGATAAAGAAGATTCAAAGAGAGTGAGATGCCAGCTCCTTTCATTCAGTCAGTAGCTTCAAACATTTCTGGACGTTTTTCAATGGCAAAAATCAATGAATATTGTAAATGCACAAACAGTAATATCTCCACATTGCAACGTGCAATTCTGAAATTTTTTGCTTTTTCCTGCTAATCCTGGCATGATAAAGAAGATTCAAAGAGAGTGAGATGCCAGCTCTTTTCATTCAGTCAGTAGCTTCAAACATTTCTGGTATATGAATAACATGTTTTTCAATGGCAAAAATCAATGAATATTGTAAATGCACACACAGTAATTTCTCCGCATTGCAAGGTGCAATTCTGAAATTTTTTGCTTTTTCCTGCTAATCCTAGCATGATAAAGAAGATTCAAAGAGAGTGAGATGCCAGCTCCTTTCATTCAGTCAGTAGCTTCAAACATTTCTGGACGTTTTTCAATGGCAAAAATCAATGAATATTGTAAATGCACAAACAGTAATATCTCCACATTGCAAGGTGCAATTCTGAAATTTTTTGCTTTTTCCTGCTAATCCTGGCATGATAAAGAAGATTCAAAGAGAGTGAGATGCCAGCTCTTTTCATTCAGTCAGTAGCTTCAAACATTTCTGGACGTTTTTCAATGGCAAAAATCAATGAATATTGTAAATGCACAAAAAGTAATATCTCCACATTGCAACGTGCAATTCTGAAATTTTTTGCTTTTTCCTGCTAATCCTGTCATGGTAAAGAAGATTCAAAGAGAGTGAGATGCCAGCTCTTTCCATTCAGTCAGTAGCTTCAAACATTTCTGGTATATGAATAACGATGTTTTTCAATGGCAAAAATCAATGAATATTGCAAATGCACAAACAGTAATATCTCCACATTGCAACGTGCAATTCTGAAATTTTTTGCTTTTTCCTGCTAATCCTGGCATGATAAAGAAGATTCAAAGAGAGTGAGATGCCAGCTCTTTTCATTCAGTCAGTAGCTTCAAACATTTCTGGTATATGAATAACGATGTTTTTCAATGGCAAAAATCAATGAATATTGTAAATGCACACATAGTAATTTCTCCGCATTGCAAGGTGCAATTCTGAAATTTTTTGCTTTTTCCTGCTAATCCTAGCATGATAAAGAAGATTCAAAGAGAGTGAGATGCCAGCTCCTTTCATTCAGTCAGTAGCTTCAAACATTTCTGGACGTTTTTCAATGGCAAAAATCAATGAATATTGTAAATGCACAAACAGTAATATCTCCACATTGCAACGTGCAATTCTGAAATTTTTTGCTTTTTCCTGCTAATCCTGGCATGATAAAGAAGATTCAAAGAGAGTGAGATGCCAGCTCTTTTCATTCAGTCAGTAGCTTCAAACATTTCTGGTATATGAATAACATGTTTTTCAATGGCAAAAATCAATGAATATTGTAAATGCACAAACAGTAATTTCTCCGCATTGCAAGGTGCAATTCTGAAATTTTTTGCTTTTTCCTGCTAATCCTAGCATGATAAAGAAGATTCAAAGAGAGTGAGATGCCAGCTCCTTTCATTCAGTCAGTAGCTTCAAACATTTCTGGACGTTTTTCAATGGCAAAAATCAATGAATATTGTAAATGCACAAACAGTAATATCTCCACATTGCAAGGTGCAATTCTGAAATTTTTTGCTTTTTCCTGCTAATCCTAGCATGATAAAGAAGATTCAAAGAGAGTGAGATGCCAGCTCCTTTCATTCAGTCAGTAGCTTCAAACATTTCTGGACGTTTTTCAATGGCAAAAATCAATGAATATTGTAAATGCACAAACAGTAATATCTCCACATTGCAACGTGCAATTCTGAAATTTTTTGCTTTTTCCTGCTAATCCTGGCATGATAAAGAAGATTCAAAGAGAGTGAGATGCCAGCTCTTTTCATTCAGTCAGTAGCTTCAAACATTTCTGGTATATGAATAACGATGTTTTTCAATGGCAAAAATCAATGAATATTGTAAATGCACACACAGTAATTTCTCCGCATTGCAAGGTGCAATTCTGAAATTTTTTGCTTTTTCCTGCTAATCCTAGCATGATAAAGAAGATTCAAAGAGAGTGAGATGCCAGCTCCTTTCATTCAGTCAGTAGCTTCAAACATTTCTGGACGTTTTTCAATGGCAAAAATCAATGAATATTGTAAATGCACAAACAGTAATATCTCCACATTGCAAGGTGCAATTCTGAAATTTTTTGCTTTTTCCTGCTAATCCTGGCATGATAAAGAAGATTCAAAGAGAGTGAGATGCCAGCTCTTTTCATTCAGTCAGTAGCTTCAAACATTTCTGGTATATGAATAACATGATGTTTTTCAATGGCAAAAATCAATGAATATTGTAAATGCACACACAGTAATTTCTCCGCAATGCAAGGTGCAATTCTGAAATTTTTTGCTTTTTCCTGCTAATCCTAGCATGATAAAGAAGATTCAAAGAGAGTGAGATGCCAGCTCCTTTCATTCAGTCAGTAGCTTCAAACATTTCTGGACGTTTTTCAATGGCAAAAATCAATGAATATTGTAAATGCACAAACAGTAATATCTCCACATTGCAAGGTGCAATTCTGAAATTTTTTGCTTTTTCCTGCTAATCCTGGCATGATAAAGAAGATTCAAAGAGAGTGAGATGCCAGCTCGTTTCATTCAGTCAGTAGCTTCAAACATTTCTGGTATATGAATAACATGTTTTTCAATGGCAAAAATCAATGAATATTGTAAATGCACAAACAGTAATATCTCCACATTGCAAGGTGCAATTCTGAAATTTTTTGCTTTTTCCTGCTAATCCTGGCATGATAAAGAAGATTCAAAGAGAGTGAGATGCCAGCTCTTTTCATTCAGTCAGTAGCTTCAAACATTTCTGGTATATGAATAACATGATGTTTTTCAATGGCAAAAATCAATGAATATTGTAAATGCACACACAGTAATTTCTCCGCATTGCAAGGTGCAATTCTGAAATTTTTTGCTTTTTCCTGCTAATCCTAGCATGATAAAGAAGATTCAAAGAGAGTGAGATGCCAGCTCCTTTCATTCAGTCAGTAGCTTCAAACATTTCTGGACGTTTTTCAATGGCAAAAATCAATGAATATTGTAAATGCACAAACAGTAATATCTCCACATTGCAACGTGCAATTCTGAAATTTTTTGCTTTTTCCTGCTAATCCTGGCATGATAAAGAAGATTCAAAGAGAGTGAGATGCCAGCTCTTTTCATTCAGTCAGTAGCTTCAAACATTTCTGGTATATGAATAACATGATGTTTTTCAATGGCAAAAATCAATGAATATTGTAAATGCACAAACAGTAATTTCTCCGCATTGCAAGGTGCAATTCTGAAATTTTTTGCTTTTTCCTGCTAATCCTAGCATGATAAAGAAGATTCAAAGAGAGTGAGATGCCAGCTCCTTTCATTCAGTCAGTAGCTTCAAACATTTCTGGACGTTTTTCAATGGCAAAAATCAATGAATATTGTAAATGCACAAACAGTAATATCTCCACATTGCAAGGTGCAATTCTGAAATTTTTTGCTTTTTCCTGCTAATCCTAGCATGATAAAGAAGATTCAAAGAGAGTGAGATGCCAGCTCCTTTCATTCAGTCAGTAGCTTCAAACATTTCTGGACGTTTTTCAATGGCAAAAATCAATGAATATTGTAAATGCACAAACAGTAATATCTCCACATTGCAACGTGCAATTCTGAAATTTTTTGCTTTTTCCTGCTAATCCTGGCATGATAAAGAAGATTCAAAGAGAGTGAGATGCCAGCTCTTTTCATTCAGTCAGTAGCTTCAAACATTTCTGGTATATGAATAACGATGTTTATCAATGGCAAAAATCAATGAATATTGTAAATGCACACACAGTAATTTCTCCGCATTGCAAGGTGCAATTCTGAAATTTTTTGCTTTTTCCTGCTAATCCTAGCATGATAAAGAAGATTCAAAGAGAGTGAGATGCCAGCTCCTTTCATTCAGTCAGTAGCTTCAAACATTTCTGGACGTTTTTCAATGGCAAAAATCAATGAATATTGTAAATGCACAAACAGTAATATCTCCACATTGCAACGTGCAATTCTGAAATTTTTTGCTTTTTCCTGCTAATCCTGGCATGATAAAGAAGATTCAAAGAGAGTGAGATGCCAGCTCTTTTCATTCAGTCAGTAGCTTCAAACATTTCTGGTATATGAATAACATGTTTTTCAATGGCAAAAATCAATGAATATTGTAAATGCACACACAGTAATTTCTCCGCATTGCAAGGTGCAATTCTGAAATTTTTTGCTTTTTCCTGCTAATCCTAGCATGATAAAGAAGATTCAAAGAGAGTGAGATGCCAGCTCCTTTCATTCAGTCAGTAGCTTCAAACATTTCTGGACGTTTTTCAATGGCAAAAATCAATGAATATTGTAAATGCACAAACAGTAATATCTCCACATTGCAAGGTGCAATTCTGAAATTTTTTGCTTTTTCCTGCTAATCCTGGCATGATAAAGAAGATTCAAAGAGAGTGAGATGCCAGCTCTTTTCATTCAGTCAGTAGCTTCAAACATTTCTGGACGTTTTTCAATGGCAAAAATCAATGAATATTGTAAATGCACAAAAAGTAATATCTCCACATTGCAACGTGCAATTCTGAAATTTTTTGCTTTTTCCTGCTAATCCTGTCATGGTAAAGAAGATTCAAAGAGAGTGAGATGCCAGCTCTTTCCATTCAGTCAGTAGCTTCAAACATTTCTGGTATATGAATAACGATGTTTTTCAATGGCAAAAATCAATGAATATTGCAAATGCACAAACAGTAATATCTCCACATTGCAACGTGCAATTCTGAAATTTTTTGCTTTTTCCTGCTAATCCTGGCATGATAAAGAAGATTCAAAGAGAGTGAGATGCCAGCTCTTTTCATTCAGTCAGTAGCTTCAAACATTTCTGGTATATGAATAACGATGTTTTTCAATGGCAAAAATCAATGAATATTGTAAATGCACACATAGTAATTTCTCCGCATTGCAAGGTGCAATTCTGAAATTTTTTGCTTTTTCCTGCTAATCCTAGCATGATAAAGAAGATTCAAAGAGAGTGAGATGCCAGCTCCTTTCATTCAGTCAGTAGCTTCAAACATTTCTGGACGTTTTTCAATGGCAAAAATCAATGAATATTGTAAATGCACAAACAGTAATATCTCCACATTGCAACGTGCAATTCTGAAATTTTTTGCTTTTTCCTGCTAATCCTGGCATGATAAAGAAGATTCAAAGAGAGTGAGATGCCAGCTCTTTTCATTCAGTCAGTAGCTTCAAACATTTCTGGTATATGAATAACATGTTTTTCAATGGCAAAAATCAATGAATATTGTAAATGCACAAACAGTAATTTCTCCGCATTGCAAGGTGCAATTCTGAAATTTTTTGCTTTTTCCTGCTAATCCTAACATGATAAAGAAGATTCAAAGAGAGTGAGATGCCAGCTCCTTTCATTCAGTCAGTAGCTTCAAACATTTCTGGACGTTTTTCAATGGCAAAAATCAATGAATATTGTAAATGCACAAACAGTAATATCTCCACATTGCAAGGTGCAATTCTGAAATTTTTTGCTTTTTCCTGCTAATCCTAGCATGATAAAGAAGATTCAAAGAGAGTGAGATGCCAGCTCCTTTCATTCAGTCAGTAGCTTCAAACATTTCTGGACGTTTTTCAATGGCAAAAATCAATGAATATTGTAAATGCACAAACAGTAATATCTCCACATTGCAACGTGCAATTCTGAAATTTTTTGCTTTTTCCTGCTAATCCTGGCATGATAAAGAAGATTCAAAGAGAGTGAGATGCCAGCTCTTTTCATTCAGTCAGTAGCTTCAAACATTTCTGGTATATGAATAACGATGTTTTTCAATGGCAAAAATCAATGAATATTGTAAATGCACACACAGTAATTTCTCCGCATTGCAAGGTGCAATTCTGAAATTTTTTGCTTTTTCCTGCTAATCCTAGCATGATAAAGAAGATTCAAAGAGAGTGAGATGCCAGCTCCTTTCATTCAGTCAGTAGCTTCAAACATTTCTGGACGTTTTTCAATGGCAAAAATCAATGAATATTGTAAATGCACAAACAGTAATATCTCCACATTGCAAGGTGCAATTCTGAAATTTTTTGCTTTTTCCTGCTAATCCTGGCATGATAAAGAAGATTCAAAGAGAGTGAGATGCCAGCTCTTTTCATTCAGTCAGTAGCTTCAAACATTTCTGGTATATGAATAACATGATGTTTTTCAATGGCAAAAATCAATGAATATTGTAAATGCACACACAGTAATTTCTCCGCAATGCAAGGTGCAATTCTGAAATTTTTTGCTTTTTCCTGCTAATCCTAGCATGATAAAGAAGATTCAAAGAGAGTGAGATGCCAGCTCCTTTCATTCAGTCAGTAGCTTCAAACATTTCTGGACGTTTTTCAATGGCAAAAATCAATGAATATTGTAAATGCACAAACAGTAATATCTCCACATTGCAAGGTGCAATTCTGAAATTTTTTGCTTTTTCCTGCTAATCCTGGCATGATAAAGAAGATTCAAAGAGAGTGAGATGCCAGCTCGTTTCATTCAGTCAGTAGCTTCAAACATTTCTGGTATATGAATAACATGTTTTTCAATGGCAAAAATCAATGAATATTGTAAATGCACAAACAGTAATATCTCCACATTGCAAGGTGCAATTCTGAAATTTTTTGCTTTTTCCTGCTAATCCTGGCATGATAAAGAAGATTCAAAGAGAGTGAGATGCCAGCTCTTTTCATTCAGTCAGTAGCTTCAAACATTTCTGGTATATGAATAACATGATGTTTTTCAATGGCAAAAATCAATGAATATTGTAAATGCACACACAGTAATTTCTCCGCATTGCAAGGTGCAATTCTGAAATTTTTTGCTTTTTCCTGCTAATCCTAGCATGATAAAGAAGATTCAAAGAGAGTGAGATGCCAGCTCCTTTCATTCAGTCAGTAGCTTCAAACATTTCTGGACGTTTTTCAATGGCAAAAATCAATGAATATTGTAAATGCACAAACAGTAATATCTCCACATTGCAACGTGCAATTCTGAAATTTTTTGCTTTTTCCTGCTAATCCTGGCATGATAAAGAAGATTCAAAGAGAGTGAGATGCCAGCTCTTTTCATTCAGTCAGTAGCTTCAAACATTTCTGGTATATGAATAACATGATGTTTTTCAATGGCAAAAATCAATGAATATTGTAAATGCACAAACAGTAATTTCTCCGCATTGCAAGGTGCAATTCTGAAATTTTTTGCTTTTTCCTGCTAATCCTAGCATGATAAAGAAGATTCAAAGAGAGTGAGATGCCAGCTCCTTTCATTCAGTCAGTAGCTTCAAACATTTCTGGACGTTTTTCAATGGCAAAAATCAATGAATATTGTAAATGCACAAACAGTAATATCTCCACATTGCAACGTGCAATTCTGAAATTTTTTGCTTTTTCCTGCTCCTCTTAGCATGATAAAGAAGATTCAAAGAGAGTGAGATGCCAGCTCTTTTCATTCAGTCAGTAGCTTCAAACATTTCTGGTATATGAATAACATGATGTTTTTCAATGGCAAAAATCAATGAATATTGTAAATGCACAAACAGTAATTTCTCCGCATTGCAAGGTGCAATTCTGAAATTTTTTGCTTTTTCCTGCTAATCCTAGCATGATAAAGAAGATTCAAAGAGAGTGAGATGCCATCTCCTTTCATTCAGTCAGTAGCTTCAAACATTTCTGGACGTTTTTCAATGGCAAAAATCAATGAATATTGTAAATGCACAAACAGTAATATCTCCACATTGCAACGTGCAATTCTGAAATTTTTTGCTTTTTCCTGCTAATCCTGGCATGATAAAGAAGATTCAAAGAGAGTGAGATGCCAGCTCTTTTCATTCAGTCAGTAGCTTCAATCATTTCTGGTATATGAATAACATGTTTTTCAATGGCAAAAATCAATGAATGTTGTAAATGCACAAACAGTAATATCTCCACATTGCAACGTGCAATTCTGAAATTTTTTGCTTTTTCCTGCTCCTCTTAGCATGATAAAGAAGATTCAAAGAGAGTGAGATGCCAGCTCTTTTCATTCAGTCAGTAGCTTCAAACATTTCTGGACGTTTTTCAATGGCAAAAATCAATGAATATTGTAAATGCACAAACAGTAATATCTCCACATTGCAAGGTGCAATTCTGAAATTTTTTGCTTTTTCCTGCTAATCCTGGCATGATAAAGAAGATTCAAAGAGAGTGAGATGCCAGCTCTTTTCATTCAGTCAGTAGCTTCAAACATTTCTGGTATATGAATAACATGTTTTTCAATGGCAAAAATCAATGAATATTGTAAATGCACAAACAGTAATTTCTCCGCATTGCAAGGTGCAATTCTGAAATTTTTTGCTTTTTCCTGCTAATCCTAGCATGATAAAGAAGATTCAAAGAGAGTGAGATGCCAGCTCCTTTCATTCAGTCAGTAGCTTCAAACATTTCTGGACGTTTTTCAATGGCAAAAATCAATGAATATTGTAAATGCACAAACAGTAATATCTCCACATTGCAAGGTGCAATTCTGAAATTTTTTGCTTTTTCCTGCTAATCCTGGCATGATAAAGAAGATTCAAAGAGAGTGAGATGCCAGCTCTTTTCATTCAGTCAGTAGCTTCAAACATTTCTGGTATATGAATAACATGTTTTTCAATGGCAAAAATCAATGAATATTGTAAATGCACAAACAGTAATATCTCCACATTGCAACGTGCAATTCTGAAATTTTTTGCTTTTTCCTGCTCCTCTTAGCATGATAAAGAAGATTCAAAGAGAGTGAGATGCCAGCTCTTTTCATTCAGTCAGTAGCTTCAAACATTTCTGGACGTTTTTCAATGGCAAAAATCAATGAATATTGTAAATGCACAAACAGTAATTTCTCCGCATTGCAAGGTGCAATTCTGAAATTTTTTGCTTTTTCCTGCTAATCCTAGCATGATAAAGAAGATTCAAAGAGAGTGAGATGCCAGCTCCTTTCATTCAGTCAGTAGCTTCAAACATTTCTGGACGTTTTTCAATGGCAAAAATCAATGAATATTGTAAATGCACAAACAGTAATATCTCCACATTGAAACGTGCAATTCTGAAATTTTTTGCTTTTTCCTGCTAATCCTGGCATGATAAAGAAGATTCAAAGAGAGTGAGATGCCAGCTCCTTTCATTCAGTCAGTAGCTTCAAACATTTCTGGACGTTTTTCAATGGCAAAAATCAATGAATATTGTAAATGCACAAACAGTAATATCTCCACATTGCAAGGTGCAATTCTGAAATTTTTTGCTTTTTCCTGCTAATCCTGGCATGATAAAGAAGATTCAAAGAGAGTGAGATGCCAGCTCGTTTCATTCAGTCAGTAGCTTCAAACATTTCTGGTATATGAATAACATGTTTTTCAATGACAAAAATCAATGAATATTGTAAATGCACAAACAGTAATATCTCCACATTGCAAGGTGCAATTCTGAAATTTTTTGCTTTTTCCTGCTAATCCTGGCATGATAAAGTAGATTCAAAGAGAGTGAGATGCCAGCTCTTTTCATTCAGTCAGTAGCTTCAAACATTTCTGGTATATGAATAACATGATGTTTTTCAATGGCAAAAATCAATGAATATTGTAAATGCACACACAGTAATTTCTCCGCATTGCAAGGTGCAATTCTGAAATTTTTTGCTTTTTCCTGCTAATCCTAGCATGATAAAGAAGATTCAAAGAGAGTGAGATGCCAGCTCCTTTCATTCAGTCAGTAGCTTCAAACATTTCTGGACGTTTTTCAATGGCAAAAATCAATGAATATTGTAAATGCACAAACAGTAATATCTCCACATTGCAACGTGCAATTCTGAAATTTTTTGCTTTTTCCTGCTAATCCTGGCATGATAAAGAAGATTCAAAGAGAGTGAGATGCCAGCTCTTTTCATTCAGTCAGTAGCTTCAAACATTTCTGGTATATGAATAACATGATGTTTTTCAATGGCAAAAATCAATGAATATTGTAAATGCACAAACAGTAATTTCTCCGCATTGCAAGGTGCAATTCTGAAATTTTTTGCTTTTTCCTGCTAATCCTAGCATGATAAAGAAGATTCAAAGAGAGTGAGATGCCATCTCCTTTCATTCAGTCAGTAGCTTCAAACATTTCTGGACGTTTTTCAATGGCAAAAATCAATGAATATTGTAAATGCACAAACAGTAATATCTCCACATTGCAACGTGCAATTCTGAAATTTTTTGCTTTTTCCTGCTAATCCTGGCATGATAAAGAAGATTCAAAGAGAGTGAGATGCCAGCTCTTTTCATTCAGTCAGTAGCTTCAATCATTTCTGGTATATGAATAACATGTTTTTCAATGGCAAAAATCAATGAATGTTGTAAATGCACAAACAGTAATATCTCCACATTGCAACGTGCAATTCTGAAATTTTTTGCTTTTTCCTGCTCCTCTTAGCATGATAAAGAAGATTCAAAGAGAGTGAGATGCCAGCTCTTTTCATTCAGTCAGTAGCTTCAAACATTTCTGGACGTTTTTCAATGGCAAAAATCAATGAATATTGTAAATGCACAAACAGTAATATCTCCACATTGCAAGGTGCAATTCTGAAATTTTTTGCTTTTTCCTGCTAATCCTGGCATGATAAAGAAGATTCAAAGAGAGTGAGATGCCAGCTCTTTTCATTCAGTCAGTAGCTTCAAACATTTCTGGTATATGAATAACATGTTTTTCAATGGCAAAAATCAATGAATATTGTAAATGCACAAACAGTAATTTCTCCGCATTGCAAGGTGCAATTCTGAAATTTTTTGCTTTTTCCTGCTAATCCTAGCATGATAAAGAAGATTCAAAGAGAGTGAGATGCCAGCTCCTTTCATTCAGTCAGTAGCTTCAAACATTTCTGGACGTTTTTCAATGGCAAAAATCAATGAATATTGTAAATGCACAAACAGTAATATCTCCACATTGCAAGGTGCAATTCTGAAATTTTTTGCTTTTTCCTGCTAATCCTGGCATGATAAAGAAGATTCAAAGAGAGTGAGATGCCAGCTCTTTTCATTCAGTCAGTAGCTTCAAACATTTCTGGTATATGAATAACATGTTTTTCAATGGCAAAAATCAATGAATATTGTAAATGCACAAACAGTAATATCTCCACATTGCAACGTGCAATTCTGAAATTTTTTGCTTTTTCCTGCTCCTCTTAGCATGATAAAGAAGATTCAAAGAGAGTGAGATGCCAGCTCTTTTCATTCAGTCAGTAGCTTCAAACATTTCTGGACGTTTTTCAATGGCAAAAATCAATGAATATTGTAAATGCACAAACAGTAATTTCTCCGCATTGCAAGGTGCAATTCTGAAATTTTTTGCTTTTTCCTGCTAATCCTAGCATGATAAAGAAGATTCAAAGAGAGTGAGATGCCAGCTCCTTTCATTCAGTCAGTAGCTTCAAACATTTCTGGACGTTTTTCAATGGCAAAAATCAATGAATATTGTAAATGCACAAACAGTAATATCTCCACATTGCAACGTGCAATTCTGAAATTTTTTGCTTTTTCCTGCTAATCCTGGCATGATAAAGAAGATTCAAAGAGAGTGAGATGCCAGGTCCTTTCATTCAGTCAGTAGCTTCAAACATTTCTGGACGTTTTTCAATGGCAAAAATCAATGAATATTGTAAATGCACAAACAGTAATATCTCCACATTGCAAGGTGCAATTCTGAAATTTTTTGCTTTTTCCTGCTAATCCTGGCATGATAAAGAAGATTCAAAGAGAGTGAGATGCCAGCTCGTTTCATTCAGTCAGTAGCTTCAAACATTTCTGGTATATGAATAACATGTTTTTCAATGGCAAAAATCAATGAATATTGTAAATGCACAAACAGTAATATCTCCACATTGCAAGGTGCAATTCTGAAATTTTTTGCTTTTTCCTGCTAATCCTGGCATGATAAAGAAGATTCAAAGAGAGTGAGATGCCAGCTCTTTTCATTCAGTCAGTAGCTTCAAACATTTCTGGTATATGAATAACATGATGTTTTTCAATGGCAAAAATCAATGAATATTGTAAATGCACACACAGTAATTTCTCCGCATTGCAAGGTGCAATTCTGAAATTTTTTGCTTTTTCCTGCTAATCCTAGCATGATAAAGAAGATTCAAAGAGAGTGAGATGCCAGCTCCTTTCATTCAGTCAGTAGCTTCAAACATTTCTGGACGTTTTTCAATGGCAAAAATCAATGAATATTGTAAATGCACAAACAGTAATATCTCCACATTGCAACGTGCAATTCTGAAATTTTTTGCTTTTTCCTGCTAATCCTGGCATGATAAAGAAGATTCAAAGAGAGTGAGATGCCAGCTCTTTTCATTCAGTCAGTAGCTTCAAACATTTCTGGTATATGAATAACATGATGTTTTTCAATGGCAAAAATCAATGAATATTGTAAATGCACAAACAGTAATTTCTCCGCATTGCAAGGTGCAATTCTGAAATTTTTTGCTTTTTCCTGCTAATCCTAGCATGATAAAGAAGATTCAAAGAGAGTGAGATGCCAGCTCCTTTCATTCAGTCAGTAGCTTCAAACATTTCTGGACGTTTTTCAATGGCAAAAATCAATGAATATTGTAAATGCACAAACAGTAATATCTCCACATTGCAACGTGCAATTCTGAAATTTTTTGCTTTTTCCTGCTCCTCTTAGCATGATAAAGAAGATTCAAAGAGAGTGAGATGCCAGCTCTTTTCATTCAGTCAGTAGCTTCAAACATTTCTGGTATATGAATAACATGATGTTTTTCAATGGCAAAAATCAATGAATATTGTAAATGCACAAACAGTAATTTCTCCGCATTGCAAGGTGCAATTCTGAAATTTTTTGCTTTTTCCTGCTAATCCTAGCATGATAAAGAAGATTCAAAGAGAGTGAGATGCCATCTCCTTTCATTCAGTCAGTAGCTTCAAACATTTCTGGACGTTTTTCAATGGCAAAAATCAATGAATATTGTAAATGCACAAACAGTAATATCTCCACATTGCAACGTGCAATTCTGAAATTTTTTGCTTTTTCCTGCTAATCCTGGCATGATAAAGAAGATTCAAAGAGAGTGAGATGCCAGCTCTTTTCATTCAGTCAGTAGCTTCAATCATTTCTGGTATATGAATAACATGTTTTTCAATGGCAAAAATCAATGAATGTTGTAAATGCACAAACAGTAATATCTCCACATTGCAACGTGCAATTCTGAAATTTTTTGCTTTTTCCTGCTCCTCTTAGCATGATAAAGAAGATTCAAAGAGAGTGAGATGCCAGCTCTTTTCATTCAGTCAGTAGCTTCAAACATTTCTGGACGTTTTTCAATGGCAAAAATCAATGAATATTGTAAATGCACAAACAGTAATATCTCCACATTGCAAGGTGCAATTCTGAAATTTTTTGCTTTTTCCTGCTAATCCTGGCATGATAAAGAAGATTCAAAGAGAGTGAGATGCCAGCTCTTTTCATTCAGTCAGTAGCTTCAAACATTTCTGGTATATGAATAACATGTTTTTCAATGGCAAAAATCAATGAATATTGTAAATGCACAAACAGTAATTTCTCCGCATTGCAAGGTGCAATTCTGAAATTTTTTGCTTTTTCCTGCTAATCCTAGCATGATAAAGAAGATTCAAAGAGAGTGAGATGCCAGCTCCTTTCATTCAGTCAGTAGCTTCAAACATTTCTGGACGTTTTTCAATGGCAAAAATCAATGAATATTGTAAATGCACAAACAGTAATATCTCCACATTGCAAGGTGCAATTCTGAAATTTTTTGCTTTTTCCTGCTAATCGTGGCATGATAAAGAAGATTCAAAGAGAGTGAGATGCCAGCTCTTTTCATTCAGTCAGTAGCTTCAAACATTTCTGGTATATGAATAACATGTTTTTCAATGGCAAAAATCAATGAATATTGTAAATGCACAAACAGTAATATCTCCACATTGCAACGTGCAATTCTGAAATTTTTTGCTTTTTCCTGCTCCTCTTAGCATGATAAAGAAGATTCAAAGAGAGTGAGATGCCAGCTCTTTTCATTCAGTCAGTAGCTTCAAACATTTCTGGACGTTTTTCAATGGCAAAAATCAATGAATATTGTAAATGCACAAACAGTAATTTCTCCTCATTGCAAGGTGCAATTCTGAAATTTTTTGCTTTTTCCTGCTAATCCTAGCATGATAAAGAAGATTCAAAGAGAGTGAGATGCCAGCTCCTTTCATTCAGTCAGTAGCTTCAAACATTTCTGGACGTTTTTCAATGGCAAAAATCAATGAATATTGTAAATGCACAAACAGTAATATCTCCACATTGCAACGTGCAATTCTGAAATTTTTTGCTTTTTCCTGCTAATCCTGGCATGATAAAGAAGATTCAAAGAGAGTGAGATGCCAGCTCTTTTCATTCAGTCAGTAGCTTCAAACATTTCTGGTATATGAATAACGATGTTTTTCAATGGCAAAAATCAATGAATATTGTAAATGCACAAACAGTAATATCTCCACATTGCAACGTGCAATTCTGAAATGTTTTGCTTTTTCCTGCTAATCCTGGCATGATAAAGAAGATTCAAAGAGAGTGAGATGCCAGCTCTTTTCATTCAGTCAGTAGCTTCAAACATTTCTGGTATATGAATAACGATGTTTTTCAATGGCAAAAATCAATGAATATTGTAAATGCACACAGTAATTTCTCCGCATTGCAAGGTGCAATTCTGAAATTTTTTGCTTTTTCCTGCTAATCCTAGCATGATAAAGAAGATTCAAAGAGAGTGAGATGCCAGCTCCTTTCATTCAGTCAGTAGCTTCAAACATTTCTGGACGTTTTTCAATGGCAAAAATCAATGAACATTGTAAATGCACAAACAGTAATATCTCCACATTGAAAGGTGCAATTCTGAAATTTTTTGCTTTTTCCTGCTAATCCTGGCATGATAAAGAAGATTCAAAGAGAGTGAGATGCCAGCTCTTTTCATTCAGTCAGTAGCTTCAAACATTTCTGGTATATGAATAACATGTTTTTCAATGGCAAAAATCAATGAATATTGTAAATGCACAAACAGTAATTTCTCCGCATTGCAAGGTGCAATTCTGAAATTTTTTGCTTTTTCCTGCTAATCCTAGCATGATAAAGAAGATTCAAAGAGAGTGAGATGCCAGCTCCTTTCATTCAGTCAGTAGCTTCAAACATTTCTGGACGTTTTTCAATGGCAAAAATCAATGAATATTGTAAATGCACAAACAGTAATATCTCCACATTGCAAGGTGCAATTCTGAAATTTTTTGCTTTTTCCTGCTAATCCTGGCATGATAAAGAAGATTCAAAGAGAGTGAGATGCCAGCTCTTTTCATTCAGTCAGTAGCTTCAAACATTTCTGGTATATGAATAACATGTTTTTCAATGGCAAAAATCAATGAATATTGTAAATGCACAAACAGTAATATCTCCACATTGCAACGTGCAATTCTGAAATTTTTTGCTTTTTCCTGCCCCTCTTAGCATGATAAAGAAGATTCAAAGAGAGTGAGATGCCAGCTCTTTTCATTCAGTCAGTAGCTTCAAACATTTCTGGACGTTTTTCAATGGCAAAAATCAATGAATATTGTAAATGCACAAACAGTAATTTCTCCGCATTGCAAGGTGCAATTCTGAAATTTTTTGCTTTTTCCTGCTAATCCTAGCATGATAAAGAAGATTCAAAGAGAGTGAGATGCCAGCTCCTTTCATTCAGTCAGTAGCTTCAAACATTTCTGGACGTTTTTCAATGGCAAAAATCAATGAATATTGTAAATGCACAAACAGTAATATCTCCACATTGCAACGTGCAATTCTGAAATTTTTTGCTTTTTCCTGCTAATCCTGGCATGATAAAGAAGATTCAAAGAGAGTGAGATGCCAGCTCGTTTCATTCAGTCAGTAGCTTCAAACATTTCTGGTATATGAATAACATGTTTTTCAATGGCAAAAATCAATGAATATTGTAAATGCACAAACAGTAATATCTCCACATTGCAAGGTGCAATTCTGAAATTTTTTGCTTTTTCCTGCTAATCCTGGCATGATAAAGAAGATTCAAAGAGAGTGAGATGCCAGCTCTTTTCATTCAGTCAGTAGCTTCAAACATTTCTGGTTTATGAATAACATGATGTTTTTCAATGGCAAAAATCAATGAATATTGTAAATGCACACACAGTAATTTCTCCGCATTGCAAGGTGCAATTCTGAAATTTTTTGCTTTTTCCTGCTAATCCTAGCATGATAAAGAAGATTCAAAGAGAGTGAGATGCCAGCTCCTTTCATTCAGTCAGTAGCTTCAAACATTTCTGGACGTTTTTCAATGGCAAAAATCAATGAATATTGTAAATGCACAAACAGTAATATCTCCACATTGCAACGTGCAATTCTGAAATTTTTTGCTTTTTCCTGCTAATCCTAGCATGATAAAGAAGATTCAAAGAGAGTGAGATGCCAGCTCTTTTCATTCAGTCAGTAGCTTCAAACATTTCTGGTATATGAATAACATGATGTTTTTCAATGGCAAAAATCAATGAATATTGTAAATGCACAAACAGTAATTTCTCCGCATTGCAAGGTGCAATTCTGAAATTTTTTGCTTTTTCCTGCTAATCCTAGCATGATAAAGAAGATTCAAAGAGAGTGAGATGCCAGCTCCTTTCATTCAGTCAGTAGCTTCAAACATTTCTGGACGTTTTTCAATGGCAAAAATCAATGAATATTGTAAATGCACAAACAGTAATATCTCCACATTGCAACGTGCAATTCTGAAATTTTTTGCTTTTTCCTGCTCCTCTTAGCATGATAAAGAAGATTCAAAGAGAGTGAGATGCCAGCTCTTTTCATTCAGTCAGTAGCTTCAAACATTTCTGGTATATGAATAACATGATGTTTTTCAATGGCAAAAATCAATGAATATTGTAAATGCACAAACAGTAATTTCTCCGCATTGCAAGGTGCAATTCTGAAATTTTTTGCTTTTTCCTGCTAATCCTAGCATGATAAAGAAGATTCAAAGAGAGTGAGATGCCATCTCCTTTCATTCAGTCAGTAGCTTCAAACATTTCTGGACGTTTTTCAATGGCAAAAATCAATGAATATTGTAAATGCACAAACAGTAATATCTCCACATTGCAACGTGCAATTCTGAAATTTTTTGCTTTTTCCTGCTAATCCTGGCATGATAAAGAAGATTCAAAGAGAGTGAGATGCCAGCTCTTTTCATTCAGTCAGTAGCTTCAATCATTTCTGGTATATGAATAACATGTTTTTCAATGGCAAAAATCAATGAATGTTGTAAATGCACAAACAGTAATATCTCCACATTGCAACGTGCAATTCTGAAATTTTTTGCTTTTTCCTGCTCCTCTTAGCATGATAAAGAAGATTCAAAGAGAGTGAGATGCCAGCTCTTTTCATTCAGTCAGTAGCTTCAAACATTTCTGGACGTTTTTCAATGGCAAAAATCAATGAATATTGTAAATGCACAAACAGTAATATCTCCACATTGCAAGGTGCAATTCTGAAATTTTTTGCTTTTTCCTGCTAATCCTGGCATGATAAAGAAGATTCAAAGAGAGTGAGATGCCAGCTCTTTTCATTCAGTCAGTAGCTTCAAACATTTCTGGTATATGAATAACATGTTTTTCAATGGCAAAAATCAATGAATATTGTAAATGCACAAACAGTAATTTCTCCGCATTGCAAGGTGCAATTCTGAAATTTTTTGCTTTTTCCTGCTAATCCTAGCATGATAAAGAAGATTCAAAGAGAGTGAGATGCCAGCTCCTTTCATTCAGTCAGTAGCTTCAAACATTTCTGGACGTTTTTCAATGGCAAAAATCAATGAATATTGTAAATGCACAAACAGTAATATCTCCACATTGCAAGGTGCAATTCTGAAATTTTTTGCTTTTTCCTGCTAATCGTGGCATGATAAAGAAGATTCAAAGAGAGTGAGATGCCAGCTCTTTTCATTCAGTCAGTAGCTTCAAACATTTCTGGTATATGAATAACATGTTTTTCAATGGCAAAAATCAATGAATATTGTAAATGCACAAACAGTAATATCTCCACATTGCAACGTGCAATTCTGAAATTTTTTGCTTTTTCCTGCTCCTCTTAGCATGATAAAGAAGATTCAAAGAGAGTGAGATGCCAGCTCTTTTCATTCAGTCAGTAGCTTCAAACATTTCTGGACGTTTTTCAATGGCAAAAATCAATGAATATTGTAAATGCACAAACAGTAATTTCTCCGCATTGCAAGGTGCAATTCTGAAATTTTTTGCTTTTTCCTGCTAATCCTAGCATGATAAAGAAGATTCAAAGAGAGTGAGATGCCAGCTCCTTTCATTCAGTCAGTAGCTTCAAACATTTCTGGACGTTTTTCAATGGCAAAAATCAATGAATATTGTAAATGCACAAACAGTAATATCTCCACATTGCAACGTGCAATTCTGAAATTTTTTGCTTTTTCCTGCTAATCCTGGCATGATAAAGAAGATTCAAAGAGAGTGAGATGCCAGCTCTTTTCATTCAGTCAGTAGCTTCAAACATTTCTGGTATATGAATAACGATGTTTTTCAATGGCAAAAATCAATGAATATTGTAAATGCACAAACAGTAATATCTCCACATTGCAACGTGCAATTCTGAAATTTTTTGCTTTTTCCTGCTAATCCTGGCATGATAAAGAAGATTCAAAGAGAGTGAGATGCCAGCTCTTTTCATTCAGTCAGTAGCTTCAAACATTTCTGGTATATGAATAACGATGTTTTTCAATGGCAAAAATCAATGAATATTGTAAATGCACACACAGTAATTTCTCCGCATTGCAAGGTGCAATTCTGAAATTTTTTGCTTTTTCCTGCTAATCCTAGCATGATAAATAAGATTCAAAGAGAGTGAGATGCCAGCTCCTTTCATTCAGTCAGTAGCTTCAAACATTTCTGGACGTTTTTCAATGGCAAAAATCAATGAACATTGTAAATGCACAAACAGTAATATCTCCACATTGAAAGGTGCAATTCTGAAATTTTTTGCTTTTTCCTGCTAATCCTGGCATGATAAAGAAGATTCAAAGAGAGTGAGATGCCAGCTCTTTTCATTCAGTCAGTAGCTTCAAACATTTCTGGTATATGAATAACATGTTTTTCAATGGCAAAAATCAATGAATATTGTAAATGCACAAACAGTAATTTCTCCGCATTGCAAGGTGCAATTCTGAAATTTTTTGCTTTTTCCTGCTAATCCTAGCATGATAAAGAAGATTCAAAGAGAGTGAGATGCCAGCTCCTTTCATTCAGTCAGTAGCTTCAAACATTTCTGGACGTTTTTCAATGGCAAAAATCAATGAATATTGTAAATGCACAAACAGTAATATCTCCACATTGCAAGGTGCAATTCTGAAATTTTTTGCTTTTTCCTGCTAATCCTAGCATGATAAAGAAGATTCAAAGAGAGTGAGATGCCAGCTCCTTTCATTCAGTCAGTAGCTTCAAACATTTCTGGACGTTTTTCAATGGCAAAAATCAATGAATATTGTAAATGCACAAACAGTAATATCTCCACATTGCAACGTGCAATTCTGAAATTTTTTGCTTTTTCCTGCTAATCCTGGCATGATAAAGAAGATTCAAAGAGAGTGAGATGCCAGCTCTTTTCATTCAGTCAGTAGCTTCAAACATTTCTGGTATATGAATAACGATGTTTTTCAATGGCAAAAATCAATGAATATTGTAAATGCACACACAGTAATTTCTCCGCATTGCAAGGTGCAATTCTGAAATTTTTTGCTTTTTCCTGCTAATCCTAGCATGATAAAGAAGATTCAAAGAGAGTGAGATGCCAGCTCCTTTCATTCAGTCAGTAGCTTCAAACATTTCTGGACGTTTTTCAATGCCAAAAATCAATGAACATTGTAAATGCACAAACAGTAATATCTCCACATTGAAAGGTGCAATTCTGAAATTTTTTGCTTTTTCCTGCTAATCCTGGCATGATAAAGAAGATTCAAAGAGAGTGAGATGCCAGCTCTTTTCATTCAGTCAGTAGCTTCAGACATTTCTGGTATATGAATAACATGTTTTTCAATGGCAAAAATCAATGAATATTGTAAATGCACAAACAGTAATTTCTCCGCATTGCAAGGTGCAATTCTGAAATTTTTTGCTTTTTCCTGCTAATCCTAGCATGATAAAGAAGATTCAAAGAGAGTGAGATGCCAGCTCCTTTCATTCAGTCAGTAGCTTCAAACATTTCTGGATGTTTTTCAATGGCAAAAATCAATGAATATTGTAAATGCACAAACAGTAATATCTCCACATTGCAAGGTGCAATTCTGAAATTTTTTGCTCTTTCCTGCTAATACTAGCATGATAAAGAAGATTCAAAGAGAGTGAGATGCCAGCTCCTTTCATTCAGTCAGTAGCTTCAAACATTTCTGGACGTTTTTCAATGGCAAAAATCAATGAATATTGTAAATGCACAAACAGTAATATCTCCACATTGCAACGTGCAATTCTGAAATTTTTTGCTTTTTCCTGCTAATCCTGGCATGATAAAGAAGATTCAAAGAGAGTGAGATGCCAGCTCTTTTCATTCAGTCAGTAGCTTCAAACATTTCTGGTATATGAATAACATGTTTTTCAATGGCAAAAATCAATGAATATTGTGAATGCACACACAGTAATTTCTCCGCATTGCAAGGTGCAATTCTGAAATTTTTTGCTTTTTCCTGCTAATCCTAGCATGATAAAGAAGATTCAAAGAGAGTGAGATGCCAGCTCCTTTCATTCAGTCAGTAGCTTCAAACATTTCTGGACGTTTTTCAATGGCAAAAATCAATGAATATTGTAAATGCACAAACAGTAATTTCTCCGCATTGCAAGGTGCAATTCTGAAATTTTTTGCTTTTTCCTGCTAATCCTAGCATGATAAAGAAGATTTAAAGAGAGTGAGATGCCAGCTCCTTTCATTCAGTCAGTAGCTTCAAACATTTCTGGACGTTTTTCAATGGCAAAAATCAATGAATATTGTAAATGCACAAACAGTAATATCTCCACATTGCAACGTGCAATTCTGAAATTTTTTGCTTTTTCCTGCTAATCCTGGCATGATAAAGAAGATTCAAAGAGAGTGAGATGCCAGCTCTTTCCATTCAGTCAGTAGCTTCAAACATTTCTGGTATATGAATAACAATGTTTTTCAATGGCAAAAATCAATGAATATTGTAAATGCACAAACAGTAATATCTCCACATTGCAACGTGCAATTCTGAAATTTTTTGCTTTTTCCTGCTAATCCTGGCATGATAAAGAAGATTCAAAGAGAGTGAGATGCCAGCTCTTTTCATTCAGTCAGTAGCTTCAAACATTTCTGGTATATGAATAACGATGTTTTTCAATGGCAAAAATCAATGAATATTGTAAATGCACACATAGTAATTTCTCCGCATTGCAAGGTGCAATTCTGAAATTTTTTGCTTTTTCCTGCTAATCCTAGCATGATAAAGAAGATTCAAAGAGAGTGAGATGCCAGCTCCTTTCATTCAGTCAGTAGCTTCAAACATTTCTGGACGTTTTTCAATGGCAAAAATCAATGAATATTGTAAATGCACAAACAGTAATATCTCCACATTGCAACGTGCAATTCTGAAATTTTTTGCTTTTTCCTGCTAATCCTGGCATGATAAAGAAGATTCAAAGAGAGTGAGATGCCAGCTCTTTTCATTCAGTCAGTAGCTTCAGACATTTCTGGTATATGAATAACATGTTTTTCAATGGCAAAAATCAATGAATATTGTAAATGCACAAACAGTAATTTCTCCGCATTGCAAGGTGCAATTCTGAAATTTTTTGCTTTTTCCTGCTAATCCTAGCATGATAAAGAAGATTCAAAGAGAGTGAGATGCCAGCTCTTTTCATTCAGTCAGTAGCTTCAAACATTTCTGGACGTTTTTCAATGGCAAAAATCAATGAATATTGTAAATGCACAAACAGTAATATCTCCACATTGCAAGGTGCAATTCTGAAATTTTTTGCTCTTTCCTGCTAATCCTAGCATGATAAAGAAGATTCAAAGAGAGTGAGATGCCAGCTCCTTTCATTCAGTCAGTAGCTTCAAACATTTCTGGACGTTTTTCAATGGCAAAAATCAATGAATATTGTAAATGCACAAACAGTAATATCTCCACATTGCAACGTGCAATTCTGAAATTTTTTGCTTTTTCCTGCTAATCCTGGCATGATAAAGAAGATTCAAAGAGAGTGAGATGCCAGCTCTTTTCATTCAGTCAGTAGCTTCAAACATTTCTGGTATATGAATAACATGTTTTTCAATGGCAAAAATCAATGAATATTGTGAATGCACACACAGTAATTTCTCCGCATTGCAAGGTGCAATTCTGAAATTTTTTGCTTTTTCCTGCTAATCCTAGCATGATAAAGAAGATTCAAAGAGAGTGAGATGCCAGCTCCTTTCATTCAGTCAGTAGCTTCAAACATTTCTGGACGTTTTTCAATGGCAAAAATCAATGAATATTGTAAATGCACAAACAGTAATTTCTCCGCATTGCAAGGTGCAATTCTGAAATTTTTTGCTTTTTCCTGCTAATCCTAGCATGATAAAGAAGATTTAAAGAGAGTGAGATGCCAGCTCCTTTCATTCAGTCAGTAGCTTCAAACATTTCTGGACGTTTTTCAATGGCAAAAATCAATGAATATTGTAAATGCACAAACAGTAATATCTCCACATTGCAACGTGCAATTCTGAAATTTTTTGCTTTTTCCTGCTAATCCTGGCATGATAAAGAAGATTCAAAGAGAGTGAGATGCCAGCTCTTTCCATTCAGTCAGTAGCTTCAAACATTTCTGGTATATGAATAACAATGTTTTTCAATGGCAAAAATCAATGAATATTGTAAATGCACAAACAGTAATATCTCCACATTGCAACGTGCAATTCTGAAATTTTTTGCTTTTTCCTGCTAATCCTGGCATGATAAAGAAGATTCAAAGAGAGTGAGATGCCAGCTCTTTTCATTCAGTCAGTAGCTTCAAACATTTCTGGTATATGAATAACGATGTTTTTCAATGGCAAAAATCAATGAATATTGTAAATGCACACATAGTAATTTCTCCGCATTGCAAGGTGCAATTCTGAAATTTTTTGCTTTTTCCTGCTAATCCTAGCATGATAAAGAAGATTCAAAGAGAGTGAGATGCCAGCTCCTTTCATTCAGTCAGTAGCTTCAAACATTTCTGGACGTTTTTCAATGGCAAAAATCAATGAATATTGTAAATGCACAAACAGTAATATCTCCACATTGCAACGTGCAATTCTGAAATTTTTTGCTTTTTCCTGCTAATCCTGGCATGATAAAGAAGATTCAAAGAGAGTGAGATGCCAGCTCTTTTCATTCAGTCAGTAGCTTCAGACATTTCTGGTATATGAATAACATGTTTTTCAATGGCAAAAATCAATGAATATTGTAAATGCACAAACAGTAATTTCTCCGCATTGCAAGGTGCAATTCTGAAATTTTTTGCTTTTTCCTGCTAATCCTAGCATGATAAAGAAGATTCAAAGAGAGTGAGATGCCAGCTCCTTTCATTCAGTCAGTAGCTTCAAACATTTCTGGACGTTTTTCAATGGCAAAAATCAATGAATATTGTAAATGCACAAACAGTAATATCTCCACATTGCAACGTGCAATTCTGAAATTTTTTGCTTTTTCCTGCTAATCCTGGCATGATAAAGAAGATTCAAAGAGAGTGAGATGCCAGCTCTTTCCATTCAGTCAGTAGCTTCAAACATTTCTGGTATATGAATAACAATGTTTTTCAATGGCAAAAATCAATGAATATTGTAAATGCACAAACAGTAATATCTCCACATTGCAACGTGCAATTCTGAAATTTTTTGCTTTTTCCTGCTAATCCTGGCATGATAAAGAAGATTCAAAGAGAGTGAGATGCCAGCTCTTTTCATTCAGTCAGTAGCTTCAAACATTTCTGGTATATGAATAACGATGTTTTTCAATGGCAAAAATCAATGAATATTGTAAATGCACACATAGTAATTTCTCCGCATTGCAAGGTGCAATTCTGAAATTTTTTGCTTTTTCCTGCTAATCCTAGCATGATAAAGAAGATTCAAAGAGAGTGAGATGCCAGCTCCTTTCATTCAGTCAGTAGCTTCAAACATTTCTGGACGTTTTTCAATGGCAAAAATCAATGAATATTGTAAATGCACAAACAGTAATATCTCCACATTGCAACGTGCAATTCTGAAATTTTTTGCTTTTTCCTGCTAATCCTGGCATGATAAAGAAGATTCAAAGAGAGTGAGATGCCAGCTCTTTTCATTCAGTCAGTAGCTTCAGACATTTCTGGTATATGAATAACATGTTTTTCAATGGCAAAAATCAATGAATATTGTAAATGCACAAACAGTAATTTCTCCGCATTGCAAGGTGCAATTCTGAAATTTTTTGCTTTTTCCTGCTAATCCTAGCATGATAAAGAAGATTCAAAGAGAGTGAGATGCCAGCTCCTTTCATTCAGTCAGTAGCTTCAAACATTTCTGGACGTTTTTCAATGGCAAAAATCAATGAATATTGTAAATGCACAAACAGTAATATCTCCACATTGCAAGGTGCAATTCTGAAATTTTTTGCTCTTTCCTGCTAATCCTAGCATGATAAAGAAGATTCAAAGAGAGTGAGATGCCAGCTCCTTTCATTCAGTCAGTAGCTTCAAACATTTCTGGACGTTTTTCAATGGCAAAAATCAATGAATATTGTAAATGCACAAACAGTAATATCTCCACATTGCAACGTGCAATTCTGAAATTTTTTGCTTTTTCCTGCTAATCCTGGCATGATAAAGAAGATTCAAAGAGAGTGAGATGCCAGCTCTTTTCATTCAGTCAGTAGCTTCAAACATTTCTGGTATATGAATAACATGTTTTTCAATGGCAAAAATCAATGAATATTGTGAATGCACACACAGTAATTTCTCCGCATTGCAAGGTGCAATTCTGAAATTTTTTGCTTTTTCCTGCTAATCCTAGCATGATAAAGAAGATTCAAAGAGAGTGAGATGCCAGCTCCTTTCATTCAGTCAGTAGCTTCAAACATTTCTGGACGTTTTTCAATGGCAAAAATCAATGAATATTGTAAATGCACAAACAGTAATTTCTCCGCATTGCAAGGTGCAATTCTGAAATTTTTTGCTTTTTCCTGCTAATCCTAGCATGATAAAGAAGATTTAAAGAGAGTGAGATGCCAGCTCCTTTCATTCAGTCAGTAGCTTCAAACATTTCTGGACGTTTTTCAATGGCAAAAATCAATGAATATTGTAAATGCACAAACAGTAATATCTCCACATTGCAACGTGCAATTCTGAAATTTTTTGCTTTTTCCTGCTAATCCTGGCATGATAAAGAAGATTCAAAGAGAGTGAGATGCCAGCTCTTTCCATTCAGTCAGTAGCTTCAAACATTTCTGGTATATGAATAACAATGTTTTTCAATGGCAAAAATCAATGAATATTGTAAATGCACAAACAGTAATATCTCCACATTGCAACGTGCAATTCTGAAATTTTTTGCTTTTTCCTGCTAATCCTGGCATGATAAAGAAGATTCAAAGAGAGTGAGATGCCAGCTCTTTTCATTCAGTCAGTAGCTTCAAACATTTCTGGTATATGAATAACGATGTTTTTCAATGGCAAAAATCAATGAATATTGTAAATGCACACATAGTAATTTCTCCGCATTGCAAGGTGCAATTCTGAAATTTTTTGCTTTTTCCTGCTAATCCTAGCATGATAAAGAAGATTCAAAGAGAGTGAGATGCCAGCTCCTTTCATTCAGTCAGTAGCTTCAAACATTTCTGGACGTTTTTCAATGGCAAAAATCAATGAATATTGTAAATGCACAAACAGTAATATCTCCACATTGCAACGTGCAATTCTGAAATTTTTTGCTTTTTCCTGCTAATCCTGGCATGATAAAGAAGATTCAAAGAGAGTGAGATGCCAGCTCTTTTCATTCAGTCAGTAGCTTCAAACATTTCTGGTATATGAATAACATGTTTTTCAATGGCAAAAATCAATGAATATTGTAAATGCACAAACAGTAATTTCTCCGCATTGCAAGGTGCAATTCTGAAATTTTTTGCTTTTTCCTGCTAATCCTAGCATGATAAAGAAGATTCAAAGAGAATGAGATGCCAGCTCCTTTCATTCAGTCAGTAGCTTCAAACATTTATGGACGTTTTTCAATGGCAAAAATCAATGAATATTGTAAATGCACAAACAGTAATATCTCCACATTGCAAGGTGCAATTCTGAAATTTTTTGCTTTTTCCTGCTAATCCTAGCATGATAAAGAAGATTCAAAGAGAGTGAGATGCCAGCTCCTTTCATTCAGTCAGTAGCTTCAAACATTTCTGGACGTTTTTCAATGGCAAAAATCAATGAATATTGTAAATGCACAAACAGTAATATCTCCACATTGCAACGTGCAATTCTGAAATTTTTTGCTTTTTCCTGCTAATCCTGGCATGATAAAGAAGATTCAAAGAGAGTGAGATGCCAGCTCTTTTCATTCAGTCAGTAGCTTCAAACATTTCTGGTATATGAATAACGATGTTTTTCAATGGCAAAAATCAATGAATATTGTAAATGCACACACAGTAATTTCTCCGCATTGCAAGGTGCAATTCTGAAATTTTTTGCTTTTTCCTGCTAATCCTAGCATGATAAAGAAGATTCAAAGAGAGTGAGATGCCAGCTCCTTTCATTCAGTCAGTAGCTTCAAACATTTCTGGACGTTTTTCAATGGCAAAAATCAATGAATATTGTAAATGCACAAACAGTAATATCTCCACATTGCAAGGTGCAATTCTGAAATTTTTTGCTTTTTCCTGCTAATCCTGGCATGATAAAGAAGATTCAAAGAGAGTGAGATGCCAGCTCTTTTCATTCAGTCAGTAGCTTCAAACATTTCTGGTATATGAATAACATGATGTTTTTCAATGGCAAAAATCAATGAATATTGTAAATGCACACACAGTAATTTCTCCGCATTGCAAGGTGCAATTCTGAAATTTTTTGCTTTTTCCTGCTAATCCTAGCATGATAAAGAAGATTCAAAGAGAGTGAGATGCCAGCTCCTTTCATTCAGTCAGTAGCTTCAAACATTTCTGGACGTTTTTCAATGGCAAAAATCAATGAATATTGTAAATGCACAAACAGTAATATCTCCACATTGCAAGGTGCAATTCTGAAATTTTTTGCTTTTTCCTGCTAATCCTGGCATGATAAAGAAGATTCAAAGAGAGTGAGATGCCAGCTCGTTTCATTCAGTCAGTAGCTTCAAACATTTCTGGTATATGAATAACATGTTTTTCAATGGCAAAAATAAATGAATATTGTAAATGCACAAACAGTAATATCTCCACATTGCAAGGTGCAATTCTGAAATTTTTTGCTTTTTCCTGCTAATCCTGGCATGATAAAGAAGATTCAAAGAGAGTGAGATGCCAGCTTTTTTCATTCAGTCAGTAGCTTCAAACATTTCTGGTATATGAATAACATGATGTTTTTCAATGGCAAAAATCAATGAATATTGTAAATGCACACACAGTAATTTCTCCGCATTGCAAGGTGCAATTCTGAAATTTTTTGCTTTTTCCTGCTAATCCTAGCATGATAAAGAAGATTCAAAGAGAGTGAGATGCCAGCTCCTTTCATTCAGTCAGTAGCTTCAAACATTTCTGGACGTTTTTCAATGGCAAAAATCAATGAATATTGTAAATGCACAAACAGTAATATCTCCACATTGCAACGTGCAATTCTGAAATTTTTTGCTTTTTCCTGCTAATCCTGGCATGATAAAGAAGATTCAAAGAGAGTGAGATGCCAGCTCTTTTCATTCAGTCAGTAGCTTCAAACATTTCTGGTATATGAATAACATGATGTTTTTCAATGGCAAAAATCAATGAATATTGTAAATGCACAAACAGTAATTTCTCCGCATTGCAAGGTGCAATTCTGAAATTTTTTGCTTTTTCCTGCTAATCCTAGCATGATAAAGAAGATTCAAAGAGAGTGAGATGCCAGCTCCTTTCATTCAGTCAGTAGCTTCAAACATTTCTGGACGTTTTTCAATGGCAAAAATCAAAGAATATTGTAAATGCACAAACAGTAATATCTCCACATTGCAACGTGCAATTCTGAAATTTCTTGCTTTTTCCTGCTCCTTTTAGCATGATAAAGAAGATTCAAAGAGAGTGAGATGCCAGCTCTTTTCATTCAGTCAGTAGCTTCAAACATTTCTGGTATATGAATAACATGATGTTTTTCAATGGCAAAAATCAATGAATATTGTAAATGCACAAACAGTAATTTCTCCGCATTGCAAGGTGCAATTCTGAAATTTTTTGCTTTTTCCTGCTAATCCTAGCATGATAAAGAAGATTCAAAGAGAGTGAGATGCCATCTCCTTTCATTCAGTCAGTAGCTTCAAACATTTCTGGACGTTTTTCAATGGCAAAAATCAATGAATATTGTAAATGCACAAACAGTAATATCTCCACATTGCAACGTGCAATTCTGAAATTTTTTGCTTTTTCCTGCTAATCCTGGCATGATAAAGAAGATTCAAAGAGAGTGAGATGCCAGCTCTTTTCATTCAGTCAGTAGCTTCAATCATTTCTGGTATATGAATAACATGTTTTTCAATGGCAAAAATCAATGAATGTTGTAAATGCACAAACAGTAATATCTCCACATTGCAACGTGCAATTCTGAAATTTTTTGCTTTTTCCTGCTCCTCTTAGCATGATAAAGAAGATTCAAATAGAGTGAGATGCCAGCTCCTTTCATTCAGTCAGTAGCTTCAAACATTTCTGGACGTTTTTCAATGGCAAAAATCAATGAATATTGTAAATGCACAAACAGTAATATCTCCACATTGCAAGGTGCAATTCTGAAATTTTTTGCTTTTTCCTGCTAATCCTGGCATGATAAAGAAGATTCAAAGAGAGTGAGATGCCAGCTCTTTTCATTCAGTAGGTAGCTTCAAACATTTCTGGTATATGAATAACATGTTTTTCAATGGCAAAAATCAATGAATATTGTAAATGCACAAACAGTAATATCTCCACATTGCAACGTGCAATTCTGAAATTTTTTGCTTTTTCCTGCTCCTCTTAGCATGATAAAGAAGATTCAAAGAGAGTGAGATGCCAGCTCTTTTCATTCAGTCAGTAGCTTCAAACATTTCTGGACGTTTTTCAATGGCAAAAATCAATGAATATTGTAAATGCACAAACAGTAATTTCTCCGCATTGCAAAGTGCAATTCTGAAATTTTTTGCTTTTTCCTGCTAATCCTAGCATGATAAAGAAGATTCAAAGAGAGTGAGATGCCAGCTCCTTTCATTCAGTCAGTAGCTTCAAACATTTCTGGACGTTTTTCAATGGCAAAAATCAATGAATATTGTAAATGCACAAACAGTAATATCTCCACATTGCAAGGTGCAATTCTGAAATTTTTTGCTTTTTCCTGCTAATCCTGGCATGATAAAGAAGATTCAAAGAGAGTGAGATGCCAGCTCGTTTCATTCAGTCAGTAGCTTCAAACATTTCTGGTATATGAATAACATGATGTTTTTCAATGGCAAAAATCAATGAATATTGTAAATGCACACACAGTAATTTCTCCGCATTGCAAGGTGCAATTCTGAAATTTTTTGCTTTTTCCTGCTAATCCTAGCATGATAAAGAAGATTCAAAGAGAGTGAGATGCCAGCTCCTTTCATTAAGTCAGTAGCTTCAAACATTTCTGGACGTTTTTCAATGGCAAAAATCAATGAATATTGTAAATGCACAAACAGTAATATCTCCACATTGCAACGTGCAATTCTGAAATTTTTTGCTTTTTCCTGCTAATCCTGGCATGATAAAGAAGATTCAAAGAGAGTGAGATGCCAGCTCCTTTCATTCAGTCAGTAGCTTCAAACATTTCTGGACGTTTTTCAATGGCAAAAATCAATGAATATTGTAAATGCACAAACAGTAATATCTCCACATTGCAACGTGCAATTCTGAAATTTTTTGCTTTTTCCTGCTCCTCTTAGCATGATAAAGAAGATTCAGAGAGAGTGAGATGCCAGCTCTTTTCATTCAGTCAGTAGCTTCAAACATTTCTGGTATATGATTAACATGATGTTTTTCAATGGCAAAAATCAATGAATATTGTAAATGCACAAACAGTAATTTCTCCGCATTGCAAGGTGCAATTCTCAAATTTTTTGCTTTTTCCTGCTAATCCTAGCATGATAAAGAAGATTCAAAGAGAGTGAGATGCCATCTCCTTTCATTCAGTCAGTAGCTTCAAACATTTCTGGACGTTTTTCAATGGCAAAAATCAATGAATATTGTAAATGCACAAACAGTAATATCTCCACATTGCAACGTGCAATTCTGAAATTTTTTGCTTTTTCCTGCTAATCCTGGCATGATAAAGAAGATTCAAAGAGAGTGAGATGCCAGCTCTTTTCATTCAGTCAGTAGCTTCAATCATTTCTGGTATATGAATAACATGTTTTTCAATGGCAAAAATCAATGAATGTTGTAAATGCACAAACAGTAATATCTCCACATTGCAACGTGCAATTCTGAAATTTTTTGCTTTTTCCTGCTCCTCTTAGCATGATAAAGAAGATTCAAAGAGAGTGAGATGCCAGCTCTTTTCATTCAGTCAGTAGCTTCAAACATTTCTGGACGTTTTTCAATGGCAAAAATCAATGAATATTGTAAATGCACAAACAGTAATATCTCCACATTGCAAGGTGCAATTCTGAAATTTTTTGCTTTTTCCTGCTAATCCTGGCATGATAAAGAAGATTCAAAGAGAGTGAGATGCCAGCTCTTTTCATTCAGTCAGTAGCTTCAAACATTTCTGGTATATGAATAACATGTTTTTCAATGGCAAAAATCAATGAATATTGTAAATGCACAAACAGTAATTTCTCCGCATTGCAAGGTGCAATTCTGAAATTTTTTGCTTTTTCCTGCTAATCCTAGCATGATAAAGAAGATTCAAAGAGAGTGAGATGCCAGCTCCTTTCATTCAGTCAGTAGCTTCAAACATTTCTGGACGTTTTTCAATGGCAAAAATCAATGAATATTGTAAATGCACAAACAGTAATATCTCCACATTGCAAGGTGCAATTCTGAAATTTTTTGCTTTTTCCTGCTAATCGTGGCATGATAAAGAAGATTCAAAGAGAGTGAGATGCCAGCTCTTTTCATTCAGTCAGTAGCTTCAAACATTTCTGGTATATGAATAACATGTTTTTCAATGGCAAAAATCAATGAATATTGTAAATGCACAAACAGTAATATCTCCACATTGCAACGTGCAATTCTGAAATTTTTTGCTTTTTCCTGCTCCTCTTAGCATGATAAAGAAGATTCAAAGAGAGTGAGATGCCAGCTCTTTTCATTCAGTCAGTAGCTTCAAACATTTCTGGACGTTTTTCAATGGCAAAAATCAATGAATATTGTAAATGCACAAACAGTAATTTCTCCGCATTGCAAGGTGCAATTCTGAAATTATTTGCTTTTTCCTGCTAATCCTAGCATGATAAAGAAGATTCAAAGAGAGTGAGATGCCAGCTCCTTTCATTCAGTCAGTAGCTTCAAACATTTCTGGACGTTTTTCAATGGCAAAAATCAATGAATATTGTAAATGCACAAACAGTAATATCTCCACATTGCAACGTGCAATTCTGAAATTTTTTGCTTTTTCCTGCTAATCCTGGCATGATAAAGAAGATTCAAAGAGAGTGAGATGCCAGCTCTTTTCATTCAGTCAGTAGCTTCAATCATTTCTGGTATATGAATAACATGTTTTTCAATGGCAAAAATCAATGAATGTTGTAAATGCACAAACAGTAATATCTCCACATTGCAACGTGCAATTCTGAAATTTTTTGCTTTTTCCTGCTCCTCTTAGCATGATAAAGAAGATTCAAAGAGAGTGAGATGCCAGCTCTTTTCATTCAGTCAGTAGCTTCAAACATTTCTGGACGTTTTTCAATGGCAAAAATCAATGAATATTGTAAATGCACAAACAGTAATATCTCCACATTGCAAGGTGCAATTCTGAAATTTTTTGCTTTTTCCTGCTAATCCTGGCATGATAAAGAAGATTCAAAGAGAGTGAGATGCCAGCTCTTTTCATTCAGTCAGTAGCTTCAAACATTTCTGGTATATGAATAACATGTTTTTCAATGGCAAAAATCAATGAATATTGTAAATGCACAAACAGTAATTTCTCCGCATTGCAAGGTGCAATTCTGAAATTTTTTGCTTTTTCCTGCTAATCCTAGCATGATAAAGAAGATTCAAAGAGAGTGAGATGCCAGCTCCTTTCATTCAGTCAGTAGCTTCAAACATTTCTGGACGTTTTTCAATGGCAAAAATCAATGAATATTGTAAATGCACAAACAGTAATATCTCCACATTGCAAGGTGCAATTCTGAAATTTTTTGCTTTTTCCTGCTAATCGTGGCATGATAAAGAAGATTCAAAGAGAGTGAGATGCCAGCTCTTTTCATTCAGTCAGTAGATTCAAACATTTCTGGTATATGAATAACATGTTTTTCAATGGCAAAAATCAATGAATATTGTAAATGCACAAACAGTAATATCTCCACATTGCAACGTGCAATTCTGAAATTTTTTGCTTTTTCCTGCTCCTCTTAGCATGATAAAGAAGATTCAAAGAGAGTGAGATGCCAGCTCTTTTCATTCAGTCAGTAGCTTCAAACATTTCTGGACGTTTTTCAATGGCAAAAATCAATGAATATTGTAAATGCACAAACAGTAATTTCTCCGCATTGCAAGGTGCAATTCTGAAATTATTTGCTTTTTCCTGCTAATCCTAGCATGATAAAGAAGATTCAAAGAGAGTGAGATGCCAGCTCCTTTCATTCAGTCAGTAGCTTCAAACATTTCTGGACGTTTTTCAATGGCAAAAATCAATGAATATTGTAAATGCACAAACAGTAATATCTCCACATTGCAACGTGCAATTCTGAAATTTTTTGCTTTTTCCTGCTAATCCTGGCATGATAAAGAAGATTCAAAGAGAGTGAGATGCCAGCTCTTTTCATTCAGTCAGTAGCTTCAAACATTTCTGGTATATGAATAACGATGTTTTTCAATGGCAAAAATCAATGAATATTGTAAATGCACAAACAGTAATATCTCCACAATGCAACGTGCAATTCTGAAATTTTTTGCTTTTTCCTGCTAATCCTGGCATGATAAAGAAGATTCAAAGAGAGTGAGATGCCAGCTCTTTTCATTCAGTCAGTAGCTTCAAACATTTCTGGTATATGAATAACGATGTTTTTCAATGGCAAAAATCAATGAATATTGTAAATGCACACACAGTAATTTCTCCGCATTGCAAGGTGCAATTCTGAAATTTTTTGCTTTTTCCTGCTAATCCTAGCATGATAAAGAAGATTCAAAGAGAGTGAGATGCCAGCTCCTTTCATTCAGTCAGTAGCTTCAAACATTTCTGGACGTTTTTCAATGGCAAAAATCAATGAATATTGTAAATGCACAAACAGTAATATCTCCACATTGCAAGGTGCAATTCTGAAATTTTTTGCTTTTTCCTGCTAATCCTGGCATGATAAAGAAGATTCAAAGAGAGTGAGATGCCAGCTCTTTTCATTCAGTCAGTAGCTTCAAACATTTCTGGTATATGAATAACATGTTTTTCAATGGCAAAAATCAATGAATATTGTAAATGCACAAACAGTAATTTCTCCGCATTGCAAGGTGCAATTCTGAAATTTTTTGCTTTTTCCTGCTAATCCTAGCATGATAAAGAAGATTCAAAGAGAGTGAGATGCCAGCTCCTTTCATTCAGTCAGTAGCTTCAAACATTTCTGGACGTTTTTCAATGGCAAAAATCAATGAATATTGTAAATGCACAAACAGTAATATCTCCACATTGCAAGGTGCAATTCTGAAATTTCTTGCTTTTTCCTGCTCCTTTTAGCATGATAAAGAAGATTCAAAGAGAGTGAGATGCCAGCTCTTTTCATTCAGTCAGTAGCTTCAAACATTTCTGGTATATGAATAACATGATGTTTTTCAATGGCAAAAATCAATGAATATTGTAAATGCACAAACAGTAATTTCTCCGCATTGCAAGGTGCAATTCTGAAATTTTTTGCTTTTTCCTGCTAATCCTAGCATGATAAAGAAGATTCAAAGAGAGTGAGATGCCATCTCCTTTCATTCAGTCAGTAGCTTCAAACATTTCTGGACGTTTTTCAATGGCAAAAATCAATGAATATTGTAAATGCACAAACAGTAATATCTCCACATTGCAACGTGCAATTCTGAAATTTTTTGCTTTTTCCTGCTAATCCTGGCATGATAAAGAAGATTCAAAGAGAGTGAGATGCCAGCTCTTTTCATTCAGTCAGTAGCTTCAATCATTTCTGGTATATGAATAACATGTTTTTCAATGGCAAAAATCAATGAATGTTGTAAATGCACAAACAGTAATATCTCCACATTGCAACGTGCAATTCTGAAATTTTTTGCTTTTTCCTGCTCCTCTTAGCATGATAAAGAAGATTCAAATAGAGTGAGATGCCAGCTCCTTTCATTCAGTCAGTAGCTTCAAACATTTCTGGACGTTTTTCAATGGCAAAAATCAATGAATATTGTAAATGCACAAACAGTAATATCTCCACATTGCAAGGTGCAATTCTGAAATTTTTTGCTTTTTCCTGCTAATCCTGGCATGATAAAGAAGATTCAAAGAGAGTGAGATGCCAGCTCTTTTCATTCAGTCAGTAGCTTCAAACATTTCTGGTATATGAATAACATGTTTTTCAATGGCAAAAATCAATGAATATTGTAAATGCACAAACAGTAATATCTCCACATTGCAACGTGCAATTCTGAAATTTTTTGCTTTTTCCTGCTCCTCTTAGCATGATAAAGAAGATTCAAAGAGAGTGAGATGCCAGCTCTTTTCATTCAGTCAGTAGCTTCAATCATTTCTGGACGTTTTTCAATGGCAAAAATCAATGAATATTGTAAATGCACAAACAGTAATTTCTCCGCATTGCAAAGTGCAATTCTGAAATTTTTTGCTTTTTCCTGCTAATCCTAGCATGATAAAGAAGATTCAAAGAGAGTGAGATGCCAGCTCCTTTCATTCAGTCAGTAGCTTCAAACATTTCTGGACGTTTTTCAATGGCAAAAATCAATGAATATTGTAAATGCACAAACAGTAATATCTCCACATTGCAAGGTGCAATTCTGAAATTTTTTGCTTTTTCCTGCTAATCCTGGCATGATAAAGAAGATTCAAAGAGAGTGAGATGCCAGCTCGTTTCACTCAGTCAGTAGCTTCAAACATTTCTGGTATATGAATAACATGTTTTTCAATGGCAAAAATCAATGAATATTGTAAATGCACAAACAGTAATATCTCCACATTGCAAGGTGCAATTCTGAAATTTTTTGCTTTTTCCTGCTAATCCTGGCATGATAAAGAAGATTCAAAGAGAGTGAGATGCCAGCTCTTTTCATTCAGTCAGTAGCTTCAAACATTTCTGGTATATGAATAACATGATGTTTTTCAATGGCAAAAATCAATGAATATTGTAAATGCACACACAGTAATTTCTCCGCATTGCAAGGTGCAATTCTGAAATTTTTTGCTTTTTCCTGCTAATCCTAGCATGATAAAGAAGATTCAAAGAGAGTGAGATGCCAGCTCCTTTCATTAAGTCAGTAGCTTCAAACATTTCTGGACGTTTTTCAATGGCAAAAATCAATGAATATTGTAAATGCACAAACAGTAATATCTCCACATTGCAACGTGCAATTCTGAAATTTTTTGCTTTTTCCTGCTAATCCTGGCATGATAAAGAAGATTCAAAGAGAGTGAGATGCCAGCTCTTTTCATTCAGTCAGTAGCTTCAAACATTTCTGGTATATGAATAACATGATGTTTTTCAATGGCAAAAATCAATGAATATTGTAAATGCACAAACAATAATTTCTCCGCATTGCAAGGTGCAATTCTGAAATTTTTTGCTTTTTCCTGCTAATCCTAGCATGATAAAGAAGATTCAAAGAGAGTGAGATGCCAGCTCCTTTCATTCAGTCAGTAGCTTCAAACATTTCTGGACGTTTTTCAATGGCAAAAATCAATGAATATTGTAAATGCACAAACAGTAATATCTCCACATTGCAAGGTGCAATTCTGAAATTTTTTGCTTTTTCCTGCTAATCGTGGCATGATAAAGAAGATTCAAAGAGAGTGAGATGCCAGCTCTTTTCATTCAGTCAGTAGCTTCAAACATTTCTGGTATATGAATAACATGTTTTTCAATGGCAAAAATCAATGAATATTGTAAATGCACAAACAGTAATATCTCCACATTGCAACGTGCAATTCTGAAATTTTTTGCTTTTTCCTGCTCCTCTTAGCATGATAAAGAAGATTCAAAGAGAGTGAGATGCCAGCTCTTTTCATTCAGTCAGTAGCTTCAAACATTTCTGGACGTTTTTCAATGGCAAAAATCAATGAATATTGTAAATGCACAAACAGTAATTTCTCCGCATTGCAAGGTGCAATTCTGAAATTATTTGCTTTTTCCTGCTAATCCTAGCATGATAAAGAAGATTCAAAGAGAGTGAGATGCCAGCTCCTTTCATTCAGTCAGTAGCTTCAAACATTTCTGGACGTTTTTCAATGGCAAAAATCAATGAATATTGTAAATGCACAAACAGTAATATCTCCACATTGCAACGTGCAATTCTGAAATTTTTTGCTTTTTCCTGCTAATCCTGGCATGATAAAGAAGATTCAAAGAGAGTGAGATGCCAGCTCTTTTCATTCAGTCAGTAGCTTCAATCATTTCTGGTATATGAATAACATGTTTTTCAATGGCAAAAATCAATGAATGTTGTAAATGCACAAACAGTAATATCTCCACATTGCAACGTGCAATTCTGAAATTTTTTGCTTTTTCCTGCTCCTCTTAGCATGATAAAGAAGATTCAAAGAGAGTGAGATGCCAGCTCTTTTCATTCAGTCAGTAGCTTCAAACATTTCTGGACGTTTTTCAATGGCAAAAATCAATGAATATTGTAAATGCACAAACAGTAATATCTCCACATTGCAAGGTGCAATTCTGAAATTTTTTGCTTTTTCCTGCTAATCCTGGCATGATAAAGAAGATTCAAAGAGAGTGAGATGCCAGCTCTTTTCATTCAGTCAGTAGCTTCAAACATTTCTGGTATATGAATAACATGTTTTTCAATGGCAAAAATCAATGAATATTGTAGATGCACAAACAGTAATTTCTCCGCATTGCAAAGTGCAATTCTGAAATTTTTTGCTTTTTCCTGCTAATCCTAGCATGATAAAGAAGATTCAAAGAGAGTGAGATGCCAGCTCCTTTCATTCAGTCAGTAGCTTCAAACATTTCTGGACGTTTTTCAATGGCAAAAATCAATGAATATTGTAAATGCACAAACAGTAATATCTCCACATTGCAAGGTGCAATTCTGAAATTTTTTGCTTTTTCCTGCTAATCGTGGCATGATAAAGAAGATTCAAAGAGAGTGAGATGCCAGCTCTTTTCATTCAGTCAGTAGCTTCAAACATTTCTGGTATATGAATAACATGTTTTTCAATGGCAAAAATCAATGAATATTGTAAATGCACAAACAGTAATATCTCCACATTGCAACGTGCAATTCTGAAATTTTTTGCTTTTTCCTGCTCCTCTTAGCATGATAAAGAAGATTCAAAGAGAGTGAGATGCCAGCTCTTTTCATTCAGTCAGTAGCTTCAAACATTTCTGGACGTTTTTCAATGGCAAAAATCAATGAATATTGTAAATGCACAAACAGTAATTTCTCCGCATTGCAAGGTGCAATTCTGAAATTATTTGCTTTTTCCTGCTAATCCTAGCATGATAAAGAAGATTCAAAGAGAGTGAGATGCCAGCTCCTTTCATTCAGTCAGTAGCTTCAAACATTTCTGGACGTTTTTCAATGGCAAAAATCAATGAATATTGTAAATGCACAAACAGTAATATCTCCACATTGCAACGTGCAATTCTGAAATTTTTTGCTTTTTCCTGCTAATCCTGGCATGATAAAGAAGATTCAAAGAGAGTGAGATGCCAGCTCTTTTCATTCAGTCAGTAGCTTCAAACATTTCTGGTATATGAATAACGATGTTTTTCAATGGCAAAAATCAATGAATATTGTAAATGCACAAACAGTAATATCTCCACATTGCAACGTGCAATTCTGAAATTTTTTGCTTTTTCCTGCTAATCCTGGCATGATAAAGAAGATTCAAAGAGAGTGAGATGCCAGCTCTTTTCATTCAGTCAGTAGCTTCAAACATTTCTGGTATATGAATAACGATGTTTTTCAATGGCAAAAATCAATGAATATTGTAAATGCACACACAGTAATTTCTCCGCATTGCAAGGTGCAATTCTGAAATTTTTTGCTTTTTCCTGCTAATCCTAGCATGATAAAGAAGATTCAAAGAGAGTGAGATGCCAGCTCCTTTCATTCAGTCAGTAGCTTCAAACATTTCTGGACGTTTTTCAATGGCAAAAATCAATGAATATTGTAAATGCACAAACAGTAATATCTCCACATTGCAAGGTGCAATTCTGAAATTTTTTGCTTTTTCCTGCTAATCCTGGCATGATAAAGAAGATTCAAAGAGAGTGAGATGCCAGCTCTTTTCATTCAGTCAGTAGCTTCAAACATTTCTGGTATATGAATAACATGTTTTTCAATGGCAAAAATCAATGAATATTGTAAATGCACAAACAGTAATTTCTCCGCATTGCAAGGTGCAATTCTGAAATTTTTTGCTTTTTCCTGCTAATCCTAGCATGATAAAGAAGATTCAAAGAGAGTGAGATGCCAGCTCCTTTCATTCAGTCAGTAGCTTCAAACATTTCTGGACGTTTTTCAATGGCAAAAATCAATGAATATTGTAAATGCACAAACAGTAATATCTCCACATTGCAAGGTGCAATTCTGAAATTTTTTGCTTTTTCCTGCTAATCCTAGCATGATAAAGAAGATTCAAAGAGAGTGAGATGCCAGCTCCTTTCATTCAGTCAGTAGCTTCAAACATTTCTGGACGTTTTTCAATGGCAAAAATCAATGAATATTGTAAATGCACAAACAGTAATATCTCCACATTGCAACGTGCAATTCTGAAATTTTTTGCTTTTTCCTGCTAATCCTGGCATGATAAAGAAGATTCAAAGAGAGTGAGATGCCAGCTCTTTTCATTCAGTCAGTAGCTTCAAACATTTCTGGTATATGAATAACATGTTTTTCAATGGCAAAAATCAATGAATATTGTAAATGCACAAACAGTAATTTCTCCGCATTGCAAGGTGCAATTCTGAAATTTTTTGCTTTTTCCTGCTAATCCTAGCATGATAAAGAAGATTCAAAGAGAGTGAGATGCCAGCTCCTTTCATTCAGTCAGTAGCTTCAAACATTTCTGGACGTTTTTCAATGGCAAAAATCAATGAATATTGTAAATGCACAAACAGTAATATCTCCACATTGCAAGGTGCAATTCTGAAATTTTTTGCTTTTTCCTGCTAATCCTAGCATGATAAAGAAGATTCAAAGAGAGTGAGATGCCAGCTCCTTTCATTCAGTCAGTAGCTTCAAACATTTCTGGACGTTTTTCAATGGCAAAAATCAATGAATATTGTAAATGCACAAACAGTAATATCTCCACATTGCAACGTGCAATTCTGAAATTTTTTGCTTTTTCCTGCTAATCCTGGCATGATAAAGAAGATTCAAAGAGAGTGAGATGCCAGCTCTTTTCATTCAGTCAGTAGCTTCAAACATTTCTGGTATATGAATAACGATGTTTTTCAATGGCAAAAATCAATGAATATTGTAAATGCACACACAGTAATTTCTCCGCATTGCAAGGTGCAATTCTGAAATTTTTTGCTTTTTCCTGCTAATCCTAGCATGATAAAGAAGATTGAAAGAGAGTGAGATGCCAGCTCCTTTCATTCAGTCAGTAGCTTCAAACATTTCTGGACGTTTTTCAATGGCAAAAATCAATGAATATTGTAAATGCACAAACAGTAATATCTCCACATTGCAACGTGCAATTCTGAAATTTTTTGCTTTTTCCTGCTAATCCTGGCATGATAAAGAAGATTCAAAGAGAGTGAGATGCCAGCTCTTTTCATTCAGTCAGTAGCTTCAAACATTTCTGGTATATGAATAACATGTTTTTCAATGGCAAAAATCAATGAATATTGTAAATGCACACACAGTAATTTCTCCGCATTGCAAGGTGCAATTCTGAAATTTTTTGCTTTTTCCTGCTAATCCTAGCATGATAAAGAAGATTCAAAGAGAGTGAGATGCCAGCTCCTTTCATTCAGTCAGTAGCTTCAAACATTTCTGGACGTTTTTCAATGGCAAAAATCAATGAATATTGTAAATGCACAAACAGTAATATCTCCACATTGCAAGGTGCAATTCTGAAATTTTTTGCTTTTTCCTGCTAATCCTGGCATGACAAAGAAGATTCAAAGAGAGTGAGATGCCAGCTCTTTTCATTCAGTCAGTAGCTTCAAACATTTCTGGTATATGAATAACATGTTTTTCAATGGCAAAAATCAATGAATATTGTAAATGCACAAACAGTAATATCTCCACATTGCAACGTGCAATTCTGAAATTTTTTGCTTTTTCCTGCTCCTCTTAGCATGATAAAGAAGATTCAAAGAGAGTGAGATGCCAGCTCTTTTCATTCAGTCAGTAGCTTCAAACATTTCTGGACGTTTTTCAATGGCAAAAATCAATGAATATTGTAAATGCACAAACAGTAATTTCTCCGCATTGCAAGGTGCAATTCTGAAATTTTTTGCTTTTTCCTGCTAATCCTAGCATGATAAAGAAGATTTAAAGAGAGTGAGATGCCAGCTCCTTTCATTCAGTCAGTAGCTTCAAACATTTCTGGACGTTTTTCAATGGCAAAAATCAATGAATATTGTAAATGCACAAACAGTAATATCTCCACATTGCAACGTGCCATTCTGAAATTTTTTGCTTTTTCCTGCTAATCCTGGCATGATAAAGAAGATTCAAAGAGAGTGAGATGCCAGCTCTTTTCATTCAGTCAGTAGCTTCAAACATTTCTGGTATATGAATAACATGTTTTTCAATGGCAAAAATCAATGAATATTGTAAATGCACAAACAGTAATTTCTCCGCATTGCAAGGTGCAATTCTGAAATTTTTTGCTTTTTCCTGCTAATCCTAGCATGATAAAGAAGATTCAAAGAGAGTGAGATGCCAGCTCCTTTCATTCAGTCAGTAGCTTCAAACATTTATGGACGTTTTCCAATGGCAAAAATCAATGAATATTGTAAATGCACAAACAGTAATATCTCCACATTGCAAGGTGCAATTCTGAAATTTTTTGCTTTTTCCTGCTAATCCTAGCATGATAAAGAAGATTCAAAGAGAGTGAGATGCCAGCTCCTTTCATTCAGTCAGTAGCTTCAAACATTTCTGGACGTTTTTCAATGGCAAAAATCAATGAATATTGTAAATGCACAAACAGTAATATCTCCACATTGCAACGTGCAATTCTGAAATTTTTTGCTTTTTCCTGCTAATCCTGGCATGATAAAGAAGATTCAAAGAGAGTGAGATGCCAGCTCTTTTCATTCAGTCAGTAGCTTCAAACATTTCTGGTATATGAATAACGATGTTTTTCAATGGCAAAAATCAATGAATATTGTAAATGCACACACAGTAATTTCTCCGCATTGCAAGGTGCAATTCTGAAATTTTTTGCTTTTTCCTGCTAATCCTAGCATGATAAAGAAGATTCAAAGAGAGTGAGATGCCAGCTCCTTTCATTCAGTCAGTAGCTTCAAACATTTCTGGACGTTTTTCAATGGCAAAAATCAATGAATATTGTAAATGCACAAACAGTAATATCTCCACATTGCAACGTGCAATTCTGAAATTTTTTGCTTTTTCCTGCTAATCCTGGCATGATAAAGAAGATTCAAAGAGAGTGAGATGCCAGCTCTTTTCATTCAGTCAGTAGCTTCAAACATTTCTGGTATATGAATAACATGTTTTTCAATGGCAAAAATCAATGAATATTGTAAATGCACAAACAGTAATTTCTCCGCATTGCAAGGTGCAATTCTGAAATTTTTTGCTTTTTCCTGCTAATCCTAGCATGATAAAGAAGATTCAAAGAGAGTGAGATGCCAGCTCCTTTCATTCAGTCAGTAGCTTCAAACATTTCTGGACGTTTTTCAATGGCAAAAATCAATGAATATTGTAAATGCACAAACAGTAATATCTCCACATTGCAAGGTGCAATTCTGAAATTTTTTGCTTTTTCCTGCTAATCCTAGCATGATAAAGAAGATTCAAAGAGAGTGAGATGCCAGCTCCTTTCATTCAGTCAGTAGCTTCAAACATTTCTGGACGTTTTTCAATGGCAAAAATCAATGAATATTGTAAATGCACAAACAGTAATATCTCCACATTGCAACGTGCAATTCTGAAATTTTTTGCTTTTTCCTGCTAATCCTGGCATGATAAAGAAGATTCAAAGAGAGTGAGATGCCAGCTCTTTTCATTCAGTCAGTAGCTTCAAACATTTCTGGTATATGAATAACGATGTTTTTCAATGGCAAAAATCAATGAATATTGTAAATGCACACACAGTAATTTCTCCGCATTGCAAGGTGCAATTCTGAAATTTTTTGCTTTTTCCTGCTAATCCTAGCATGATAAAGAAGATTCAAAGAGAGTGAGATGCCAGCTCCTTTCATTCAGTCAGTAGCTTCAAACATTTCTGGACGTTTTTCAATGGCAAAAATCAATGAATATTGTAAATGCACAAACAGTAATATCTCCACATTGCAACGTGCAATTCTGAAATTTTTTGCTTTTTCCTGCTAATCCTGGCATGATAAAGAAGATTCAAAGAGAGTGAGATGCCAGCTCTTTTCATTCAGTCAGTAGCTTCAAACATTTCTGGTATATGAATAACATGTTTTTCAATGGCAAAAATCAATGAATATTGTAAATGCACACACAGTAATTTCTCCGCATTGCAAGGTGCAAATCTGAAATTTTTTGCTTTTTCCTGCTAATCCTAGCATGATAAAGAAGATTCAAAGAGAGTGAGATGCCAGCTCCTTTCATTCAGTCAGTAGCTTCAAACATTTCTGGACGTTTTTCAATGGCAAAAATCAATGAATATTGTAAATGCACAAACAGTAATATCTCCACATTGCAAGGTGCAATTCTGAAATTTTTTGCTTTTTCCTGCTAATCCTGGCATGACAAAGAAGATTCAAAGAGAGTGAGATGCCAGCTCTTTTCATTCAGTCAGTAGCTTCAAACATTTCTGGTATATGAATAACATGTTTTTCAATGGCAAAAATCAATGAATATTGTAAATGCACAAACAGTAATATCTCCACATTGCAACGTGCAATTCTGAAATTTTTTGCTTTTTCCTGCTCCTCTTAGCATGATAAAGAAAATTCAAAGAGAGTGAGATGCCAGCTCTTTTCATTCAGTCAGTAGCTTCAAACATTTCTGGACGTTTTTCAATGGCAAAAATCAATGAATATTGTAAATGCACAAACAGTAATTTCTCCGCATTGCAAGGTGCAATTCTGAAATTTTTTGCTTTTTCCTGCTAATCCTAGCATGATAAAGAAGATTTAAAGAGAGTGAGATGCCAGCTCCTTTCATTCAGTCAGTAGCTTCAAACATTTCTGGACGTTTTTCAATCGCAAAAATCAATGAATATTGTAAATGCACAAACAGTAATATCTCCACATTGCAACGTGCAATTCTGAAATTTTTTGCTTTTTCCTGCTAATCCTGGCATGATAAAGAAGATTCAAAGAGAGTGAGATGCCAGCTCTTTCCATTCAGTCAGTAGCTTCAAACATTTCTGGTATATGAATAACGATGTTTTTCAATGGCAAAAATCAATGAATATTGTAAATGCACAAACAGTAATATCTCCACATTGCAACGTGCAATTCTGAAATTTTTTGCTTTTTCCTGCTAATCCTGGCATGATAAAGAAGATTCAAAGAGAGTGAGATGCCAGCTCTTTTCATTCAGTCAGTAGCTTCAAACATTTCTGGTATATGAATAACGATGTTTTTCAATGGCAAAAATCAATGAATATTGTAAATGCACACATAGTAATTTCTCCGCATTGCAAGGTGCAATTCTGAAATTTTTTGCTTTTTCCTGCTAATCCTAGCATGATAAAGAAGATTCAAAGAGAGTGAGATGCCAGCTCCTTTCATTCAGTCAGTAGCTTCAAACATTTCTGGACGTTTTTCAATGGCAGAAATCAATGAATATTGTAAATGCACAAACAGTAATATCTCCACATTGCAACGTGCAATTCTGAAATTTTTTGCTTTTTCCTGCTAATCCTGGCATGATAAAGAAGATTCAAAGAGAGTGAGATGCCAGCTCTTTTCATTCAGTCAGTAGCTTCAAACATTTCTGGTATATGAATAACATGTTTTTCAATGGCAAAAATCAATGAATATTGTAAATGCACACACAGTAATTTCTCCGCATTGCAAGGTGCAAATCTGAAATTTTTTGCTTTTTCCTGCTAATCCTAGCATGATAAAGAAGATTCAAAGAGAGTGAGATGCCAGCTCCTTTCATTCAGTCAGTAGCTTCAAACATTTCTGGACGTTTTTCAATGGCAAAAATCAATGAATATTGTAAATGCACAAACAGTAATATCTCCACATTGCAAGGTGCAATTCTGAAATTTTTTGCTTTTTCCTGCTAATCCTGGCATGACAAAGAAGATTCAAAGAGAGTGAGATGCCAGCTCTTTTCATTCAGTCAGTAGCTTCAAACATTTCTGGTATATGAATAACATGTTTTTCAATGGCAAAAATCAATGAATATTGTAAATGCACAAACAGTAATATCTCCACATTGCAACGTGCAATTCTGAAATTTTTTGCTTTTTCCTGCTCCTCTTAGCATGATAAAGAAAATTCAAAGAGAGTGAGATGCCAGCTCTTTTCATTCAGTCAGTAGCTTCAAACATTTCTGGACGTTTTTCAATGGCAAAAATCAATGAATATTGTAAATGCACAAACAGTAATTTCTCCGCATTGCAAGGTGCAATTCTGAAATTTTTTGCTTTTTCCTGCTAATCCTAGCATGATAAAGAAGATTTAAAGAGAGTGAGATGCCAGCTCCTTTCATTCAGTCAGTAGCTTCAAACATTTCTGGACGTTTTTCAATCGCAAAAATCAATGAATATTGTAAATGCACAAACAGTAATATCTCCACATTGCAACGTGCAATTCTGAAATTTTTTGCTTTTTCCTGCTAATCCTGGCATGATAAAGAAGATTCAAAGAGAGTGAGATGCCAGCTCTTTCCATTCAGTCAGTAGCTTCAAACATTTCTGGTATATGAATAACGATGTTTTTCAATGGCAAAAATCAATGAATATTGTAAATGCACAAACAGTAATATCTCCACATTGCAACGTGCAATTCTGAAATTTTTTGCTTTTTCCTGCTAATCCTGGCATGATAAAGAAGATTCAAAGAGAGTGAGATGCCAGCTCTTTTCATTCAGTCAGTAGCTTCAAACATTTCTGGTATATGAATAACGATGTTTTTCAATGGCAAAAATCAATGAATATTGTAAATGCACACATAGTAATTTCTCCGCATTGCAAGGTGCAATTCTGAAATTTTTTGCTTTTTCCTGCTAATCCTAGCATGATAAAGAAGATTCAAAGAGAGTGAGATGCCAGCTCCTTTCATTCAGTCAGTAGCTTCAAACATTTCTGGACGTTTTTCAATGGCAAAAATCAATGAATATTGTAAATGCACAAACAGTAATATCTCCACATTGCAACGTGCAATTCTGAAATTTTTTGCTTTTTCCTGCTAATCCTGGCATGATAAAGAAGATTCAAAGAGAGTGAGATGCCAGCTCTTTTCATTCAGTCAGTAGCTTCAAACATTTCTGGTATATGAATAACATGTTTTTCAATGGCAAAAATCAATGAATATTGTAAATGCACAAACAGTAATTTCTCCGCATTGCAAGGTGCAATTCTGAAATTTTTTGCTTTTTCCTGCTAATCCTAGCATGATAAAGAAGATTCAAAGAGAGTGAGATGCCAGCTCCTTTCATTCAGTCAGTAGCTTCAAACATTTATGGACGTTTTTCAATGGCAAAAATCAATGAATATTGTAAATGCACAAACAGTAATATCTCCACATTGCAAGGTGCAATTCTGAAATTTTTTGCTTTTTCCTGCTAATCCTAGCATGATAAAGAAGATTCAAAGAGAGTGAGATGCCAGCTCCTTTCATTCAGTCAGTAGCTTCAAACATTTCTGGACGTTTTTCAATGGCAAAAATCAATGAATATTGTAAATGCACAAACAGTAATATCTCCACATTGCAACGTGCAATTCTGAAATTTTTTGCTTTTTCCTGCTAATCCTGGCATGATAAAGAAGATTCAAAGAGAGTGAGATGCCAGCTCTTTTCATTCAGTCAGTAGCTTCAAACATTTCTGGTATATGAATAACGATGTTTTTCTATGGCAAAAATCAATGAATATTGTAAATGCACACACAGTAATTTCTCCGCATTGCAAGGTGCAATTCTGAAATTTTTTGCTTTTTCCTGCTAATCCTAGCATGATAAAGAAGATTCAAAGAGAGTGAGATGCCAGCTCCTTTCATTCAGTCAGTAGCTTCAAACATTTCTGGACGTTTTTCAATGGCAGAAATCAATGAATATTGTAAATGCACAAACAGTAATATCTCCACATTGCAACGTGCAATTCTGAAATTTTTTGCTTTTTCCTGCTAATCCTGGCATGATAAAGAAGATTCAAAGAGAGTGAGATGCCAGCTCTTTTCATTCAGTCAGTAGCTTCAAACATTTCTGGTATATGAATAACATGTTTTTCAATGGCAAAAATCAATGAATATTGTAAATGCACACACAGTAATTTCTCCGCATTGCAAGGTGCAATTCTGAAATTTTTTGCTTTTTCCTGCTAATCCTAGCATGATAAAGAAGATTCAAAGAGAGTGAGATGCCAGCTCCTTTCATTCAGTCAGTAGCTTCAAACATTTCTGGACGTTTTTCAATGGCAAAAATCAATGAATATTGTAAATGCACAAACAGTAATATCTCCACATTGCAAGGTGCAATTCTGAAATTTTTTGCTTTTTCCTGCTAATCCTGGCATGATAAAGAAGATTCAAAGAGAGTGAGATGCCAGCTCCTTTCATTCAGTCAGTAGCTTCAAACATTTCTGGACGTTTTTCAATGGCAAAAATCAATGAATATTGTAAATGCACAATCAGTAATATCTCCACATTGCAACGTGCAATTCTGAAATTTTTTGCTTTTTCCTGCTCCTCTTAGCATGATAAAGAAGATTCAAAGAGAGTGAGATGCCAGCACTTTTCATTCAGTCAGTAGCTTCAAACATTTCTGGTATATGAATAACATGATGTTTTTCAATGGCAAAAATCAATGAATATTGTAAATGCACAAACAGTAATTTCTCCGCATTGCAAGGTGCAATTCTGAAATTTTTTGCTTTTTCCTGCTAATGCTAGCATGATAAAGAAGATTCAAAGAGAGTGAGATGCCAGCTCCTTTCATTCAGTCAGTAGCTTCAAACATTTCTGGACGTTTTTCAATGGCAAAAATCAATGAATATTGTAAATGCACAAACAGTAATATCTCCACATTGCAAGGTGCAATTCTGAAATTTTTTGCTTTTTCCTGCTAATCCTGGCATGATAAAGAAGATTCAAAGAGAGTGAGATGCCAGCTCTTTTCATTCAGTCAGTAGCTTCAAACATTTCTGGTATATGAATAACATGTTTTTCAATGGCAAAAATCAATGAATATTGTAAATGCACACACAGTAATTTCTCCGCATTGCAAGGTGCAATTCTGAAATTTTTTGCTTTTTCCTGCTAATCCTAGCATGATAAAGAAGATTCAAAGAGAGTGAGATGCCAGCTCCTTTCATTCAGTCAGTAGCTTCAAACATTTCTGGACGTTTTTCAATGGCAAAAATCAATGAATATTGTAAATGCACAAACAGTAATATCTCCACATTGCAACGTGCAATTCTGAAATTTTTTGCTTTTTCCTGCTCCTCTTAGCATGATAAAGAAGATTCAAAGAGAGTGAGATGCCAGCTCTTTTCATTCAGTCAGTAGCTTCAAACATTTCTGGTATATGAATAACATGATGTTTTTCAATGGCAAAAATCAATGAATATTGTAAATGCACAAACAGTAATTTCTCCGCATTGCAAGGTGCAATTCTGAAATTTTTTGCTTTTTCCTGCTAATCCTAGCATGATAAAGAAGATTCAAAGAGAGTGAGATGCCAGCTCCTTTCATTCAGTCAGTAGCTTCAAACATTTCTGGACGTTTTTCAATGGCAAAAATCAATGAATATTGTAAATGCACAAACAGTAATATCTCCACATTGCAACGTGCAATTCTGAAATTTTTTGCTTTTTCCTGCTAATCCTGGCATGATAAAGAAGATTCAAAGAGAGTGAGATGCCAGCTCCTTTCATTCAGTCAGTAGCTTCAAACATTTCTGGTATATGAATAACATGTTTTTCAATGGCAAAAATCAATGAATATTGTAAATGCACAAACAGTAATTTCTCCGCATTGCAAGGTGCAATTCTGAAATTTTTTGCTTTTTCCTGCTAATCCTAACATGATAAAGAAGATTCAAAGAGAGTGAGATGCCAGCTCTTTTCATTCAGTCAGTAGCTTCAAACATTTCTGGACGTTTTTCAATGGCAAAAATCAATGAATATTGTAAATGCACAAACAGTAATATCTCCACATTGCAAGGTGCAATTCTGAAATTTTTTCCTTTTTCATGCTAATCCTAGCATGATAAAGAAGATTCAAAGAGAGTGAGATGCCAGCTCCTTTCATTCAGTCAGTAGCTTCAAACATTTCTGGACGTTTTTCAATGGCAAAAATCAATGAATATTGTAAATGCACAAACAGTAATATCTCCACATTGCAACGTGCAATTCTGAAATTTTTTGCTTTTTCCTGCTAATCCTGGCATGATAAAGAAGATTCAAAGAGAGTGAGATGCCAGCTCTTTTCATTCAGTCAGTAGCTTCAAACATTTCTGGTATATGAATAACGATGTTTTTCAATGGCAAAAATCAATGAATATTGTAAATGCACACACAGTAATTTCTCCGCATTGCAAGGTGCAATTCTGAAATTTTTTGCTTTTTCCTGCTAATCCTAGCATGATAAAGAAGATTGAAAGAGAGTGAGATGCCAGCTCCTTTCATTCAGTCAGTAGCTTCAAACATTTCTGGACGTTTTTCAATGGCAAAAATCAATGAATATTGTAAATGCACAAACAGTAATATCTCCACATTGCAACGTGCAATTCTGAAATTTTTTGCTTTTTCCTGCTAATCCTGGCATGATAAAGAAGATTCAAAGAGAGTGAGATGCCAGCTCTTTTCATTCAGTCAGTAGCTTCAAACATTTCTGGTATATGAATAACATGTTTTTCAATGGCAAAAATCAATGAATATTGTAAATGCACACACAGTAATTTCTCCGCATTGCAAGGTGCAATTCTGAAATTTTTTGCTTTTTCCTGCTAATCCTAGCATGATAAAGAAGATTCAAAGAGAGTGAGATGCCAGCTCCTTTCATTCAGTCAGTAGCTTCAAACATTTCTGGACGTTTTTCAATGGCAAAAATCAATGAATATTGTAAATGCACAAACAGTAATATCTCCACATTGCAAGGTGCAATTCTGAAATTTTTTGCTTTTTCCTGCTAATCCTGGCATGATAAAGAAGATTCAAAGAGAGTGAGATGCCAGCTCCTTTCATTCAGTCAGTAGCTTCAAACATTTCTGGACGTTTTTCAATGGCAAAAATCAATGAATATTGTAAATGCACAAACAGTAATATCTCCACATTGCAACGTGCAATTCTGAAATTTTTTGCTTTTTCCTGCTCCTCTTAGCATGATAAAGAAGATTCAAAGAGAGTGAGATGCCAGCTCCTTTCATTCAGTCAGTAGCTTCAAACATTTCTGGTATATGAATAACGATGTTTTTCAATGGCAAAAATCAATGAATATTGTAAATGCACACACAGTAATTTCTCCGCATTGCAAGGTGCAATTCTGAAATTTTTTGCTTTTTCCTGCTAATCCTAGCATGATAAAGAAGATTCAAAGAGAGTGAGATGCCAGCTCTTTTCATTCAGTCAGTAGCTTCAAACATTTCTGGACGTTTTTCAATGGCAAAAATCAATGAATATTGTAAATGCACAAACAGTAATTTCTCCACATTGCAAGGTGCAATTCTGAAATTTTTTGCTTTTTCCTGCTAATCCTGGCATGATAAAGAAGATTCAAAGAGAGTGAGATGCCAGCTCTTTTCATTCAGTCAGTAGCTTCAAACATTTCTGGTATATGAATAACATGTTTTTCAATGGCAAAAATCAATGAATATTGTAAATGCACAAACAGTAATTTCTCCGCATTGCAAGGTGCAATTCTGAAATTTTTTGCTTTTTCCTGCTAATCCTAGCATGATAAAGAAGATTCAAAGAGAGTGAGATGCCAGCTCCTTTCATTCAGTCAGTAGCTTCAAACATTTCTGGACGTTTTTCAATGGCAAAAATCAATGAATATTGTAAATGCACAAACAGTAATATCTCCACATTGCAACGTGCAATTCTGAAATTTTTTGCTTTTTCCTGCTAATCCTGGCATGATAAAGAAGATTCAAAGAGAGTGAGATGCCAGCTCTTTTCATTCAGTCAGTAGCTTCAAACATTTCTGGTATATGAATAACATGTTTTTCAATGGCAAAAATCAATGAATATTGTAAATGCACACACAGTAATTTCTCCGCATTGCAAGGTGCAAATCTGAAATTTTTTGCTTTTTCCTGCTAATCCTAGCATGATAAAGAAGATTCAAAGAGAGTGAGATGCCAGCTCCTTTCATTCAGTCAGTAGCTTCAAACATTTCTGGACGTTTTTCAATGGCAAAAATCAATGAATATTGTAAATGCACAAACAGTAATATCTCCACATTGCAAGGTGCAATTCTGAAATTTTTTGCTTTTTCCTGCTAATCCTGGCATGACAAAGAAGATTCAAAGAGAGTGAGATGCCAGCTCTTTTCATTCAGTCAGTAGCTTCAAACATTTCTGGTATATGAATAACATGTTTTTCAATGGCAAAAATCAATGAATATTGTAAATGCACAAACAGTAATATCTCCACATTGCAACGTGCAATTCTGAAATTTTTTGCTTTTTCCTGCTCCTCTTAGCATGATAAAGAAAATTCAAAGAGAGTGAGATGCCAGCTCTTTTCATTCAGTCAGTAGCTTCAAACATTTCTGGACGTTTTTCAATGGCAAAAATCAATGAATATTGTAAATGCACAAACAGTAATTTCTCCGCATTGCAAGGTGCAATTCTGAAATTTTTTGCTTTTTCCTGCTAATCCTAGCATGATAAAGAAGATTTAAAGAGAGTGAGATGCCAGCTCCTTTCATTCAGTCAGTAGCTTCAAACATTTCTGGACGTTTTTCAATCGCAAAAATCAATGAATATTGTAAATGCACAAACAGTAATATCTCCACATTGCAACGTGCAATTCTGAAATTTTTTGCTTTTTCCTGCTAATCCTGGCATGATAAAGAAGATTCAAAGAGAGTGAGATGCCAGCTCTTTCCATTCAGTCAGTAGCTTCAAACATTTCTGGTATATGAATAACGATGTTTTTCAATGGCAAAAATCAATGAATATTGTAAATGCACAAACAGTAATATCTCCACATTGCAACGTGCAATTCTGAAATTTTTTGCTTTTTCCTGCTAATCCTGGCATGATAAAGAAGATTCAAAGAGAGTGAGATGCCAGCTCTTTTCATTCAGTCAGTAGCTTCAAACATTTCTGGTATATGAATAACGATGTTTTTCAATGGCAAAAATCAATGAATATTGTAAATGCACACATAGTAATTTCTCCGCATTGCAAGGTGCAATTCTGAAATTTTTTGCTTTTTCCTGCTAATCCTAGCATGATAAAGAAGATTCAAAGAGAGTGAGATGCCAGCTCCTTTCATTCAGTCAGTAGCTTCAAACATTTCTGGACGTTTTTCAATGGCAGAAATCAATGAATATTGTAAATGCACAAACAGTAATATCTCCACATTGCAACGTGCAATTCTGAAATTTTTTGCTTTTTCCTGCTAATCCTGGCATGATAAAGAAGATTCAAAGAGAGTGAGATGCCAGCTCTTTTCATTCAGTCAGTAGCTTCAAACATTTCTGGTATATGAATAACATGTTTTTCAATGGCAAAAATCAATGAATATTGTAAATGCACACACAGTAATTTCTCCGCATTGCAAGGTGCAAATCTGAAATTTTTTGCTTTTTCCTGCTAATCCTAGCATGATAAAGAAGATTCAAAGAGAGTGAGATGCCAGCTCCTTTCATTCAGTCAGTAGCTTCAAACATTTCTGGACGTTTTTCAATGGCAAAAATCAATGAATATTGTAAATGCACAAACAGTAATATCTCCACATTGCAAGGTGCAATTCTGAAATTTTTTGCTTTTTCCTGCTAATCCTGGCATGACAAAGAAGATTCAAAGAGAGTGAGATGCCAGCTCTTTTCATTCAGTCAGTAGCTTCAAACATTTCTGGTATATGAATAACATGTTTTTCAATGGCAAAAATCAATGAATATTGTAAATGCACAAACAGTAATATCTCCACATTGCAACGTGCAATTCTGAAATTTTTTGCTTTTTCCTGCTCCTCTTAGCATGATAAAGAAAATTCAAAGAGAGTGAGATGCCAGCTCTTTTCATTCAGTCAGTAGCTTCAAACATTTCTGGACGTTTTTCAATGGCAAAAATCAATGAATATTGTAAATGCACAAACAGTAATTTCTCCGCATTGCAAGGTGCAATTCTGAAATTTTTTGCTTTTTCCTGCTAATCCTAGCATGATAAAGAAGATTTAAAGAGAGTGAGATGCCAGCTCCTTTCATTCAGTCAGTAGCTTCAAACATTTCTGGACGTTTTTCAATCGCAAAAATCAATGAATATTGTAAATGCACAAACAGTAATATCTCCACATTGCAACGTGCAATTCTGAAATTTTTTGCTTTTTCCTGCTAATCCTGGCATGATAAAGAAGATTCAAAGAGAGTGAGATGCCAGCTCTTTCCATTCAGTCAGTAGCTTCAAACATTTCTGGTATATGAATAACGATGTTTTTCAATGGCAAAAATCAATGAATATTGTAAATGCACAAACAGTAATATCTCCACATTGCAACGTGCAATTCTGAAATTTTTTGCTTTTTCCTGCTAATCCTGGCATGATAAAGAAGATTCAAAGAGAGTGAGATGCCAGCTCTTTTCATTCAGTCAGTAGCTTCAAACATTTCTGGTATATGAATAACGATGTTTTTCAATGGCAAAAATCAATGAATATTGTAAATGCACACATAGTAATTTCTCCGCATTGCAAGGTGCAATTCTGAAATTTTTTGCTTTTTCCTGCTAATCCTAGCATGATAAAGAAGATTCAAAGAGAGTGAGATGCCAGCTCCTTTCATTCAGTCAGTAGCTTCAAACATTTCTGGACGTTTTTCAATGGCAAAAATCAATGAATATTGTAAATGCACAAACAGTAATATCTCCACATTGCAACGTGCAATTCTGAAATTTTTTGCTTTTTCCTGCTAATCCTGGCATGATAAAGAAGATTCAAAGAGAGTGAGATGCCAGCTCTTTTCATTCAGTCAGTAGCTTCAAACATTTCTGGTATATGAATAACATGTTTTTCAATGGCAAAAATCAATGAATATTGTAAATGCACAAACAGTAATTTCTCCGCATTGCAAGGTGCAATTCTGAAATTTTTTGCTTTTTCCTGCTAATCCTAGCATGATAAAGAAGATTCAAAGAGAGTGAGATGCCAGCTCCTTTCATTCAGTCAGTAGCTTCAAACATTTATGGACGTTTTTCAATGGCAAAAATCAATGAATATTGTAAATGCACAAACAGTAATATCTCCACATTGCAAGGTGCAATTCTGAAATTTTTTGCTTTTTCCTGCTAATCCTAGCATGATAAAGAAGATTCAAAGAGAGTGAGATGCCAGCTCCTTTCATTCAGTCAGTAGCTTCAAACATTTCTGGACGTTTTTCAATGGCAAAAATCAATGAATATTGTAAATGCACAAACAGTAATATCTCCACATTGCAACGTGCAATTCTGAAATTTTTTGCTTTTTCCTGCTAATCCTGGCATGATAAAGAAGATTCAAAGAGAGTGAGATGCCAGCTCTTTTCATTCAGTCAGTAGCTTCAAACATTTCTGGTATATGAATAACGATGTTTTTCTATGGCAAAAATCAATGAATATTGTAAATGCACACACAGTAATTTCTCCGCATTGCAAGGTGCAATTCTGAAATTTTTTGCTTTTTCCTGCTAATCCTAGCATGATAAAGAAGATTCAAAGAGAGTGAGATGCCAGCTCCTTTCATTCAGTCAGTAGCTTCAAACATTTCTGGACGTTTTTCAATGGCAGAAATCAATGAATATTGTAAATGCACAAACAGTAATATCTCCACATTGCAACGTGCAATTCTGAAATTTTTTGCTTTTTCCTGCTAATCCTGGCATGATAAAGAAGATTCAAAGAGAGTGAGATGCCAGCTCTTTTCATTCAGTCAGTAGCTTCAAACATTTCTGGTATATGAATAACATGTTTTTCAATGGCAAAAATCAATGAATATTGTAAATGCACACACAGTAATTTCTCCGCATTGCAAGGTGCAATTCTGAAATTTTTTGCTTTTTCCTGCTAATCCTAGCATGATAAAGAAGATTCAAAGAGAGTGAGATGCCAGCTCCTTTCATTCAGTCAGTAGCTTCAAACATTTCTGGACGTTTTTCAATGGCAAAAATCAATGAATATTGTAAATGCACAAACAGTAATATCTCCACATTGCAAGGTGCAATTCTGAAATTTTTTGCTTTTTCCTGCTAATCCTGGCATGATAAAGAAGATTCAAAGAGAGTGAGATGCCAGCTCCTTTCATTCAGTCAGTAGCTTCAAACATTTCTGGACGTTTTTCAATGGCAAAAATCAATGAATATTGTAAATGCACAATCAGTAATATCTCCACATTGCAACGTGCAATTCTGAAATTTTTTGCTTTTTCCTGCTCCTCTTAGCATGATAAAGAAGATTCAAAGAGAGTGAGATGCCAGCACTTTTCATTCAGTCAGTAGCTTCAAACATTTCTGGTATATGAATAACATGATGTTTTTCAATGGCAAAAATCAATGAATATTGTAAATGCACAAACAGTAATTTCTCCGCATTGCAAGGTGCAATTCTGAAATTTTTTGCTTTTTCCTGCTAATGCTAGCATGATAAAGAAGATTCAAAGAGAGTGAGATGCCAGCTCCTTTCATTCAGTCAGTAGCTTCAAACATTTCTGGACGTTTTTCAATGGCAAAAATCAATGAATATTGTAAATGCACAAACAGTAATATCTCCACATTGCAAGGTGCAATTCTGAAATTTTTTGCTTTTTCCTGCTAATCCTGGCATGATAAAGAAGATTCAAAGAGAGTGAGATGCCAGCTCTTTTCATTCAGTCAGTAGCTTCAAACATTTCTGGTATATGAATAACATGTTTTTCAATGGCAAAAATCAATGAATATTGTAAATGCACACACAGTAATTTCTCCGCATTGCAAGGTGCAATTCTGAAATTTTTTGCTTTTTCCTGCTAATCCTAGCATGATAAAGAAGATTCAAAGAGAGTGAGATGCCAGCTCCTTTCATTCAGTCAGTAGCTTCAAACATTTCTGGACGTTTTTCAATGGCAAAAATCAATGAATATTGTAAATGCACAAACAGTAATATCTCCACATTGCAACGTGCAATTCTGAAATTTTTTGCTTTTTCCTGCTCCTCTTAGCATGATAAAGAAGATTCAAAGAGAGTGAGATGCCAGCTCTTTTCATTCAGTCAGTAGCTTCAAACATTTCTGGTATATGAATAACATGATGTTTTTCAATGGCAAAAATCAATGAATATTGTAAATGCACAAACAGTAATTTCTCCGCATTGCAAGGTGCAATTCTGAAATTTTTTGCTTTTTCCTGCTAATCCTAGCATGATAAAGAAGATTCAAAGAGAGTGAGATGCCAGCTCCTTTCATTCAGTCAGTAGCTTCAAACATTTCTGGACGTTTTTCAATGGCAAAAATCAATGAATATTGTAAATGCACAAACAGTAATATCTCCACATTGCAACGTGCAATTCTGAAATTTTTTGCTTTTTCCTGCTAATCCTGGCATGATAAAGAAGATTCAAAGAGAGTGAGATGCCAGCTCCTTTCATTCAGTCAGTAGCTTCAAACATTTCTGGTATATGAATAACATGTTTTTCAATGGCAAAAATCAATGAATATTGTAAATGCACAAACAGTAATTTCTCCGCATTGCAAGGTGCAATTCTGAAATTTTTTGCTTTTTCCTGCTAATCCTAACATGATAAAGAAGATTCAAAGAGAGTGAGATGCCAGCTCTTTTCATTCAGTCAGTAGCTTCAAACATTTCTGGACGTTTTTCAATGGCAAAAATCAATGAATATTGTAAATGCACAAACAGTAATATCTCCACATTGCAAGGTGCAATTCTGAAATTTTTTCCTTTTTCATGCTAATCCTAGCATGATAAAGAAGATTCAAAGAGAGTGAGATGCCAGCTCCTTTCATTCAGTCAGTAGCTTCAAACATTTCTGGACGTTTTTCAATGGCAAAAATCAATGAATATTGTAAATGCACAAACAGTAATATCTCCACATTGCAACGTGCAATTCTGAAATTTTTTGCTTTTTCCTGCTAATCCTGGCATGATAAAGAAGATTCAAAGAGAGTGAGATGCCAGCTCTTTTCATTCAGTCAGTAGCTTCAAACATTTCTGGTATATGAATAACGATGTTTTTCAATGGCAAAAATCAATGAATATTGTAAATGCACACACAGTAATTTCTCCGCATTGCAAGGTGCAATTCTGAAATTTTTTGCTTTTTCCTGCTAATCCTAGCATGATAAAGAAGATTGAAAGAGAGTGAGATGCCAGCTCCTTTCATTCAGTCAGTAGCTTCAAACATTTCTGGACGTTTTTCAATGGCAAAAATCAATGAATATTGTAAATGCACAAACAGTAATATCTCCACATTGCAACGTGCAATTCTGAAATTTTTTGCTTTTTCCTGCTAATCCTGGCATGATAAAGAAGATTCAAAGAGAGTGAGATGCCAGCTCTTTTCATTCAGTCAGTAGCTTCAAACATTTCTGGTATATGAATAACATGTTTTTCAATGGCAAAAATCAATGAATATTGTAAATGCACACACAGTAATTTCTCCGCATTGCAAGGTGCAATTCTGAAATTTTTTGCTTTTTCCTGCTAATCCTAGCATGATAAAGAAGATTCAAAGAGAGTGAGATGCCAGCTCCTTTCATTCAGTCAGTAGCTTCAAACATTTCTGGACGTTTTTCAATGGCAAAAATCAATGAATATTGTAAATGCACAAACAGTAATATCTCCACATTGCAAGGTGCAATTCTGAAATTTTTTGCTTTTTCCTGCTAATCCTGGCATGATAAAGAAGATTCAAAGAGAGTGAGATGCCAGCTCCTTTCATTCAGTCAGTAGCTTCAAACATTTCTGGACGTTTTTCAATGGCAAAAATCAATGAATATTGTAAATGCACAAACAGTAATATCTCCACATTGCAACGTGCAATTCTGAAATTTTTTGCTTTTTCCTGCTCCTCTTAGCATGATAAAGAAGATTCAAAGAGAGTGAGATGCCAGCTCCTTTCATTCAGTCAGTAGCTTCAAACATTTCTGGTATATGAATAACGATGTTTTTCAATGGCAAAAATCAATGAATATTGTAAATGCACACACAGTAATTTCTCCGCATTGCAAGGTGCAATTCTGAAATTTTTTGCTTTTTCCTGCTAATCCTAGCATGATAAAGAAGATTCAAAGAGAGTGAGATGCCAGCTCTTTTCATTCAGTCAGTAGCTTCAAACATTTCTGGACGTTTTTCAATGGCAAAAATCAATGAATATTGTAAATGCACAAACAGTAATTTCTCCACATTGCAAGGTGCAATTCTGAAATTTTTTGCTTTTTCCTGCTAATCCTGGCATGATAAAGAAGATTCAAAGAGAGTGAGATGCCAGCTCTTTTCATTCAGTCAGTAGCTTCAAACATTTCTGGTATATGAATAACATGTTTTTCAATGGCAAAAATCAATGAATATTGTAAATGCACAAACAGTAATTTCTCCGCATTGCAAGGTGCAATTCTGAAATTTTTTGCTTTTTCCTGCTAATCCTAGCATGATAAAGAAGATTCAAAGAGAGTGAGATGCCAGCTCCTTTCATTCAGTCAGTAGCTTCAAACATTTCTGGACGTTTTTCAATGGCAAAAATCAATGAATATTGTAAATGCACAAACAGTAATATCTCCACATTGCAACGTGCAATTCTGAAATTTTTTGCTTTTTCCTGCTAATCCTGGCATGATAAAGAAGATTCAAAGAGAGTGAGATGCCAGCTCTTTTCATTCAGTCAGTAGCTTCAAACATTTCTGGTATATGAATAACATGATGTTTTTCAATGGCAAAAATCAATGAATATTGTAAATGCACAAACAGTAATATCTCCACATTGCAAGGTGCAATTCTGAAATTTTTTGCTTTTTCCTGCTAATCCTGGCATGATAAAGAAGATTCAAAGAGAGTGAGATGCCAGCTCTTTTCATTCAGTCAGTAGCTTCAAACATTTCTGGTATATGAATAACGATGTTTTTCAATGGCAAAAATCAATGAATATTGTAAATGCACACACAGTAATTTCTCCGCATTGCAAGGTGCAATTCTGAAATTTTTTGCTTTTTCCTGCTAATCCTAGCATGATAAAGAAGATTCAAAGAGAGTGATATGCCAGCTCCTTTCATTCAGTCAGTAGCTTCAAACATTTCTGGTATATGAATAACATGTTTTTCAATGGCAAAAATCAATGAATATTGTAAATGCACAAACAGTAATTTCTCCGCATTGCAAGGCGCAATTCTGAAATTTTTTGCTTTTTCCTGCTAATCCTAGCATGATAAAGAATATTCAAAGAGAGTGAGATGCCAGCTCTTTTCATTCAGTCAGTAGCTTCAAACATTTCTGGACGTTTTTCAATGGCAAAAATCAATGAATATTGTAAATGCACAAACAGTAATATCTCCACATTGCAAGGTGCAATTCTGAAATTTTTTGCTTTTTCCTGCTAATCCTAGCATGATAAAGAAGATTCAAAGAGAGTGAGATGCCAGCTCCTTTCATTCAGTCAGTAGCTTCAAACATTTCTGGACGTTTTTCAATGGCAAAAATCAATGAATATTGTAAATGCACAAACAGTAATATCTCCACATTGCAACGTGCAATTCTGAAATTTTTTGCTTTTTCCTGCTCCTCTTAGCATGATAAAGAAGATTCAAAGAGAGTGAGATGCCAGCTCCTTTCATTCAGTCAGTAGCTTCAAACATTTCTGGTATATGAATAACGATGTTTTTCAATGGCAAAAATCAATGAATATTGTAAATGCACACACAGTAATTTCTCCGCATTGCAAGGTGCAATTCTGAAATTTTTTGCTTTTTCCTGCTAATCCTAGCATGATAAAGAAGATTCAAAGAGAGTGAGATGCCAGCTCTTTTCATTCAGTCAGTAGCTTCAAACATTTCTGGACGTTTTTCAATGGCAAAAATCAATGAATATTGTAAATGCACAAACAGTAATTTCTCCACATTGCAAGGTGCAATTCTGAAATTTTTTGCTTTTTCCTGCTAATCCTGGCATGATAAAGAAGATTCAAAGAGAGTGAGATGCCAGCTCTTTTCATTCAGTCAGTATCTTCAAACATTTCTGGTATATGAATAACATGTTTTTCAATGGCAAAAATCAATGAATATTGTAAATGCACACACAGTAATTTCTCCGCATTGCAAGGTGCAATTCTGAAATTTTTTGCTTTTTCCTGCTAATCCTAGCATGATAAAGAAGATTCAAAGAGAGTGAGATGCCAGCTCCTTTCATTCAGTCAGTAGCTTCAAACATTTCTGGACGTTTTTCAATGGCAAAAATCAATGAATATTGTAAATGCACAAACAGTAATATCTCCACATTGCAAGGTGCAATTCTGAAATTTTTTGCTTTTTCCTGCTAATCCTGGCATGATAAAGAAGATTCAAAGAGAGTGAGATGCCAGCTCCTTTCATTCAGTCAGTAGCTTCAAACATTTCTGGACGTTTTTCAATGGCAAAAATCAATGAATATTGTAAATGCACAAACAGTAATATCTCCACATTGCAACGTGCAATTCTGAAATTTTTTGCTTTTTCCTGCTCCTCTTAGCATGATAAAGAAGATTCAAAGAGAGTGAGATGCCAGCTCTTTTCATTCAGTCAGTAGCTTCAAACATTTCTGGTATATGAATAACATGATGTTTTTCAATGGCAAAAATCAATGAATATTGTAAATGCACAAACAGTAATTTCTCCGCATTGCAAGGTGCAATTCTGAAATTTTTTGCTTTTTCCTGCTAATGCTAGCATGATAAAGAAGATTCAAAGAGAGTGAGATGCCAGCTCCTTTCATTCAGTCAGTAGCTTCAAACATTTCTGGACGTTTTTCAATGGCAAAAATCAATGAATATTGTAAATGCACAAACAGTAATATCTCCACATTGCAAGGTGCAATTCTGAAATTTTTTGCTTTTTCCTGCTAATCCTGGCATGATAAAGAAGATTCAAAGAGAGTGAGATGCCAGCTCTTTTCATTCAGTCAGTAGCTTCAAACATTTCTGGTATATGAATAACATGTTTTTCAATGGCAAAAATCAATGAATATTGTAAATGCACACACAGTAATTTCTCCGCATTGCAAGGTGCAATTCTGAAATTTTTTGCTTTTTCCTGCTAATCCTAGCATGATAAAGAAGATTCAAAGAGAGTGAGATGCCAGCTCCTTTCATTCAGTCAGTAGCTTCAAACATTTCTGGACGTTTTTCAATGGAAAAAATCAATGAATATTGTAAATGCACAAACAGTAATATCTCCACATTGCAAGGTGCAATTCTGAAATTTTTTGCTTTTTCCTGCTAATCCTGGCATGATAAAGAAGATTCAAAGAGAGTGAGATGCCAGCTCTTTTCATTCAGTCAGTAGCTTCAAACATTTCTGGTATATGAATAACATGTTTTTCAATGGCAAAAATCAATGAATATTGTAAATGCACAAACAGTAATTTCTCCGCATTGCAAGGTGCAATTCTGAAATTTTTTGCTTTTTCCTGCTAATCCTAGCATGATAAAGAAGATTCAAAGAGAGTGAGATGCCAGCTCCTTTCATTCAGTCAGTAGCTTCAAACATTTCTGGACGTTTTTCAATGGCAAAAATCAATGAATATTGTAAATGCACAAACAGTAATATCTCCACATTGCAAGGTGCAATTCTGAAATTTTTTGCTTTTTCCTGCTAATCCTGGCATGATAAAGAAGATTCAAAGAGAGTGAGATGCCAGCTCTTTTCATTCAGTCAGTAGCTTCAAACATTTCTGGTATATGAATAACATGTTTTTCAATGGCAAAAATCAATGAATATTGTAAATGCACAAACAGTAATTTCTCCGCATTGCAAGGTGCAATTCTGAAATTTTTTGCTTTTTCCTGCTAATCCTAGCATGATAAAGAAGATTCAAAGAGAGTGAGATGCCAGCTCCTTTCATTCAGTCAGTAGCTTCAAACATTTCTGGACGTTTTTCAATGGCAAAAATCAATGAATATTGTAAATGCACAAACAGTAATATCTCCACATTGCAACGTGCAATTCTGAAATTTTTTGCTTTTTCCTGCTAATCCTGGCATGATAAAGAAGATTCAAAGAGAGTGAGATGCCAGCTCTTTTCATTCAGTCAGTAGCTTCAAACATTTCTGGTATATGAATAACATGTTTTTCAATGGCAAAAATCAATGAATATTGTAAATGCACAAACAGTAATTTCTCCGCATTGCAATGTGCAATTCTGAAATTTTTTGCTTTTTCCTGCTAATCCTAGCATGATAAAGAAGATTCAAAGAGAGTGAGATGCCAGCTCCTTTCATTCAGTCAGTAGCTTCAAACATTTCTGGACGTTTTTCAATGGCAAAAATCAATGAATATTGTAAATGCACAAACAGTAATATCTCCACATTGCAACGTGCAATTCTGAAATTTTTTGCTTTTTCCTGCTAATCCTGGCATGATAAAGAAGATTCAAAGAGAGTGAGATGCCAGCTCTTTTCATTCAGTCAGTAGCTTCAAACATTTCTGGTATATGAATAACATGATGTTTTTCAATGGCAAAAATCAATGAATATTGTAAATGCACAAACAGTAATTTCTCCGCATTGCAAGGTGCAATTCTGAAATTTTTTGCTTTTTCCTGCTAATCCTAGCATGATAAAGAAGATTCAAAGAGAGTGAGATGCCAGCTCCTTTCATTCAGTCAGTAGCTTCAAACATTTCTGGACGTTTTTCAATGGCAAAAATCAATGAATATTGTAAATGCACAAACAGTAATATCTCCACATTGCAAGGTGCAATTCTGAAATGTTTTGCTTTTTCCTGCTAATCCTGGCATGATAAAGAAGATTCAAAGAGAGTGAGATGCCAGCTCTTTTCATTCAGTCAGTAGCATCAAACATTTCTGGTATATGAATAACATGTTTTTCAATGGCAAAAATCAATGAATATTGTAAATGCACAAACAGTAATTTCTCCGCATTGCAAGGTGCAATTCTGAAATTTTTTGCTTTTTCCTGCTAATCCTAGCATGATAAAGAAGATTCAAAGAGAGTGAGATGCCAGCTCCTTTCATTCAGTCAGTAGCTTCAAACATTTCTGGTATATGAATAACATGATGTTTTTCAATGGCAAAAATCAATGAATATTGTAAATGCACAAACAGTAATATCTCCACATTGCAAGGTGCAATTCTGAAATTTTTTGCTTTTTCCTGCTAATCCTGGTATGATAAAGAAGATTCAAAGAGAGTGAGATGCCAGCTCTTTTCATTCAGTCAGTAGCTTCAAACATTTCTGGTATATGAATAACATGTTTTTCAATGGCAAAAATCAATGAATATTGTAAATGCACAAACAGTAATATCTCCACATTGCAAGGTGCAATTCTGAAATTTTTTGCTTTTTCCTGCTAATCCTGGCATGATAAAGAAGATTCAAAGAGAGTGAGATGCCAGCTCTTTTCATTCAGTCAGTAGCTTCAAACATTTCTGGTATATGAATAACGATGTTTTTCAATGGCAAAAATCAATGAATATTGTAAATGCACACACAGTAATTTCTCCGCATTGCAAGGTGAAATTCTGAAATTTTTTGCTTTTTCCTGCTAATCCTAGCATGATAAAGAAGATTCAAAGAGAGTGAGATGCCAGCTCCTTTCATTCAGTCAGTAGCTTCAAACATTTCTGGACGTTTTTCAATGGCAAAAATCAATGAATATTGTAAATGCACAAACAGTAATATCTCCACATTGCAACGTGCAATTCTGAAATTTTTTGCTTTTTCCTGCTAATCCTGGCATGATAAAGAAGATTCAAAGAGAGTGAGATGCCAGCTCTTTTCATTCAGTCAGTAGCTTCAAACATTTCTGGTATATGAATAACATGTTTTTCAATGGCAAAAATCAATGAATATTGTAAATGCACAAACAGTAATTTCTCCGCATTGCAAGGTGCAATTCTGAAATTTTTTGCTTTTTCCTGCTAATCCTAGCATGATAAAGAAGATTCAAAGAGAGTGAGATGCCAGCTCCTTTCATTCAGTCAGTAGCTTCAAACATTTCTGGACGTTTTTCAATGGCAAAAATCAATGAATATTGTAAATGCACAAACAGTAATATCTCCACATTGCAAGGTGCAATTCTGAAATTTTTTGCTTTTTCCTGCTAATCCTGGCATGATAAAGAAGATTCAAAGAGAGTGAGATGCCAGCTCTTTTCATTCAGTCAGTAGCTTCAAACATTTCTGGTATATGAATAACATGTTTTTCAATGGCAAAAATCAATGAATATTGTAAATGCACAAACAGTAATTTCTCCGCATTGCAAGGTGCAATTCTGAAATTTTTTGCTTTTTCCTGCTAATCCTAGCATGATAAAGAAGATTCAAAGAGAGTGAGATGCCAGCTCCTTTCATTCAGTCAGTAGCTTCAAACATTTCTGGTATATGAATAACATGATGTTTTTCAATGGCAAAAATCAATGAATATTGTAAATGCACAAACAGTAATATCTCCACATTGCAAGGTGCAATTCTGAAATTTTTTGCTTTTTCCTGCTAATCCTGGCATGATAAAGAAGATTCAAAGAGAGTGAGATGCCAGCTCTTTTCATTCAGTCAGTAGCTTCAAACATTTCTGGTATATGAATAACGATGTTTTTCAATGGCAAAAATCAATGAATATTGTAAATGCACACACAGTAATTTCTCCGCATTGCAAGGTGCAATTCTGAAATTTTTTGCTTTTTCCTGCTAATCCTAGCATGATAAAGAAGATTCAAAGAGAGTGAGATGCCAGCTCCTTTCATTCAGTCAGTAGCTTCAAACATTTCTGGACGTTTTTCAATGGCAAAAATCAATGAATATTGTAAATGCACAAACAGTAATATCTCCACATTGCAACGTGCAATTCTGAAATTTTTTGCTTTTTCCTGCTAATCCTGGCATGATAAAGAAGATTCAAAGAGAGTGAGATGCAAGCTCTTTTCATTCAGTCAGTAGCTTCAAACATTTCTGGTATATGAATAACATGTTTTTCAATGGCAAAAATCAATGAATATTGTAAATGCACAAACAGTAATTTCTCCGCATTGCAAGGTGCAATTCTGAAATTTTTTGCTTTTTCCTGCTAATCCTAGCATGATAAAGAAGATTCAAAGAGAGTGAGATGCCAGCTCCTTTCATTCAGTCAGTAGCTTCAAACATTTCTGGACGTTTTTCAATGGCAAAAATCAATGAATATTGTAAATGCACAAACAGTAATATCTCCACATTGCAAGGTGCAATTCTGAAATTTTTTGCTTTTTCCTGCTAATCCTGGCATGATAAAGAAGATTCAAAGAGAGTGAGATGCCAGCTCTTTTCATTCAGTCAGTAGCTTCAAACATTTCTGGTATATGAATAACATGTTTTTCAATGGCAAAAATCAATGAATATTGTAAATGCACAAACAGTAATTTCTCCGCATTGCAAGGTGCAATTCTGAAATTTTTTGCTTTTTCCTGCTAATCCTAGCATGATAAAGAAGATTCAAAGAGAGTGAGATGCCAGCTCCTTTCATTCAGTCAGTAGCTTCAAACATTTCTGGTATATGAATAACATGATGTTTTTCAATGGCAAAAATCAATGAATATTGTAAATGCACAAACAGTAATTTCTCCGCATTGCAAGGTGCAATTCTGAAATTTTTTGCTTTTTCCTGCTAATCCTAGCATGATAAAGAAGATTCAAAGAGAGTGAGATGCCAGCTGCTTTCATTCAGTCAGTAGCTTCAAACATTTCTGGTATATGAATAACATGATGTTTTTCAATGGCAAAAATCAATGAATATTGTAAATGCACACACAGTAATTTCTCCGCATTGCAATGTGCAATTCTGAAATTTTTTGCTTTTTACTGCTAATCCTAGCATGATAAAGAAGATTCAAAGAGAGTGAGATGCCAGCTCCTTTCATTCAGTCAGTAGCTTCAAACATTTCTGGACGTTTTTCAATGGCAAAAATCAATGAATATTGTAAATGCACAAACAGTAATATCTCCACATTGCAACGTGCAATTCTGAAATTTTTTGCTTTTTCCTGCTAATCCTGGCATGATAAAGAAGATTCAAAGAGAGTGAGATGCCAGCTCTTTTCATTCAGTCAGTAGCTTCAAACATTTCTGGTATATGAATAACATGTTTTTCAATGGCAAAAATCAATGAATATTGTAAATGCACAAACAGTAATTTCTCCGCATTGCAAGGTGCAATTCTGAAATTTTTTGCTTTTTCCTGCTAATCCTAGCATGATAAAGAAGATTCAAAGAGAGTGAGATGCCAGCTCCTTTCATTCAGTCAGTAGCTTCAAACATTTCTGGACGTTTTTCAATGGCAAAAATCAATGAATATTGTAAATGCACAAACAGTAATATCTCCACATTGCAAGGTGCAATTCTGAAATTTTTTGCTTTTTCCTGCTAATCCTGGCATGATAAAGAAGATTCAAAGAGAGTGAGATGCCAGCTCTTTTCATTCAGTCAGTAGCTTCAAACATTTCTGGTATATGAATAACATGTTTTTCAATGGCAAAAATCAATGAATATTGTAAATGCACAAACAGTAATTTCTCCGCATTGCAAGGTGCAATTCTGAAATTTTTTGCTTTTTCCTGCTAATCCTAGCATGATAAAGAAGATTCAAAGAGAGTGAGATGCCAGCTCCTTTCATTCAGTCAGTAGCTTCAAACATTTCTGGTATATGAATAACATGATGTTTTTCAATGGCAAAAATCAATGAATATTGTAAATGCACAAACAGTAATTTCTCCGCATTGCAATGTGCAATTCTGAAATTTTTTGCTTTTTCCTGCTAATCCTAGCATGATAAAGAAGATTCAAAGAGAGTGAGATGCCAGCTCCTTTCATTCAGTCAGTAGCTTCAAACATTTCTGGTATATGAATAACATGATGTTTTTCAATGGCAAAAATCAATGAATATTGTAAATGCACAAACAGTAATTTCTCCGCATTGCAAGGTGCAATTCTGAAATTTTTTGCTTTTTCCTGCTAATCCTAGCATGATAAAGAAGATTCAAAGAGAGTGAGATGCCAGCTCCTTTCATTCAGTCAGTAGCTTCAAACATTTCTGGTATATGAATAACATGATGTTTTTCAATGGCAAAAATCAATGAATATTGTAAATGCACACACAGTAATTTCTCCGCATTGCAAGGTGCAATTCTGAAATTTTTTGCTTTTTCCTGCTAATCCCAGCATGATAAAGAAGATTCAAAGAGAGTGAGATGCCAGCTCCTTTCATTCAGTCAGTAGCTTCAAACATTTCTGGTATATGAATAACATGATGTTTTTCAATGGCAAAAATCAATGAATATTGTAAATGCACACACAGTAATTTCTCCGCATTGCAAGGTGCAATTCTGAAATTTTTTGCTTTTTCCTGCTAATCCTGGCATGATAAAGAAGATTCAAAGAGAGTGAGATGCCAGCTCCTTTCATTCAGTCAGTAGCTTCAAACATTTCTGGTATATGAATAACATGATGTTTTTCAATGGCAAAAATCAATGAATATTGTAAATGCACAAACAGTAATTTCTCCGCATTGCAATGTGCAATTCTGAAATTTTTTGCTTTTTCCAGCTAATCCTAGCATTATAAAGAAGATTCAAAGAGAGTGAGATGCCAGCTCCTTTCATTCAGTCAGTAGCTTCAAACATTTCTGGACGTTTTTCAATGGCAAAAATCAATGAATATTGTAAATGCACAAACAGTAATATCTCCACATTGCAAGGTGCAATTCTGAAATTTTTTGCTTTTTCCTGCTAATCCTGGCATGATAAAGAAGATTCAAAGAGAGTGAGATGCCAGCTCTTTTCATTCAGTCAGTAGCTTCAAACATTTCTGGTATATGAATAACATGTTTTTCAATGGCAAAAATCAATGAATATTGTAAATGCACACACAGTAATTTCTCCGCATTGCAAGGTGAAATTCTGAAATTTTTTGCTTTTTCCTGCTAATCCTAGCATGATAAAGAAGATTCAAAGAGAGTGAGATGCCAGCTCCTTTCATTCAGTCAGTAGCTTCAAACATTTCTGGTATATGAATAACATGATGTTTTTCAATGGCAAAAATCAATGAATATTGTAAATGCACAAACAGTAATATCTCCACATTGCAAGGTGCAATTCTGAAATTTTTTGCTTTTTCCTGCTAATCCTGGCATGATAAAGAAGATTCAAAGAGAGTGAGATGCCAGCTCTTTTCATTCAGTCAGTAGCTTCAAACATTTCTGGTATATGAATAACATGTTTTTCAATGGCAAAAATCAATGAATATTGTAAATGCACAAACAGTAATATCTCCACATTGCAAGGTGCAATTCTGAAATTTTTTGCTTTTTCCTGCTAATCCTGGCATGATAAAGAAGATTCAAAGAGAGTGAGATGCCAGCTCTTTTCATTCAGTCAGTAGCTTCAAACATTTCTGGTATATGAATAACATGATGTTTTTCAATGGCAAAAATCAATGAATATTGTAAATGCACAAACAGTAATTTCTCCGCATTGCAAGGTGCAATTCTGAAATTTTTTGCTTTTTCCTGCTAATCCTAGCATGATAAAGAAGATTCAAAGAGAGTGAGATGCCAGCTCCTTTCATTCAGTCAGTAGCTTCAAACATTTCTGGACGTTTTTCAATGGCAAAAATCAATGAATATTGTAAATGCACAAACAGTAATATCTCCACATTGCAACGTGCAATTCTGAAATTTTTTGCTTTTTCCTGCTAATCCTGGCATGATAAAGAAGATTCAAAGAGAGTGAGATGCCAGCTCTTTTCATTCAGTCAGTAGCTTCAAACATTTCTGGTATATGAATAACATGTTTTTCAATGGCAAAAATCAATGAATATTGTAAATGCACAAACAGTAATTTCTCCGCATTGCAAGGTGCAATTCTGAAATTTTTTGCTTTTTCCTGCTAATCCTAGCATGATAAAGAAGATTCAAAGAGAGTGAGATGCCAGCTCCTTTCATTCAGTCAGTAGCTTCAAACATTTCTGGTATATGAATAACATGATGTTTTTCAATGGCAAAAATCAATGAATATTGTAAATGCACAAACAGTAATTTCTCCGCATTGCAATGTGCAATTCTGAAATTTTTTGCTTTTTCCTGCTAATCCTAGCATGATAAAGAAGATTCAAAGAGAGTGAGATGCCAGCTCCTTTCATTCAGTCAGTAGCTTCAAACATTTCTGGTATATGAATAACATGATGTTTTTCAATGGCAAAAATCAATGAATATTGTAAATGCACAAACAGTAATTTCTCCGCATTGCAAGGTGCAATTCTGAAATTTTTTGCTTTTTCCTGCTAATCCTAGCATGATAAAGAAGATTCAAAGAGAGTGAGATGCCAGCTCCTTTCATTCAGTCAGTAGCTTCAAACATTTCTGGTATATGAATAACATGATGTTTTTCAATGGCAAAAATCAATGAATATTGTAAATGCACACACAGTAATTTCTCCGCATTGCAAGGTGCAATTCTGAAATTTTTTGCTTTTTCCTGCTAATCCCAGCATGATAAAGAAGATTCAAAGAGAGTGAGATGCCAGCTCCTTTCATTCAGTCAGTAGCTTCAAACATTTCTGGTATATGAATAACATGATGTTTTTCAATGGCAAAAATCAATGAATATTGTAAATGCACACACAGTAATTTCTCCGCATTGCAAGGTGCAATTCTGAAATTTTTTGCTTTTTCCTGCTAATCCTGGCATGATAAAGAAGATTCAAAGAGAGTGAGATGCCAGCTCCTTTCATTCAGTCAGTAGCTTCAAACATTTCTGGTATATGAATAACATGATGTTTTTCAATGGCAAAAATCAATGAATATTGTAAATGCACAAACAGTAATTTCTCCGCATTGCAATGTGCAATTCTGAAATTTTTTGCTTTTTCCAGCTAATCCTAGCATGATAAAGAAGATTCAAAGAGAGTGAGATGCCAGCTCCTTTCATTCAGTCAGTAGCTTCAAACATTTCTGGACGTTTTTCAATGGCAAAAATCAATGAATATTGTAAATGCACAAACAGTAATATCTCCACATTGCAAGGTGCAATTCTGAAATTTTTTGCTTTTTCCTGCTAATCCTGGCATGATAAAGAAGATTCAAAGAGAGTGAGATGCCAGCTCTTTTCATTCAGTCAGTAGCTTCAAACATTACTGGTATATGAATAACATGTTTTTCAATGGCAAAAATCAATGAATATTGTAAATGCACAAACAGTAATTTCTCCGCATTGCAAGGTGCAATTCTGAAATTTTTTGCTTTTTCCTGCTAATCCTAGCATGATAAAGAAGATTCAAAGAGAGTGAGATGCCAGCTCCTTTCATTCAGTCAGTAGCTTCAAACATTTCTGGTATATGAATAACATGATGTTTTTCAATGGCAAAAATCAATGAATATTGTAAATGCACAAACAGTAATATCTCCACATTGCAAGGTGCAATTCTGAAATTTTTTGCTTTTTCCTGCTAATCCTGGCATGATAAAGAAGATTCAAAGAGAGTGAGATGCCAGCTCTTTTCATTCAGTCAGTAGCTTCAAACATTTCTGGTATATGAATAACATGTTTTTCAATGGCAAAAATCAATGAATATTGTAAATGCACAAACAGTAATATCTCCACATTGCAAGGTGCAATTCTGAAATTTTTTGCTTTTTCCTGCTAATCCTGGCATGATAAAGAAGATTGAAAGAGAGTGAGATGCCAGCTCTTTTCATTCAGTCAGTAGCTTCAAACATTTCTGGTATATGAATAACGATGTTTTTCAATGGCAAAAATCAATGAATATTGTAAATGCACACACAGTAATTTCTCCGCATTGCAAGGTGAAATTCTGAAATTTTTTGCTTTTTCCTGCTAATCCTAGCATGATAAAGAAGATTCAAAGAGAGTGAGATGCCAGCTCCTTTCATTCAGTCAGTAGCTTCAAACATTTCTGGACGTTTTTCAATGGCAAAAATCAATGAATATTGTAAATGCACAAACAGTAATCTCTCCACATTGCAACGTGCAATTCTGAAATTTTTTGCTTTTTCCTGCTAATCCTGGCATGATAAAGAAGATTCAAAGAGAGTGAGATGCCAGCTCTTTTCATACAGTCAGTAGCTTCAAACATTTCTGGTATATGAATAACATGTTTTTCAATGGCAAAAATCAATGAATATTGTAAATGCACAAACAGTAATTTCTCCGCATTGCAAGGTGCAATTCTGAAATTTTTTGCTTTTTCCTGCTAATCCTAGCATGATAAAGAAGATTCAAAGAGAGTGAGATGCCAGCTCCTTTCATTCAGTCAGTAGCTTCAAACATTTCTGGACGTTTTTCAATGGCAAAAATCAATGAATATTGTAAATGCACAAACAGTAATATCTCCACATTGCAAGGTGCAATTCTGAAATTTTTTGCTTTTTCCTGCTAATCCTGGCATGATAAAGAAGATTCAAAGAGAGTGAGATGCCAGCTCTTTTCATTCAGTCAGTAGCTTCAAACATTTCTGGTATATGAATAACATGTTTTTCAATGGCAAAAATCAATGAATATTGTAAATGCACAAACAGTAATTTCTCCGCATTGCAAGGTGCAATTCTGAAATTTTTTGCTTTTTCCTGCTAATCCTAGCATGATAAAGAAGATTCAAAGAGAGTGAGATGCCAGCTCCTTTCATTCAGTCAGTAGCTTCAAACATTTCTGGTATATGAATAACATGATGTTTTTCAATGGCAAAAATCAATGAATATTGTAAATGCACAAACAGTAATATCTCCACATTGCAAGGTGCAATTCTGAAATTTTTTGCTTTTTCCTGCTAATCCTGGCATGATAAAGAAGATTCAAAGAGAGTGAGATGCCAGCTCTTTTAATTCAGTCAGTAGCTTCAAACATTTCTGGTATATGAATAACGATGTTTTTCAATGGCAAAAATCAATGAATATTGTAAATGCACACACAGTAATTTCTCCGCATTGCAAGGTGCAATTCTGAAATTTTTTGCTTTTTCCTGCTAATCCTAGCATGATAAAGAAGATTCAAAGAGAGTGAGATGCCAGCTCCTTTCATTCAGTCAGTAGCTTCAAACATTTCTGGACGTTTTTCAATGGCAAAAATCAATGAATATTGTAAATGCACAAACAGTAATATCTCCACATTGCAAGGTGCAATTCTGAAATTTTTTGCTTTTTCCTGCTAATCCTGGCATGATAAAGAAGATTCAAAGAGAGTGAGATGCCAGCTCTTTTCATTCAGTCAGTAGCTTCAAACATTTCTGGTATATGAATAACATGTTTTTCAATGGCAAAAATCAATGAATATTGTAAATGCACAAACAGTAATTTCTCCGCATTGCAAGGTGCAATTCTGAAATTTTTTGCTTTTTCCTGCTAATCCTAGCATGATAAAGAAGATTCAAAGAGAGTGAGATGCCAGCTCCTTTCATTCAGTCAGTAGCTTCAAACATTTCTGGACGTTTTTCAATGGCAAAAATCAATGAATATTGTAAATGCACAAACAGTAATATCTCCACATTGCAAGGTGCAATTCTGAAATTTTTTGCTTTTTCCTGCTAATCCTGGCATGATAAAGAAGATTCAAAGAGAGTGAGATGCCAGCTCTTTTCATTCAGTCAGTAGCTTCAAACATTTCTGGTATATGAATAACATGTTTTTCAATGGCAAAAATCAATGAATATTGTAAATGCACAAACAGTAATTTCTCCGCATTGCAAGATGCAATTCTGAAATTTTTTGCTTTTTCCTGCTAATCCTAGCATGATAAAGAAGATTCAAAGAGAGTGAGATGCCAGCTCCTTTCATTCAGTCAGTAGCTTCAAACATTTCTGGTATATGAATAACATGATGTTTTTCAATGGCAAAAATCAATGAATATTGTAAATGCACAAACAGTAATTTCTCCGCATTGCAAGGTGCAATTCAGAAATTTTTTGCTTTTTCCTGCTAATCCTAGCATGATAAAGAAGATTCAAAGAGAGTGAGATGCCAGCTGCTTTCATTCAGTCAGTAGCTTCAAACATTTCTGGTATATGAATAACATGATGTTTTTCAATGGCAAAAATCAATGAATATTGTAAATGCACACACAGTAATTTCTCCGCATTGCAAGGTGCAATTCTGAAATTTTTTGCTTTTTCCTGCTAATCCTAGCATGATAAAGAAGATTCAAAGAGAGTGAGATGCCAGCTCCTTTCATTCAGTCAGTAGCTTCAAACATTTCTGGTATATGAATAACATGATGTTTTTCAATGGCAAAAATCAATGAATATTGTAAATGCACACACAGTAATTTCTCCGCATTGCAAGGTGCAATTCTGAAATTTTTTGCTTTTTCCTGCTAATCCTAGCATGATAAAGAAGATTCAAAGAGAGTGAGATGCCAGCTCCTTTCATTCAGTCAGTAGCTTCAAACATTTCTGGTATATGAATAACATGATGTTTTTCAATGGCAAAATCAATGAATATTGTAAATGCACAAACAGTAATTTCTCCGCATTGCAAGGTGCAATTCTGAAATTTTTTGCTTTTTCCTGCTAATCCTAGCATGATAAAGAAGATTCAAAGAGAGTGAGATGCCAGCTCCTTTCATTCAGTCAGTAGCTTCAAACATTTCTGGACGTTTTTCAATGGCAAAAATCAATGAATATTGTAAATGCACAAACAGTAATATCTCCACATTGCAACGTGCAATTCTGAAATTTTTTGCTTTTTCCTGCTAATCCTGGCATGATAAAGAAGATTCAAAGAGAGTGAGATGCCAGCTCTTTTCATTCAGTCAGTAGCTTCAAACATTTCTGGTATATGAATAACATGTTTTTCAATGGCAAAAATCAATGAATATTGTAAATGCACAAACAGTAATTTCTCCGCATTGCAAGGTGCAATTCTGAAATTTTTTGCTTTTTCCTGCTAATCCTAGCATGATAAAGAAGATTCAAAGAGAGTGAGATGCCAGCTCCTTTCATTCAGTCAGTAGCTTCAAACATTTCTGGACGTTTTTCAATGGCAAAAATCAATGAATATTGTAAATGCACAAACAGTAATATCTCCACATTGCAAGGTGCAATTCTGAAATTTTTTGCTTTTTCCTGCTAATCCTGGCATGATAAAGAAGATTCAAAGAGAGTGAGATGCCAGCTCTTTTCATTCAGTCAGTAGCTTCAAACATTTCTGGTATATGAATAACATGTTTTTCAATGGCAAAAATCAATGAATATTGTAAATGCACAAACAGTAATTTCTCCGCATTGCAAGGTGCAATTCTGAAATTTTTTGCTTTTTCCTGCTAATCCTAGCATGATAAAGAAGATTCAAAGAGAGTGAGATGCCAGCTCCTTTCATTCAGTCAGTAGCTTCAAACATTTCTGGTATATGAATAACATGATGTTTTTCAATGGCAAAAATCAATGAATATTGTAAATGCACAAACAGTAATTTCTCCGCATTGCAATGTGCAATTCTGAAATTTTTTGCTTTTTCCTGCTAATCCTAGCATGATAAAGAAGATTCAAAGAGAGTGAGATGCCAGCTCCTTTCATTCAGTCAGTAGCTTCAAACATTTCTGGTATATGAATAACATGATGTTTTTCAATGGCAAAAATCAATGAATATTGTAAATGCACAAACAGTAATTTCTCCGCATTGCAAGGTGCAATTCTGAAATTTTTTGCTTTTTCCTGCTAATCCTAGCATGATAAAGAAGATTCAAAGAGAGTGAGATGCCAGCTCCTTTCATTCAGTCAGTAGCTTCAAACATTTCTGGTATGTGAATAACATGATGTTTTTCAATGGCAAAAATCAATGAATATTGTAAATGCACACACAGTAATTTCTCCGCATTGCAAGGTGCAATTCTGAAATTTTTTGCTTTTTCCTGCTAATCCCAGCATGATAAAGAAGATTCAAAGAGAGTGAGATGCCAGCTCCTTTCATTCAGTCAGTAGCTTCAAACATTTCTGGTATATGAATAACATGATGTTTTTCAATGGCAAAAATCAATGAATATTGTAAATGCACACACAGTAATTTCTCCGCATTGCAAGGTGCAATTCTGAAATTTTTTGCTTTTTCCTGCTAATCCTAGCATGATAAAGAAGATTCAAAGAGAGTGAGATGCCAGCTCCTTTCATTCAGTCAGTAGCTTCAAACATTTCTGGACGTTTTTCAATGGCAAAAATCAATGAATATTGTAAATGCACAAACAGTAATATCTCCACATTGCAAGGTGCAATTCTGAAATTTTTTGCTTTTTCCTGCTAATCCTGGCATGATAAAGAAGATTCAAAGAGAGTGAGATGCCAGCTCTTTTCATTCAGTCAGTAGCTTCAAACATTTCTGGTATATGAATAACGATGTTTTTCAATGGCAAAAATCAATGAATATTGTAAATGCACACACAGTAATTTCTCCGCATTGCAAGGTGCAATTCTGAAATTTTTTGCTTTTTCCTGCTAATCCTAGCATGATAAAGAAGATTCAAAGAGAGTGAGATGCCAGCTCCTTTCATTCAGTCAGTAGCTTCAAACATTTCTGGTATATGAATAACATGATGTTTTTCAATGGCAAAAATCAATGAATATTGTAAATGCACAAACAGTAATTTCTCCGCATTGCAAGGTGCAATTCTGAAATTTTTTGCTTTTTCCTGCTAATCCTAGCATGATAAAGAAGATTCAAAGAGAGTGAGATGCCAGCTCCTTTCATTCAGTCAGTAGCTTCAAACATTTCTGGACGTTTTTCAATGGCAAAAATCAATGAATATTGTAAATGCACAAACAGTAATATCTCCACATTGCAAGGTGCAATTCTGAAATTTTTTGCTTTTTTCTGCTAATCCTGGCATGATAAAGAAGATTCAAAGAGAGTGAGATGCCAGCTCTTTTCATTCAGTCAGTAGCTTCAAACATTTCTGGTATATGAATAACATGTTTTTCAATGGCAAAAATCAATGAATATTGTAAATGCACAAACAGTAATTTCTCCGCATTGCAAGGTGCAATTCTGAAATTTTTTGCTTTTTCCTGCTAATCCTAGCATGATAAAGAAGATTCAAAGAGAGTGAGATGCCAGCTCCTTTCATTCAGTCAGTAGCTTCAAACATTTCTGGTATATGAATAACATGATGTTTTTCAATGGCAAAAATCAATGAATATTGTAAATGCACAAACAGTAATTTCTCCGCATTGCAAGGTGCAATTCTGAAATTTTTTGCTTTTTCCTGCTAATCCTAGCATGATAAAGAAGATTCAAAGAGAGTGAGATGCCAGCTCCTTTCATTCAGTCAGTAGCTTCAAACATTTCTGGACGTTTTTCAATGGCAAAAATCAATGAATATTGTAAATGCACAAACAGTAATATCTCCACATTGCAAGGTGCAATTCTGAAATTTTTTGCTTTTTCCTGCTAATCCTGGCATGATAAAGAAGATTCAAAGAGAGTGAGATGCCAGCTCTTTTCATTCAGTCAGTAGCTTCAAACATTTCTGGTATATGAATAACATGTTTTTCAATGGCAAAAATCAATGAATATTGTAAATGCACAAACAGTAATTTCTCCGCATTGCAATGTGCAATTCTGAAATTTTTTGCTTTTTCCTGTTAATCCTAGCATGATAAAGAAGATTCAAAGAGAGTGAGATGCCAGCTCCTTTCATTCAGTCAGTAGCTTCAAACATTTCTGGACGTTTTTCAATGGCAAAAATCAATGAATATTGTAAATGCACAAACAGTAATATCTCCACATTGCAAGGTGCAATTCTGAAATTTTTTGCTTTTTCCTGCTAATCCTGGCATGATAAAGAAGATTCAAAGAGAGTGAGATGCCAGCTCTTTTCATTCAGTCAGTAGCTTCAAACATTTCTGGTATATGAATAACATGTTTTTCAATGGCAAAATTCAATGAATATTGTAAATGCACAAACAGTAATTTCTCCGCATTCCAAGGTGCAATTCTGAAATTTTTTGCTTTTTCCTGCTAATCCTAGCATGATAAAGAAGATTCAAAGAGAGTGAGATGACAGCTCCTTTCATTCAGTCAGTAGCTTCAAACATTTCTGGTATATGAATAACATGATGTTTTTCAATGGCAAAAATCAATGAATATTGTAAATGCACACACAGTAATTTCTCCGCATTGCAAGGTGCAATTCTGAAATTTTTTGCTTTTTCCTGCTAATCCTGGCATGATAAAGAAGATTCAAAGAGAGTGAGATGCCAGCTCTTTTCATTCAGTCAGTAGCTTCAAACATTTCTGGATGTTTTTCAATGGCAAAAATCAATGAATATTGTAAATGCACAAACAGTAATATCTCCACATTGCAAGGTGCAATTCTGAAATTTTTTGCTTTTTCCTGCTAATCCTGGCATGATAAAGAAGATTCAAAGAGAGTGAGATGCCAGCTCTTTTCATTCAGTCAGTAGCTTCAAACATTTCTGGTATATGAATAACGATGTTTTTCAATGGCAAAAATCAATGAATATTGTAAATGCACACACAGTAATTTCTCCGCATTGCAAGGTGCAATTCTGAAATTTTTTGCTTTTTCCTGCTAATCCTAGCATGATAAAGAAGATTCAAAGAGAGTGAGATGCCAGCTCCTTTCATTCAGTCAGTAGCTTCAAACATTTCTGGACGTTTTTCAATGGCAAAAATCAATGAATATTGTAAATGCACAAACAGTAATATCTCCACATTGTAAGGTGCAATTCTGAAATTTTTTGCTTTTTCCTGCTAATCCTGGCATGATAAAGAAGATTCAAAGAGAGTGAGATGCCAGCTCTTTTCATTCAGTCAGTAGCTTCAAACATTTCTGGTATATGAATAACGATGTTTTTCAATGGCAAAAATCAATGAATATTGTAAATGCACACACAGTAATTTCTCCGCATTGAAAGGTGCAATTCTGAAATTTTTTGCTTTTTCCTGCTAATCCTAGCATGATAAAGAAGATTCAAAGAGAGTGAGATGCCAGCTCCTTTCATTCAGTCAGTAGCTTCAAACATTTCTGGTATATGAATAACATGATGTTTTTCAATGGCAAAAATCAATGAATATTGTAAATGCACACACAGTAATTTCTCCGCATTGCAAGGTGCAATTCTGAAATTTTTTGCTTTTTCCTGCTAATCCTAGCATGATAAAGAAGATTCAAAGAGAGTGAGATGCCAGCTCCTTTCATTCAGTCAGTAGCTTCAAACATTTCTGGTATATGAATAACATGATGTTTTTCAATGGCAAAAATCAATGAATATTGTAAATGCACACACAGTAATTTCTCCGCATTGCAAGGTGCAATTCTGAAATTTTTTGCTTTTTCCTGCTAATCCTAGCATGATAAAGAAGATTCAAAGAGAGTGAGATGCCAGCTCCTTTCATTCAGTCAGTAGCTTCAAACATTTCTGGTATATGAATAACATGATGTGTTTCAATGGCAAAAATCAATGAATATTGTAAATGCACAAACAGTAATTTCTCCGCATTGCAAGGTGCAATTCTGAAATTTTTTGCTTTTTCCTGCTAATCCTAGCATGATAAAGAAGATTCAAAGAGAGTGAGATGCCAGCTCCTTTCATTCAGTCAGTAGCTTCAAACATTTCTGGTATATGAATAACATGATGTGTTTCAATGGCAAAAATCAATGAATATTGTAAATGCACAAACAGTAATTTCTCCGCATTGCAAGGTGCAATTCTGAAATTTTTTGCTTTTTCCTGCTAATCCTAGCATGATAAAGAAGATTCAAAGAGAGTGAGATGCCAGCTCTTTTCATTCAGTCAGTAGCTTCAAACATTTCTGGTATATGAATAACGATGTTTTTCAATGGCAAAAATCAATGAATATTGTAAATGCACACACAGTAATTTCTCCGCATTGCAAGGTGCAATTCTGAAATTTTTTGCTTTTTCCTGCTAATCCTAGCATGATAAAGAAGATTCAAAGAGAGTGAGATGCCAGCTCCTTTCATTCAGTCAGTAGCTTCAAACATTTCTGGTATATGAATAACATGATGTGTTTCAATGGCAAAAATCAATGAATATTGTAAATGCACAAACAGTAATTTCTCCGCATTGCAAGGTGCAATTCTGAAATTTTTTGCTTTTTCCTGCTAATCCTAGCATGATAAAGAAGATTCAAAGAGAGTGAGATGCCAGCTCCTTTCATTCAGTCAGTAGCTTCAAACATTTCTGGACGTTTTTCAATGGCAAAAATCAATGAATATTGTAAATGCACAAACAGTAATATCTCCACATTGCAACGTGCAATTCTGAAATTTTTTGCTTTTTCCTGCTAATCCTGGCATGATAAAGAAGATTCAAAGAGAGTGAGATGCCAGCTCTTTTCATTCAGTCAGTAGCTTCAAACATTTCTGGTATATGAATAACATGTTTTTCAATGGCAAAAATCAATGAATATTGTAAATGCACAAACAGTAATTTCTCCGCATTGCAAGGTGCAATTCTGAAATTTTTTGCTTTTTCCTGCTAATCCTAGCATGATAAAGAAGATTCAAAGAGAGTGAGATGCCAGCTCCTTTCATTCAGTCAGTAGCTTCAAACATTTCTGGACGTTTTTCAATGGCAAAAATCAATGAATATTGTAAATGCACAAACAGTAATATCTCCACATTGCAAGGTGCAATTCTGAAATTTTTTGCTTTTTCCTGCTAATCCTGGCATGATAAAGAAGATTCAAAGAGAGTGAGATGCCAGCTCTTTTCATTCAGTCAGTAGCTTCAAACATTTCTGGTATATGAATAACATGATGTTTTTCAATGGCAAAAATCAATGAATATTGTAAATGCACAAACAGTAATTTCTCCGCATTGCAATGTGCAATTCTGAAATTTTTTGCTTTTTCCTGCTAATCCTAGCATGATAAAGAAGATTCAAAGAGAGTGAGATGCCAGCTCCTTTCATTCAGTCAGTAGCTTCAAACATTTCTGGACGTTTTTCAATGGCAAAAATCAATGAATATTGTAAATGCACAAACAGTAATATCTCCACATTGCAAGGTGCAATTCTGAAATTTTTTGCTTTATCCTGCTAATCCTGGCATGATAAAGAAGATTCAAAGAGAGTGAGATGCCAGCTCTTTTCATTCAGTCGTTAGCTTCAAACATTTCTGGTATATGAATAACATGTTTTTCAATGGCAAAAATCAATGAATATTGTAAATGCACAAACAGTAATTTCTCCGCATTGCAAGGTGCAATTCTGAAATTTTTTGCTTTTTCCTGCTAATCCTAGCATGATAAAGAAGATTCAAAGAGAGTGAGATGACAGCTCCTTTCATTCAGTCAGTAGCTTCAAACATTTCTGGTATATGAATAACATGATGTTTTTCAATGGCAAAAATCAATGAATATTGTAAATGCACACACAGTAATTTCTCCGCATTGCAAGGTGCAATTCTGAAATTTTTTGCTTTTTCCTGCTAATCCTGGCATGATAAAGAAGATTCAAAGAGAGTGAGATGCCAGCTCTTTTCATTCAGTCAGTAGCTTCAAACATTTCTGGACGTTTTTCAATGGCAAAAATCAATGAATATTGTAAATGCACAAACAGTAATATCTCCACATTGCAAGGTGCAATTCTGAAATTTTTTGCTTTTTCCTGCTAATCCTGGCATGATAAAGAAGATTCAAAGAGAGTGAGATGCCAGCTCTTTTCATTCAGTCAGTAGCTTCAAACATTTCTGGTGTATGAATAACGATGTTTTTCAATGGCAAAAATCAATGAATATTGTAAATGCACACACAGTAATTTCTCCGCATTGCAAGGTGCAATTCTGAAATTTTTTGCTTTTTCCTGCTAATCCTAGCATGATAAAGAAGATTCAAAGAGAGTGAGATGCCAGGTCCTTTCATTCAGTCAGTAGCTTCAAACATTTCTGGACATTTTTCAATGGCAAAAATCAATGAATATTGTAAATGCACAAACAGTAATATCTCCACATTGCAAGGTGCAATTCTGAAATTTTTTGCTTTTTCCTGCTAATCCTGGCATGATAAAGAAGATTCAAAGAGAGTGAGATGCCAGCTCTTTTCATTCAGTCAGTAGCTTCAAACATTTCTGGTATATGAATAACATGTTTTTCAATGGCAAAAATCAATGAATATTGTAAATGCACAAACAGTAATATCTCCACATTGCAAGGTGCAATTCTGAAATTTTTTGCTTTTTCCTGCTAATCCTGGCATGATAAAGAAGATTCAAAGAGAGTGAGATGCCAGCTCTTTTCATTCAGTCAGTAGCTTCAAACATTTCTGGTATATGAATAACGATGTTTTTCAATGGCAAAAATCAATGAATATTGTAAATGCACACACAGTAATTTCTCCGCATTGCAAGGTGCAATTCTGAAATTTTTTGCTTTTTCCTGCTAATCCTAGCATGATAAAGAAGATTCAAAGAGAGTTAGATGCCAGCTCCTTTCATTCAGTCAGTAGCTTCAAACATTTCTGGACGTTTTTCAATGGCAAAAATCAATGAATATTGTAAATGCACACACAGTAATTTCTCCGCATTGCAAGGTGCAATTCTGAAATTTTTTGCTTTTTCCTGCTAATCCTAGCATGATAAAGAAGATTCAAAGAGAGTGAGATGCCAGCTCCTTTCATTCAGTCAGTAGCTTCAAACATTTCTGGACGTTTTTCAATGGCAAAAATCAATGAATATTGTAAATGCACAAACAGTAATATCTCCACATTGCAAGGTGCAATTCTGAAATTTTTTGCTTTTTCCTGCTAATCCTGGCATGATAAAGAAGATTCAAAGAGAGTGAGATGCCAGCTCTTTTCATTCAGTCAGTAGCTTCAAACATTTCTGGTATATGAATAACATGTTTTTCAATGGCAAAAATCAATGAATATTGTAAATGCACAAACAGTAATTTCTCCGCATTGCAAGGTGCAATTCTGAAATTTTTTGCTTTTTCCTGCTAATCCTAGCATGATAAAGAAGATTCAAAGAGAGTGAGATGCCAGCTCCTTTCATTCAGTCAGTAGCTTCAAACATTTCTGGTATATGAATAACATGATGTTTTTCAATGGCAAAAATCAATGAATATTGTAAATGCACAAACAGTAATTTCTCCGCATTGCAATGTGCAATTCTGAAATTTTTTGCTTTTTCCTGCTAATCCTAGCATGATAAAGAAGATTCAAAGAGAGTGAGATGCCAGCTCCTTTCATTCAGTCAGTAGCTTCAAACATTTCTGGACGTTTTTCAATGGCAAAAATCAATGAATATTGTAAATGCACAAACAGTAATATCTCCACATTGCAAGGTGCAATTCTGAATTTTTTTGCTTTTTCCTGCTAATCCTGGCATGATAAAGAAGATTCAAAGAGAGTGAGATGCCAGCTCTTTTCATTCAGTCAGTAGCTTCAAACATTTCTGGTATATGAATAACGATGTTTTTCAATGGCAAAAATCAATGAATATTGTAAATGCACAAACAGTAATTTCTCCGCATTGCAAGGTGCAATTCTGAAATTTTTTGCTTTTTCCTGCTAATCCTAGCATGATAAAGAAGATTCAAAGAGAGTGAGATGCCAGCTCCTTTCATTCAGTCAGTAGCTTCAAACATTTCTGGACGTTTTTCAATGGCAAAAATCAATGAATATTGTAAATGCACAAACAGTAATATCTCCACATTGCAACGTGCAATTCTGAAATTTTTTGCTTTTTCCTGCTAATCCTGGCATGATAAAGAAGATTCAAAGAGAGTGAGATGCCAGCTCTTTTCATTCAGTCAGTAGCTTCAAACATTTCTGGTATATGAATAACATGTTTTTCAATGGCAAAAATCAATGAATATTGTAAATGCACAAACAGTAATTTCTCCGCATTGCAAGGTGCAATTCTGAAATTTTTTGCTTTTTCCTGCTAATCCTAGCATGATAAAGAAGATTCAAAGAGAGTGAGATGCCAGCTCCTTTCATTCAGTCAGTAGCTTCAAACATTTCTGGACGTTTTTCAATGGCAAAAATCAATGAATATTGTAAATGCACAAACAGTAATATCTCCACATTGCAAGGTGCAATTCTGAAATTTTTTGCTTTTTCCTGCTAATCCTGGCATGATAAAGAAGATTCAAAGAGAGTGAGATGCCAGCTCTTTTCATTCAGTCAGTAGCTTCAAACATTTCTGGTATATGAATAACATGATGTTTTTCAATGGCAAAAATCAATGAATATTGTAAATGCACAAACAGTAATTTCTCCGCATTGCAATGTGCAATTCTGAAATTTTTTGCTTTTTCCTGCTAATCCTAGCATGATAAAGAAGATTCAAAGAGAGTGAGATGCCAGCTCCTTTCATTCAGTCAGTAGCTTCAAACATTTCTGGACGTTTTTCAATGGCAAAAATCAATGAATATTGTAAATGCACAAACAGTAATATCTCCACATTGCAAGGTGCAATTCTGAAATTTTTTGCTTTATCCTGCTAATCCTGGCATGATAAAGAAGATTCAAAGAGAGTGAGATGCCAGCTCTTTTCATTCAGTCGTTAGCTTCAAACATTTCTGGTATATGAATAACATGTTTTTCAATGGCAAAAATCAATGAATATTGTAAATGCACAAACAGTAATTTCTCCGCATTGCAAGGTGCAATTCTGAAATTTTTTGCTTTTTCCTGCTAATCCTAGCATGATAAAGAAGATTCAAAGAGAGTGAGATGACAGCTCCTTTCATTCAGTCAGTAGCTTCAAACATTTCTGGTATATGAATAACATGATGTTTTTCAATGGCAAAAATCAATGAATATTGTAAATGCACACACAGTAATTTCTCCGCATTGCAAGGTGCAATTCTGAAATTTTTTGCTTTTTCCTGCTAATCCTGGCATGATAAAGAAGATTCAAAGAGAGTGAGATGCCAGCTCTTTTCATTCAGTCAGTAGCTTCAAACATTTCTGGACGTTTTTCAATGGCAAAAATCAATGAATATTGTAAATGCACAAACAGTAATATCTCCACATTGCAAGGTGCAATTCTGAAATTTTTTGCTTTTTCCTGCTAATCCTGGCATGATAAAGAAGATTCAAAGAGAGTGAGATGCCAGCTCTTTTCATTCAGTCAGTAGCTTCAAACATTTCTGGTGTATGAATAACGATGTTTTTCAATGGCAAAAATCAATGAATATTGTAAATGCACACACAGTAATTTCTCCGCATTGCAAGGTGCAATTCTGAAATTTTTTGCTTTTTCCTGCTAATCCTAGCATGATAAAGAAGATTCAAAGAGAGTGAGATGCCAGGTCCTTTCATTCAGTCAGTAGCTTCAAACATTTCTGGACATTTTTCAATGGCAAAAATCAATGAATATTGTAAATGCACAAACAGTAATATCTCCACATTGCAAGGTGCAATTCTGAAATTTTTTGCTTTTTCCTGCTAATCCTGGCATGATAAAGAAGATTCAAAGAGAGTGAGATGCCAGCTCTTTTCATTCAGTCAGTAGCTTCAAACATTTCTGGTATATGAATAACATGTTTTTCAATGGCAAAAATCAATGAATATTGTAAATGCACAAACAGTAATATCTCCACATTGCAAGGTGCAATTCTGAAATTTTTTGCTTTTTCCTGCTAATCCTGGCATGATAAAGAAGATTCAAAGAGAGTGAGATGCCAGCTCTTTTCATTCAGTCAGTAGCTTCAAACATTTCTGGTATATGAATAACGATGTTTTTCAATGGCAAAAATCAATGAATATTGTAAATGCACACACAGTAATTTCTCCGCATTGCAAGGTGCAATTCTGAAATTTTTTGCTTTTTCCTGCTAATCCTAGCATGATAAAGAAGATTCAAAGAGAGTTAGATGCCAGCTCCTTTCATTCAGTCAGTAGCTTCAAACATTTCTGGACGTTTTTCAATGGCAAAAATCAATGAATATTGTAAATGCACACACAGTAATTTCTCCGCATTGCAAGGTGCAATTCTGAAATTTTTTGCTTTTTCCTGCTAATCCTAGCATGATAAAGAAGATTCAAAGAGAGTGAGATGCCAGCTCCTTTCATTCAGTCAGTAGCTTCAAACATTTCTGGACGTTTTTCAATGGCAAAAATCAATGAATATTGTAAATGCACAAACAGTAATATCTCCACATTGCAAGGTGCAATTCTGAAATTTTTTGCTTTTTCCTGCTAATCCTGGCATGATAAAGAAGATTCAAAGAGAGTGAGATGCCAGCTCTTTTCATTCAGTCAGTAGCTTCAAACATTTCTGGTATATGAATAACATGTTTTTCAATGGCAAAAATCAATGAATATTGTAAATGCACAAACAGTAATTTCTCCGCATTGCAAGGTGCAATTCTGAAATTTTTTGCTTTTTCCTGCTAATCCTAGCATGATAAAGAAGATTCAAAGAGAGTGAGATGCCAGCTCCTTTCATTCAGTCAGTAGCTTCAAACATTTCTGGTATATGAATAACATGATGTTTTTCAATGGCAAAAATCAATGAATATTGTAAATGCACAAACAGTAATTTCTCCGCATTGCAATGTGCAATTCTGAAATTTTTTGCTTTTTCCTGCTAATCCTAGCATGATAAAGAAGATTCAAAGAGAGTGAGATGCCAGCTCCTTTCATTCAGTCAGTAGCTTCAAACATTTCTGGACGTTTTTCAATGGCAAAAATCAATGAATATTGTAAATGCACAAACAGTAATATCTCCACATTGCAAGGTGCAATTCTGAATTTTTTTGCTTTTTCCTGCTAATCCTGGCATGATAAAGAAGATTCAAAGAGAGTGAGATGCCAGCTCTTTTCATTCAGTCAGTAGCTTCAAACATTTCTGGTATATGAATAACGATGTTTTTCAATGGCAAAAATCAATGAATATTGTAAATGCACAAACAGTAATTTCTCCGCATTGCAAGGTGCAATTCTGAAATTTTTTGCTTTTTCCTGCTAATCCTAGCATGATAAAGAAGATTCAAAGAGAGTGAGATGCCAGCTCCTTTCATTCAGTCAGTAGCTTCAAACATTTCTGGACGTTTTTCAATGGCAAAAATCAATCAATATTGTAAATGCACAAACAGTAATATCTCCACATTGCAAGGTGCAATTCTGAAATTTTTTGCTTTTTCCTGCTAATCCTGGCATGATAAAGAAGATTCAAAGAGAGTGAGATGCCAGCTCTTTTCATTCAGTCAGTAGCTTCAAACATTTCTGGTATATGAATAACATGTTTTTCAATGGCAAAAATCAATGAATATTGTAAATGCACAAACAGTAATTTCTCCGCATTGCAAGGTGCAATTCTGAAATTTTTTGCTTTTTCCTGCTAATCCTAGCATGATAAAGAAGATTCAAAGAGAGTGAGATGCCAGCTCTTTTCATTCAGTCAGTAGCTTCAAACATTTCTGGACGTTTTTCAATGGCAAAAATCAATGAATATTGTAAATGCACAAACAGTAATATCTCCACATTGCAAGGTGCAATTCTGAAATTTTTTGCTTTTTCCTGCTAATCCTGGCATGATAAAGAAGATTCAAAGAGAGTGAGATGCCAGCTCTTTTCATTCAGTCAGTAACTTCAAACATTTCTGGTATATGAATAACATGTTTTTCAATGGCAAAAATCAATGAATATTGTAAATGCACAAACAGTAATTTCTCCGCATTGCAAGGTGCAATTCTGAAATTTTTTGCTTTTTCCTGCTAATCCTAGCATGATAAAGAAGATTCAAAGAGAGTGAGATGCCAGCTCCTTTCATTCAGTCAGTAGCTTCAAACATTTCTGGTATATGAATAACATGATGTTTTTCAATGGCAAAAATCAATGAATATTGTAAATGCACAAACAGTAATTTCTCCGCATTGCAAGGTGCAATTCTGAAATTTTTTGCTTTTTCCTGCTAATCCTAGCATGATAAAGAAGATTCAAAGAGAGTGAGATGCCAGCTCCTTTCATTCAGTCAGTAGCTTCAAACATTTCTGGTATATGAATAACATGATGTTTTTCAATGGCAAAAATCAATGAATATTGTAAATGCACACACAGTAATTTCTCCGCATTGCAAGGTGCAATTCTGAAATTTTTTGCTTTTTCCTGCTAATCCTAGCATGATAAAGAAGATTCAAAGAGAGTGAGATGCCAGCTCCTTTCATTCAGTCAGTAGCTTCAAACATTTCTGGTATATGAATAACATGATGTGTTTCAATGGCAAAAATCAATGAATATTGTAAATGCACAAACAGTAATTTCTCCGCATTGCAAGGTGCAATTCTGAAATTTTTTGCTTTTTCCTGCTAATCCTAGCATGATAAAGAAGATTCAAAGAGAGTGAGATGCCAGCTCCTTTCATTCAGTCAGTAGCTTCAAACATTTCTGGTATATGAATAACATGATGTGTTTCAATGGCAAAAATCAATGAATATTGTAAATGCACAAACAGTAATTTCTCCGCATTGCAAGGTGCAATTCTGAAATTTTTTGCTTTTTCCTGCTAATCCTAGCATGATAAAGAAGATTCAAAGAGAGTGAGATGCCAGCTCTTTTCATTCAGTCAGTAGCTTCAAACATTTCTGGTATATGAATAACGATGTTTTTCAATGGCAAAAATCAATGAATATTGTAAATGCACACACAGTAATTTCTCCGCATTGCAAGGTGCAATTCTGAAATTTTTTGCTTTTTCCTGCTAATCCTAGCATGATAAAGAAGATTCAAAGAGAGTGAGATGCCAGCTCCTTTCATTCAGTCAGTAGCTTCAAACATTTCTGGTATATGAATAACATGATGTGTTTCAATGGCAAAAATCAATGAATATTGTAAATGCACAAACAGTAATTTCTCCGCATTGCAAGGTGCAATTCTGAAATTTTTTGCTTTTTCCTGCTAATCCTAGCATGATAAAGAAGATTCAAAGAGAGTGAGATGCCAGCTCCTTTCATTCAGTCAGTAGCTTCAAACATTTCTGGACGTTTTTCAATGGCAAAAATCAATGAATATTGTAAATGCACAAACAGTAATATCTCCACATTGCAACGTGCAATTCTGAAATTTTTTGCTTTTTCCTGCTAATCCTGGCATGATAAAGAAGATTCAAAGAGAGTGAGATGCCAGCTCTTTTCATTCAGTCAGTAGCTTCAAACATTTCTGGTATATGAATAACATGTTTTTCAATGGCAAAAATCAATGAATATTGTAAATGCACAAACAGTAATTTCTCCGCATTGCAAGGTGCAATTCTGAAATTTTTTTGCTTTTTCCTGCTAATCCTAGCATGATAAAGAAGATTCAAAGAGAGTGAGATTGCAGATGATGTTATGCTTTCCTTGCTGGACCCAGTAAATTCGGTTGCGGAAGTTTCGAAGGTTCTAGAACTATTCTCTCAGATTTCTTATTTTAAGATCAATAATGAGAAGTCTAAACTTTTAAACATTAATCTGGACCGTCAGACGAGAGAGGTTTTACACTCGAGATTTTCCTTCGGTCTGGCTAAACGCAATCTGACTTATTTGGGGATCAGTATTGGTAAAACTATTAACTCAACAATTTCTGACAACCTGGTTCTGATTGAGGATATCGTCCGTGGAGATTTGATGGAATTTTTGAAAAGAGATTTGTCATGGTGGGGTAGAGTCCTCTCTATTAAGATGTTTGTTCTACCCAAAATCTTGTATTTTTTCCGCAACTTACCTTTAACTATTTCTCACATCTTTATTCAAAAAATTCAAAATCAGATTAATTCCTATGTCTGGGATAATAAACGTGCGAGGATATCTGCAGATATATTGTACAAGAATAAGTGCAACGGAGGTCTGAGCCACCCTAATATTTCCGCTTACTATTTGGCAAACCTCATCAAACAGAGCAGTAATTGGTTTAATTCTGACAGTCCCCCAGCTTGGATGACTCTGGAGACCTTCTTAAATAATGGTTCTTCTCCCCGTGAATTGTTACTTAGGCATCTCTTTAAACAGTGCACTCATGATTCTTCCCATCCTATTTTCCAGGCGATTATTGACGCCTGGAAAAAAATCGCCAAAAGAAAGAAAAAGAGTCCCCTAAGAGATTCTGATAGGGATAAGTTTTCTTTTGTCAAAAACTTTCCAATTGGTTTTGTTGCTGATCTGTATAACTCTTCCATTCCAGATCAGTGGGACAATAAAGGGTTAAGGAAAATTGGAGACTTCTATGAAGCTTCTGCCTTTATTCCTTTCCAAACTCTTAAAAAAAGATTCAACTTACCTTCCTCTGATTTCTTTTTATACTCTCATTTAAAGAGCATTATTCTGGAATTTATTTCTGGTAAACTTATTGTTTCTGAAACCTCGGTGAACCTGTTAAGCAACCCATCCCACAAAATTTTTTGGAGCCTGAGACACATATATAACAGCTTCAATAATGATCTTTCCTTCCAAAAACACCTCTACATGATACGCTGGGAAAAAGATCTAAAACTCAATTTCCAATCCGACCAATGGGAGAGTGCTGTTCTTTTTTCTCAGGCCTCTAATATATCTATGCCCTTACAAGAGGCTTACTTCAAAATTCTAACCAGATGGTATTACACTCCAATCAGGCTTCACCATATAAAGCCCAGCAACTCTCCCCTTTGTTGGAGGGAGTGCGGCCTTAGGGGAGATCTTTTACATCTCTTTTGGAGCTGCCCTAAAATCCGGAATCTATGGGCTCAGATCTCTTCTTTGGTAGATGACCTTTTAGGCAGACCTGTAGTATTGACCCCTCAAATGGCTTTACTATCCTTAGATCTTGAACCATATAAGTCGTTTGAAAGATCTTTGGTGATTCACTTATTTTCAGTGTGTAAGAACGCATTGGCTTTTTATTGGAGAAAGTCATATGTCCCCACTTTGGAGGACTTAGTTGATAAGATGAATCTCCATAGAATATTTGAACTCAGATTTGCCCTTATCAACAATAATTTACTTAAATTTTCTAGGAAGTGGGATATTTGGCTCACTAAATTCCCTCAACCCTCTCATAACGCTGGAACATCTTAATGTGTGTCGTGTTTAGCTCATTAATATGTTTAATTTTTGCTAATGATAGTAATGTGTGTTTAAAGTGTTCAAATTTCTGTATTATCGTATATACTATTTGACGAACAAATTTCTCCCATCTTTCCTGATTATCCATTCCCGTTTGTTCCCTTTCCCTTTCCCTTCCCTCAGAATTTTTCCCTTATTATGAATATTCTTTTGTCACTACTTTTATGCTACGTGTGTTATTCCCCTGTTAAATTGTTTATTAAAAATAAAAAAAAATATGGTAAAACAAAGAGAGTGAGATGCCAGCTCCTTTCATTCAGTCAGTAGCTTCAAACATTTCTGGACGTTTTTCAATGGCAAAAATCAATGAATATTGTAAATGCACAAACAGTAATATCTCCACATTGCAAGGTGCAATTCTGAAATTTTTTGCTTTTTCCTGCTAATCCTGGCATGATAAAGAAGATTCAAAGAGAGTGAGATGCCAGCTCTTTTCATTCAGTCAGTAGCTTCAAACATTTCTGGTATATGAATAACATGATGTTTTTCAATGGCAAAAATCAATGAATATTGTAAATGCACAAACAGTAATTTCTCCGCATTGCAATGTGCAATTCTGAAATTTTTTGCTTTTTCCTGCTAATCCTAGCATGATAAAGAAGATTCAAAGAGAGTGAGATGCCAGCTCCTTTCATTCAGTCAGTAGCTTCAAACATTTCTGGACGTTTTTCAATGGCAAAAATCAATGAATATTGTAAATGCACAAACAGTAATATCTCCACATTGCAAGGTGCAATTCTGAAATTTTTTGCTTTATCCTGCTAATCCTGGCATGATAAAGAAGATTCAAAGAGAGTGAGATGCCAGCTCTTTTCATTCAGTCAGTAGCTTCAAACATTTCTGGTATATGAATAACATGTTTTTCAATGGCAAAAATCAATGAATATTGTAAATGCACAAACAGTAATTTCTCCGCATTGCAAGGTGCAATTCTGAAATTTTTTGCTTTTTCCTGCTAATCCTAGCATGATAAAGAAGATTCAAAGAGAGTGAGATGACAGCTCCTTTCATTCAGTCAGTAGCTTCAAACATTTCTGGTATATGAATAACATGATGTTTTTCAATGGCAAAAATCAATGAATATTGTAAATGCACACACAGTAATTTCTCCGCATTGCAAGGTGCAATTCTGAAATTTTTTGCTTTTTCCTGCTAATCCTGGCATTATAAAGAAGATTCAAAGAGAGTGAGATGCCAGCTCTTTTCATTCAGTCAGTAGCTTCAAACATTTCTGGACGTTTTTCAATGGCAAAAATCAATGAATATTGTAAATGCACAAACAGTAATATCTCCACATTGCAAGGTGCAATTCTGAAATTTTTTGCTTTTTCCTGCTAATCCTGGCATGATAAAGAAGATTCAAAGAGAGTGAGATGCCAGCTCTTTTCATTCAGTCAGTAGCTTCAAACATTTCTGGTGTATGAATAACGATGTTTTTCAATGGCAAAAATCAATGAATATTGTAAATGCACACACAGTAATTTCTCCGCATTGCAAGGTGCAATTCTGAAATTTTTTGCTTTTTCCTGCTAATCCTAGCATGATAAAGAAGATTCAAAGAGAGTGAGATGCCAGGTCCTTTCATTCAGTCAGTAGCTTCAAACATTTCTGGACATTTTTCAATGGCAAAAATCAATGAATATTGTAAATGCACAAACAGTAATATCTCCACATTGCAAGGTGCAATTCTGAAATTTTTTGCTTTTTCCTGCTAATCCTGGCATGATAAAGAAGATTCAAAGAGAGTGAGATGCCAGCTCTTTTCATTCAGTCAGTAGCTTCAAACATTTCTGGTATATGAATAACATGTTTTTCAATGGCAAAAATCAATGAATATTGTAAATGCACAAACAGTAATATCTCCACATTGCAAGGTGCAATTCTGAAATTTTTTGCTTTTTCCTGCTAATCCTGGCATGATAAAGAAGATTCAAAGAGAGTGAGATGCCAGCTCTTTTCATTCAGTCAGTAGCTTCAAACATTTCTGGTATATGAATAACGATGTTTTTCAATGGCAAAAATCAATGAATATTGTAAATGCACACACAGTAATTTCTCCGCATTGCAAGGTGCAATTCTGAAATTTTTTGCTTTTTCCTGCTAATCCTAGCATGATAAAGAAGATTCAAAGAGAGTTAGATGCCAGCTCCTTTCATTCAGTCAGTAGCTTCAAACATTTCTGGACGTTTTTCAATGGCAAAAATCAATGAATATTGTAAATGCACACACAGTAATTTCTCCGCATTGCAATGTGCAATTCTGAAATTTTTTGCTTTTTCCTGCTAATCCTAGCATGATAAAGAAGATTCAAAGAGAGTGAGATGCCAGCTCCTTTCATTCAGTCAGTAGCTTCAAACATTTCTGGACGTTTTTCAATGGCAAAAATCAATGAATATTGTAAATGCACAAACAGTAATATCTCCACATTGCAAGGTGCAATTCTGAAATTTTTTGCTTTTTCCTGCTAATCCTGGCATGATAAAGAAGATTCAAAGAGAGTGAGATGCCAGCTCTTTTCATTCAGTCAGTAGCTTCAAACATTTCTGGTATATGAATAACATGTTTTTCAATGGCAAAAATCAATGAATATTGTAAATGCACAAACAGTAATTTCTCCGCATTGCAAGGTGCAATTCTGAAATTTTTTGCTTTTTCCTGCTAATCCTAGCATGATAAAGAAGATTCAAAGAGAGTGAGATGCCAGCTCCTTTCATTCAGTCAGTAGCTTCAAACATTTCTGGTATATGAATAACATGATGTTTTTCAATGGCAAAAATCAATGAATATTGTAAATGCACAAACAGTAATTTCTCCGCATTGCAATGTGCAATTCTGAAATTTTTTGCTTTTTCCTGCTAATCCTAGCATGATAAAGAAGATTCAAAGAGAGTGAGATGCCAGCTCCTTTCATTCAGTCAGTAGCTTCAAACATTTCTGGACGTTTTTCAATGGCAAAAATCAATGAATATTGTAAATGCACAAACAGTAATATCTCCACATTGCAAGGTGCAATTCTGAATTTTTTTGCTTTTTCCTGCTAATCCTGGCATGATAAAGAAGATTCAAAGAGAGTGAGATGCCAGCTCTTTTCATTCAGTCAGTAGCTTCAAACATTTCTGGTATATGAATAACGATGTTTTTCAATGGCAAAAATCAATGAATATTGTAAATGCACAAACAGTAATTTCTCCACATTGCAAGGTGCAATTCTGAAATTTTTTGCTTTTTCCTGCTAATCCTAGCATGATAAAGAAGATTCAAAGAGAGTGAGATGCCAGCTCCTTTCATTCAGTCAGTAGCTTCAAACATTTCTGGACGTTTTTCAATGGCAAAAATCAATGAATATTGTAAATGCACAAACAGTAATATCTCCACATTGCAAGGTGCAATTCTGAAATTTTTTGCTTTTTCCTGCTAATCCTGGCATGATAAAGAAGATTCAAAGAGAGTGAGATGCCAGCTCTTTTCATTCAGTCAGTAGCTTCAAACATTTCTGGTATATGAATAACATGTTTTTCAATGGCAAAAATCAATGAATATTGTAAATGCACAAACAGTAATTTCTCCGCATTGCAAGGTGCAATTCTGAAATTTTTTTGCTTTTTCCTGCTAATCCTAGCATGATAAAGAAGATTCAAAGAGAGTGAGATGCCAGCTCTTTTCATTCAGTCAGTAGCTTCAAACATTTCTGGACGTTTTTCAATGGCAAAAATCAATGAATATTGTAAATGCACAAACAGTAATATCTCCACATTGCAAGGTGCAATTCTGAAATTTTTTGCTTTTTCCTGCTAATCCTGGCATGATAAAGAAGATTCAAAGAGAGTGAGATGCCAGCTCTTTTCATTCAGTCAGTAACTTCAAACATTTCTGGTATATGAATAACATGTTTTTCAATGGCAAAAATCAATGAATATTGTAAATGCACAAACAGTAATTTCTCCGCATTGCAAGGTGCAATTCTGAAATTTTTTGCTTTTTCCTGCTAATCCTAGCATGATAAAGAAGATTCAAAGAGAGTGAGATGCCAGCTCCTTTCATTCAGTCAGTAGCTTCAAACATTTCTGGTATATGAATAACATGATGTTTTTCAATGGCAAAAATCAATGAATATTGTAAATGCACAAACAGTAATTTCTCCGCATTGCAATGTGCAATTCTGAAATTTTTTGCTTTTTCCTGCTAATCCTAGCATGATAAAGAAGATTCAAAGAGAGTGAGATGCCAGCTCCTTTCATTCAGTCAGTAGCTTCAAACATTTCTGGACGTTTTTCAATGGCAAAAATCAATGAATATTGTAAATGCACAAACAGTAATATCTCCACATTGCAAGGTGCAATTCTGAAATTTTTTGCTTTTTCCTGCTAATCCTGGCATGATAAAGAAGATTCAAAGAGAGTGAGATGCCAGCTCTTTTCATTCAGTCAGTAGCTTCAAACATTTCTGGTATATGAATAACATGTTTTTCAATGGCAAAAATCAATGAATATTGTAAATGCACAAACAGTAATATCTCCACATTGCAAGGTGCAATTCTGAAATTTTTTGCTTTTTCCTGCTAATCCTGGCATGATAAAGAAGATTCAAAGAGAGTGAGATGCCAGCTCTTTTCATTCAGTCAGTAGCTTCAAACATTTCTGGTATATGAATAACGATGTTTTTCAATGGCAAAAATCAATGAATATTGTAAATGCACACACAGTAATTTCTCCGCATTGCAAGGTGCAATTCTGAAATTTTTTGCTTTTTCCTGCTAATCCTAGCATGATAAAGAAGATTCAAAGAGAGTGAGATGCCAGCTCCTTTCATTCAGTCAGTAGCTTCAAACATTTCTGGACGTTTTTCAATGGCAAAAATCAATGAATATTGTAAATGCACAAACAGTAATATCTCCACATTGCAATGTGCAATTCTGAAATTTTTTGCTTTTTCCTGCTCCTCTTAGCATGATAAAGAAGATTCAAAGAGAGTGAGATGCCAGCTCTTTTCATTCAGTCAGTAGCTTCAAACATTTCTGGTATATGAATAACATGATGTTTTTCAATGGCAAAAATCAATGAATATTGTAAATGCACAAACAGTAATTTCTCCGCATTGCAAGGTGCAATTCTGAAATTTTTTGCTTTTTCCTGCTAATCCTGGCATGATAAAGAAGATTCAAAGAGAGTGAGATGCCAGCTCCTTTCATTCAGTCAGTAGCTTCAAACATTTCTGGACGTTTTTCAATGGCAAAAATCAATGAATATTGTAAATGCACAAACAGTAATATCTCCACATTGCAACGTGCAATTCTGAAATTTTTTGGTTTTTCCTGCTCCTCTTAGCATGATAAAGAAGATTCAAAGAGAGTGAGATGCCAGCTCTTTTCATTCAGTCAGTAGCTTCAAACATTTCTGGTATATGAATAACATGATGTTTTTCAATGGCAAAAATCAATGAATATTGTAAATGCACAAACAGTAATTTCTCCGCATTGCAAGGTGCAATTCTGAAATTTTTTGCTTTTTCCTGCTAATCCTAGCATGATAAAGAAGATTCAAAGAGAGTGAGATGCCAGCTCCTTTCATTCAGTCAGTAGCTTCAAACATTTCTGGACGTTTTTCAATGGCAAAAATCAATGAATATTGTAAATGCACAAACAGTAATATCTCCACATTGCAAGGTGCAATTCTGAAATTTTTTGCTTTTTCCTGCTCCTCTTAGCATGATAAAGAAGATTCAAAGAGAGTGGGATGCCAGCTCTTTTCATTCAGTCAGTAGCTTCAAACATTTCTGGACGTTTTTCAATGGCAAAAATCAATGAATATTGTAAATGCACAAACAGTAATATCTCCACATTGCAAGGTGCAATTCTGAAATTTTTTGCTTTTTCCTGCTAATCCTGGCATGATAAAGAAGATTCAAAGAGAGTGAGATGCCAGCTCTTTTCATTCAGTCAGTAGCTTCAAACATTTCTGGTATATGAATAACATGTTTTTCAATGGCAAAAATCAATGAATATTGTAAATGCACAAACAGTAATATCTCCACATTGCAAGGTGCAATTCTGAAATTTTTTGCTTTTTCCTGCTAATCCTGGCATGATAAAGAAGATTCAAAGAGAGTGAGATGCCAGCTCTTTTCATTCAGTCAGTAGCTTCAAACATTTCTGGTATATGAATAACGATGTTTTTCAATGGCAAAAATCAATGAATATTGTAAATGCACACACAGTAATTTCTCCGCATTGCAAGGTGCAATTCTGAAATTTTTTGCTTTTTCCTGCTAATCCTAGCATGATAAAGAAGATTCAAAGAGAGTGAGATGCCAGCTCCTTTCATTCAGTCAGTAGCTTCAAACATTTCTGGACGTTTTTCAATGGCAAAAATCAATGAATATTGTAAATGCACAAACAGTAATATCTCCACATTGCAACGTGCAATTCTGAAATTTTTTGCTTTTTCCTGCTCCTCCTAGCATGATAAAGAAGATTCAAAGAGAGTGAGATGCCAGCTCTTTTCATTCAGTCAGTAGCTTCAAACATTTCTGGTATATGAATAACATGATGTTTTTCAATGGCAAAAATCAATGAATATTGTAAATGCACAAACAGTAATTTCTCCGCATTGCAAGGTGCAATTCTGAAATTTTTTGCTTTTTCCTGCTAATCCTGGCATGATAAAGAAGATTCAAAGAGAGTGAGATGCCAGCTCCTTTCATTCAGTCAGTAGCTTCAAACATTTCTGGACGTTTTTCAATGGCAAAAATCAATGAATATTGTAAATGCACAAACAGTAATATCTCCACATTGCAACGTGCAATTCTGAAATTTTTTGGTTTTTCCTGCTCCTCTTAGCATGATAAAGAAGATTCAAAGAGAGTGAGATGCCAGCTCTTTTCATTCAGTCAGTAGCTTCAAACATTTCTGGTATATGAATAACATGATGTTTTTCAATGGCAAAAATCAATGAATATTGTAAATGCACAAACAGTAATTTCTCCGCATTGCAAGGTGCAATTCTGAAATTTTTTGCTTTTTCCTGCTAATCCTAGCATGATAAAGAAGATTCAAAGAGAGTGAGATGCCAGCTCCTTTCATTCAGTCAGTAGCTTCAAACATTTCTGGACGTTTTTCAATGGCAAAAATCAATGAATATTGTAAATGCACAAACAGTAATATCTCCACATTGCAAGGTGCAATTCTGAAATTTTTTGCTTTTTCCTGCTCCTCTTAGCATGATAAAGAAGATTCAAAGAGAGTGAGATGCCAGCTCTTTTCATTCAGTCAGTAGCTTCAAACATTTCTGGACGTTTTTCAATGGCAAAAATCAATGAATATTGTAAATGCACAAACAGTAATATCTCCACATTGCAAGGTGCAATTCTGAAATTTTTTGCTTTTTCCTGATAATCCTGGCATGATAAAGAAGATTCAAAGAGAGTGAGATGCCAGCTCTTTTCATTCAGTCAGTAGCTTCAAACATTTCTGGTATATGAATAACATGTTTTTCAATGGCAAAAATCAATGAATATTGTAAATGCACAAACAGTAATTTCTCCGCATTGCAAGGTGCAATTCTGTAATTTTTTGCTTTTTCCTGCTAATCCTAGCATGATAAAGAAGATTCAAAGAGAGTGAGATGCCAGCTCCTTTCATTCAGTCAGTAGCTTCAAACATTTCTGATATATGAATAACATGATGTTTTTCAATGGCAAAAATCAATGAATATTGTAAATGCACAAACAGTAATTTCTCCGCATTGCAATGTGCAATTCTGAAATTTTTTGCTTTTTCCTGCTAATCCTGGCATGATAAAGAAGATTCAAAGAGAGTGAGATGCCAGCTCTTTTCATTCAGTCAGTAGCTTCAAACATTTCTGGTATATGAATAACATGTTTTTCAATGGCAAAAATCAATGAATATTGTAAATGCACAAACAGTAATTTCTCCGCATTGCAAGGTGCAATTCTGAAATTTTTTGCTTTTTCCTGCTAATCCTAGCATGATAAAGAAGATTCAAAGAGAGTGAGATGCCAGCTCCTTTCATTCAGTCAGTAGCTTCAAACATTTCTGGACGTTTTTCAATGGCAAAAATCAATGAATATTGTAAATGCACAAACAGTAATATCTCCACATTGCAAGGTGCAATTCTGAAATTTTTTGCTTTTTCCTGCTAATCCTGGCATGATAAAGAAGATTCAAAGAGAGTGAGATGCCAGCTCTTTTCATTCAGTCAGTAGCTTCAAACATTTCTGGTATATGAATAACATGTTTTTCAATGGCAAAAATCAATGAATATTGTAAATGCACAAACAGTAATTTCTCCGCATTGCAAGGTGCAATTCTGAAATTTTTTGCTTTTTCCTGCTAATCCTAGCATGATAAAGAAGATTCAAAGAGAGTGAGATGCCAGCTCCTTTCATTCAGTCAGTAGCTTCAAACATTTCTGGTATATGAATAACATGATGTTTTTCAATGGCAAAAATCAATGAATATTGTAAATGCACAAACAGTAATTTCTCCGCATTGCAATGTGCAATTCTGAAATTTTTTGCTTTTTCCTGCTAATCCTAGCATGATAAAGAAGATTCAAAGAGAGTGAGATGCCAGCTCCTTTCATTCAGTCAGTAGCTTCAAACATTTCTGGACGTTTTTCAATGGCAAAAATCAATGAATATTGTAAATGCACAAACAGTAATATCTCCACATTGCAAGGTGAAATTCTGAAATTTTTTGCTTTATCCTGCTAATCCTGGCATGATAAAGAAGATTCAAAGAGAGTGAGATGCCAGCTCTTTTCATTCAGTCAGTAGCTTCAAACATTTCTGGTATATGAATAACATGTTTTTCAATGGCAAAAATCAATGAATATTGTAAATGCACAAACAGTAATTTCTCCGCATTGCAAGGTGCAATTCTGAAATTTTTTGCTTTTTCCTGCTAATCCTAGCATGATAAAGAAGATTCAAAGAGAGTGAGATGACAGCTCCTTTCATTCAGTCAGTAGCTTCAAACATTTCTGGTATATGAATAACATGATGTTTTTCAATGGCAAAAATCAATGAATATTGTAAATGCACACACAGTAATTTCTCCGCATTGCAAGGTGCAATTCTGAAATTTTTTGCTTTTTCCTGCTAATCCTGGCATGATAAAGAAGATTCAAAGAGAGTGAGATGCCAGCTCTTTTCATTCAGTCAGTAGCTTCAAACATTTCTGGATGTTTTTCAATGGCAAAAATCAATGAATATTGTAAATGCACAAACAGTAATATCTCCACATTGCAAGGTGCAATTCTGAAATTTTTTGCTTTTTCCTGCTAATCCTGGCATGATAAAGAAGATTCAAAGAGAGTGAGATGCCAGCTCTTTTCATTCAGTCAGTAGCTTCAAACATTTCTGGTATATGAATAACGATGTTTTTCAATGGCAAAAATCAATGAATATTGTAAATGCACACACAGTAATTTCTCCGCATTGCAAGGTGCAATTCTGAAATTTTTTGCTTTTTCCTGCTAATCCTAGCATGATAAAGAAGATTCAAAGAGAGTGAGATGCCAGCTCCTTTCATTCAGTCAGTAGCTTCAAACATTTCTGGACGTTTTTCAATGGCAAAAATCAATGAATATTGTAAATGCACAAACAGTAATATCTCCACATTGCAAGGTGCAATTCTGAAATTTTTTGCTTTTTCCTGCTAATCCTGGCATGATAAAGAAGATTCAAAGAGAGTGAGATGCCAGCTCTTTTCATTCAGTCAGTAGATTCAAACATTTCTGGTATATGAATAACATGTTTTTCAATGGCAAAAATCAATGAATATTGTAAATGCACAAACAGTAATATCTCCACATTGCAAGGTGCAATTCTGAAATTTTTTGCTTTTTCCTGCTAATCCTGGCATGATAAAGAAGATACAAAGAGAGTGAGATGCCAGCTCTTTTCATTCAGTCAGTAGCTTCAAACATTTCTGGTATATGAATAACGATGTTTTTCAATGGCAAAAATCAATGAATATTGTAAATGCACACACAGTATTTTCTCCGCATTGCAAGGTGCAATTCTGAAATTTTTTGCTTTTTCCTGCTAATCCTAGCATGATAAAGAAGATTCAAAGAGAGTGAGATGCCAGCTCCTTTCATTCAGTCAGTAGCTTCAAACATTTCTGGACGTTTTTCAATGGCAAAAATCAATGAATATTGTAAATGCACACACAGTAATTTCTCCGCATTGCAAGGTGCAATTCTGAAATTTTTTGCTTTTTCCTGCTACTCCTAGCATGATAAAGAAGATTCAAAGAGAGTGAGATGCCAGCTCCTTTCATTCAGTCAGTAGCTTCAAACATTTCTGGACGTTTTTCAATGGCAAAAATCAATGAATATTGTAAATGCACAAACAGTAATATCTCCACATTGCAAGGTGCAATTCTGAAATTTTTTGCTTTTTCCTGCTAATCCTGGCATGATAAAGAAGATTCAAAGAGAGTGAGATGCCAGCTCTTTTCATTCAGTCAGTAGCTTCAAACATTTCTGGTATATGAATAACATGTTTTTCAATGGCAAAAATCAATGAATATTGTAAATGCACAAACAGTAATTTCTTCGCATTGCAAGGTGCAATTCTGAAATTTTTTGCTTTTTCCTGCTAATCCTAGCATGATAAAGAAGATTCAAAGAGAGTGAGATGACAGCTCCTTTCATTCAGTCAGTAGCTTCAAACATTTCTGGTATATGAATAACATGATGTTTTTCAATGGCAAAAATCAATGAATATTGTAAATGCACACACAGTAATTTCTCCGCATTGCAAGGTGCAATTCTGAAATTTTTTGCTTTTTCCTGCTAATCCTGGCATGATAAAGAAGATTCAAAGAGAGTGAGATGCCAGCTCTTTTCATTCAGTCAGTAGCTTCAAACATTTCTGGACGTTTTTCAATGGCAAAAATCAATGAATATTGTAAATGCACAAACAGTAATATCTCCACATTGCAAGGTGCAATTCTGAAATTTTTTGCTTTTTCCTGCTAATCCTGGCATGATAAAGAAGATTCAAAGAGAGTGAGATGCCAGCTCTTTTCATTCAGTCAGTAGCTTCAAACATTTCTGGTGTATGAATAACGATGTTTTTCAATGGCAAAAATCAATGAATATTGTAAATGCACACACAGTAATTTCTCCGCATTGCAAGGTGCAATTCTGAAATTTTTTGCTTTTTCCTGCTAATCCTAGCATGATAAAGAAGATTCAAAGAGAGTGAGATGCCAGCTCCTTTCATTCAGTCAGTAGCTTCAAACATTTCTGGACATTTTTCAATGGCAAAAATCAATGAATATTGTAAATGCACAAACAGTAATATCTCCACATTGCAAGGTGCAATTCTGAAATTTTTTGCTTTTTCCTGCTAATCCTGGCATGATAAAGAAGATTCAAAGAGAGTGAGATGCCAGCTCTTTTCATTCAGTCAGTAGCTTCAAACATTTCTGGTATATGAATAACATGTTTTTCAATGGCAAAAATCAATGAATATTGTAAATGCACAAACAGTAATATCTCCACATTGCAAGGTGCAATTCTGAAATTTTTTGCTTTTTCCTGCTAATCCTGGCATGATAAAGAAGATTCAAAGAGAGTGAGATGCCAGCTCTTTTCATTCAGTCAGTAGCTTCAAACATTTCTGGTATATGAATAACGATGTTTTTCCATGGCAAAAATCAATGAATATTGTAAATGCACACACAGTAATTTCTCCGCATTGCAAGGTGCAATTCTGAAATTTTTTGCTTTTTCCTGCTAATCCTAGCATGATGAAGAAGATTCAAAGAGAGTTAGATGCCAGCTCCTTTCATTCAGTCAGTAGCTTCAAACATTTCTGGACGTTTTTCAATGGCAAAAATCAATGAATATTGTAAATGCACACACAGTAATTTCTCCGCATTGCAAGGTGCAATTCTGAAATTTTTTGCATTTTCCTGCTAATCCTAGCATGATAAAGAAGATTCAAAGAGAGTGAGATGCCAGCTCCTTTCATTCAGTCAGTAGCTTCAAACATTTCTGGACGTTTTTCAATGGCAAAAATCAATGAATATTGTAAATGCACAAACAGTAATATCTCCACATTGCAAGGTGCAATTCTGAAATTTTTTGCTTTTTCCTGCTAATCCTGGCATGATAAAGAAGATTCAAAGAGAGTGAGATGCCAGCTCTTTTCATTCAGTCAGTAGCTTCAAACATTTCTGGTATATGAATAACATGTTTTTCAATGGCAAAAATCAATGAATATTGTAAATGCACAAACAGTAATTTCTCCGCATTGCAAGGTGCAATTCTGAAATTTTTTGCTTTTTCCTGCTAATCCTAGCATGATAAAGAAGATTCAAAGAGAGTGAGATGCCAGCTCCTTTCATTCAGTCAGTAGCTTCAAACATTTCTGGTATATGAATAACATGATGTTTTTCAATGGCAAAAATCAATGAATATTGTAAATGCACAAACAGTAATTTCTCCGCATTGCAATGTGCAATTCTGAAATTTTTTGCTTTTTCCTGCTAATCCTAGCATGATAAAGAAGATTCAAAGAGAGTGAGATGCCAGCTCCTTTCATTCAGTCAGTAGCTTCAAACATTTCTGGACGTTTTTCAATGGCAAAAATCAATGAATATTGTAAATGCACAAACAGTAATATCTCCACATTGCAAGGTGCAATTCTGAATTTTTTTGCTTTTTCCTGCTAATCCTGGCATGATAAAGAAGATTCAAAGAGAGTGAGATGCCAGCTCTTTTCATTCAGTCAGTAGCTTCAAACATTTCTGGTATATGAATAACGATGTTTTTCAATGGCAAAAATCAATGAATATTGTAAATGCACAAACAGTAATTTCTCCGCATTGCAAGGTGCAATTCTGAAATTTTTTGCTTTTTCCTGCTAATCCTAGCATGATCAAGAAGATTCAAAGAGAGTGAGATGCCAGCTCCTTTCATTCAGTCAGTAGCTTCAAACATTTCTGGACGTTTTTCAATGGCAAAAATCAATGAATATTGTAAATGCACAAACAGTAATATCTCCACATTGCAAGGTGCAATTCTGAAATTTTTTGCTTTTTCCTGCTAATCCTGGCATGATAAAGAAGATTCAAAGAGAGTGAGATGCCAGCTCTTTTCATTCAGTCAGTAGCTTCAAACATTTCTGGTATATGAATAACATGTTTTTCAATGGCAAAAATCAATGAATATTGTAAATGCACAAACAGTAATTTCTCCGCATTGCAAGGTGCAATTCTGAAATTTTTTGCTTTTTCCTGCTAATCCTAGCATGATAAAGAAGATTCAAAGAGAGTGAGATGCCAGCTCTTTTCATTCAGTCAGTAGCTTCAAACATTTCTGGACGTTTTTCAATGGCAAAAATCAATGAATATTGTAAATGCACAAACAGTAATATCTCCACATTGCAAGGTGCAATTCTGAAATTTTTTGCTTTTTCCTGCTAATCCTGGCATGATAAAGAAGATTCAAAGAGAGTGAGATGCCAGCTCTTTTCATTCAGTCAGTAACTTCAAACATTTCTGGTATATGAATAACATGTTTTTCAATGGCAAAAATCAATGAATATTGTAAATGCACAAACAGTAATTTCTCCGCATTGCAAGGTGCAATTCTGAAATTTTTTGCTTTTTCCTGCTAATCCTAGCATGATAAAGAAGATTCAAAGAGAGTGAGATGCCAGCTCCTTTCATTCAGTCAGTAGCTTCAAACATTTCTGGTATATGAATAACATGATGTTTTTCAATGGCAAAAATCAATGAATATTGTAAATGCACAAACAGTAATTTCTCCGCATTGCAATGTGCAATTCTGAAATTTTTTGCTTTTTCCTGCTAATCCTAGCATGATAAAGAAGATTCAAAGAGAGTGAGATGCCAGCTCCTTTCATTCAGTCAGTAGCTTCAAACATTTCTGGACGTTTTTCAATGGCAAAAATCAATGAATATTGTAAATGCACAAACAGTAATATCTCCACATTGCAAGGTGCAATTCTGAAATTTTTTGCTTTTTCCTGCTAATCCTGGCATGATAAAGAAGATTCAAAGAGAGTGAGATGCCAGCTCTTTTCATTCAGTCAGTAGCTTCAAACATTTCTGGTATATGAATAACATGTTTTTCAATGGCAAAAATCAATGAATATTGTAAATGCACAAACAGTAATATCTCCACATTGCAAGGTGCAATTCTGAAATTTTTTGCTTTTTCCTGCTAATCCTGGCATGATAAAGAAGATTCAAAGAGAGTGAGATGCCAGCTCTTTTCATTCAGTCAGTAGCTTCAAACATTTCTGGTATATGAATAACGATGTTTTTCAATGGCAAAAATCAATGAATATTGTAAATGCACACACAGTAATTTCTCCGCATTGCAAGGTGCAATTCTGAAATTTTTTGCTTTTTCCTGCTAATCCTAGCATGATAAAGAAGATTCAAAGAGAGTGAGATGCCAGCTCCTTTCATTCAGTCAGTAGCTTCAAACATTTCTGGACGTTTTTCAATGGCAAAAATCAATGAATATTGTAAATGCACAAACAGTAATATCTCCACATTGCAACGTGCAATTCTGAAATTTTTTGCTTTTTCCTGCTCCTCTTAGCATGATAAAGAAGATTCAAAGAGAGTGAGATGCCAGCTCTCTTCATTCAGTCAGTAGCTTCAAACATTTCTGGTATATGAATAACATGATGTTTTTCAATGGCAAAAATCAATGAATATTGTAAATGCACAAACAGTAATTTCTCCGCATTGCAAGGTGCAATTCTGAAATTTTTTGCTTTTTCCTGCTAATCCTGGCATGATAAAGAAGATTCAAAGAGAGTGAGATGCCAGCTCCTTTCATTCAGTCAGTAGCTTCAAACATTTCTGGACGTTTTTCAATGGCAAAAATCAATAAATATTGTAAATGCACAAACAGTAATATCTCCACATTGCAACGTGCAATTCTGAAATTTTTTGGTTTTTCCTGCTCCTCTTAGCATGATAAAGAAGATTCAAAGAGAGTGAGATGCCAGCTCTTTTCATTCAGTCAGTAGCTTCAAACATTTCTGGTATATGAATAACATGATGTTTTTCAATGGCAAAAATCAATGAATATTGTAAATGCACAAACAGTAATTTCTCCGCATTGCAAGGTGCAATTCTGAAATTTTTTGCTTTTTCCTGCTAATCCTAGCATGATAAAGAAGATTCAAAGAGAGTGAGATGCCAGCTCCTTTCATTCAGTCAGTAGCTTCAAACATTTCTGGACGTTTTTCAATGGCAAAAATCAATGAATATTGTAAATGCACAAACAGTAATATCTCCACATTGCAAGGTGCAATTCTGAAATTTTTTGCTTTTTCCTGCTCCTCTTAGCATGATAAAGAAGATTCAAAGAGAATGAGATGCCAGCTCTTTTCATTCAGTCAGTAGCTTCAAACATTTCTGGACGTTTTTCAATGGCAAAAATCAATGAATATTGTAAATGCACAAACAGTAATATCTCCACATTGCAAGGTGCAATTCTGAAATTTTTTGCTTTTTCCTGCTAATCCTGGCATGATAAAGAAGATTCAAAGAGAGTGAGATGCCAGCTCTTTTCATTCAGTCAGTAGCTTCAAACATTTCTGGTATATGAATAACATGTTTTTCAATGGCAAAAATCAATGAATATTGTAAATGCACAAACAGTAATATCTCCACATTGCAAGGTGCAATTCTGAAATTTTTTGCTTTTTCCTGCTAATCCTGGCATGATAAAGAAGATTCAAAGAGAGTGAGATGCCAGCTCTTTTCATTCAGTCAGTAGCTTCAAACATTTCTGGTATATGAATAATGATGTTTTTCAATGGCAAAAATCAATGAATATTGTAAATGCACACACAGTAATTTCTCCGCATTGCAAGGTGCAATTCTGAAATTTTTTGCTTTTTCCTGCTAATCCTAGCATGATAAAGAAGATTCAAAGAGAGTGAGATGCCAGCTCCTTTCATTCAGTCAGTAGCTTCAAACATTTCTGGACGTTTTTCAATGGCAAAAATCAATGAATATTGTAAATGCACAAACAGTAATATCTCCACATTGCAACGTGCAATTCTGAAATTTTTTGCTTTTTCCTGCTCCTCTTAGCATGATAAAGAAGATTCAAAGAGAGTGAGATGCCAGCTCTTTTCATTCAGTCAGTAGCTTCAAACATTTCTGGTATATGAATAACATGATGTTTTTCAAAGGCAAAAATCAATGAATATTGTAAATGCACAAACAGTAATTTCTCCGCATTGCAAGGTGCAATTCTGAAATTTTTTGCTTTTTCCTGCTAATCCTGGCATGATAAAGAAGATTCAAAGAGAGTGAGATGCCAGCTCCTTTCATTCAGTCAGTAGCTTCAAACATTTCTGGACGTTTTTCAATGGCAAAAATCAATGAATATTGTAAATGCACAAACAGTAATATCTCCACATTGCAACGTGCAATTCTGAAATTTTTTGGTTTTTCCTGCTCCTCTTAGCATGATAAAGAAGATTCAAAGAGAGTGAGATGCCAGCTCTTTTCATTCAGTCAGTAGCTTCAAACATTTCTGGTATATGAATAACATGATGTTTTTCAATGGCAAAAATCAATGAATATTGTAAATGCACAAACAGTAATTTCTCCGCATTGCAAGGTGCAATTCTGAAATTTTTTGCTTTTTCCTGCTAATCCTAGCATGATAAAGAAGATTCAAAGAGAGTGAGATGCCAGCTCCTTTCATTCAGTCAGTAGCTTCAAACATTTCTGGACGTTTTTCAATGGCAAAAATCAATGAATATTGTAAATGCACAAACAGTAATATCTCCACATTGCAAGGTGCAATTCTGAAATTTTTTGCTTTTTCCTGCTCCTCTTAGCATGATAAAGAAGATTCAAAGAGAGTGAGATGCCAGCTCTTTTCATTCAGTCAGTAGCTTCAAACATTTCTGGACGTTTTTCAATGGCAAAAATCAATGAATATTGTAAATGCACAAACAGTAATATCTCCACATTGCAAGGTGCAATTCTGAAATTTTTTGCTTTTTCCTGATAATCCTGGCATGATAAAGAAGATTCAAAGAGAGTGAGATGCCAGCTCTTTTCATTCAGTCAGTAGCTTCAAACATTTCTGGTATATGAATAACATGTTTTTCAATGGCAAAAATCAATGAATATTGTAAATGCACAAACAGTAATTTCTCCGCATTGCAAGGTGCAATTCTGTAATTTTTTGCTTTTTCCTGCTAATCCTAGCATGATAAAGAAGATTCAAAGAGAGTGAGATGCCAGCTCCTTTCATTCAGTCAGTAGCTTCAAACATTTCTGATATATGAATAACATGATGTTTTTCAATGGCAAAAATCAATGAATATTGTAAATGCACAAACAGTAATTTCTCCGCATTGCAATGTGCAATTCTGAAATTTTTTGCTTTTTCCTGCTAATCCTGGCATGATAAAGAAGATTCAAAGAGAGTGAGATGCCAGCTCTTTTCATTCAGTCAGTAGCTTCAAACATTTCTGGTATATGAATAACATGTTTTTCAATGGCAAAAATCAATGAATATTGTAAATGCACAAACAGTAATTTCTCCGCATTGCAAGGTGCTATTCTGAAATTTTTTGCTTTTTCCTGCTAATCCTAGCATGATAAAGAAGATTCAAAGAGAGTGAGATTGCAGATGATGTTATGCTTTCCTTGCTGGACCCAGTAAATTCGGTTGCGGAAGTTTCGAAGGTTCTAGAACTATTCTCTCAGATTTCTTATTTTAAGATCAATAATGAGAAGTCTAAACTTTTAAACATTAATCTGGACCGTCAGACGAGAGAGGTTTTACACTCGAGATTTTCCTTCGGTCTGGCTAAACGCAATCTGACTTATTTGGGGATCAGTATTGGTAAAACTATTAACTCAACAATTTCTGACAACCTGGTTCTGATTGAGGATATCGTCCGTGGAGATTTGATGGAATTTTTGAAAAGAGATTTGTCATGGTGGGGTAGAGTCCTCTCTATTAAGATGTTTGTTCTACCCAAAATCTTGTATTTTTTCCGCAACTTACCTTTAACTATTTCTCACATCTTTATTCAAAAAATTCAAAATCAGATTAATTCCTATGTCTGGGATAATAAACGTGCGAGGATATCTGCAGATATATTGTACAAGAATAAGTGCAACGGAGGTCTGAGCCACCCTAATATTTCCGCTTACTATTTGGCAAACCTCATCAAACAGAGCAGTAATTGGTTTAATTCTGACAGTCCCCCAGCTTGGATGACTCTGGAGACCTTCTTAAATAATGGTTCTTCTCCCCGTGAATTGTTACTTAGGCATCTCTTTAAACAGTGCACTCATGATTCTTCCCATCCTATTTTCCAGGCGATTATTGACGCCTGGAAAAAAATCGCCAAAAGAAAGAAAAAGAGTCCCCTAAGAGATTCTGATAGGGATAAGTTTTCTTTTGTCAAAAACTTTCCAATTGGTTTTGTTGCTGATCTGTATAACTCTTCCATTCCAGATCAGTGGGACAATAAAGGGTTAAGGAAAATTGGAGACTTCTATGAAGCTTCTGCCTTTATTCCTTTCCAAACTCTTAAAAAAAGATTCAACTTACCTTCCTCTGATTTCTTTTTATACTCTCATTTAAAGAGCATTATTCTGGAATTTATTTCTGGTAAACTTATTGTTTCTGAAACCTCGGTGAACCTGTTAAGCAACCCATCCCACAAAATTTTTTGGAGCCTGAGACACATATATAACAGCTTCAATAATGATCTTTCCTTCCAAAAACACCTCTACATGATACGCTGGGAAAAAGATCTAAAACTCAATTTCCAATCCGACCAATGGGAGAGTGCTGTTCTTTTTTCTCAGGCCTCTAATATATCTATGCCCTTACAAGAGGCTTACTTCAAAATTCTAACCAGATGGTATTACACTCCAATCAGGCTTCACCATATAAAGCCCAGCAACTCTCCCCTTTGTTGGAGGGAGTGCGGCCTTAGGGGAGATCTTTTACATCTCTTTTGGAGCTGCCCTAAAATCCGGAATCTATGGGCTCAGATCTCTTCTTTGGTAGATGACCTTTTAGGCAGACCTGTAGTATTGACCCCTCAAATGGCTTTACTATCCTTAGATCTTGAACCATATAAGTCGTTTGAAAGATCTTTGGTGATTCACTTATTTTCAGTGTGTAAGAACGCATTGGCTTTTTATTGGAGAAAGTCATATGTCCCCACTTTGGAGGACTTAGTTGATAAGATGAATCTCCATAGAATATTTGAACTCAGATTTGCCCTTATCAACAATAATTTACTTAAATTTTCTAGGAAGTGGGATATTTGGCTCACTAAATTCCCTCAACCCTCTCATAACGCTGGAACATCTTAATGTGTGTCGTGTTTAGCTCATTAATATGTTTAATTTTTGCTAATGATAGTAATGTGTGTTTAAAGTGTTCAAATTTCTGTATTATCGTATATACTATTTGACGAACAAATTTCTCCCATCTTTCCTGATTATCCATTCCCGTTTGTTCCCTTTCCCTTTCCCTTCCCTCAGAATTTTTCCCTTATTATGAATATTCTTTTGTCACTACTTTTATGCTACGTGTGTTATTCCCCTGTTAAATTGTTTATTAAAAATAAAAAAAAATATGGTAAAACAAAGAGAGTGAGATGCCAGCTCCTTTCATTCAGTCAGTAGCTTCAAACATTTCTGGACGTTTTTCAATGGCAAAAATCAATGAATATTGTAAATGCACAAACAGTAATATCTCCACATTGCAAGGTGCAATTCTGAAATTTTTTGCTTTTTCCTGCTAATCCTGGCATGATAAAGAAGATTCAAAGAGAGTGAGATGCCAGCTCTTTTCATTCAGTCAGTAGCTTCAAACATTTCTGGTATATGAATAACATGATGTTTTTCAATGGCAAAAATCAATGAATATTGTAAATGCACAAACAGTAATTTCTCCGCATTGCAATGTGCAATTCTGAAATTTTTTGCTTTTTCCTGCTAATCCTAGCATGATAAAGAAGATTCAAAGAGAGTGAGATGCCAGCTCCTTTCATTCAGTCAGTAGCTTCAAACATTTCTGGACGTTTTTCAATGGCAAAAATCAATGAATATTGTAAATGCACAAACAGTAATATCTCCACATTGCAAGGTGCAATTCTGAAATTTTTTGCTTTATCCTGCTAATCCTGGCATGATAAAGAAGATTCAAAGAGAGTGAGATGCCAGCTCTTTTCATTCAGTCAGTAGCTTCAAACATTTCTGGTATATGAATAACATGTTTTTCAATGGCAAAAATCAATGAATATTGTAAATGCACAAACAGTAATTTCTCCGCATTGCAAGGTGCAATTCTGAAATTTTTTGCTTTTTCCTGCTAATCCTAGCATGATAAAGAAGATTCAAAGAGAGTGAGATGACAGCTCCTTTCATTCAGTCAGTAGCTTCAAACATTTCTGGTATATGAATAACATGATGTTTTTCAATGGCAAAAATCAATGAATATTGTAAATGCACACACAGTAATTTCTGCGCATTGCAAGGTGCAATTCTGAAATTTTTTGCTTTTTCCTGCTAATCCTGGCATGATAAAGAAGATTCAAAGAGAGTGAGATGCCAGCTCTTTTCATTCAGTCAGTAGCTTCAAACATTTCTGGACGTTTTTCAATGGCAAAAATCAATGAATATTGTAAATGCACAAACAGTAATATCTCCACATTGCAAGGTGCAATTCTGAAATTTTTTGCTTTTTCCTGCTAATCCTGGCATGATAAAGAAGATTCAAAGAGAGTGAGATGCCAGCTCTTTTCATTCAGTCAGTAGCTTCAAACATTTCTGGTGTATGAATAACGATGTTTTTCAATGGCAAAAATCAATGAATATTGTAAATGCACACACAGTAATTTCTCCGCATTGCAAGGTGCAATTCTGAAATTTTTTGCTTTTTCCTGCTAATCCTAGCATGATAAAGAAGATTCAAAGAGAGTTAGATGCCAGCTCCTTTCATTCAGTCAGTAGCTTCAAACATTTCTGGACGTTTTTCAATGGCAAAAATCAATGAATATTGTAAATGCACACACAGTAATTTCTCCGCATTGCAATGTGCAATTCTGAAATTTTTTGCTTTTTCCTGCTAATCCTAGCATGATAAAGAAGATTCAAAGAGAGTGAGATGCCAGCTCCTTTCATTCAGTCAGTAGCTTCAAACATTTCTGGACGTTTTTCAATGGCAAAAATCAATGAATATTGTAAATGCACAAACAGTAATATCTCCACATTGCAAGGTGCAATTCTGAAATTTTTTGCTTTTTCCTGCTAATCCTGGCATGATAAAGAAGATTCAAAGAGAGTGAGATGCCAGCTCTTTTCATTCAGTCAGTAGCTTCAAACATTTCTGGTATATGAATAACATGTTTTTCAATGGCAAAAATCAATGAATATTGTAAATGCACAAACAGTAATTTCTCCGCATTGCAAGGTGCAATTCTGAAATTTTTTGCTTTTTCCTGCTAATCCTAGCATGATAAAGAAGATTCAAAGAGAGTGAGATGCCAGCTCCTTTCATTCAGTCAGTAGCTTCAAACATTTCTGGTATATGAATAACATGATGTTTTTCAATGGCAAAAATCAATGAATATTGTAAATGCACAAACAGTAATTTCTCCGCATTGCAATGTGCAATTCTGAAATTTTTTGCTTTTTCCTGCTAATCCTAGCATGATAAAGAAGATTCAAAGAGAGTGAGATGCCAGCTCCTTTCATTCAGTCAGTAGCTTCAAACATTTCTGGACGTTTTTCAATGGCAAAAATCAATGAATATTGTAAATGCACAAACAGTAATATCTCCACATTGCAAGGTGCAATTCTGAATTTTTTTGCTTTTTCCTGCTAATCCTGGCATGATAAAGAAGATTCAAAGAGAGTGAGATGCCAGCTCTTTTCATTCAGTCAGTAGCTTCAAACATTTCTGGTATATGAATAACATGTTTTTCAATGGCAAAAATCAATGAATATTGTAAATGCACAAACAGTAATTTCTCCGCATTGCAAGGTGCAATTCTGAAATTTTTTTGCTTTTTCCTGCTAATCCTAGCATGATAAAGAAGATTCAAAGAGAGTGAGATGCCAGCTCTTTTCATTCAGTCAGTAGCTTCAAACATTTCTGGACGTTTTTCAATGGCAAAAATCAATGAATATTGTAAATGCACAAACAGTAATATCTCCACATTGCAAGGTGCAATTCTGAAATTTTTTGCTTTTTCCTGCTAATCCTGGCATGAAAAAGAAGATTCAAAGAGAGTGAGATGCCAGCTCTTTTCATTCAGTCAGTAACTTCAAACATTTCTGGTATATGAATAACATGTTTTTCAATGGCAAAAATCAATGAATATTGTAAATGCACAAACAGTAATTTCTCCGCATTGCAAGGTGCAATTCTGAAATTTTTTGCTTTTTCCTGCTAATCCTAGCATGATAAAGAAGATTCAAAGAGAGTGAGATGCCAGCTCCTTTCATTCAGTCAGTAGCTTCAAACATTTCTGGTATATGAATAACATGATGTTTTTCAATGGCAAAAATCAATGAATATTGTAAATGCACAAACAGTAATTTCTCCGCATTGCAATGTGCAATTCTGAAATTTTTTGCTTTTTCCTGCTAATCCTAGCATGATAAAGAAGATTCAAAGAGAGTGAGATGCCAGCTCCTTTCATTCAGTCAGTAGCTTCAAACATTTCTGGACGTTTTTCAATGGCAAAAATCAATGAATATTGTAAATGCACAAACAGTAATATCTCCACATTGCAAGGTGCAATTCTGAAATTTTTTGCTTTTTCCTGCTAATCCTGGCATGATAAAGAAGATTCAAAGAGAGTGAGATGCCAGCTCTTTTCATTCAGTCAGTAGCTTCAAACATTTCTGGTATATGAATAACATGTTTTTCAATGGCAAAAATCAATGAATATTGTAAATGCACAAACAGTAATATCTCCACATTGCAAGGTGCAATTCTGAAATTTTTTGCTTTTTCCTGCTAATCCTGGCATGATAAAGAAGATTCAAAGAGAGTGAGATGCCAGCTCTTTTCATTCAGTCAGTAGCTTCAAACATTTCTGGTATATGAATAACGATGTTTTTCAATGGCAAAAATCAATGAATATTGTAAATGCACACACAGTAATTTCTCCGCATTGCAAGGTGCAATTCTGAAATTTTTTGCTTTTTCCTGCTAATCCTAGCATGATAAAGAAGATTCAAAGAGAGTGAGATGCCAGCTCCTTTCATTCAGTCAGTAGCTTCAAACATTTCTGGACGTTTTTCAATGGCAAAAATCAATGAATATTGTAAATGCACAAACAGTAATATCTCCACATTGCAATGTGCAATTCTGAAATTTTTTGCTTTTTCCTGCTCCTCTTAGCATGATAAAGAAGATTCAAAGAGAGTGAGATGCCAGCTCTTTTCATTCAGTCAGTAGCTTCAAACATTTCTGGTATATGAATAACATGATGTTTTTCAATGGCAAAAATCAATGAATATTGTAAATGCACAAACAGTAATTTCTCCGCATTGCAAGGTGCAATTCTGAAATTTTTTGCTTTTTCCTGCTAATCCTGGCATGATAAAGAAGATTCAAAGAGAGTGAGATGCCAGCTCCTTTCATTCAGTCAGTAGCTTCAAACATTTCTGGACGTTTTTCAATGGCAAAAATCAATGAATATTGTAAATGCACAAACAGTAATATCTCCACATTGCAACGTGCAATTCTGAAATTTTTTGGTTTTTCCTGCTCCTCTTAGCATGATAAAGAAGATTCAAAGAGAGTGAGATGCCAGCTCTTTTCATTCAGTCAGTAGCTTCAAACATTTCTGGTATATGAATAACATGATGTTTTTCAATGGCAAAAATCAATGAATATTGTAAATGCACAAACAGTAATTTCTCCGCATTGCAATGTGCAATTCTGAAATTTTTTGCTTTTTCCTGCTAATCCTAGCATGATAAAGAAGATTCAAAGAGAGTGAGATGCCAGCTCCTTTCATTCAGTCAGTAGCTTCAAACATTTCTGGACGTTTTTCAATGGCAAAAATCAATGAATATTGTAAATGCACAAACAGTAATATCTCCACATTGCAAGGTGCAATTCTGAAATTTTTTGCTTTTTCCTGCTAATCCTGGCATGATAAAGAAGATTCAAAGAGAGTGAGATGCCAGCTCTTTTCATTCAGTCAGTAGCTTCAAACATTTCTGGTATATGAATAACATGTTTTTCAATGGCAAAAATCAATGAATATTGTAAATGCACAAACAGTAATATCTCCACATTGCAAGGTGCAATTCTGAAATTTTTTGCTTTTTCCTGCTAATCCTGGCATGATAAAGAAGATTCAAAGAGAGTGAGATGCCAGCTCTTTTCATTCAGTCAGTAGCTTCAAACATTTCTGGTATATGAATAACGATGTTTTTCAATGGCAAAAATCAATGAATATTGTAAATGCACACACAGTAATTTCTCCGCATTGCAAGGTGCAATTCTGAAATTTTTTGCTTTTTCCTGCTAATCCTAGCATGATAAAGAAGATTCAAAGAGAGTGAGATGCCAGCTCCTTTCATTCAGTCAGTAGCTTCAAACATTTCTGGACGTTTTTCAATGGCAAAAATCAATGAATATTGTAAATGCACAAACAGTAATATCTCCACATTGCAATGTGCAATTCTGAAATTTTTTGCTTTTTCCTGCTCCTCTTAGCATGATAAAGAAGATTCAAAGAGAGTGAGATGCCAGCTCTTTTCATTCAGTCAGTAGCTTCAAACATTTCTGGTATATGAATAACATGATGTTTTTCAATGGCAAAAATCAATGAATATTGTAAATGCACAAACAGTAATTTCTCCGCATTGCAAGGTGCAATTCTGAAATTTTTTGCTTTTTCCTGCTAATCCTGGCATGATAAAGAAGATTCAAAGAGAGTGAGATGCCAGCTCCTTTCATTCAGTCAGTAGCTTCAAACATTTCTGGACGTTTTTCAATGGCAAAAATCAATGAATATTGTAAATGCACAAACAGTAATATCTCCACATTGCAACGTGCAATTCTGAAATTTTTTGGTTTTTCCTGCTCCTCTTAGCATGATAAAGAAGATTCAAAGAGAGTGAGATGCCAGCTCTTTTCATTCAGTCAGTAGCTTCAAACATTTCTGGTATATGAATAACATGATGTTTTTCAATGGCAAAAATCAATGAATATTGTAAATGCACAAACAGTAATTTCTCCGCATTGCAAGGTGCAATTCTGAAATTTTTTGCTTTTTCCTGCTGATCCTAGCATGATAAAGAAGATTCAAAGAGAGTGAGATGCCAGCTCCTTTCATTCAGTCAGTAGCTTCAAACATTTCTGGACGTTTTTCAATGGCAAAAATCAATGAATATTGTAAATGCACAAACAGTAATATCTCCACATTGCAAGGTGCAATTCTGAAATTTTTTGCTTTTTCCTGCTCCTCTTAGCATGATAAAGAAGATTCAAAGAGAGTGGGATGCCAGCTCTTTTCATTCAGTCAGTAGCTTCAAACATTTCTGGACGTTTTTCAATGGCAAAAATCAATGAATATTGTAAATGCACAAACAGTAATATCTCCACATTGCAAGGTGCAATTCTGAAATTTTTTGCTTTTTCCTGCTAATCCTGGCATGATAAAGAAGATTCAAAGAGAGTGAGATGCCAGCTCTTTTCATTCAGTCAGTAGCTTCAAACATTTCTGGTATATGAATAACATGTTTTTCAATGGCAAAAATCAATGAATATTGTAAATGCACAAACAGTAATATCTCCACATTGCAAGGTGCAATTCTGAAATTTTTTGCTTTTTCCTGCTAATCCTGGCATGATAAAGAAGATTCAAAGAGAGTGAGATGCCAGCTCTTTTCATTCAGTCAGTAGCTTCAAACATTTCTGGTATATGAATAACGATGTTTTTCAATGGCAAAAATCAATGAATATTGTAAATGCACACACAGTAATTTCTCCGCATTGCAAGGTGCAATTCTGAAATTTTTTGCTTTTTCCTGCTAATCCTAGCATGATAAAGAAGATTCAAAGAGAGTGAGATGCCAGCTCCTTTCATTCAGTCAGTAGCTTCAAACATTTCTGGACGTTTTTCAATGGCAAAAATCAATGAATATTGTAAATGCACAAACAGTAATATCTCCACATTGCAACGTGCAATTCTGAAATTTTTTGCTTTTTCCTGCTCCTCCTAGCATGATAAAGAAGATTCAAAGAGAGTGAGATGCCAGCTCTTTTCATTCAGTCAGTAGCTTCAAACATTTCTGGTATATGAATAACATGATGTTTTTCAATGGCAAAAATCAATGAATATTGTAAATGCACAAACAGTAATTTCTCCGCATTGCAAGGTGCAATTCTGAAATTTTTTGCTTTTTCCTGCTAATCCTGGCATGATAAAGAAGATTCAAAGAGAGTGAGATGCCAGCTCCTTTCATTCAGTCAGTAGCTTCAAACATTTCTGGACGTTTTTCAATGGCAAAAATCAATGAATATTGTAAATGCACAAACAGTAATATCTCCACATTGCAACGTGCAATTCTGAAATTTTTTGGTTTTTCCTGCTCCTCTTAGCATGATAAAGAAGATTCAAAGAGAGTGAGATGCCAGCTCTTTTCATTCAGTCAGTAGCTTCAAACATTTCTGGTATATGAATAACATGATGTTTTTCAATGGCAAAAATCAATGAATATTGTAAATGCACAAACAGTAATTTCTCCGCATTGCAAGGTGCAATTCTGAAATTTTTTGCTTTTTCCTGCTAATCCTAGCATGATAAAGAAGATTCAAAGAGAGTGAGATGCCAGCTCCTTTCATTCAGTCAGTAGCTTCAAACATTTCTGGACGTTTTTCAATGGCAAAAATCAATGAATATTGTAAATGCACAAACAGTAATATCTCCACATTGCAAGGTGCAATTCTGAAATTTTTTGCTTTTTCCTGCTCCTCTTAGCATGATAAAGAAGATTCAAAGAGAGTGAGATGCCAGCTCTTTTCATTCAGTCAGTAGCTTCAAACATTTCTGGACGTTTTTCAATGGCAAAAATCAATGAATATTGTAAATGCACAAACAGTAATATCTCCACATTGCAAGGTGCAATTCTGAAATTTTTTGCTTTTTCCTGATAATCCTGGCATGATAAAGAAGATTCAAAGAGAGTGAGATGCCAGCTCTTTTCATTCAGTCAGTAGCTTCAAACATTTCTGGTATATGAATAACATGTTTTTCAATGGCAAAAATCAATGAATATTGTAAATGCACAAACAGTAATTTCTCCGCATTGCAAGGTGCAATTCTGTAATTTTTTGCTTTTTCCTGCTAATCCTAGCATGATAAAGAAGATTCAAAGAGAGTGAGATGCCAGCTCCTTTCATTCAGTCAGTAGCTTCAAACATTTCTGATATATGAATAACATGATGTTTTTCAATGGCAAAAATCAATGAATATTGTAAATGCACAAACAGTAATTTCTCCGCATTGCAATGTGCAATTCTGAAATTTTTTGCTTTTTCCTGCTAATCCTGGCATGATAAAGAAGATTCAAAGAGAGTGAGATGCCAGCTCTTTTCATTCAGTCAGTAGCTTCAAACATTTCTGGTATATGAATAACATGTTTTTCAATGGCAAAAATCAATGAATATTGTAAATGCACACACAGTAATTTCTCCGCATTGCAAGGTGCAATTCTGAAATTTTTTGCTTTTTCCTGCTAATCCTAGCATGATAAAGAAGATTCAAAGAGAGTGAGATGCCAGCTCCTTTCATTCAGTCAGTAGCTTCAAACATTTCTGGACGTTTTTCAATGGCAAAAATCAATGAATATTGTAAATGCACAAACAGTAATATCTCCACATTGCAAGGTGCAATTCTGAAATTTTTTGCTTTTTCCTGCTAATCCTGGCATGATAAAGAAGATTCAAAGAGAGTGAGATGCCAGCTCTTTTCATTCAGTCAGTAGATTCAAACATTTCTGGTATATGAATAACATGTTTTTCAATGGCAAAAATCAATGAATATTGTAAATGCACAAACAGTAATATCTCCACATTGCAAGGTGCAATTCTGAAATTTTTTGCTTTTTCCTGCTAATCCTGGCATGATAAAGAAGATACAAAGAGAGTGAGATGCCAGCTCTTTTCATTCAGTCAGTAGCTTCAAACATTTCTGGTATATGAATAACGATGTTTTTCAATGGCAAAAATCAATGAATATTGTAAATGCACACACAGTATTTTCTCCGCATTGCAAGGTGCAATTCTGAAATTTTTTGCTTTTTCCTGCTAATCCTAGCATGATAAAGAAGATTCAAAGAGAGTGAGATGCCAGCTCCTTTCATTCAGTCAGTAGCTTCAAACATTTCTGGACGTTTTTCAATGGCAAAAATCAATGAATATTGTAAATGCACACACAGTAATTTCTCCGCATTGCAAGGTGCAATTCTGAAATTTTTTGCTTTTTCCTGCTACTCCTAGCATGATAAAGAAGATTCAAAGAGAGTGAGATGCCAGCTCCTTTCATTCAGTCAGTAGCTTCAAACATTTCTGGACGTTTTTCAATGGCAAAAATCAATGAATATTGTAAATGCACAAACAGTAATATCTCCACATTGCAAGGTGCAATTCTGAAATTTTTTGCTTTTTCCTGCTAATCCTGGCATGATAAAGAAGATTCAAAGAGAGTGAGATGCCAGCTCTTTTCATTCAGTCAGTAGCTTCAAACATTTCTGGTATATGAATAACATGTTTTTCAATGGCAAAAATCAATGAATATTGTAAATGCACAAACAGTAATTTCTCCGCATTGCAAGGTGCAATTCTGAAATTTTTTGCTTTTTCCTGCTAATCCTAGCATGATAAAGAAGATTCAAAGAGAGTGAGATGACAGCTCCTTTCATTCAGTCAGTAGCTTCAAACATTTCTGGTATATGAATAACATGATGTTTTTCAATGGCAAAAATCAATGAATATTGTAAATGCACACACAGTAATTTCTCCGCATTGCAAGGTGCAATTCTGAAATTTTTTGCTTTTTCCTGCTAATCCTGGCATGATAAAGAAGATTCAAAGAGAGTGAGATGCCAGCTCTTTTCATTCAGTCAGTAGCTTCAAACATTTCTGGACGTTTTTCAATGGCAAAAATCAATGAATATTGTAAATGCACAAACAGTAATATCTCCACATTGCAAGGTGCAATTCTGAAATTTTTTGCTTTTTCCTGCTAATCCTGGCATGATAAAGAAGATTCAAAGAGAGTGAGATGCCAGCTCTTTTCATTCAGTCAGTAGCTTCAAACATTTCTGGTGTATGAATAACGATGTTTTTCAATGGCAAAAATCAATGAATATTGTAAATGCACACACAGTAATTTCTCCGCATTGCAAGGTGCAATTCTGAAATTTTTTGCTTTTTCCTGCTAATCCTAGCATGATAAAGAAGATTCAAAGAGAGTGAGATGCCAGCTCCTTTCATTCAGTCAGTAGCTTCAAACATTTCTGGACATTTTTCAATGGCAAAAATCAATGAATATTGTAAATGCACAAACAGTAATATCTCCACATTGCAAGGTGTAATTCTGAAATTTTTTGCTTTTTCCTGCTAATCCTGGCATGATAAAGAAGATTCAAAGAGAGTGAGATGCCAGCTCTTTTCATTCAGTCAGTAGCTTCAAACATTTCTGGTATATGAATAACATGTTTTTCAATGGCAAAAATCAATGAATATTGTAAATGCACAAACAGTAATATCTCCACATTGCAAGGTGCAATTCTGAAATTTTTTGCTTTTTCCTGCTAATCCTGGGATGATAAAGAAGATTCAAAGAGAGTGAGATGCCAGCTCTTTTCATTCAGTCAGTAGCTTCAAACATTTCTGGTATATGAATAACGATGTTTTTCAATGGCAAAAATCAATGAATATTGTAAATGCACACACAGTAATTTCTCCGCATTGCAAGGTGCAATTCTGAAATTTTTTGCTTTTTCCTGCTAATCCTAGCATGATGAAGAAGATTCAAAGAGAGTTAGATGCCAGCTCCTTTCATTCAGTCAGTAGCTTCAAACATTTCTGGACGTTTTTCAATGGCAAAAATCAATGAATATTGTAAATGCACACACAGTAATTTCTCCGCATTGCAAGGTGCAATTCTGAAATTTTTTGCATTTTCCTGCTAATCCTAGCATGATAAAGAAGATTCAAAGAGAGTGAGATGCCAGCTCCTTTCATTCAGTCAGTAGCTTCAAACATTTCTGGACGTTTTTCAATGGCAAAAATCAATGAATATTGTAAATGCACAAACAGTAATATCTCCACATTGCAAGGTGCAATTCTGAAATTTTTTGCTTTTTCCTGCTAATCCTGGCATGATAAAGAAGATTCAAAGAGAGTGAGATGCCAGCTCTTTTCATTCAGTCAGTAGCTTCAAACATTTCTGGTATATGAATAACATGTTTTTCAATGGCAAAAATCAATGAATATTGTAAATGCACAAACAGTAATTTCTCCGCATTGCAAGGTGCAATTCTGAAATTTTTTGCTTTTTCCTGCTAATCCTAGCATGATAAAGAAGATTCAAAGAGAGTGAGATGCCAGCTCCTTTCATTCAGTCAGTAGCTTCAAACATTTCTGGTATATGAATAACATGATGTTTTTCAATGGCAAAAATCAATGAATATTGTAAATGCACAAACAGTAATTTCTCCGCATTGCAATGTGCAATTCTGAAATTTTTTGCTTTTTCCTGCTAATCCTAGCATGATAAAGAAGATTCAAAGAGAGTGAGATGCCAGCTCCTTTCATTCAGTCAGTAGCTTCAAACATTTCTGGACGTTTTTCAATGGCAAAAATCAATGAATATTGTAAATGCACAAACAGTAATATCTCCACATTGCAAGGTGCAATTCTGAATTTTTTTGCTTTTTCCTGCTAATCCTGGCATGATAAAGAAGATTCAAAGAGAGTGAGATGCCAGCTCTTTTCATTCAGTCAGTAGCTTCAAACATTTCTGGTATATGAATAACGATGTTTTTCAATGGCAAAAATCAATGAATATTGTAAATGCACAAACAGTAATTTCTCCGCATTGCAAGGTGCAATTCTGAAATTTTTTGCTTTTTCCTGCTAATCCCAGCATGATCAAGAAGATTCAAAGAGAGTGAGATGCCAGCTCCTTTCATTCAGTCAGTAGCTTCAAACATTTCTGGACGTTTTTCAATGGCAAAAATCAATGAATATTGTAAATGCACAAACAGTAATATCTCCACATTGCAAGGTGCAATTCTGAAATTTTTTGCTTTTTCCTGCTAATCCTGGCATGATAAAGAAGATTCAAAGAGAGTGAGATGCCAGCTCTTTTCATTCAGTCAGTAGCTTCAAACATTTCTGGTATATGAATAACATGTTTTTCAATGGCAAAAATCAATGAATATTGTAAATGCACAAACAGTAATTTCTCCGCATTGCAAGGTGCAATTCTGAAATTTTTTGCTTTTTCCTGCTAATCCTAGCATGATAAAGAAGATTCAAAGAGAGTGAGATGCCAGCTCTTTTCATTCAGTCAGTAGCTTCAAACATTTCTGGACGTTTTTCAATGGCAAAAATCAATGAATATTGTAAATGCACAAACAGTAATATCTCCACATTGCAAGGTGCAATTCTGAAATTTTTTGCTTTTTCCTGCTAATCCTGGCATGATAAAGAAGATTCAAAGAGAGTGAGATGCCAGCTCTTTTCATTCAGTCAGTAACTTCAAACATTTCTGGTATATGAATAACATGTTTTTCAATGGCAAAAATCAATGAATATTGTAAATGCACAAACAGTAATTTCTCCGCATTGCAAGGTGCAATTCTGAAATTTTTTGCTTTTTCCTGCTAATCCTAGCATGATAAAGAAGATTAAAAGAGAGTGAGATGCCAGCTCCTTTCATTCAGTCAGTAGCTTCAAACATTTCTGGTATATGAATAACATGATGTTTTTCAATGGCAAAAATCAATGAATATTGTAAATGCACAAACAGTAATTTCTCCGCATTGCAATGTGCAATTCTGAAATTTTTTGCTTTTTCCTGCTAATCCTAGCATGATAAAGAAGATTCAAAGAGAGTGAGATGCCAGCTCCTTTCATTCAGTCAGTAGCTTCAAACATTTCTGGACGTTTTTCAATGGCAAAAATCAATGAATATTGTAAATGCACAAACAGTAATATCTCCACATTGCAAGGTGCAATTCTGAAATTTTTTGCTTTTTCCTGCTAATCCTGGCATGATAAAGAAGATTCAAAGAGAGTGAGATGCCAGCTCTTTTCATTCAGTCAGTAGCTTCAAACATTTCTGGTATATGAATAACATGTTTTTCAATGGCAAAAATCAATGAATATTGTAAATGCACAAACAGTAATATCTCCACATTGCAAGGTGCAATTCTGAAATGTTTTGCTTTTTCCTGCTAATCCTGGCATGATAAAGAAGATTCAAAGAGAGTGAGATGCCAGCTCTTTTCATTCAGTCAGTAGCTTCAAACATTTCTGGTATATGAATAACGATGTTTTTCAATGGCAAAAATCAATGAATATTGTAAATGCACACACAGTAATTTCTCCGCATTGCAAGGTGCAATTCTGAAATTTTTTGCTTTTTCCTGCTAATCCTAGCATGATAAAGAAGATTCAAAGAGAGTGAGATGCCAGCTCCTTTCATTCAGTCAGTAGCTTCAAACATTTCTGGACGTTTTTCAATGGCAAAAATCAATGAATATTGTAAATGCACAAACAGTAATATCTCCACATTGCAACGTGCAATTCTGAAATTTTTTGCTTTTTCCTGCTCCTCTTAGCATGATAAAGAAGATTCAAAGAGAGTGAGATGCCAGCTCTCTTCATTCAGTCAGTAGCTTCAAACATTTCTGGTATATGAATAACATGATGTTTTTCAATGGCAAAAATCAATGAATATTGTAAATGCACAAACAGTAATTTCTCCGCATTGCAAGGTGCAATTCTGAAATTTTTTGCTTTTTCCTGCTAATCCTGGCATGATAAAGAAGATTCAAAGAGAGTGAGATGCCAGCTCCTTTCATTCAGTCAGTAGCTTCAAACATTTCTGGACGTTTTTCAATGGCAAAAATCAATAAATATTGTAAATGCACAAACAGTAATATCTCCACATTGCAACGTGCAATTCTGAAATTTTTTGGTTTTTCCTGCTCCTCTTAGCATGATAAAGAAGATTCAAAGAGAGTGAGATGCCAGCTCTTTTCATTCAGTCAGTAGCTTCAAACATTTCTGGTATATGAATAACATGATGTTTTTCAATGGCAAAAATCAATGAATATTGTAAATGCACAAACAGTAATTTCTCCGCATTGCAAGGTGCAATTCTGAAATTTTTTGCTTTTTCCTGCTAATCCTAGCATGATAAAGAAGATTCAAAGAGAGTGAGATGCCAGCTCCTTTCATTCAGTCAGTAGCTTCAAACATTTCTGGACGTTTTTCAATGGCAAAAATCAATGAATATTGTAAATGCACAAACAGTAATATCTCCACATTGCAAGGTGCAATTCTGAAATTTTTTGCTTTTTCCTGCTCCTCTTAGCATGATAAAGAAGATTCAAAGAGAGTGAGATGCCAGCTCTTTTCATTCAGTCAGTAGCTTCAAACATTTCTGGACGTTTTTCAATGGCAAAAATCAATGAATATTGTAAATGCACAAACAGTAATATCTCCACATTGCAAGGTGCAATTCTGAAATTTTTTGCTTTTTCCTGCTAATCCTGGCATGATAAAGAAGATTCAAAGAGAGTGAGATGCCAGCTCTTTTCATTCAGTCAGTAGCTTCAAACATTTCTGGTATATGAATAACATGTTTTTCAATGGCAAAAATCAATGAATATTGTAAATGCACAAACAGTAATATCTCCACATTGCAAGGTGCAATTCTGAAATTTTTTGCTTTTTCCTGCTAATCCTGGCATGATAAAGAAGATTCAAAGAGAGTGAGATGCCAGCTCTTTTCATTCAGTCAGTAGCTTCAAACATTTCTGGTATATGAATAATGATGTTTTTCAATGGCAAAAATCAATGAATATTGTAAATGCACACACAGTAATTTCTCCGCATTGCAAGGTGCAATTCTGAAATTTTTTGCTTTTTCCTGCTAATCCTAGCATGATAAAGAAGATTCAAAGAGAGTGAGATGCCAGCTCCTTTCATTCAGTCAGTAGCTTCAAACATTTCTGGACGTTTTTCAATGGCAAAAATCAATGAATATTGTAAATGCACAAACAGTAATATCTCCACATTGCAACGTGCAATTCTGAAATTTTTTGCTTTTTCCTGCTCCTCTTAGCATGATAAAGAAGATTCAAAGAGAGTGAGATGCCAGCTCTTTTCATTCAGTCAGTAGCTTCAAACATTTCTGGTATATGAATAACATGATGTTTTTCAAAGGCAAAAATCAATGAATATTGTAAATGCACAAACAGTAATTTCTCCGCATTGCAAGGTGCAATTCTGAAATTTTTTGCTTTTTCCTGCTAATCCTGGCATGATAAAGAAGATTCAAAGAGAGTGAGATGCCAGCTCCTTTCATTCAGTCAGTAGCTTCAAACATTTCTGGACGTTTTTCAATGGCAAAAATCAATGAATATTGTAAATGCACAAACAGTAATATCTCCACATTGCAACGTGCAATTCTGAAATTTTTTGGTTTTTCCTGCTCCTCTTAGCATGATAAAGAAGATTCAAAGAGAGTGAGATGCCAGCTCTTTTCATTCAGTCAGTAGCTTCAAACATTTCTGGTATATGAATAACATGATGTTTTTCAATGGCAAAAATCAATGAATATTGTAAATGCACAAACAGTAATTTCTCCGCATTGCAAGGTGCAATTCTGAAATTTTTTGCTTTTTCCTGCTAATCCTAGCATGATAAAGAAGATTCAAAGAGAGTGAGATGCCAGCTCCTTTCATTCAGTCAGTAGCTTCAAACATTTCTGGACGTTTTTCAATGGCAAAAATCAATGAATATTGTAAATGCACAAACAGTAATATCTCCACATTGCAAGGTGCAATTCTGAAATTTTTTGCTTTTTCCTGCTCCTCTTAGCATGATAAAGAAGATTCAAAGAGAGTGAGATGCCAGCTCTTTTCATTCAGTCAGTAGCTTCAAACATTTCTGGACGTTTTTCAATGGCAAAAATCAATGAATATTGTAAATGCACAAACAGTAATATCTCCACATTGCAAGGTGCAATTCTGAAATTTTTTGCTTTTTCCTGATAATCCTGGCATGATAAAGAAGATTCAAAGAGAGTGAGATGCCAGCTCTTTTCATTCAGTCAGTAGCTTCAAACATTTCTGGTATATGAATAACATGTTTTTCAATGGCAAAAATCAATGAATATTGTAAATGCACAAACAGTAATTTCTCCGCATTGCAAGGTGCAATTCTGTAATTTTTTGCTTTTTCCTGCTAATCCTAGCATGATAAAGAAGATTCAAAGAGAGTGAGATGCCAGCTCCTTTCATTCAGTCAGTAGCTTCAAACATTTCTGATATATGAATAACATGATGTTTTTCAATGGCAAAAATCAATGAATATTGTAAATGCACAAACAGTAATTTCTCCGCATTGCAATGTGCAATTCTGAAATTTTTTGCTTTTTCCTGCTAATCCTGGCATGATAAAGAAGATTCAAAGAGAGTGAGATGCCAGCTCTTTTCATTCAGTCAGTAGCTTCAAACATTTCTGGTATATGAATAACATGTTTTTCAATGGCAAAAATCAATGAATATTGTAAATGCACAAACAGTAATTTCTCCGCATTGCAAGGTGCTATTCTGAAATTTTTTGCTTTTTCCTGCTAATCCTAGCATGATAAAGAAGATTCAAAGAGAGTGAGATGCCAGCTCCTTTCATTCAGTCAGTAGCTTCAAACATTTCTGGACGTTTTTCAATGGCAAAAATCAATGAATATTGTAAATGCACAAACAGTAATATCTCCACATTGCAAGGTGCAATTCTGAAATTTTTTGCTTTTTCCTGCTAATCCTGGCATGATAAAGAAGATTCAAAGAGAGTGAGATGCCAGCTCTTTTCATTCAGTCAGTAGCTTCAAACATTTCTGGTATATGAATAACATGTTTTTCAATGGCAAAAATCAATGAATATTGTAAATGCACAAACAGTAATTTCTCCGCATTGCAAGGTGCAATTCTGAAATTTTTTGCTTTTTCCTGCTAATCCTAGCATGATAAAGAAGATTCAAAGAGAGTGAGATGCCAGCTCCTTTCATTCAGTCAGTAGCTTCAAACATTTCTGGTATATGAATAACATGATGTTTTTCAATGGCAAAAATCAATGAATATTGTAAATGCACAAACAGTAATTTCTCCGCATTGCAATGTGCAATTCTGAAATTTTTTGCTTTTTCCTGCTAATCCTAGCATGATAAAGAAGATTCAAAGAGAGTGAGATGCCAGCTCCTTTCATTCAGTCAGTAGCTTCAAACATTTCTGGACGTTTTTCAATGGCAAAAATCAATGAATATTGTAAATGCACAAACAGTAATATCTCCACATTGCAAGGTGAAATTCTGAAATTTTTTGCTTTATCCTGCTAATCCTGGCATGATAAAGAAGATTCAAAGAGAGTGAGATGCCAGCTCTTTTCATTCAGTCAGTAGCTTCAAACATTTCTGGTATATGAATAACATGTTTTTCAATGGCAAAAATCAATGAATATTGTAAATGCACAAACAGTAATTTCTCCGCATTGCAAGGTGCAATTCTGTAATTTTTTGCTTTTTCCTGCTAATCCTAGCATGATAAAGAAGATTCAAAGAGAGTGAGATGCCAGCTCCTTTCATTCAGTCAGTAGCTTCAAACATTTCTGATATATGAATAACATGATGTTTTTCAATGGCAAAAATCAATGAATATTGTAAATGCACAAACAGTAATTTCTCCGCATTGCAATGTGCAATTCTGAAATTTTTTGCTTTTTCCTGCTAATCCTGGCATGATAAAGAAGATTCAAAGAGAGTGAGATGCCAGCTCTTTTCATTCAGTCAGTAGCTTCAAACATTTCTGGTATATGAATAACATGTTTTTCAATGGCAAAAATCAATGAATATTGTAAATGCACAAACAGTAATTTCTCCGCATTGCAAGGTGCTATTCTGAAATTTTTTGCTTTTTCCTGCTAATCCTAGCATGATAAAGAAGATTCAAAGAGAGTGAGATGCCAGCTCCTTTCATTCAGTCAGTAGCTTCAAACATTTCTGGACGTTTTTCAATGGCAAAAATCAATGAATATTGTAAATGCACAAACAGTAATATCTCCACATTGCAAGGTGCAATTCTGAAATTTTTTGCTTTTTCCTGCTAATCCTGGCATGATAAAGAAGATTCAAAGAGAGTGAGATGCCAGCTCTTTTCATTCAGTCAGTAGCTTCAAACATTTCTGGTATATGAATAACATGTTTTTCAATGGCAAAAATCAATGAATATTGTAAATGCACAAACAGTAATTTCTCCGCATTGCAAGGTGCAATTCTGAAATTTTTTGCTTTTTCCTGCTAATCCTAGCATGATAAAGAAGATTCAAAGAGAGTGAGATGCCAGCTCCTTTCATTCAGTCAGTAGCTTCAAACATTTCTGGTATATGAATAACATGATGTTTTTCAATGGCAAAAATCAATGAATATTGTAAATGCACAAACAGTAATTTCTCCGCATTGCAATGTGCAATTCTGAAATTTTTTGCTTTTTCCTGCTAATCCTAGCATGATAAAGAAGATTCAAAGAGAGTGAGATGCCAGCTCCTTTCATTCAGTCAGTAGCTTCAAACATTTCTGGACGTTTTTCAATGGCAAAAATCAATGAATATTGTAAATGCACAAACAGTAATATCTCCACATTGCAAGGTGAAATTCTGAAATTTTTTGCTTTATCCTGCTAATCCTGGCATGATAAAGAAGATTCAAAGAGAGTGAGATGCCAGCTCTTTTCATTCAGTCAGTAGCTTCAAACATTTCTGGTATATGAATAACATGTTTTTCAATGGCAAAAATCAATGAATATTGTAAATGCACAAACAGTAATTTCTCCGCATTGCAAGGTGCAATTCTGAAATTTTTTGCTTTTTCCTGCTAATCCTAGCATGATAAAGAAGATTCAAAGAGAGTGAGATGACAGCTCCTTTCATTCAGTCAGTAGCTCCAAACATTTCTGGTATATGAATAACATGATGTTTTTCAATGGCAAAAATCAATGAATATTGTAAATGCACACACAGTAATTTCTCCGCATTGCAAGGTGCAATTCTGAAATTTTTTGCTTTTTCCTGCTAATCCTGGCATGATAAAGAAGATTCAAAGAGAGTGAGATGCCAGCTCTTTTCATTCAGTCAGTAGCTTCAAACATTTCTGGACGTTTTTCAATGGCAAAAATCAATGAATATTGTAAATGCACAAACAGTAATATCTCCACATTGCAAGGTGCAATTCTGAAATTTTTTGCTTTTTCCTGCTAATCCTGGCATGATAAAGAAGATTCAAAGAGAGTGAGATGCCAGCTCTTTTCATTCAGTCAGTAGCTTCAAACATTTCTGGTATATGAATAACGATGTTTTTCAATGGCAAAAATCAATGAATATTGTAAATGCACACACAGTAATTTCTCCGCATTGCAAGGTGCAATTCTGAAATTTTTTGCTTTTTCCTGCTAATCCTAGCATGATAAAGAAGATTCAAAGAGAGTGAGATGCCAGCTCCTTTCATTCAGTCAGTAGCTTCAAACATTTCTGGACGTTTTTCAATGGCAAAAATCAATGAATATTGTAAATGCACAAACAGTAATATCTCCACATTGCAAGGTGCAATTCTGAAATTTTTTGCTTTTTCCTGCTAATCCTGGCATGATAAAGAAGATTCAAAGAGAGTGAGATGCCAGCTCTTTTCATTCAGTCAGTAGATTCAAACATTTCTGGTATATGAATAACATGTTTTTCAATGGCAAAAATCAATGAATATTGTAAATGCACAAACAGTAATATCTCCACATTGCAAGGTGCAATTCTGAAATTTTTTGCTTTTTCCTGCTAATCCTGGCATGATAAAGAAGATACAAAGAGAGTGAGATGCCAGCTCTTTTCATTCAGTCAGTAGCTTCAAACATTTCTGGTATATGAATAACGATGTTTTTCAATGGCAAAAATCAATGAATATTGTAAATGCACACACAGTATTTTCTCCGCATTGCAAGGTGCAATTCTGAAATTTTTTGCTTTTTCCTGCTAATCCTAGCATGATAAAGAAGATTCAAAGAGAGTGAGATGCCAGCTCCTTTCATTCAGTCAGTAGCTTCAAACATTTCTGGACGTTTTTCAATGGCAAAAATCAATGAATATTGTAAATGCACACACAGTAATTTCTCCGCATTGCAAGGTGCAATTCTGAAATTTTTTGCTTTTTCCTGCTAATCCTAGCATGATAAAGAAGATTCAAAGAGAGTGAGATGCCAGCTCCTTTCATTCAGTCAGTAGCTTCAAACATTTCTGGACGTTTTTCAATGGCAAAAATCAATGAATATTGTAAATGCACAAACAGTAATATCTCCACATTGCAAGGTGCAATTCTGAAATTTTTTGCTTTTTCCTGCTAATCCTGGCATGATAAAGAAGATTCAAAGAGAGTGAGATGCCAGCTCTTTTCATTCAGTCAGTAGCTTCAAACATTTCTGGTATATGAATAACATGTTTTTCAATGGCAAAAATCAATGAATATTGTAAATGCACAAACAGTAATTTCTCCGCATTGCAAGGTGCAATTCTGAAATTTTTTGCTTTTTCCTGCTAATCCTAGCATGATAAAGAAGATTCAAAGAGAGTGAGATGCCAGCTCCTTTCATTCAGTCAGTAGCTTCAAACATTTCTGGTATATGAATAACATGATGTTTTTCAATGGCAAAAATCAATGAATATTGTAAATGCACAAACAGTAATTTCTCCGCATTGCAATGTGCAATTCTGAAATTTTTTGCTTTTTCCTGCTAATCCTAGCATGATAAAGAAGATTCAAAGAGAGTGAGATGCCAGCTCCTTTCATTCAGTCAGTAGCTTCAAACATTTCTGGACGTTTTTCAATGGCAAAAATCAATGAATATTGTAAATGCACAAACAGTAATATCTCCACATTGCAAGGTGCAATTCTGAATTTTTTTGCTTTTTCCTGCTAATCCTGGCATGATAAAGAAGATTCAAAGAGAGTGAGATGCCAGCTCTTTTCATTCAGTCAGTAGCTTCAAACATTTCTGGTATATGAATAACGATGTTTTTCAATGGCAAAAATCAATGAATATTGTAAATGCACAAACAGTAATTTCTCCGCATTGCAAGGTGCAATTCTGAAATTTTTTGCTTTTTCCTGCTAATCCTAGCATGATAAAGAAGATTCAAAGAGAGTGAGATGCCAGCTCCTTTCATTCAGTCAGTAGCTTCAAACATTTCTGGACATTTTTCAATGGCAAAAATCAATGAATATTGTAAATGCACAAACAGTAATATCTCCACATTGCAAGGTGCAATTCTGAAATTTTTTGCTTTTTCCTGCTAATCCTGGCATGATAAAGAAGATTCAAAGAGAGTGAGATGCCAGCTCTTTTCATTCAGTCAGTAGCTTCAAACATTTCTGGTATATGAATAACATGTTTTTCAATGGCAAAAATCAATGAATATTGTAAATGCACAAACAGTAATTTCTCCGCATTGCAAGGTGCAATTCTGAAATTTTTTGCTTTTTCCTGCTAATCATAGCATGATAAAGAAGATTCAAAGAGAGTGAGATGCCAGCTCTTTTCATTCAGTCAGTAGCTTCAAACATTTCTGGACGTTTTTCAATGGCAAAAATCAATGAATATTGTAAATGCACAAACAGTAATATCTCCACATTGCAAGGTGCAATTCTGAAATTTTTTGCTTTTTCCTGCTAATCCTGGCATGATAAAGAAGATTCAAAGAGAGTGAGATGCCAGCTCTTTTCATTGTCAGTAACTTCAAACATTTCTGGTATATGAATAACATGTTTTTCAATGGCAAAAATCAATGAATATTGTAAATGCACAAACAGTAATTTCTCCGCATTGCAAGGTGCAATTCTGAAATTTTTTGCTTTTTCCTGCTAATCCTAGCATGATAAAGAAGATTCAAAGAGAGTGAGATGCCAGCTCCTTTCATTCAGTCAGTAGCTTCAAACATTTCTGGTATATGAATAACATGATGTTTTTCAATGGCAAAAATCAATGAATATTGTAAATGCACAAACAGTAATTTCTCCGCATTGCAATGTGCAATTCTGAAATTTTTTGCTTTTTCCTGCTAATCCTAGCATGATAAAGAAGATTCAAAGAGAGTGAGATGCCAGCTCCTTTCATTCAGTCAGTAGCTTCAAACATTTCTGGACGTTTTTCAATGGCAAAAATCAATGAATATTGTAAATGCACAAACAGTAATATCTCCACATTGCAAGGTGCAATTCTGAAATTTTTTGCTTTTTCCTGCTAATCCTGGCATGATAAAGAAGATTCAAAGAGAGTGAGATGCCAGCTCTTTTCATTCAGTCAGTAGCTTCAAACATTTCTGGTATATGAATAACATGTTTTTCAATGGCAAAAATCAATGAATATTGTAAATGCACAAACAGTAATATCTCCACATTGCAAGGTGCAATTCTGAAATTTTTTGCTTTTTCCTGCTAATCCTGGCATGATAAAGAAGATTCAAAGAGAGTGAGATGCCAGCTCTTTTCATTCAGTCAGTAGCTTCAAACATTTCTGGTATATGAATAACGATGTTTTTCAATGGCAAAAATCAATGAATATTGTAAATGCACACACAGTAATTTCTCCGCATTGCAAGGTGCAATTCTGAAATTTTTTGCTTTTTCCTGCTAATCCTAGCATGATAAAGAAGATTCAAAGAGAGTGAGATGCCAGCTCCTTTCATTCAGTCAGTAGCTTCAAACATTTCTGGACGTTTTTCAATGGCAAAAATCAATGAATATTGTAAATGCACAAACAGTAATATCTCCACATTGCAAGGTGCAATTCTGAAATTTTTTGCTTTTTCCTGCTCCTCTTAGCATGATAAAGAAGATTCAAAGAGAGTGAGATGCCAGCTCTTTTCATTCAGTCAGTAGCTTCAAACATTTCTGGACGTTTTTCAATGGCAAAAATCAATGAATATTGTAAATGCACAAACAGTAATATCTCCACATTGCAAGGTGCAATTCTGAAATTTTTTGCTTTTTCCTGATAATCCTGGCATGATAAAGAAGATTCAAAGAGAGTGAGATGCCAGCAATTTTCATTCAGTCAGTAGCTTCAAACATTTCTGGTATATGAATAACATGTTTTTCAATGGCAAAAATCAATGAATATTGTAAATGCACAAACAGTAATTTCTCCGCATTGCAAGGTGCAATTCTGAAATTTTTTGCTTTTTCCTGCTAATCCTAGCATGATAAAGAAGATTCAAAGAGAGTGAGATGCCAGCTCCTTTCATTCAGTCAGTAGCTTCAAACATTTCTGGTATATGAATAACATGATGTTTTTCAATGGCAAAAATCAATGAATATTGTAAATGCACAGAGTAATTTCTCCGCATTGCAATGTGCAATTCTGAAATTTTTTGCTTTTTCCTGCTAATCCTAGCATGATAAAGAAGATTCAAAGAGACTGAGATGCCAGCTCCTTTCATTCAGTCAGTAGCTTCAAACATTTCTGGACGTTTTTCAATGGCAAAAATCAATGAATATTGTAAATGCACAAACAGTAATATCTCCACATTGCAAGGTGCAATTCTGAAATTTTTTGCTTTTTCCTGCTAATCCAGGCATGATAAAGAAGATTCAAAGAGAGTGAGATGCCAGCTCGTTTCATTCAGTCAGTAGCTTCAAACATTTCTGGTATATGAATAACATGTTTTTCAATGGCAAAAATCAATGAATATTGTAAATGCACAAACAGTAATATCTCCACATTGCAAGGTGCAATTCTGAAATTTTTTGCTTTTTCCTGCTAATCCTAGCATGATAAAGAAGATTCAAAGAGACTGAGATGCCAGCTCGTTTCATTCAGTCAGTAGCTTCAAACATTTCTGGACGTTTTTCAATGGCAAAAATCAATGAATATTGTAAATGCACAAACAGTAATATCTCCACATTGCAAGGTGCAATTCTGAAATTTTTTGCTTTTTCCTGCTAATCCAGGCATGATAAAGAAGATTCAAAGAGAGTGAGATGCCAGCTCGTTTCATTCAGTCAGTAGCTTCAAACATTTCTGGTATATGAATAACATGTTTTTCAATGGCAAAAATCAATGAATATTGTAAATGCACAAACAGTAATATCTCCACATTGCAAGGTGCAATTCTGAAATTTTTTGCTTTTTCCTGCTAATCCTGGCATGATAAAGAAGATTCAAAGAGAGTGAGATGCCAGCTCTTTTCATTCAGTCAGTAGCTTCAAACATTTCTGGTATATGAATAACGATGTTTTTCAATGGCAAAAATCAATGAATATTGTAAATGCACACACAGTAATTTCTCCGCATTGCAAGGTGCAATTCTGAAATTTTTTGCTTTTTCCTGCTAATCCTAGCATGATAAAGAAGATTCAAAGAGAGTGAGATGCCAGCTCCTTTCATTCAGTCAGTAGCTTCAAACATTTCTGGTATATGAATAACATGATGTTTTTCAATGGCAAAAATCAATGAATATTGTAAATGCACAAACAGTAATTTCTCCGCATTGCAATGTGCAATTCTGAAATTTTTTGCTTTTTCCTGCTAATCCTAGCATGATAAGAAGATTCAAAGAGAGTGAGATGCCAGCTCCTTTCATTCAGTCAGTAGCTTCAAACATTTCTGGACGTTTTTCAATGGCAAAAATCAATGAATATTGTAAATGCACAAACAGTAATATCTCCACATTGCAAGGTGCAATTCTGAAATTTTTTGCTTTTTCCTGCTAATCCTGGCATGATAAAGAAGATTCAAAGAGAGTGAGATGCCAGCTCTTTTCATTCAGTCAGTAGCTTCAAACATTTCTGGTATATGAATAACATGTTTTTCAATGGCAAAAATCAATGAATATTGTAAATGCACAAACAGTAATATCTCCACATTGCAAGGTGCAATTCTGAAATTTTTTGCTTTTTCCTGCTAATCCTGGCATGATAAAGAAGATTCAAAGAGAGTGAGATGCCAGCTCTTTTCATTCAGTCAGTAGCTTCAAACATTTCTGGTATATGAATAACGATGTTTTTCAATGGCAAAAATCAATGAATATTGTAAATGCACACACAGTAATTTCTCCGCATTGCAAGGTGCAATTCTGAAATTTTTTGCTTTTTCCTGCTAATCCTAGCATGATAAAGAAGATTCAAAGAGAGTGAGATGCCAGCTCCTTTCATTCAGTCAGTAGCTTCAAACATTTCTGGACGTTTTTCAATGGCAAAAATCAATGAATATTGTAAATGCACACACAGTAATTTCTCCGCATTTCAAGGTGCAATTCTGAAATTTTTTGCTTTTTCCTGCTAATCCTAGCATGATAAAGAAGATTCAAAGAGAGTGAGATGCCAGCTCCTTTCATTCAGTCAGTAGCTTCAAACATTTCTGGACGTTTTTCAATGGCAAAAATCAATGAATATTGTAAATGCACAAACAGTAATATCTCCACATTGCAAGGTGCAATTCTGAAATTTTTTACTTTTTCCTGCTAATCCTGGCATGATAAAGAAGATTCAAAGAGAGTGAGATGCCAGCTCTTTTCATTCAGTCAGTAGCTTCAAACATTTCTGGTATATGAATAACATGATGTTTTTCAATGGCAAAAATCAATGAATATTGTAAATGCACACACAGTAATTTCTCCGCATTGCAAGGTGCAATTCTGAAATTTTTTGCTTTTTCCTGCTAATCCTAGCATGATAAAGAAGATTCAAAGAGAGTGAGATGCCAGCTCCTTTCATTCAGTCAGTAGCTTCAAACATTTCTGGACGTTTTTCAATGGCAAAAATCAATGAATATTGTAAATGCACAAACAGTAATATCTCCACATTACAAGGTGCAATTCTGAAATTTTTTGCTTTTTCCTGCTAATCCTGGCATGATAAAGAAGATTCAAAGAGAGTGAGATGCCAGCTCTTTTCATTCAGTCAGTAGCTTCAAACATTTCTGGTATATGAATAACGATGTTTTTCAATGGCAAAAATCAATGAATATTGTAAATGCACACACAGTAATTTCTCCGCATTGCAAGGTGCAATTCTGAAATTTTTTGCTTTTTCCTGCTAATCCTAGCATGATAAAGAAGATTCAAAGAGAGTGAGATGCCAGCTCCTTTCATTCAGTCCGTAGCTTCAAACATTTCTGGACGTTTTTCAATGGCAAAAATCAATGAATATTGTAAATGCACACACAGTAATTTCTCCGCATTGCAAGGTGCAATTCTGAAATTTTTTGCTTTTTCCTGCTAATCCTAGCATGATAAAGAAGATTCAAAGAGAGTGAGATGCCAGCTCCTTTCATTCAGTCAGTAGCTTCAAACATTTCTGGACGTTTTTCAATGGCAAAAATCAATGAATATTGTAAATGCACAAACAGTAATATCTCCACATTGCAAGGTGCAATTCTGAAATTTTTTGCTTTTTCCTGCTAATCCTGGCATGATAAAGAAGATTCAAAGAGAGTGAGATGCCAGCTCTTTTCATTCAGTCAGTAGCTTCAAACATTTCTGGTATATGAATAACATGTTTTTCAATGGCAAAAATCAATGAATATTGTAAATGCACAAACAGTAATTTCTCCGCATTGCAAGGTGCAATTCTGAAATTTTTTGCTTTTTCCTGCTAATCCTAGCATGATAAAGAATATTCAAAGAGAGTGAGATGCCAGCTCCTTTCATTCAGTCAGTAGCTTCAAACATTTCTGGTATATGAATAACATGTTTTTCAATGGCAAAAATCAATGAATATTGTAAATGCACAAACAGTAATTTCTCCGCATTGCAAGGTGCAATTCTGAAATTTTTTGCTTTTTCCTGCTAATCCTAGCATGATAAAGAAGATTCAAAGAGAGTGAGATGCCAGCTCCTTTCATTCAGTCAGTAGCTTCAAACATTTCTGGTATATGAATAACATGATGTTTTTCAATGGCAAAAATCAATGAATATTGTAAATGCACAAACAGTAATTTCTCCGCATTGCAATGTGCAATTCTGAAATTTTTTGCTTTTTCCTGCTAATCCTAGCATGATAAAGAAGATTCAAAGAGAGTGAGATGCCAGCTCCTTTCATTCAGTCAGTAGCTTCAAACATTTCTGGACGTTTTTCAATGGCAAAAATCAATGAATATTGTAAATGCACAAACAGTAATATCTCCACATTGCAAGGTGCAATTCTGAAATTTTTTGCTTTTTCCTGCTAATCCTGGCATGATAAAGAAGATTCAAAGAGAGTGAGATGCCAGCTCTTTTCATTCAGTCAGTAGCTTCAAACATTTCTGGTATATGAATAACATGTTTTTCAATGGCAAAAATCAATGAATATTGTAAATGCACACACAGTAATTTCTCCGAATTGCAAGGTGCAATTCTGAAATTTTTTGCTTTTTCCTGCTAATCCTAGCATGATAAAGAAGATTCAAAGAGAGTGAGATGCCAGCTCCTTTCATTCAGTCAGTAGCTTCAAACATTTCTGGACGTTTTTCAATGGCAAAAATCAATGAATATTGTAAATGCACAAACAGTAATATCTCCACATTGCAAGGTGCAATTCTGAAATTTTTTGCTTTTTCCTGCTAATCCTGGCATGATAAAGAAGATTCAAAGAGAGTGAGATGCCAGCTCTTTTCATTCAGTCAGTAGCTTCAAACATTTCTGGTATATGAATAACGATGTTTTTCAATGGCAAAAATCAATGAATATTGTAAATGCACACACAGTAATTTCTCCGCATTGCAAGGTGCAATTCTGAAATTTTTTGCTTTTTCCTGCTAATCCTAGCATGATAAAGAAGATTCAAAGAGAGTGAGATGCCAGCTCCTTTCATTCAGTCAGTAGCTTCAAACATTTCTGGACGTTTTTCAATGGCAAAAATCAATGAATATTGTAAATGCACAAACAGTAATATCTCCACATTGCAAGGTGCAATTCTGAAATTTTTTGCTTTTTCCTGCTAATCATGGCATGATAAAGAAGATTCAAAGAGAGTGAGATGCCAGCTCTTTTCATTCAGTCAGTAGCTTCAAACATTTCTGGTATATGAATAACATGTTTTTCAATGGCAAAAATCAATGAATATTGTAAATACACAAACAGTAATATCTCCACATTGCAAGGTGCAATTCTGAAATTTTTTGCTTTTTCCTGCTAATCCTGGCATGATAAAGAAGATTCAAAGAGAGTGAGATGCCAGCTCCTTTCATTCAGTCAGTAGCTTCAAACATTTCTGGACGTTTTTCAATGGCAAAAATCAATGAATATTGTAAATGCACAAACAGTAATATCTCCACATTGCAAGGTGCAATTCTGAAATTTTTTGCTTTTTCCTGCTAATCCTGGCATGATAAAGAAGATTCAAAGAGAGTGAGATGCCAGCTCTTTTCATTCAGTCAGTAGCTTCAAACATTTCTGGTATATGAATAACATGTTTTTCAATGGCAAAAATCAATGAATATTGTAAATGCACAAACAGTAATATCTCCACATTGCAAGGTGCAATTCTGAAATTTTTTGCTTTTTCCTGCTAATCCTGGCATGATAAAGAAGATTCAAAGAGAGTGAGATGCCAGCTCTTTTCATTCAGTCAGTAGCTTCAAACATTTCTGGTATATGAATAACGATGTTTTTCAATGGCAAAAATCAATGAATATTGTAAATGCACACACAGTAATTTCTCCGCATTGCAAGGTGCAATTCTGAAATTTTTTGCTTTTTCCTGCTAATCCTAGCATGATAAAGAAGATTCAAAGAGAGTGAGATGCCAGCTCCTTTCATTCAGTCAGTAGCTTCAAACATTTCTGGACGTTTTTCAATGGCAAAAATCAATGAATATTGTAAATGCACACACAGTAATTTCTCCGCATTTCAAGGTGCAATTCTGAAATTTTTTGCTTTTTCCTGCTAATCCTAGCATGATAAAGAAGATTCAAAGAGAGTGAGATGCCAGCTCCTTTCATTCAGTCAGTAGCTTCAAACATTTCTGGACGTTTTTCAATGGCAAAAATCAATGAATATTGTAAATGCACAAACAGTAATATCTCCACATTGCAAGGTGCAATTCTGAAATTTTTTGCTTTTTCCTGCTAATCCTGGCATGATAAAGAAGATTCAAAGAGAGTGAGATGCCAGCTCTTTTCATTCAGTCAGTAGCTTCAAACATTTCTGGTATATGAATAACATGTTTTTCAATGGCAAAAATCAATGAATATTGTAAATGCACACACAGTAATTTCTCCGCATTGCAAGGTGCAATTCTGAAATTTTTTGCTTTTTCCTGCTAATCCTAGCATGATAAAGAAGATTCAAAGAGAGTGAGATGCCAGCTCCTTTCATTCAGTCAGTAGCTTCAAACATTTCTGGACGTTTTTCAATGGCAAAAATCAATGAATATTGTAAATGCACAAACAGTAATATCTCCACATTACAAGGTGCAATTCTGAAATTTTTTGCTTTTTCCTGCTAATCCTGGCATGATAAAGAAGATTCAAAGAGAGTGAGATGCCAGCTCTTTTCATTCAGTCAGTAGCTTCAAACATTTCTGGTATATGAATAACGATGTTTTTCAATGGCAAAAATCAATGAATATTGTAAATGCACACACAGTAATTTCTCCGCATTGCAAGGTGCAATTCTGAAATTTTTTGCTTTTTCCTGCTAATCCTAGCATGATAAAGAAGATTCAAAGAGAGTGAGATGCCAGCTCCTTTCATTCAGTCAGTAGCTTCAAACATTTCTGGACGTTTTTCAATGGCAAAAATCAATGAATATTGTAAATGCACACACAGTAATTTCTCCGCATTGCAAGGTGCAATTCTGAAATTTTTTGCTTTTTCCTGCTAATCCTAGCATGATAAAGAAGATTCAAAGAGAGTGAGATGCCAGCTCCTTTCATTCAGTCAGTAGCTTCAAACATTTCTGGACGTTTTTCAATGGCAAAAATCAATGAATATTGTAAATGCACAAACAGTAATATCTCCACATTGCAAGGTGCAATTCTGAAATTTTTTGCTTTTTCCTGCTAATCCTGGCATGATAAAGAAGATTCAAAGAGAGTGAGATGCCAGCTCTTTTCATTCAGTCAGTAGCTTCAAACATTTCTGGTATATGAATAACATGTTTTTCAATGGCAAAAATCAATGAATATTGTAAATGCACAAACAGTAATTTCTCCGCATTGCAAGGTGCAATTCTGAAATTTTTTGCTTTTTCCTGCTAATCCTAGCATGATAAAGAATATTCAAAGAGAGTGAGATGCCAGCTCATTTCATTCAGTCAGTAGCTTCAAACATTTCTGGTATATGAATAACATGTTTTTCAATGGCAAAAATCAATGAATATTGTAAGTGCACAAACAGTAATTTCTCCGCATTGCAAGGTGCAATTCTGAAATTTTTTGCTTTTTCCTGCTAATCCTAGCATGATAAAGAAGATTCAAAGAGAGTGAGATGCCAGCTCCTTTCATTCAGTCAGTAGCTTCAAACATTTCTGGTATATGAATAACATGATGTTTTTCAATGGCAAAAATCAATGAATATTGTAAATGCACAAACAGTAATTTCTCCGCATTGCAATGTGCAATTCTGAAATTTTTTGCTTTTTCCTGCTAATCCTAGCATGATAAAGAAGATTCAAAGAGAGTGAGATGCCAGCTCCTTTCATTCAGTCAGTAGCTTCAAACATTTCTGGACGTTTTTCAATGGCAAAAATCAATGAATATTGTAAATGCACAAACAGTAATATCTCCACATTGCAAGGTGCAATTCTGAAATTTTTTGCTTTTTCCTGCTAATCCTGGCATGATAAAGAAGATTCAAAGAGAGTGAGATGCCAGCTCTTTTCATTCAGTCAGTAGCTTCAAACATTTCTGGTATATGAATAACATGTTTTTCAATGGCAAAAATCAATGAATATTGTAAATGCACAAACAGTAATATCTCCACATTGCAAGGTGCAATTCTGAAATTTTTTGCTTTTTCCTGCTAATCCTGGCATGATAAAGAAGACTCAAAGAGAGTGAGATGCCAGCTCTTTTCATTCAGTCAGTAGCTTCAAACATTTCTGGTATATGAATAACGATGTTTTTCAATGGCAAAAATCAATGAATATTGTAAATGCACACACAGTAATTTCTCCGCATTGCAAGGTGCAATTCTGAAATTTTTTGCTTTTTCCTGCTAATCCTAGCATGATAAAGAAGATTCAAAGAGAGTGAGATGCCAGCTCCTTTCATTCAGTCAGTAGCTTCAAACATTTCTGGACGTTTTTCAATGGCAAAAATCAATGAATATTGTAAATGCACAAACAGTAATATCTCCACATTGCAATGTGCAATTCTGAAATTTTTTGCTTTTTCCTGCTCCTCTTAGCATGATAAAGAAGATTCAAAGAGAGTGAGATGCCAGCTCTTTTCATTCAGTCAGTAGCTTCAAACATTTCTGGTATATGAATAACATGATGTTTTTCAATGGCAAAAATCAATGAATATTGTAAATGCACAAACAGTAATTTCTCCGCATTGCAAGGTGCAATTCTGAAATTTTTTGCTTTTTCCTGCTAATCCTAGCATGATAAAGAAGATTCAAAGAGAGTGAGATGCCAGCTCCTTTCATTCAGTCAGTAGCTTCAAACATTTCTGGACGTTTTTCAATGGCAAAAATCAATGAATATTGTAAATGCACAAACAGTAATATCTCCACATTGCAACGTGCAATTCTGAAATTTTTTGGTTTTTCCTGCTCCTCTTAGCATGATAAAGAAGATTCAAAGAGAGTGAGATGCCAGCTCTTTTCATTCAGTCAGTAGCTTCAAACATTTCTGGTATATGAATAACATGATGTTTTTCAATGGCAAAAATCAATGAATATTGTAAATGCACAAACAGTAATTTCTCCGCATTGCAAGGTGCAATTCTGAAATTTTTTGCTTTTTCCTGCTAATCCTAGCATGATAAAGAAGATTCAAAGAGAGTGAGATGCCAGCTCCTTTCATTCAGTCAGTAGCTTCAAACATTTCTGGACGTTTTTCAATGGCAAAAATCAATGAATATTGTAAATGCACAAACAGTAATATCTCCACATTGCAAGGTGCAATTCTGAAATTTTTTGCTTTTTCCTGCTCCTCTAAGCATGATAAAGAAGATTCAAAGAGAGTGAGATGCCAGCTCTTTTCATTCAGTCAGTAGCTTCAAACATTTCTGGACGTTTTTCAATGTCAAAAATCAATGAATATTGTAAATGCACAAACAGTAATATCTCCACATTGCAAGGTGCAATTCTGAAATTTTTTGCTTTTTCCTGATAATCCTGGCATGATAAAGAAGATTCAAAGAGAGTGAGATGCCAGCTCTTTTCATTCAGTCAGTAGCTTCAAACATTTCTGGTATATGAATAACATGTTTTTCAATGGCAAAAATCAATGAATATTGTAAATGCACAAACAGTAATTTCTCCGCATTGCAAGGTGCAATTCTGAAATTTTTTGCTTTTTCCTGCTAATCCTAGCATGATAAAGAAGATTCAAAGAGAGTGAGATGCCAGCTCCTTTCATTCAGTCAGTAGCTTCAAACATTTCTGGTATATGAATAACATGATGTTTTTCAATGGCAAAAATCAATGAATATTGTAAATGCACAAACAGTAATTTCTCCGCATTGCAAGGTGCAATTCTGAAATTTTTTGCTTTTTCCTGCTAATCCTAGCATGATAAAGAAGATTCAAAGAGACTGAGATGCCAGCTCCTTTCATTCAGTCAGTAGCTTCAAACATTTCTGGACGTTTTTCAATGGCAAAAATCAATGAATATTGTAAATGCACAAACAGTAATATCTCCACATTGCAAGGTGCAATTCTGAAATTTTTTGCTTTTTCCTGCTAATCCAGGCATGATAAAGAAGATTCAAAGAGAGTGAGATGCCAGCTCGTTTCATTCAGTCAGTAGCTTCAAACATTTCTGGTATATGAATAACATGTTTTTCAATGGCAAAAATCAATGAATATTGTAAATGCACAAACAGTAATATCTCCACATTGCAAGGTGCAATTCTGAAATTTTTTGCTTTTTCCTGCTAATCCTGGCATGATAAAGAAGATTCAAAGAGAGTGAGATGCCAGCTCTTTTCATTCAGTCAGTAGCTTCAAACATTTCTGGTATATGAATAACGATGTTTTTCAATGGCAAAAATCAATGAATATTGTAAATGCACACACAGTAATTTCTCCGCATTGCAAGGTGCAATTCTGAAATTTTTTGCTTTTTCCTGCTAATCCTAGCATGACAAAGAAGATTCAAAGAGAGTGAGATGCCAGCTCCTTTCATTCAGTCAGTAGCTTCAAACATTTCTGGACGTTTTTCAATGGCAAAAATCAATGAATATTGTAAATGCACAAACAGTAATATCTCCACATTGCAAGGTGCAATTCTGAAATTTTTTGCTTTTTCCTGCTAATCCTGGCATGATAAAGAAGATTCAAAGAGAGTGAGATGCCAGCTCTTTTCATACAGTCAGTAGCTTCAAACATTTCTGGTATATGAATAACATGTTTTTCAATGGCAAAAATCAATGAATATTGTACATGCACAAACAGTAATTTCTCCGCATTGCAAGGTGCAATTCTGAAATTTTTTGCTTTTTCCTGCTAATCCTAGCATGATAAAGAAGATTCAAAGAGAGTGAGATGCCAGCTCCTTTCATTCAGTCAGTAGCTTCAAACATTTCTGGTATATGAATAACATGATGTTTTTCAATGGCAAAAATCAATGAATATTGTAAATGCACAAACAGTAATTTCTCCGCATTGCAAGGTGCAATTCTGAAATTTTTTGCTTTTTCCTGCTAATCCTAGCATGATAAAGAAGATTCAAAGAGACTGAGATGCCAGCTCCTTTCATTCAGTCAGTAGCTTCAAACATTTCTGGACGTTTTTCAATGGCAAAAATCAATGAATATTGTAAATGCACAAACAGTAATATCTCCACATTGCAAGGTGCAATTCTGAAATTTTTTGCTTTTTCCTGCTAATCCAGGCATGATAAAGAAGATTCAAAGAGAGTGAGATGCCAGCTCGTTTCATTCAGTCAGTAGCTTCAAACATTTCTGGTATATGAATAACATGTTTTTCAATGGCAAAAATCAATGAATATTGTAAATGCACAAACAGTAATATCTCCACATTGCAAGGTGCAATTCTGAAATTTTTTGCTTTTTCCTGCTAATCCTGGCATGATAAAGAAGATTCAAAGAGAGTGAGATGCCAGCTCTTTTCATTCAGTCAGTAGCTTCAAACATTTCTGGTATATGAATAACGATGTTTTTCAATGGCAAAAATCAATGAATATTGTAAATGCACACACAGTAATTTCTCCGCATTGCAAGGTGCAATTCTGAAATTTTTTGCTTTTTCCTGCTAATCCTAGCATGACAAAGAAGATTCAAAGAGAGTGAGATGCCAGCTCCTTTCATTCAGTCAGTAGCTTCAAACATTTCTGGACGTTTTTCAATGGCAAAAATCAATGAATATTGTAAATGCACAAACAGTAATATCTCCACATTGCAAGGTGCAATTCTGAAATTTTTTGCTTTTTCCTGCTAATCCTGGCATGATAAAGAAGATTCAAAGAGAGTGAGATGCCAGCTCTTTTCATACAGTCAGTAGCTTCAAACATTTCTGGTATATGAATAACATGTTTTTCAATGGCAAAAATCAATGAATATTGTACATGCACAAACAGTAATTTCTCCGCATTGCAAGGTGCAATTCTGAAATTTTTTGCTTTTTCCTGCTAATCCTAGCATGATAAAGAAGATTCAAAGAGAGTGAGATGCCAGCTCCTTTCATTCAGTCAGTAGCTTCAAACATTTCTGGTATATGAATAACATGATGTTTTTCAATGGCAAAAATCAATGAATATTGTAAATGCACAAACAGTAATTTCTCCGCATTGCAATGTGCAATTCTGAAATTTTTTGCTTTTTCCTGCTAATCCTAGCATGATAAAGAAGATTCAAAGAGAGTGAGATGCCAGCTCCTTTCATTCAGTCAGTAGCTTCAAACATTTCTGGACGTTTTTCAATGGCAAAAATCAATGAATATTGTAAATGCACAAACAGTAATATCTCCACATTGCAACGTGCAATTCTGAAATTTTTTGCTTTTTCCTGCTAATCCTGGCATGATAAAGAAGATTCAAAGAGAGTGAGATGCCAGCTCTTTTCATTCAGTCAGTAGCTTCAAACATTTCTGGTATATGAATAACATGTTTTTCAATGGCAAAAATCAATGAATATTGTAAATGCACACACAGTAATTTCTCCGCATTGCAAGGTGCAATTCTGAAATTTTTTGCTTTTTCCTGCTAATCCTAGCATGATAAAGAAGATTCAAAGAGAGTGAGATGCCAGCTCCTTTCATTCAGTCAGTAGCTTCAAACATTTCTGGACGTTTTTCAATGGCAAAAATCAATGAATATTGTAAATGCACAAACAGTAATATCTCCAAATTGCAAGGTGCAATTCTGAAATTTTTTGCTTTTTCCTGCTAATCCTGGCATGATAAAGAAGATTCAAAGAGAGTGAGATGCCAGCTCTTTTCATTCAGTCAGTAGCTTCAAACATTTCTGGTATATGAATAACATGTTTTTCAATGGCAAAAATCAATGAATATTGTAAATGCACACACAGTAATTTCTCCGCATTGCAAGGTGCAATTCTGAAATTTTTTGCTTTTTCCTGCTAATCCTAGCATGATAAAGAAGATTCAAAGAGAGTGAGATGCCAGCTCCTTTCATTCAGTCAGTAGCTTCAAACATTTCTGGACGTTTTTCAATGGCAAAAATCAATGAATATTGTAAATGCACAAACAGTAATATCTCCTCATTGCAAGGTGCAATTCTGAAATTTTTTGCTTTTTCCTGCTAATCCTGGCATGATAAAGAAGATTCAAAGAGAGTGAGATGCCAGCTCCTTTCATTCAGTCAGTAGCTTCAAACATTTCTGGTATATGAATAACATGATGTTTTTCAATGGCAAAAATCAATGAATATTGTAAATGCACAAACACTAATTTCTCCGCATTGCAATGTGCAATTCTGAAATTTTTTGCTTTTTCCTGCTAATCCTAGCATGATAAAGAAGATTCAAAGAGAGTGAGATGCCAGCTCCTTTCATTCAGTCAGTAGCTTCAAACATTTCTGGATGTTTTTCAATGGCAAAAATCAATGAATATTGTAAATGCACAAACAGTAATATCTCCACATTGCAAGGTGCAATTCTGAAATTTTTTGCTTTTTCCTGCTAATCCTGGCATGATAAAGAAGATTCAAAGAGAGTGAGATGCCAGCTCTTTTCATTCAGTCAGTAGCTTCAAACATTTCTGGTATATGAATAACATGTTTTTCAATGGCAAAAATCAATGAATATTGTAAATGCACAAACAGTAATTTCTCCGCATTGCAAGGTGCAATTCTGAAATTTTTTGCTTTTTCCTGCTAATCCTAGCATGATAAAGAAGATTCAAAGAGAGTGAGATGCCAGCTCCTTTCATTCAGTCAGTAGCTTCAAACATTTCTGGTATATGAATAACATGATGTTTTTCAATGGCAAAAATCAATGAATATTGTAAATGCACAAACAGTAATTTCTCCGCATTGCAATGTGCAATTCTGAAATTTTTTGCTTTTTCCTGCTAATCCTAGCATGATAAAGAAGATTCAAAGAGAGTGAGATGCCAGCTCCTTTCATTCAGTCAGTAGCTTCAAACATTTCTGGACGTTTTTCAATGGCAAAAATCAATGAATATTGTAAATGCACAAACAGTAATATCTCCACATTGCAAGGTGCAATTCTGAAATTTTTTGCTTTTTCCTGCTAATCCTGGCATGATAAAGAAGATTCAAAGAGAGTGAGATGCCAGCTCTTTTCATTCAGTCAGTAGCTTCAAACATTTCTGGTATATGAATAACATGTTTTTCAATGGCAAAAATCAATGAATATTGTAAATGCACAAACAGTAATATCTCCACATTGCAAGGTGCAATTCTGAAATTTTTTGCTTTTTCCTGCTAATCCTGGCATGATAAAGAAGATTCAAAGAGAGTGAGATGCCAGCTCTTTTCATTCAGTCAGTAGCTTCAAACATTTCTGGTATATGAATAACGATGTTTTTCAATGGCAAAAATCAATGAATATTGTAAATGCACACACAGTAATTTCTCCGCATTGCAAGGTGCAATTCTGAAATTTTTTGCTTTTTCCTGCTAATCCTAGCATGATAAAGAAGATTCAAAGAGAGTGAGATGCCAGCTCCTTTCATTCAGTCAGTAGCTTCAAACATTTCTGGACGTTTTTCAATGGCAAAAATCAATGAATATTGTAAATGCACAAACAGTAATATCTCCACATTGCAACGTGCAATTCTGAAATTTTTTGCTTTTTCCTGCTCCTCTTAGCATGATAAAGAAGATTCAAAGAGAGTGAGATGCCAGCTCTTTTCATTCAGTCAGTAGCTTCAAACATTTCTGGTATATGAATAACATGATGTTTTTCAATGGCAAAAATCAATGAATATTGTAAATGCACAAACAGTAATTTCTCCGCATTGCAAGGTGCAATTCTGAAATTTTTTGCTTTTTCCTGCTAATCCTAGCATGATAAAGAAGATTCAAAGAGAGTGAGATGCCAGCTCCTTTCATTCAGTCAGTAGCTTCAAACATTTCTGGACGTTTTTCAATGGCAAAAATCAATGAATATTGTAAATGCACAAACAGTAATATCTCCACATTGCAACGTGCAATTCTGAAATTTTTTGGTTTTTCCTGCTCCTCTTAGCATGATAAAGAAGATTCAAAGAGAGTGAGATGCCAGCTCTTTTCATTCAGTCAGTAGCTTCAAACATTTCTGGTATATGAATAACATGATGTTTTTCAATGGCAAAAATCAATGAATATTGTAAATGCACAAACAGTAATTTCTCCGCATTGCAAGGTGCAATTCTGAAATTTTTTGCTTTTTCCTGCTAATCCTAGCATGATAAAGAAGATTCAAAGAGAGTGAGATGCCAGCTCCTTTCATTTAGTCAGTAGCTTCAAACATTTCTGGACGTTTTTCAATGGCAAAAATCAATGAATATTGTAAATGCACAAACAGTAATATCTCCACATTGCAAGGTGCAATTCTGAAATTTTTTGCTTTTTCCTGCTCCTCTTAGCATGATAAAGAAGATTCAAAGAGAGTGAGATGCCAGCTCTTTTCATTCAGTCAGTAGCTTCAAACATTTCTGGACGTTTTTCAATGGCAAAAATCAATGAATATTGTAAATGCACAAACAGTAATATCTCCACATTGCAAGGTGCAATTCTGAAATTTTTTGCTTTTTCCTGATAATCCTGGCATGATAAAGAAGATTCAAAGAGAGTGAGATGCCAGCTCTTTTCATTCAGTCAGTAGCTTCAAACATTTCTGGTATATGAATAACATGTTTTTCAATGGCAAAAATCAATGAATATTGTAAATGCACAAACAGTAATTTCTCCGCATTGCAAGGTGCAATTCTGTAATTTTTTGCTTTTTCCTGCTAATCCTAGCATGATAAAGAAGATTCAAAGAGAGTGAGATGCCAGCTCCTTTCATTCAGTCAGTAGCTTCAAACATTTCTGGTATATGAATAACATGATGTTTTTCAATGGCAAAAATCAATGAATATTGTAAATGCACAAACAGTAATTTCTCCGCATTGCAATGTGCAATTCTGAAATTTTTTGCTTTTTCCTGCTAATCCTAGCATGATAAAGAAGATTCAAAGAGACTGAGATGCCAGCTCCTTTCATTCAGTCAGTAGCTTCAAACATTTCTGGACGTTTTTCAATGGCAAAAATCAATGAATATTGTAAATGCACAAACAGTAATATCTCCACATTGCAAGGTGCAATTCTGAAATTTTTTGCTTTTTCCTGCTAATCCAGGCATGATAAAGAAGATTCAAAGAGAGTGAGATGCCAGCTCGTTTCATTCAGTCAGTAGCTTCAAACATTTCTGGTATATGAATAACATGTTTTTCAATGGCAAAAATCAATGAATATTGTAAATGCACAAACAGTAATATCTCCACATTGCAAGGTGCAATTCTGAAATTTTTTGCTTTTTCCTGCTAATCCTGGCATGATAAAGAAGATTCAAAGAGAGTGAGATGCCAGCTCTTTTCATTCAGTCAGTAGCTTCAAACATTTCTGGTATATGAATAACGATGTTTTTCAATGGCAAAAATCAATGAATATTGTAAATGCACACACAGTAATTTCTCCGCATTGCAAGGTGCAATTCTGAAATTTTTTGCTTTTTCCTGCTAATCCTAGCATGATAAAGAAGATTCAAAGAGAGTGAGATGCCAGCTCCTTTCATTCAGTCAGTAGCTTCAAACATTTCTGGACGTTTTTCAATGGCAAAAATCAATGAATATTGTAAATGCACAAACAGTAATATCTCCACATTGCAAGGTGCAATTCTGAAATTTTTTGGTTTTTCCTGCTAATCCTGGCATGATAAAGAATATTCAAAGAGAGTGAGATGCCAGCTCTTTTCATTCAGTCAGTAGCTTCAAACATTTCTGGTATATGAATAACATGTTTTTCAATGGCAAAAATCAATGAATATTGTAAATGCACAAACAGTAATTTCTCCGGATTGCAAGGTGCAATTCTGAAATTTTTTGCTTTTTCCTGCTAATCCTAGCATGATAAAGAAGATTCAAAGAGAGTGAGATGCCAGCTCCTTTCATTCAGTCAGTAGCTTCAAACATTTCTGGTATATGAATAACATGATGTTTTTCAATGGCAAAAATCAATGAATATTGTAAATGCACAAACAGTAATTTCTCCGCATTGCAATGTGCAATTCTGAAATTTTTTGCTTTTTCCTGCTAATCCTAGCATGATAAAGAAGATTCAAAGAGAGTGAGATGCCAGCTCCTTTCATTCAGTCAGTAGCTTCAAACATTTCTGGACGTTTTTCAATGGCAAAAATCAATGAATATTGTAAATGCACAAACAGTAATATCTCCACATTGCAAGGTGCAATTCTGAAATTTTTTGCTTTTTCCTGCTAATCCTGGCATGATAAAGAAGATTCAAAGAGAGTGAGATGCCAGCTCTTTTCATTCAGTCAGTAGCTTCAAACATTTCTGGTATATGAATAACATGTTTTTCAATGGCAAAAATCAATGAATATTGTAAATGCACACACAGTAATTTCTCCGCATTGCAAGGTGCAATTCTGAAATTTTTTGCTTTTTCCTGCTAATCCTAGCATGATAAAGAAGATTCAAAGAGAGTGAGATGCCAGCTCCTTTCATTCAGTCAGTAGCTTCAAACATTTCTGGACGTTTTTCAATGGCAAAAATCAATGAATATTGTAAATGCACAAACAGTAATATCTCCTCATTGCAAGGTGCAATTCTGAAATTTTTTGCTTTTTCCTGCTAATCCTGGCATGATAAAGAAGATTCAAAGAGAGTGAGATGCCAGCTCTTTTCATTCAGTCAGTAGCTTCAAACATTTCTGGTATATGAATAATGATGTTTTTCAATGGCAAAAATCAATGAATATTGTAAATGCACACACAGTAATTTCTCCGCATTGCAAGGTGCAATTCTGAAATTTTTTGCTTTTTCCTGCTAATCCTAGCATGATAAAGAAGATTCAAAGAGAGTGAGATGCCAGCTCCTTTCATTCAGTCAGTAGCTTCAAACATTTCTGGACGTTTTTCAATGGCAAAAATCAATGAATATTGTAAATGCACAAACAGTAATATCTCCACATTGCAAGGTGCAATTCTGAAATTTTTTACTTTTTCCTGCTAATCCTGGCATGATAAAGAAGATTCAAAGAGAGTGAGATGCCAGCTCTTTTCATTCAGTCAGTAGCTTCAAACATTTCTGGTATATGAATAACGATGTTTTTCAATGGCAAAAATCAATGAATATTGTAAATGCACACACAGTAATTTCTCCGCATTGCAAGGTGCAATTCTGAAATTTTTTGCTTTTTCCTGCTAATCCTAGCATGATAAAGAAGATTCAAAGAGAGTGAGATGCCAGCTCCTTTCATTCAGTCAGTAGCTTCAAACATTTCTGGACGTTTTTCAATGGCAAAAATCAATGAATATTGTAAATGCACACACAGTAATTTCTCCGCATTGCAAGGTGCAATTCTGAAATTTTTTGCTTTTTCCTGCTAATCCTAGCATGATAAAGAAGATTCAAAGAGAGTGAGATGCCAGCTCCTTTCATTCAGTCAGTAGCTTCAAACATTTCTGGATGTTTTTCAATGGCAAAAATCAATGAATATTGTAAATGCACAAACAGTAATATCTCCACATTGCAAGGTGCAATTCTGAAATTTTTTGCTTTTTCCTGCTAATCCTGGCATGATAAAGAAGATTCAAAGAGAGTGAGATGCCAGCTCTTTTCATTCAGTCAGTAGCTTCAAACATTTCTGGTATATGAATAACATGATGTTTTTCAATGGCAAAAATCAATGAATATTGTAAATGCACACACAGTAATTTCTCCGCATTGCAAGGTGAAATTCTGAAATTTTTTGCTTTTTCCTGCTAATCCTAGCATGATAAAGAAGATTCAAAGAGAGTGAGATGCCAGCTCCTTTCATTCAGTCAGTAGCTTCAAACATTTCTGGACGTTTTTCAATGGCAAAAATCAATGAATATTGTAAATGCACAAACAGTAATATCTCCACATTGCAAGGTGCAATTCTGAAATTTTTTGCTTTTTCCTGCTAATCCTGGCATGATAAAGAAAATTCAAAGAGAGTGAGATGCCAGCTCGTTTCATTCAGTCAGTAGCTTCAAACATTTCTGGACGTTTTTCAATGGCAAAAATCAATGAATATTGTAAATGCACAAACAGTAATATCTCCTCATTGCAAGGTGCAATTCTGAAATTTTTTGCTTTTTCCTGCTAATCCTGGCATGATAAAGAAGATTCAAAGAGAGTGAGATGCCAGCTCTTTTCATTCAGTCAGTAGCTTCAAACATTTCTGGTATATGAATAATGATGTTTTTCAATGGCAAAAATCAATGAATATTGTAAATGCACACACAGTAATTTCTCCGCATTGCTAGGTGCAATTCTGAAATTTTTTGCTTTTTCCTGCTAATCCTAGCATGATAAAGAAGATTCAAAGAGAGTGAGATGCCAGCTCCTTTCATTCAGTCAGTAGCTTCAAACATTTCTGGACGTTTTTCAATGGCAAAAATCAATGAATATTGTAAATGCACAAACAGTAATATCTCCACATTGCAAGGTGCAATTCTGAAATTTTTTACTTTTTCCTGCTAATCCTGGCATGATAAAGAAGATTCAAAGAGAGTGAGATGCCAGCTCTTTTCATTCAGTCAGTAGCTTCAAACATTTCTGGTATATGAATAACGATGTTTTTCAATGGCAAAAATCAATGAATATTGTAAATGCACACACAGTAATTTCTCCGCATTGCAAGGTGCAATTCTGAAATTTTTTGCTTTTTCCTGCTAATCCTAGCATGATAAAGAAGATTCAAAGAGAGTGAGATGCCAGCTCCTTTCATTCAGTCAGTAGCTTCAAACATTTCTGGACGTTTTTCAATGGCAAAAATCAATGAATATTGTAAATGCACACACAGTAATTTCTCCGCATTGCAAGGTGCAATTCTGAAATTTTTTGCTTTTTCCTGCTAATCCTAGCATGATAAAGAAGATTCAAAGAGAGTGAGATGCCAGCTCCTTTCATTCAGTCAGTAGCTTCAAACATTTCTGGACGTTTTTCAATGGCAAAAATCAATGAATATTGTAAATGCACAAACAGTAATATCTCCACATTGCAAGGTGCAATTCTGAAATTTTTTGCTTTTTCCTGCTAATCCTGGCATGATAAAGAAGATTCAAAGAGAGTGAGATGCCAGCTCTTTTCATTCAGTCAGTAGCTTCAAACATTTCTGGTATATGAATAACATGATGTTTTTCAATGGCAAAAATCAATGAATATTGTAAATGCACACACAGTAATTTCTCCGCATTGCAAGGTGCAATTCTGAAATTTTTTGCTTTTTCCTGCTAATCCTAGCATGATAAAGAAGATTCAAAGAGAGTGAGATGCCAGCTCCTTTCATTCAGTCAGTAGCTTCAAACATTTCTGGACGTTTTTCAATGGCAAAAATCAATGAATATTGTAAATGCACAAACAGTAATATCTCCACATTGCAAGGTGCAATTCTGAAATTTTTTGCTTTTTCCTGCTAATCCTGGCATGATAAAGAAAATTCAAAGAGAGTGAGATGCCAGCTCGTTTCATTCAGTCAGTAGCTTCAAACATTTCTGGTATATGAATAACATGTTTTTCAATGGCAAAAATCAATGAATATTGTAAATGCACAAACAGTAATATCTCCACATTGCAAGGTGCAATTCTGAAATTTTTTGCTTTTTCCTGCTAATCCTGGCATGATAAAGAAGATTCAAAGAGAGTGAGATGCCAGCTCTTTTCATTCAGTCAGTAGCTTCAAACATTTCTGGTATATGAATAACATGATGTTTTTCAATGGCAAAAATCAATGAATATTGTAAATGCACACACAGTAATTTCTCCGCATTGCAAGCTGCAATTCTGAAATTTTTTGCTTTTTCCTGCTAATCCTAGCATGATAAAGAAGATTCAAAGAGAGTGAGATGCCAGCTCCTTTCATTCAGTCAGTAGCTTCAAACATTTCTGGACGTTTTTCAATGGCAAAAATCAATGAATATTGTAAATGCACAAACAGTAATATCTCCACATTGCAACGTGCAATTCTGAAATTTTTTGCTTTTTCCTGCTAATCCTGGCATGATAAAGAAGATTCAAAGAGAGTGAGATGCCAGCTCTTTTCATTCAGTCAGTAGCTTCAAACATTTCTGGTATATGAATAACATGATGTTTTTCAATGGCAAAAATCAATGAATATTGTAAATGCACAAACAGTAATATCTCCGCATTGCAACGTGCAATTCTGAAATTTTTTGCTTTTTCCTGCTCCTCTTAGCATGATAAAGAAGATTCAAAGAGAGTGAGATGCCAGCTCTTTTCATTCAGTCAGTAGCTTCAAACATTTCTGGACGTTTTTCAATGGCAAAAATCAATGAATATTGTAAATGCACAAACAGTAATATCTCCACATTGCAAGGTGCAATTCTGAAATTTTTTGCTTTTTCCTGCTAATCCTGGCATGATAAAGAAGATTCAAAGAGAGTGAGATGCCAGCTCTTTTCATTCAGTCAGTAGCTTCAAACATTTCTGGTATATGAATAACATGTTTTTCAATGGCAAAAATCAATGAATATTGTAAATGCACAAACAGTAATTTCTCCGCATTGCAAGGTGCAATTCTGAAATTTTTTGCTTTTTCCTGCTAATCCTAGCATGATAAAGAAGATTCAAAGAGAGTGAGATGCCAGCTCCTTTCATTCAGTCAGAAGCTTCAAACATTTCTGGACGTTTTTCAATGGCAAAAATCAATGAATATTGTAAATGCACAAACAGTAATATCTCCACATTGCAAGGTGCAATTCTGAAATTTTTTGCTTTTTCCTGCTAATCCTGGCATGATAAAGAAGATTCAAAGAGAGTGAGATGCCAGCTCTTTTCATTCAGTCAGTAGCTTCAAACATTTCTGGTATATGAATAACATGTTTTTCAATGGCAAAAATCAATGAATATTGTAAATGCACAAACAGTAATATCTCCACATTGCAACGTGCAATTCTGAAATTTTTTGCTTTTTCCTGCTCCTCTTAGCATGATAAAGAAGATTCAAAGAGAGTGAGATGCCAGCTCTTTTCATTCAGTCAGTAGCTTCAAACATTTCTGGACGTTTTTCAATGGCAAAAATCAATGAATATTGTAAATGCACAAACAGTAATTTCTCCGCATTGCAAGGTGCAATTCTGAAATTTTTTGCTTTTTCCTGCTAATCCTAGCATGATAAAGAAGATTCAAAGAGAGTGAGATGCCAGCTCCTTTCATTCAGTCAGTAGCTTCAAACATTTCTGGACGTTTTTCAATGGCAAAAATCAATGAATATTGTAAATGCACAAACAGTAATATATCCACATTGCAACGTGCAATTCTGAAATTTTTTGCTTTTTCCTGCTAATCCTGGCATGATAAAGAAGATTCAAAGAGAGTGAGATGCCAGCTCTTTTCATTCAGTCAGTAGCTTCAAACATTTCTGGTATATGAATAACGATGTTTTTCAATGGCAAAAATCAATGAATATTGTAAATGCACAAACAGTAATATCTCCACATTGCAACGTGCAATTCTGAAATTTTTTGCTTTTTCCTGCTAATCCTGGCATGATAAAGAAGATTCAAAGAGAGTGAGATGCCAGCTCTTTTCATTCAGTCAGTAGCTTCAAACATTTCTGGTATATGAATATCGATGTTTTTCAATGGCAAAAATCAATGAATATTGTAAATGCACACACAGTAATTTCTCCGCATTGCAAGGTGCAATTCTGAAATTTTTTGCTTTTTCCTGCTAATCCTAGCATGATAAAGAAGATTCAAAGAGAGTGAGATGCCAGCTCCTTTCATTCAGTCAGTAGCTTCAAACATTTCTGGACGTTTTTCAATGGCAAAAATCAATGAATATTGTAAATGCACAAACAGTAATATCTCCACATTGCAAGGTGCAATTCTGAAATTTTTTGCTTTTTCCTGCTAATCCTGGCATGATAAAGAAGATTCAAAGAGAGTGAGATGCCAGCTCTTTTCATTCAGTCAGTAGCTTCAAACATTTCTGGTATATGAATAACATGATGTTTTTCAATGGCAAAAATCAATGAATATTGTAAATGCACAAACAGTAATTTCTCCGCATTGCAAGGTGCAATTCTGAAATTTTTTGCTTTTTCCTGCTAATCCTAGCATGATAAAGAAGATTCAAAGAGAGTGAGATGCCAGCTCCTTTCATTCAGTCTGTAGCTTCAAACATTTCTGGACGTTTTTCAATGGCAAAAATCAATGAATATTGTAAATGCACAAACAGTAATATCTCCACATTGCAACGTGCAATTCTGAAATTTTTTGCTTTTTCCTGCTCCTCTTAGCATGATAAAGAAGATTCAAAGAGAGTGAGATGCCAGCTCTTTTCATTCAGTCAGCAGCTTCAAACATTTCTGGTATATGAATAACATGATGTTTTTCAATGGCAAAAATCAATGAATATTGTAAATGCACAAACAGTAATTTCTCCGCATTGCAAGGTGCAATTCTGAAATTTTTTGCTTTTTCCTGCTAATCCTAGCATGATAAAGAAGATTCAAAGAGAGTGAGATGCCAGCTCCTTTCATTCAGTCAGTAGCTTCAAACATTTCTGGACGTTTTTCAATGGCAAAAATCAATGAATATTGTAAATGCACAAACAGTAATATCTCCACATTGCAACGTGCAATTCTGAAATTTTTTGCTTTTTCCTGCTAATCCTGGCATGATAAAGAAGATTCAAAGAGAGTGAGATGCCAGCTCTTTTCATTCCGTCAGTAGCTTCAATCATTTCTGGTATATGAATAACATGTTTTTCAATGGCAAAAATCAATGAATATTGTAAATGCACAAACAGTAATATCTCCACATTGCAACGTGCAATTCTGAAATTTTTTGCTTTTTCCTGCTCCTCTTAGCATGATAAGGAAGATTCAAAGAGAGTGAGATGCCAGCTCTTTTCATTCAGTCAGTAGCTTCAAACATTTCTGGACGTTTTTCAATGGCAAAAATCAATGAATATTGTAAATGCACAAACAGTAATATCTCCACATTGCAAGGTGCAATTCTGAAATTTTTTGCTTTTTCCTGCTAATCCTGGCATGATAAAGAAGATTCAAAGAGAGTGAGATGCCAGCTCTTTTCATTCAGTCAGTAGCTTCAAACATTTCTGGTATATGAATAACATGTTTTTCAATGGCAAAAATCAATGAATATTGTAAATGCACAAACAGTAATTTCTCCGCATTGCAAGGTGCAATTCTGAAATTTTTTGCTTTTTCCTGCTAATCCTAGCATGATAAAGAAGATTCAAAGAGAGTGAGATGCCAGCTCCTTTCATTCAGTCAGAAGCTTCAAACATTTCTGGACGTTTTTCAATGGCAAAAATCAATGAATATTGTAAATGCACAAACAGTAATATCTCCACATTGCAAGGTGCAATTCTGAAATTTTTTGCTTTTTCCTGCCAATCCTGGCATGATAAAGAAGATTCAAAGAGAGTGAGATGCCAGCTCTTTTCATTCAGTCAGTAGCTTCAAACATTTCTGGTATATGAATAACATGTTTTTCAATGGCAAAAATCAATGAATATTGTAAATGCACAAACAGTAATATCTCCACATTGCAACGTGAAATTCTGAAATTTTTTGCTTTTTCCTGCTCCTCTTAGCATGATAAAGAAGATTCAAAGAGAGTGAGATGCCAGCTCCTTTCATTCAGTCAGTAGCTTCAAACATTTCTGGACGTTTTTCAATGGCAAAAATCAATGAATATTGTAAATGCACAAACAGTAATATCTCCACATTGCAACGTGCAATTCTGAAATTTTTTGCTTTTTCCTGCTAATCCTGGCATGATAAAGAAGATTCAAAGAGAGTGAGATGCCAGCTCTTTTCATTCAGTCAGTAGCTTCAAACATTTCTGGTATATGAATAACGATGTTTTTCAATGGCAAAAATCAATGAATATTGTAAATGCACAAACAGTAATATCTCCACATTGCAACGTGCAATTCTGAAATTTTTTGCTTTTTCCTGCTAATCCTGGCATGATAAAGAAGATTCAAAGAGAGTGAGATGCCAGCTCTTTTCATTCAGTCAGTAGCTTCAAACATTTCTGGTATATGAATAACGATGTTTTTCAATGGCAAAAATCAATGAATATTGTAAATGCACACACAGTAATTTCTCCGCATTGCAAGGTGCAATTCTGAAATTTTTTGCTTTTTCCTGCTAATCCTAGCATGATAAAGAAGATTCAAAGAGAGTGAGATGCCAGCTCCTTTCATTCAGTCAGTAGCTTCAAACATTTCTGGACGTTTTTCAATGGCAAAAATCAATGAATATTGTAAATGCACAAACAGTAATATCTCCACATTGCAAGGTGCAATTCTGAAATTTTTTGCTTTTTCCTACTAATCCTGGCATGATAAAGAAGATTCAAAGAGAGTGAGATGCCAGCTCTTTTCATTCAGTCAGTAGCTTCAAACATTTCTGGTATATGAATAACATGTTTTTCAATGGCAAAAATCAATGAATATTGTAAATGCACAAACAGTAATTTCTCCGCATTGCAAGGTGCAATTCTGAAATTTTTTGCTTTTTCCTGCTAATCCTAGCATGATAAAGAAGATTCAAAGAGAGTGAGATGCCAGCTCCTTTCATTCAGTCAGTAGCTTCAAACATTTCTGGACGTTTTTCAATGGCAAAAATCAATGAATATTGTAAATGCACAAACAGTAATATCTCCACATTGCAAGGTGCAATTCTGAAATTTTTTGCTTTTTCCTGCTAATCCTAGCATGATAAAGAAGATTCAAAGAGAGTGAGATGCCAGCTCCTTTCATTCAGTCAGTAGCTTCAAACATTTCTGGACGTTTTTCAATGGCAAAAATCAATGAATATTGTAAATGCACAAACAGTAATATCTCCACATTGCAATGTGCAATTCTGAAATTTTTTGCTTTTTCCTGCTAATCCTGGCATGATAAAGAAGATTCAAAGAGAGTGAGATGCCAGCTCTTTTCATTCAGTCAGTAGCTTCAAACATTTCTGGTATATGAATAACATGTTTTTCAATGGCAAAAATCAATGAATATTGTAAATGCACACACAGTAATTTCGCCGCATTGCAAGGTGCAATTCTGAAATTTTTTGCTTTTTCCTGCTAATCCTAGCATGATAAAGAAGATTCAAAGAGAGTGAGATGCCAGCTCCTTTCATTCAGTCAGTAGCTTCAAACATTTCTGGACGTTTTTCAATGGCAAAAATCAATGAATATTGTAAATGCACAAACAGTAATATCTCCACATTGCAACGTGCAATTCTGAAATTTTTTGCTTTTTCCTGCTAATCCTGGCATGATAAAGAAGATTCAAAGAGAGTGAGATGCCAGCTCTTTTCATTCAGTCAGTAGCTTCAAACATTTCTGGTATATGAATAACGATGTTTTTCAATGGCAAAAATCAATGAATATTGTAAATGCACAAACAGTAATATCTCCACATTGCAACGTGCAATTCTGAAATTTTTTGCTTTTTCCTGCTAATCCTGGCATGATAAAGAAGATTCAAAGAGAGTGAGATGCCAGCTCTTTTCATTCAGTCAGTAGCTTCAAACATTTCTGGTATATGAATAACGATGTTTTTCAATGGCAAAAATCAATGAATATTGTAAATGCACACACAGTAATTTCTCCGCATTGCAAGGTGCAATTCTGAAATTTTTTGCTTTTTCCTGCTAATCCTAGCATGATAAAGAAGATTCAAAGAGAGTGAGATGCCAGCTCCTTTCATTCAGTCAGTAGCTTCAAACATTTCTGGACGTTTTTCAATGGCAAAAATCAATGAATATTGTAAATGCACAAACAGTAATATCTCCACATTGCAAGGTGCAATTCTGAAATTTTTTGCTTTTTCCTACTAATCCTGGCATGATAAAGAAGATTCAAAGAGAGTGAGATGCCAGCTCTTTTCATTCAGTCAGTAGCTTCAAACATTTCTGGTATATGAATAACATGTTTTTCAATGGCAAAAATCAATGAATATTGTAAATGCACAAACAGTAATTTCTCCGCATTGCAAGGTGCAATTCTGAAATTTTTTGCTTTTTCCTGCTAATCCTAGCATGATAAAGAAGATTCAAAGAGAGTGAGATGCCAGCTCCTTTCATTCAGTCAGTAGCTTCAAACATTTCTGGACGTTTTTCAATGGCAAAAATCAATGAATATTGTAAATGCACAAACAGTAATATCTCCACATTGCAAGGTGCAATTCTGAAATTTTTTGCTTTTTCCTGCTAATCCTAGCATGATAAAGAAGATTCAAAGAGAGTGAGATGCCAGCTCCTTTCATTCAGTCAGTAGCTTCAAACATTTCTGGACGTTTTTCAATGGCAAAAATCAATGAATATTGTAAATGCACAAACAGTAATATCTCCACATTGCAATGTGCAATTCTGAAATTTTTTGCTTTTTCCTGCTAATCCTGGCATGATAAAGAAGATTCAAAGAGAGTGAGATGCCAGCTCTTTTCATTCAGTCAGTAGCTTCAAACATTTCTGGTATATGAATAACATGTTTTTCAATGGCAAAAATCAATGAATATTGTAAATGCACACACAGTAATTTCGCCGCATTGCAAGGTGCAATTCTGAAATTTTTTGCTTTTTCCTGCTAATCCTAGCATGATAAAGAAGATTCAAAGAGAGTGAGATGCCAGCTCCTTTCATTCAGTCAGTAGCTTCAAACATTTCTGGACGTTTTTCAATGGCAAAAATCAATGAATATTGTAAATGCACAAACAGTAATATCTCCACATTGCAAGGTGCAATTCTGAAATTTTTTGCTTTTTCCTGCTAATCCTGGCATGATAAAGAAGATTCAAAGAGAGTGAGATGCCAGCTCTTTTCATTCAGTCAGTAGCTTCAAACATTTCTGGTATATGAATAACATGTTTTTCAATGGCAAAAATCAGTGAATATTGTAAATGCACAAACAGTAATATCTCCACATTGCAAGGTGCAATTCTGAAATTTTTTGCTTTTTCCTGCTAATCCTGGCATGATAAAGAAGATTCAAAGAGAGTGAGATGCCAGCTCTTTTCATTCAGTCAGTAGCTTCAAACATTTCTGGTATATGAATAACATGATGTTTTTCAATGGCAAAAATCAATGAATATTGTAAATGCACAAACAGTAATTTCTCCCCATTGCAATGTGCAATTCTGAAATTTTTTGCTTTTTCTTGCTAATCCTAGCATGATAAAGAAGATTCAAAGAGAGTGAGATGCCAGCTCCTTTCATTCAGTCAGTAGCTTCAAACATTTCTGGTATATGAATAACGATGTTTTTCAATGGCAAAAATCAATGAATATTGTAAATGCACACACAGTAATTTCTCCGCATTGCAAGGTGCAATTCTGAAATTTTTTGCTTTTTCCTGCTAAATCCTAGCATGATAAAGAAGATTCAAAGAGAGTGAGATGCCAGCTCCTTTCATTCAGTCAGTAGCTTCAAACATTTCTGGACGTTTTTCAATGGCAAAAATCAATGAATATTGTAAATGCACAAACAGTAATATCTCCACATTGCAAGGTGCAATTCTGAAATTTTTTGCTTTTTCCTGCTAATCCTGGCATGATAAAGAAGATTCAAAGAGAGTGAGATGCCAGCTCTTTTCATTCAGTCAGTAGCTTCAAACATTTCTGGTATATGAATAACATGTTTTTCAATGGCAAAAATCAATGAATATTGTAAATGCACAAACAGTAATATCTCCACATTGCAAGGTGCAATTCTGAAATTTTTTGCTTTTTCCTGCTAATCCTAGCATGATAAAGAAGATTCAAAGAGAGTGAGATGCCAGCTCTTTTCATTCAGTCAGTAGCTTCAAACATTTCTGGTATATGAATAACATGTTTTTCAATGGCAAAAATCAATGAATATTGTAAATGCACAAACAGTAATATCTCCACATTGCAAGGTGCAATTCTGAAATTTTTTGCTTTTTCCTGCTAATCCTGGCATGATAAAGAAGATTCAAAGAGAGTGAGATGCCAGCTCTTTTCATTCAGTCAGTAGCTTCAAACATTTCTGGTATATGAATAACATGATGTTTTTCAATGGCAAAAATCAATGAATATTGTAAATGCACACACAGTAATTTCTCCGCATTGCAAGGTGCAATTCTGAAATTTTTTGCTTTTTCCTGCTAATCCTAGCATGATAAAGAAGATTCAAAGAGAGTGAGATGCCAGCTCCTTTCATTCAGTCAGTAGCTTCAAACATTTCTGGACGTTTTTCAATGGCAAAAATCAATGAATATTGTAAATGCACAAACAGTAATATCTCCACATTGCAACGTGCAATTCTGAAATTTTTTGCTTTTTCCTGCTAATCCTGGCATGATAAAGAAGATTCAAAGAGAGTGAGATGCCAGCTCTTTTCATTCAGTCAGTAGCTTCAAACATTTCTGGTATATGAATAACATGATGTTTTTCAATGGCAAAAATCAATGAATATTGTAAATGCACAAACAGTAATTTCTCCGCATTGCAAGGTGCAATTCTGAAATTTTTTGCTTTTTCCTGCTAATCCTAGCATGATAAAGAAGATTCAAAGAGAGTGAGATGCCAGCTCCTTTCATTCAGTCAGTAGCTTCAAACATTTCTGGACGTTTTTCAATGGCAAAAATCAATGAATATTGTAAATGCACAAACAGTAATATCTCCACATTGCAACGTGCAATTCTGAAATTTTTTGCTTTTTCCTGCTAATCCTGGCATGATAAAGAAGATTCAAAGAGAGTGAGATGCCAGCTCTTTTCATTCAGTCAGTAGCTTCAAACATTTCTGGTATATGAATAACATGTTTTTCAATGGCAAAAATCAATGAATATTGTAAATGCACAAACAGTAATATCTCCACATTGCAAGGTGCAATTCTGAAATTTTTTGCTTTTTCCTGCTAATCCTGGCATGATAAAGAAGATTCAAAGAGAGTGAGATGCCAGCTCTTTTCATTCAGTCAGTAGCTTCAAACATTTCTGGTATATGAATAACATGTTTTTCAATGGCAAAAATCAATGAATATTGTAAATGCACAAACAGTAATATCTCCACATTGCAACGTGCAATTCTGAAATTTTTTGCTTTTTCCTGCTAATCCTGGCATGATAAAGAAGATTCAAAGAGAGTGAGATGCCAGCTCTTTTCATTCAGTCAGTAGCTTCAAACATTTCTGGTATATGAATAACATGATGTTTTTCAATGGCAAAAATCAATGAATATTGTAAATGCACAAACAGTAATTTCTCCGCATTGCAAGGTGCAATTCTGAAATTTTTTGCTTTTTCCTGCTAATCCTAGCATGATAAAGAAGATTCAAAGAGAGTGAGATGCCAGCTCCTTTCATTCAGTCAGTAGCTTCAAACATTTCTGGACGTTTTTCAATGGCAAAAATCAATGAATATTGTAAATGCACAAACAGTAATATCTCCACATTGCAACGTGCAATTCTGAAATTTTTTGCTTTTTCCTGCTAATCCTGGCATGATAAAGAAGATTCAAAGAGAGTGAGATGCCAGCTCTTTTCATTCAGTCAGTAGCTTCAAACATTTCTGGTATATGAATAACATGTTTTTCAATGGCAAAAATCAATGAATATTGTAAATGCACAAACAGTAATATCTCCACATTGCAAGGTGCAATTCTGAAATTTTTTGCTTTTTCCTGCTAATCCTGGCATGATAAAGAAGATTCAAAGAGAGTGAGATGCCAGCTCTTTTCATTCAGTCAGTAGCTTCAAACATTTCTGGTATATGAATAACATGTTTTTCAATGGCAAAAATCAATGAATATTGTAAATGCACAAACAGTAATATCTCCACATTGCAAGGTGCAATTCTGAAATTTTTTGCTTTTTCCTGCTAATCCTGGCATGATAAAGAAGATTCAAAGAGAGTGAGATGCCAGCTCTTTTCATTCAGTCAGTAGCTTCAAACATTTCTGGTATATGAATAACATGATGTTTTTCAATGGCAAAAATCAATGAATATTGTAAATGCACACACAGTAATTTCTCCGCATTGCAAGGTGCAATTCTGAAATTTTTTGCTTTTTCCTGCTAATCCTAGCATGATAAAGAAGATTCAAAGAGAGTGAGATGCCAGCTCCTTTCATTCAGTCAGTAGCTTCAAACATTTCTGGACGTTTTTCAATGGCAAAAATCAATGAATATTGTAAATGCACAAACAGTAATATCTCCACATTGCAACGTGCAATTCTGAAATTTTTTGCTTTTTCCTTCTAATCCTGGCATGATAAAGAAGATTCAAAGAGAGTGAGATGCCAGCTATTTTCATTCAGTCAGTAGCTTCAAACATTTCTGGTATATGAATAACATGTTTTTCAATGGCAAAAATCAATGAATATTGTAAATGCACACACAGTAATTTCTCCGCATTGCAAGGTGCAATTCTGAAATTTTTTGCTTTTTCCTGCTAATCCTAGCATGGTAAAGAAGATTCAAAGAGAGTGAGATGCCAGCTCCTTTCATTCAGTCAGTAGCTTCAAACATTTCTGGACGTTTTTCAATGGCAAAAATCAATGAATATTGTAAATGCACAAACAGTAATATCTCCACATTGCAAGGTGCAATTCTGAAATTTTTTGCTTTTTCCTGCTAATCCTGGCATGATAAAGAAGATTCAAAGAGAGTGAGATGCCAGCTCTTTTCATTCAGTCAGTAGCTTCAAACATTTCTGGTATATGAATAACATGTTTTTCAATGGCAAAAATCAATGAATATTGTAAATGCACACACAGTAATTTCTCCGCATTGCAAGGTGCAATTCTGAAATTTTTTGCTTTTTCCTGCTAATCCTAGCATGATAAAGAAGATTCAAAGAGAGTGAGATGCCAGCTCCTTTCATTCAGTCAGTAGCTTCAAACATTTCTGGACGTTTTTCAATGGCAAAAATCAATGAATATTGTAAATGCACAAACAGTAATATCTCCACATTGCAAGGTGCAATTCTGAAATTTTTTGCTTTTTCCTGCTAATCCTGGCATGATAAAGAAGATTCAAAGAGAGTGAGATGCCAGCTCTTTTCATTCAGTCAGTAGCTTCAAACATTTCTGGTATATGAATAACGATGTTTTTCAATGGCAAAAATCAATGAATATTGTAAATGCACACACAGTAATTTCTCCGCATTGCAAGGTGCAATTCTGAAATTTTTTGCTTTTTCCTGCTAATCCTAGCATGATAAAGAAGATTCAAAGAGAGTGAGATGCCAGCTCCTTTCATTCAGTCAGTAGCTTCAAACATTTCTGGACGTTTTTCAATGGCAAAAATCAATGAATATTGTAAATGCACAAACAGTAATATCTCCACATTGCACGGTGCAATTCTGAAATTTTTTGCTTTTTCCTGCTAATCCTGGCATGATAAAGAAGATTCAAAGAGAGTGAGATGCCAGCTCTTTTCATTCAGTCAGTAGCTTCAAACATTTCTGGTATATGAATAACATGTTTTTCAATGGCAAAAATCAATGAATATTGTAAATGCACAAACAGTAATATCTCCACATTGCAAGGTGCAATTCTGAAATTTTTTGCTTTTTCCTGCTAATCCTGGCATGATAAAGAAGATTCAAAGAGAGTGAGATGCCAGCTCTTTTCATTCAGTCAGTAGCTTCAAACATTTCTGGTATATGAATAACATGTTTTTCAATGGCAAAAATCAATGAATATTGTAAATGCACAAACAGTAATATCTCCACATTGCAAGGTGCAATTCTGAAATTTTTTGCTTTTTCCTGCTAATCCTGGCATGATAAAGAAGATTCAAAGAGAGTGAGATGCCAGCTCTTTTCATTCAGTCAGTAGCTTCAAACATTTCTGGTATATGAATAACATGATGTTTTTCAATGGCAAAAATCAATGAATATTGTAAATGCACACACAGTAATTTCTCCGCATTGCAAGGTGCAATTCTGAAATTTTTTGCTTTTTCCTGCTAATCCTAGCATGATAAAGAAGATTCAAAGAGAGTGAGATGCCAGCTCCTTTCATTCAGTCAGTAGCTTCAAACATTTCTGGACGTTTTTCAATGGCAAAAATCAATGAATATTGTAAATGCACAAACAGTAATATCTCCACATTGCAACGTGCAATTCTGAAATTTTTTGCTTTTTCCTGCTAATCCTGGCATGATAAAGAAGATTCAAAGAGAGTGAGATGCCAGCTCTTTTCATTCAGTCAGTAGCTTCAAACATTTCTGCTATATGAATAACATGATGTTTTTCAATGGCAAAAATCAATGAATATTGTAAATGCACAAACAGTAATTTCTCCGCATTGCAAGGTGCAATTCTGAAATTTTTTGCTTTTTCCTGCTAATCCTAGCATGATAAAGAAGATTCAAAGAGAGTGAGATGCCAGCTCCTTTCATTCAGTCAGTAGCTTCAAACATTTCTGGACGTTTTTCAATGGCAAAAATTAATGAATATTGTAAATGCACAAACAGTAATATCTCCACATTGCAACGTGCAATTCTGAAATTTTTTGCTTTTTCCTGCTAATCCTGGCATGATAAAGAAGATTCAAAGAGAGTGAGATGCCAGCTCTTTTCATTCAGTCAGTAGCTTCAAACATTTCTGGTATATGAATAACATGTTTTTCAATGGCAAAAATCAATGAATATTGTAAATGCACAAACAGTAATATCTCCACATTGCAAGGTGCAATTCTGAAATTTTTTGCTTTTTCCTGCTAATCCTGGCATGATAAAGAAGATTCAAAGAGAGTGAGATGCCAGCTCTTTTCATTCAGTCAGTAGCTTCAAACATTTCTGGTATATGAATAACATGTTTTTCAATGGCAAAAATCAATGAATATTGTAAATGCACAAACAGTAATATCTCCACATTGCAAGGTGCAATTCTGAAATTTTTTGCTTTTTCCTGCTAATCCTGGCATGATAAAGAAGATTCAAAGAGAGTGAGATGCCAGCTCTTTTCATTCAGTCAGTAGCTTCAAACATTTCTGGTATATGAATAACATGATGTTTTTCAATGGCAAAAATCAATGAATATTGTAAATGCACACACAGTAATTTCTCCGCATTGCAAGGTGCAATTCTGAAATTTTTTGCTTTTTCCTGCTAATCCTAGCATGATAAAGAAGATTCAAAGAGAGTGAGATGCCAGCTCCTTTCATTCAGTCAGTAGCTTCAAACATTTCTGGACGTTTTTCAATGGCAAAAATCAATGAATATTGTAAATGCACAAACAGTAATATCTCCACATTGCAACGTGCAATTCTGAAATTTTTTGCTTTTTCCTGCTAATCCTGGCATGATAAAGAAGATTCAAAGAGAGTGAGATGCCAGCTCTTTTCATTCAGTCAGTAGCTTCAAACATTTCTGGTATATGAATAACATGTTTTTCAATGGCAAAAATCAATGAATATTGTAAATGCACACACAGTAATTTCTCCGCATTGCAAGGTGCAATTCTGAAATTTTTTGCTTTTTCCTGCTAATCCTAGCATGATAAAGAAGATTCAAAGAGAGTGAGATGCCAGCTCCTTTCATTCAGTCAGTAGCTTCAAACATTTCTGGACGTTTTTCAATGGCAAAAATCAATGAATATTGTAAATGCACAAACAGTAATATCTCCACATTGCACGGTGCAATTCTGAAATTTTTTGCTTTTTCCTGCTAATCCTGGCATGATAAAGAAGATTCAAAGAGAGTGAGATGCCAGCTCTTTTCATTCAGTCAGTAGCTTCAAACATTTCTGGTATATGAATAACATGTTTTTCAATGGCAAAAATCAATGAATATTGTAAATGCACAAACAGTAATATCTCCACATTGCAAGGTGCAATTCTGAAATTTTTTGCTTTTTCCTGCTAATCCTGGCATGATAAAGAAGATTCAAAGAGAGTGAGATGCCAGCTCTTTTCATTCAGTCAGTAGCTTCAAACATTTCTGGTATATGAATAACATGTTTTTCAATGGCAAAAATCAATGAATATTGTAAATGCACAAACAGTAATATCTCCACATTGCAAGGTGCAATTCTGAAATTTTTTGCTTTTTCCTGCTAATCCTGGCATGATAAAGAAGATTCAAAGAGAGTGAGATGCCAGCTCTTTTCATTCAGTCAGTAGCTTCAAACATTTCTGGTATATGAATAACATGATGTTTTTCAATGGCAAAAATCAATGAATATTGTAAATGCACACACAGTAATTTCTCCGCATTGCAAGGTGCAATTCTGAAATTTTTTGCTTTTTCCTGCTAATCCTAGCATGATAAAGAAGATTCAAAGAGAGTGAGATGCCAGCTCCTTTCATTCAGTCAGTAGCTTCAAACATTTCTGGACGTTTTTCAATGGCAAAAATCAATGAATATTGTAAATGCACAAACAGTAATATCTCCACATTGCAACGTGCAATTCTGAAATTTTTTGCTTTTTCCTGCTAATCCTGGCATGATAAAGAAGATTCAAAGAGAGTGAGATGCCAGCTCTTTTCATTCAGTCAGTAGCTTCAAACATTTCTGCTATATGAATAACATGATGTTTTTCAATGGCAAAAATCAATGAATATTGTAAATGCACAAACAGTAATTTCTCCGCATTGCAAGGTGCAATTCTGAAATTTTTTGCTTTTTCCTGCTAATCCTAGCATGATAAAGAAGATTCAAAGAGAGTGAGATGCCAGCTCCTTTCATTCAGTCAGTAGCTTCAAACATTTCTGGACGTTTTTCAATGGCAAAAATTAATGAATATTGTAAATGCACAAACAGTAATATCTCCACATTGCAAGGTGCAATTCTGAAATTTTTTGCTTTTTCCTGCTAATCCTGGCATGATAAAGAAGATTCAAAGAGAGTGAGATGCCAGCTCTTTTCATTCAGTCAGTAGCTTCAAACATTTCTGGTATATGAATAACATGTTTTTCAATGGCAAAAATCAATGAATATTGTAAATGCACAAACAGTAATATCTCCACATTGCAAGGTGCAATTCTGAAATTTTTTGCTTTTTCCTGCTAATCCTGGCATGATAAAGAAGATTCAAAGAGAGTGAGATGCCAGCTCTTTTCATTCAGTCAGTAGCTTCAAACATTTCTGGTATATGAATAACATGATGTTTTTCAATGGCAAAAATCAATGAATATTGTAAATGCACACACAGTAATTTCTCCGCATTGCAAGGTGCAATTCTGAAATTTTTTGCTTTTTCCTGCTAATCCTAGCATGATAAAGAAGATTCAAAGAGAGTGAGATGCCAGCTCCTTTCATTCAGTCAGTAGCTTCAAACATTTCTGGACGTTTTTCAATGGCAAAAATCAATGAATATTGTAAATGCACAAACAGTAATATCTCCACATTGCAACGTGCAATTCTGAAATTTTTTGCTTTTTCCTGCTAATCCTGGCATGATAAAGAAGATTCAAAGAGAGTGAGATGCCAGCTCTTTTCATTCAGTCAGTAGCTTCAAACATTTCTGGTATATGAATAACATGTTTTTCAATGGCAAAAATCAATGAATATTGTAAATGCACACACAGTAATTTCTCCGCATTGCAAGGTGCAATTCTGAAATTTTTTGCTTTTTCCTGCTAATCCTAGCATGATAAAGAAGATTCAAAGAGAGTGAGATGCCAGCTCCTTTCATTCAGTCAGTAGCTTCAAACATTTCTGGACGTTTTTCAATGGCAAAAATCAATGAATATTGTAAATGCACAAACAGTAATATCTCCACATTGCAAGGTGCAATTCTGAAATTTTTTGCTTTTTCCTGCTAATCCTGGCATGATAAAGAAGATTCAAAGAGAGTGAGATGCCAGCTCTTTTCATTCAGTCAGTAGCTTCAAACATTTCTGGTATATGAATAACGATGTTTTTCAATGGCAAAAATCAATGAATATTGTAAATGCACACACAGTAATTTCTCCGCATTGCAAGGTGCAATTCTGAAATTTTTTGCTTTTTCCTGCTAATCCTAGCATGATAAAGAAGATTCAAAGAGAGTGAGATGCCAGCTCCTTTCATTCAGTCAGTAGCTTCAAACATTTCCTGACGTTTTTCAATGGCAAAAATCAATAAATATTGTAAATGCACACACAGTAATTTCTCCGCATTGCAACTTGCAATTCTGAAATTTTTTGCTTTTTCCTGCTAATCCTAGCATGATAAAGAAGATTCAAAGAGAGTGAGATGCCAGCTCCTTTCATTCAGTCAGTAGCTTCAAACATTTCTGGACGTTTTTCAATGGCAAAAATCAATGAATATTGTAAATGCACAAACAGTAATATCTCCACATTGCAAGGTGCAATTCTGAAATTTTTTGCTTTTTCCTGCTAATCCTGGCATGATAAAGAAGATTCAAAGAGAGTGAGATGCCAGCTCTTTTCATTCAGTCAGTAGCTTCAAACATTTCTGGTATATGAATAGCATGATGTTTTTCAATGGCAAAAATCAATGAATATTGTAAATGCACACACAGTAATTTCTCCGCATTGCAAGGTGCAATTCTGAAATTTTTTGCTTTTTCCTGCTAATCCTAGCATGATAAAGAAGATTCAAAGAGAGTGAGATGCCAGCTCCTTTCATTCAGTCAGTAGCTTCAAACATTTCTGGACGTTTTTCAATGGCAAAAATCAATGAATATTGTAAATGCACAAACAGTAATATCTCCACATTGCAAGGTGCAATTCTGAAATTTTTTGCTTTTTCCTGCTAATCCTGGCATGATAAAGAAGATTCAAAGAGAGTGAGATGCCAGCTCGTTTCATTCAGTCAGTAGCTTCAAACATTTCTGGTATATGAATAACATGTTTTTCAATGGCAAAAATCAATGAATATTGTAAATGCACAAACAGTAATATCTCCACATTGCAAGGTGCAATTCTGAAATTTTTTGCTTTTTCCTGCTAATCCTGGCATGATAAAGAAGATTCAAAGAGAGTGAGATGCCAGCTCTTTTCATTCAGTCAGTAGCTTCAAACATTTCTGGTATGTGAATAACATGATGTTTTTCAATGGCAAAAATCAATGAATATTGTAAATGCACACACAGTAATTTCTCCGCATTGCAAGGTGCAATTCTGAAATTTTTTGCTTTTTCCTGCTAATCCTAGCATGATAAAGAAGATTCAAAGAGAGTGAGATGCCAGCTCCTTTCATTCAGTCAGTAGCTTCAAACATTTCTGGACGTTTTTCAATGGCAAAAATCAATGAATATTGTAAATGCACAAACAGTAATATCTCCACATTGCAACGTGCAATTCTGAAATTTTTTGCTTTTTCCTGCTAATCCTGGCATGATAAAGAAGATTCAAAGAGAGTGAGATGCCAACTCTTTTCATTCAGTCAGTAGCTTCAAACATTTCTGGTATATGAATAACATGATGTTTTTCAATGGCAAAAATCAATGAATATTGTAAATGCACAAACAGTAATTTCTCCGCATTGCAAGGTGCAATTCTGAAATTTTTTGCTTTTTCCTGCTAATCCTAGCATGATAAAGAAGATTCAAAGAGAGTGAGATGCCAGCTCCTTTCATTCAGTCAGTAGCTTCAAACATTTCTGGACGTTTTTCAATGGCAAAAATCAATGAATATTGTAAATGCACAAACAGTAATATCTCCACATTGCAACGTGCAATTCTGAAATTTTTTGCTTTTTCCTGCTCCTCTTAGCATGATAAAGAAGATTCAAAGAGAGTGAGATGCCAGCTCTTTTCATTCAGTCAGTAGCTTCAAACATTTCTGGTATATGAATAACATGATGTTTTTCAATGGCAAAAATCAATGAATATTGTAAATGCACAAACAGTAATTTCTCCGCATTGCAAGGTGCAATTCTGAAATTTTTTGCTTTTTCCTGCTAATCGTAGCATGATAAAGAAGATTCAAAGAGAGTGAGATGCCAGCTCCTTTCATTCAGTCAGTAGCTTCAAACATTTCTGGACGTTTTTCAATGGCAAAAATCAATGAATATTGTAAATGCACAAACAGTAATATCTCCACATTGCAACGTGCAATTCTGAAATTTTTTGCTTTTTCCTGCTAATCCTGGCATGATAACGAAGATTCAAAGAGAGTGAGATGCCAGCTCTTTTCATTCAGTCAGTAGCTTCAATCATTTCTGGTATATGAATAACATGTTTTTCAATGGCAAAAATCAATGAATATTGTAAATGCACAAACAGTAATATCTCCACATTGCAACGTGCAATTCTGAAATTTTTTGCTTTTTCCTGCTCCTCTTAGCATGATAAAGAAGATTCAAAGAGAGTGAGATGCCAGCTCTTTTCATTCAGTCAGTAGCTTCAAACATTTCTGGACGTTTTTCAATGGCAAAAATCAATGAATATTGTAAATGCACAAACAGTAATATCTCCACATTGCAAGGTGCAATTCTGAAATTTTTTGCTTTTTCCTGCTAATCCTGGCATGATAAAGAAGATTCAAAGAGAGTGAGATGCCAGCTCTTTTCATTCAGTCAGTAGCTTCAAACATTTCTGGTATATGAATAACATGTTTTTCAATGGCAAAAATCAATGAATATTGTAAATGCACAAACAGTAATTTCTCCGCATTGCAAGGTGCAATTCTGAAATTTTTTGCTTTTTCCTGCTAATCCTAGCATGATAAAGAAGATTCAAAGAGAGTGAGATGCCAGCTCCTTTCATTCAGTCAGTAGCTTCAAACATTTCTGGACGTTTTTCAATGGCAAAAATCAATGAATATTGTAAATGCACAAACAGTAATATCTCCACATTGCAAGGTGCAATTCTGAAATTTTTTGCTTTTTCCTGCTAATCCTGGCATGATAAAGAAGATTCAAAGAGAGTGAGATGCCAGCTCTTTTCATTCAGTCAGTAGCTTCAAACATTTCTGGTATATGAATAACATGTTTTTCAATGGCAAAAATCAATGAATATTGTAAATGCACAAACAGTAATATCTCCACATTGCAACATGCAATTCTGAAATTTTTTGCTTTTTCCTGCTCCTCTGAGCATGATAAAGAAGATTCAAAGAGAGTGAGATGCCAGCTCTTTTCATTCAGTCAGTAGCTTCAAACATTTCTGGACGTTTTTCAATGGCAAAAATCAATGAATATTGTAAATGCACAAACAGTAATTTCTCCGCATTGCAAGGTGCAATTCTGAAATTTTTTGCTTTTTCCTGCTAATCCTAGCATGATAAAGAAGATTCAAAGAGAATGAGATGCCAGCTCCTTTCATTCAGTCAGTAGCTTCAAACATTTCTGGATGTTTTTCAATGGTAAAAATCAATGAATATTGTAAATGCACAAACAGTAATATATCCACATTGCAACGTGCAATTCTGAAATTTTTTGCTTTTTCCTGCTAATCCTGGCATGATAAAGAAGATTCAAAGAGAGTGAGATGCCAGCTCTTTTCATTCAGTCAGTAGCTTCAAACATTTCTGGTATATGAATAACGATGTTTTTCAATGGCAAAAATCAATGAATATTGTAAATGCACAAACAGTAATATCTCCACATTGCAACGTGCAATTCTGAAATTTTTTGCTTTTTCCTGCTAATCCTGGCATGATAAAGAAGATTCAAACAGAGTGAGATGCCAGCTCTTTTCATTCAGTCAGTAGCTTCAAACATTTCTGGTATATGAATAACATGATGTTTTTCAATGGCAAAAATCAATGAATATTGTAAATGCACACACAGTAATTTCTCCGCATTGCAAGGTGCAATTCTGAAATTTTTTGCTTTTTCCTGCTAATCCTAGCATGATAAAGAAGATTCAAAGAGAGTGAGATGCCAGCTCCTTTCATTCAGTCAGTAGCTTCAAACATTTCTGGACGTTTTTCAATGACAAAAATCAATGAATATTGTAAATGCACAAACAGTAATATCTCCACATTGCAAGGTGCAATTCTGAAATTTTTTGCTTTTTCCTGCTAATCCTGGCATGATAAAGAAGATTCAAAGAGAGTGAGATGCCAGCTCTTTTCATTCAGTCAGTAGCTTCAAACATTTCTGGTATATGAATAACATGTTTTTCAATGGCAAAAATCAATGAATATTGTAAATGCACAAACAGTAATTTCTCCGCATTGCAAGGTGCAATTCTGAAATGTTTTGCTTTTTCCTGCTAATCCTAGCATGATAAAGAAGATTCAAAGAGAGTGAGATGCCAGCTCCTTTCATTCAGTCAGTAGCTTCAAACATTTCTGGACGTTTTTCAATGGCAAAAATCAATGAATATTGTAAATGCACAAACAGTAATATCTCCACATTGCAAGGTGCAATTCTGAAATTTTTTGCTTTTTCCTGCTAATCCTAGCATGATAAAGAAGATTCAAAGAGAGTGAGATGCCAGCTCCTTTCATTCAGTCAGTAGCTTCAAACATTTCTGGACGTTTTTCAATGGCAAAAATCAATGAATATTGTAAATGCACAAACAGTAATATCTCCACATTGCAACGTGCAATTCTGAAATTTTTTGCTTTTTCCTGCTAATCCTGGCATGATAAAGAAGATTCAAAGAGAGTGAGATGCCAGCTCTTTTCATTCAGTCAGTAGCTTCAAACATTTCTGGTATATGAATAACATGTTTTTCAATGGCAAAAATCAATGAATATTGTAAATGCACAAACAGTAATTTCTCCGCATTGCAAGGTGCAATTCTGAAATTTTTTGCTTTTTCCTGCTAATCCTAGCATGATAAAGAAGATTCAAAGAGAGTGAGATGCCAGCTCCTTTCATTCAGTCAGTAGCTTCAAACATTTCTGGACGATTTTCAATGGCAAAAATCAATGAATATTGTAAATGCACAAACAGTAATATCTCCACATTGCAAGGTGCAATTCTGAAATTTTTTGCTTTTTCCTGCTAATCCTGGCATGATAAAGAAGATTCAAAGAGAGTGAGATGCCAGCTCTTTTCATTCAGTCAGTAGCTTCAAACATTTCTGGTATATGAATAACATGATGTTTTTCAATAGCAAAAATCAATGAATATTGTAAATGCACAAACAGTAATTTCTCCCCATTGCAATGTGCAATTCTGAAATTTTTTGCTTTTTCCTGCTAATCCTAGCATGATAAAGAAGATTCAAAGAGAGTGAGATGCCAGCTCCTTTCATTCAGTCAGTAGCTTCAAACATTTCTGGTATATGAATAACGATGTTTTTCAATGGCAAAAATCAATGAATATTGTAAATGCACACACAGTAATTTCTCCGCATTGCAAGGTGCAATTCTGAAATTTTTTGCTTTTTCCTGCTAATCCTAGCATGATAAAGAAGATTCAAAGAAAGTGAGATGCCAGCTCCTTTCATTCAGTCAGTAGCTTCAAACATTTCTGGACGTTTTTCAATGGCAAAAATCAATGAATATTGTAAATGCACAAACAGTAATATCTCCACATTGCAAGGTGCAATTCTGAATTTTTTTGCTTTTTCCTGCTAATCCTGGCATGATAAAGAAGATTCAAAGAGAGTGAGATGCCAGCTCTTTTCATTCAGTCAGTAGCTTCAAACATTTCTGGTATATGAATAACATGTTTTTCAATGGCAAAAATCAATGAATATTGTAAATGCACAAACAGTAATATCTCCACATTGCAAGGTGCAATTCTTAAATTTTTTGCTTTTTCCTGCTAATCCTGGCATGATAAAGAAGATTCAAAGAGAGTGAGATGCCAGCTCTTTTCATTCAGTCAGTAGCTTCAAACATTTCTGGTATATGAATAACATGTTTTTCAATGGCAAAAATCAATGAATATTGTAAATGCACAAACAGTAATATCTACACATTGCAAGGTGCAATTCTGAAATTTTTTGCTTTTTCCTGCTAATCCTGGCATGATAAAGAAGATTCAAAGAGAGTGAGATGCCAGCTCTTTTCATTCAGTCAGTAGCTTCAAACATTTCTGGTATATGAATAACATGATGTTTTTCAATGGCAAAAATCAATGAATATTGTAAATGCACACACAGTAATTTCTCCGCATTGCAAGGTGCAATTCTGAATTTTTTTGCTTTTTCCTGCTAATCCTAGCATGATAAAGAAGATTCAAAGAGAGTGAGATGCCAGCTCCTTTCATTCAGTCAGTAGCTTCAAACATTTCTGGACGTTTTTCAATGGCAAAAATCAATGAATATTGTAAATGCACAAACAGTAATATCTCCACATTGCAACGTGCAATTCTGAAATTTTTTGCTTTTTCCTGCTAATCCTGGCATGATAAAGAAGATTCAAAGAGAGTGAGATGCCAGCTCTTTTCATTCAGTCAGTAGCTTCAAACATTTCTGGTATATGAATAACATGATGTTTTTCAATGGCAAAAATCAATGAATATTGTAAATGCACAAACAGTAATTTCTCCGCATTGCAAGGTGCAATTCTGAAATTTTTTGCTTTTTCCTGCTAATCCTAGCATGATAAAGAAGATGCAAAGAGAGTGAGATGCCAGCTCCTTTCATTCAGTCAGTAGCTTCAAACATTTCTGGACGTTTTTCAATGGCAAAAATCAATGAATATTGTAAATGCACAAATAGTAATATCTCCACATTGCAACGTGCAATTCTGAAATTTTTTGCTTTTTCCTGCTAATCCTGGCATGATAAAGAAGATTCAAAGAGAGTGAGATGCCAGCTCTTTTCATTCAGTCAGTAGCTTCAAACATTTCTGGTATATGAATAACATGTTTTTCAATGGCAAAAATCAATGAATATTGTAAATGCACAAACAGTAATATCTCCACATTGCAAGGTGCAATTCTGAAATTTTTTGCTTTTTCCTGCTAATCCTGGCATGATAAAGAAGATTCAAAGAGAGTGAGATGCCAGCTCTTTTCATTCAGTCAGTAGCTTCAAACATTTCTGGTATATGAATAACATGTTTTTCAATGGCAAAAATCAATGAATATTGTAAATGCACAAACAGTAATATCTCCACATTGCAAGGTGCAATTCTGAAATTTTTTGCTTTTTCCTGCTAATCCTGGCATGATAAAGAAGATTCAAAGAGAGTGAGATGCCAGCTCTTTTCATTCAGTCAGTAGCTTCAAACATTTCTGGTATATGAATAACATGATGTTTTTCAATGGCAAAAATCAATGAATATTGTAAATGCACACACAGTAATTTCTCCGCATTGCAAGGTGCAATTCTGAAATTTTTTGCTTTTTCCTGCTAATCCTAGCATGATAAAGAAGATTCAAAGAGAGTGAGATGCCAGCTCCTTTCATTCAGTCAGTAGCTTCAAACATTTCTGGACGTTTTTCAATGGCAAAAATCAATGAATATTGTAAATGCACAAACAGTAATATCTCCACATTGCAACGTGCAATTCTGAAATTTTTTGCTTTTTCCTGCTAATCCTGGCATGATAAAGAAGATTCAAAGAGAGTGAGATGCCAGCTCTTTTCATTCAGTCAGTAGCTTCAAACATTTCTGGTATATGAATAACATGATGTTTTTCAATGGCAAAAATCAATGAATATTGTAAATGCACAAACAGTAATTTCTCCGCATTGCAAGGTGCAATTCTGAAATTTTTTGCTTTTTCCTGCTAATCCTAGCATGATAAAGAAGATTCAAAGAGAGTGAGATGCCAGCTCCTTTCATTCAGTCAGTAGCTTCAAACATTTCTGGACGTTTTTCAATGGCAAAAATCAATGAATATTGTAAATGCACAAACAGTAATATCTCCACATTGCAACGTGCAATTCTGAAATTTTTTGCTTTTTCCTGCTAATCCTGGCATGATAAAGAAGATTCAAAGAGAGTGAGATGCCAGCTCTTTTCATTCAGTCAGTAGCTTCAAACATTTCTGGTATATGAATAACATGATGTTTTTCAATGGCAAAAATCAATGAATATTGTAAATGCACAAACAGTAATTTCTCCGCATTGCAAGGTGCAATTCTGAAATTTTTTGCTTTTTCCTGCTAATCCTAGCATGATAAAGAAGATTCAAAGAGAGTGAGATGCCAGCTCCTTTCATTCAGTCAGTAGCTTCAAACATTTCTGGACGTTTTTCAATGGCAAAAATCAATGAATATTGTAAATGCACAAACAGTAATATCTCCACATTGCAAGGTGCAATTCTGAAATTTTTTGCTTTTTCCTGCTAATCCTGGCATGATAAAGAAGATTCAAAGAGAGTGAGATGCCAGCTCTTTTCATTCAGTCAGTAGCTTCAAACATTTCTGGTATATGAATAACATGATGTTTTTCAATGGCAAAAATCAATGAATATTGTAAATGCACAAACAGTAATTTCTCCGCATTGCAAGGTGCAATTCTGAAATTTTTTGCTTTTTCCTGCTAATCCTAGCATGATAAAGAAGATTCAAAGAGAGTGAGATGCCAGCTCTTTTCATTCAGTCAGTAGCTTCAAACATTTCTGGTATATGAATAACATGTTTTTCAATGGCAAAAATCAATGAATATTGTAAATGCACACACAGTAATTTCTCCGCATTGCAAGGTGCAATTCTGAAATTTTTTGCTTTTTCCTGCTAATCCTGGCATGATAAAGAAGATTCAAAGAGAGTGAGATGCCAGCTCTTTTCATTCAGTCAGTAGCTTCAAACATTTCTGGTATATGAATAACATGATGTTTTT